>NC_134404.1:169494475-170166824 GCF_038048845.1 Mixophyes fleayi | reverse complement strand
TGTTCTGTTACGTACAAGTCTGAGACATGTGACAAAGTAAATGTAAAAAGTGTGATTTTTACTGACATTGCTTTGAAGTGTTTTATTTCCACAGCTAACAGAGTTACAGAGCGCCTGCGGAGACTTCCTTAAAGGCTAAGTGGGAGGGTCGCCTGTCAGTCACCCTAATGCTGTGGAGGATTCACAACTATAAAAAGACAATATTGTGCATATGTGCATTGCAACTGACGCCAGTTAGTGGCTGGCTGGTAGTCGGATAAACTACTGAATAGCCAGATGTAGGTTCCTGGTGTTGTCCTGACAAAGTTGCTTGCTGATATTGTGATGCAACAATAAAGCGCCATTTGAATTGCAACAAGAAGTTGTCCGTATGACTGATGTTCGCTGGTGCCCGTGTGACAGAAGGGTGGTCTTGCTAATATATAATATATATATATGTAAATACAAAAAGAAACGGGGCGCCAAACATAGTGCATTAAATGTATGACATAATAAGTGAATTCCCACATAAAGATTAGTCCCGTACCAGAGATCCAGATATAAACAGCTCATTCAGTGCTGATAGGTCCTCTCTGGATATCCTTCTGAGTTGAATCACTGGACCTTGGATATATTATAGACTCTTCGACTAACACTAATCAGTGTCCTCTTTCCATTAGGATGTCACTTTGCAAAGAGAATGCGATCTATCTATATATATATATATATATATATATATATATATATAACCGTATATATATATATATATATACCGTATATACTCGTGTATAAGCCGAGTTTTTCAGCATACTTTTGTATGCTGAAAAAGGGCACTCGGCTTATACACGGGTGAACTTACCTGGTGTCCGGTCCCTCGGCTTCAACTTCTGCATATGCGTTCCAACACAGGAAGTTCGGCATTTGGAACGCAAACTTGCCGGGTAAGTGATCTCTCTCCCTCTCCCTCTCCTCTCTCCCTCTCCTCTCCTCTCCCTCTCCCTCTCCCTCTCCCTCTCCCTCTCCCTCTCCCTCTCCCTCTCCCTCTCCCTCTCCCTCTCCCTCTCCCTCTCCCTCTCCCTCTCCCTCTCCCTCTCCCTCTCCCTCTCCCTCTCCCTCTCCCTCTCTCTCTCTCTCTCTCCCTCTCCCTCTCCCTCTCCCTCTCCCTCTCCCTCTCCCTCTCCCTCTCCCTCTCCCTCTCCCTCTCCCTCTCCCTCTCTCTCTCTCTTCTCTCTCTCTCTCTCTCCTCCTCTCTCTCTCTCCCTCTCTCTCTCTCCCTCTCCCTCTCTCTCTCTCTCTCTCTCTCCTCTCTCTCTCTCTCTCCCCCTCTCTCTCTCCCCCCCTTTATTTAGGTTAGGTTGTACCCAATGCCAATGATTTTATAATCATTTATGAATGTTCCTTCTCATCTACTGTTATTTATGGTTTAGCTAAAAATGATTTCATAGAGTGAACCTATCATTTTTATTTAGGTTTTTAAATTAGCACTCTTTTCCACCCTAGGCTTATACTCGAGTCAATAAGTTTTCCCAGTTTTATGTAGTAAAATTAGGTGCCCTCGGCTTATATTCGGGTCGACTTATACTCGAGTATATACGGTATATATATATATATATATAGTGACGAAGTAATGGGTCAGTAATTATCCACCTGTTTCTACATACAGAAATCCTGAAACATGAACTGTTGGTAGCCTTGAGGTCTGAGCTTGGAAGCCTCTGTCTTAAGTGGTGTTGGTGGCGGTAGTGTGGATAGTAGTGAGATAAGTATGTCCCTTATCCTTCAGTTGAGGGTAGTTCAGACACCAACACACAGCAGTGATAAGACATGTTTGCAGGGAAGTGGTACTAAAACTAAAAATTAAATTAGCATTTTAAATATGAACGCCAAAATCACTGAGAGTCTCAGATTTGACAAAATCGGAGTTTGTTACATAAACTCCAGAGAGAAAATCTGGTGCAGTGTGTGTACAAACACTTTCCTGCAAAAAGTGATTGATCCATAGCATATAATAAAAAGCACTATCTGCTTATACCAGGCCTGGCCAAACTATAGCTCTCCAGGTGTTGTTAAACTACAAGCCCTAGCTTGGTTTACTAGCAGATAGTCAGGTGATAGCAGTCAGGGCATGTTGGGGACTTTCACAACATCTGCAGAGCCAAAGGTTGGCCAGGCCTGGCCTATACTGTGAGAAGCCTGTCTCCAAAATAAACTGGCATATTTGAGCATGTTCATTGTAATGAGACTGATAAGTTAGCTCTCACTTTAAAAACACATTTATGTATGGGCCCATATATATGGACGCTCATTGTTTAGAGTTAGGACCACCCTATTAGCAAAAGCGCCGTGGAGTGGCGGGTGGCTTTAAAATACATTTGGATCTTTCTGTGTGTTTGTTCCTTATGAGACTGAAGTTGCAAGAAACACTTAAATTTGCCAAGTATTCAAAGGAGGGATGCATTCAATTTGAACATTTTCGGAATAGAGGCAACTTTGCTCACATCTCCGTGGTAACAAGGGAATGCAAACAACCCAAGAAAAACACCATTCCTGAAGGTTTCATGCACTGTGTCACTTACCAAGACTTGTTTGCAGAAAATACCTGTGGCAACATATGAAGAAATGTAAACTAAGCCAAGGTCAAAGCTATGTAGAAGCACCCGATGAAGATTATTCAGATATGCATCAAACATGATTGAGTTGCATGTATCATGATTGAGCTATTTGCACTAAGAAATTGAAGCTGGTTAGCTGTGAAATTCTATATACAGAACTGGATAACTGTGTAACGGGCACTAGGAGTCTTTGCCCAGGATATCACCAGATGATGTTCTTACCAGAGTAATATAGCTGGTACTATGGTCCCTCTGGTAGCAGGGTGACAACGGAACAGGAGAATCAGCAGATGGTGAGAGAATGCTCAAGGAAAATCTATGACTAGCAGCAACTGGAAATGACTTAGATGGATGTACACGAGGAACCAGATGGACAAGGAAACGTGAGGAGAGTCAGTGGTCTGCGTATAGCAAGTTGTACCACAGTCTATAGTGAAGGAATGGATTCCAGGTGCAAGTAGGTAACGGGGAAGTCATGGTCTGCGTACAGCAAGTTGTACCACTGCTTATGTGAGAGGATACTTGAAACTGGTGCCAATGGGAAACAGGAGTCAGTGGTCTGCGTCAGCAAGTTGTACCACTGCTATATATATGTGAGGAGGGGAACGAGGAGATGAATGTAATGCAGAGGATACACGGGGCACACGGAACTTGATCCCACGATGATATCCACAATACAATAATAACTGACAAGCGCTGCTTGAAGTATACAAAGTCACTAGAGCGATCCAGGTAATAGGAAACAAAGTCAATAGTAACAATAGCTTCAGTAGATAGAAGACTCCGGAGATGAACACAACACAGTCCAGACGGATATGCAATACAATAGCAAAGTCAATGGAAAGTATGCATACCGCGGTTCAGGAGAGCAGGAATGTCAAGGAGACGTGCAGGGATACCTGAACGGACTGAACGCCGGCAGGAGGAGAGACCACTAGAGGATGGAAGCGGTAATCAGGTTGGTGCAGCGCATGGAAGGTAACCGGTAATCACAGAGCAATACTCAGGAAGCAGTAGTAAGTAAAACTGGAAACATGATGAACACGGGAGAGTAGAGGCGGTCTGGAGACCGGCAGTAGTAGTGAAGGCAGCGGAGGGAAGACACGCTTAACACAGGAGAGTAGAGACGGTCTGGAATCCGGCAGCAGTAGCAGATAGGAATCAGTGGAGAGTTGACATGAGGGAACACAGGAGAGTTGAGACGGTCTGGAACCCGGCAGTAGTAATGGAGGCAGCGGAGAGCACACACGCTGAACACAGGAGAGTTGAGGCGGACTGGAATCCGGCAGCAGTAGCAGATAGGAATCAGCTGAGTGCAGCCACGATGAAACACAGGAGAGTTGAAGTGGTCTGGAAACCACAATTGTAGTAGACAGGAATCAGCTGGAGCTGAATACACGAGGAAACACAGGAACACCTTCAGAGGCTCATGGGGAATGAGACTCCAAGATCAGGCAACCAGGTAATGATCACAGGTGGTTTAAATAGGGAGGGGTTGCCTGATCATCCAATCAATTAAAAGCAACAGGTACTGAAGGTTTCATAAGGGCTGCACATGCGCAGACCCTCAGGATGGCGGACGGCTACGGTTCCTGAACACAGGAGAAATGGCACTCACAGTCCGGTGAGTGACAAACTGCTATAAAGAGAATACAAATTGCTGTGACTACAACAAGTTTGAGTACCTTAGGCTAGGTGTCAGTGTAATTGGGTGTTGTGGATGTCCTTAGACGCTCGGAATATATAAAAACTGTCGCCACAAGGCAGTGAAATGTCAATCTTTTGGTCTAGGTCAAACTGAAAAGTGATAACTGTTGTGAAAACAAGCTCCTAAACATATCAATTTGATTGTCCTTTTGATAAAGCATTAGGTAAGGGATGTCACTATCAGGCATGTTCCAGATATGGATCCTCATGATACAATAAAAACAAGTGTGTGAAGTTGGCAAAGAAATTTACTACTCTTCTCATAAGAATATTTCCTTATAGATTCCTGAAGGCTAGTTAATGGTTCTGACAGAAGCTATACCTTCTACTCCTCATTCCCAAGGGGTTTACACCCATATTGGTTTAATCTTTATTGATTCCTGTGTTGCTTTCAAAATTGTCAGTGCCGATGTCCATCTATTCTCCCTGACTGACTATTGTGGTGTTTCTATCCAGCTAGTTTTCGCTAATCTGCCTTCTTGCAGCTTGGATGATGATACCTCCTGCTCAGTATCACTAACTGTAAATAGCTTACCAACGCCCTTACAGATTTTTAGTACTAATGAATCCCTTAGTTTAGCCCCCTCTTTGATTTGGGACGCACGCAAAGCAACAATTAGAGCCAAATTCATTGTTATTGCCGCAGCCAGAAACCGAGAACAAAAAAAAGCTTATCACTAGGTTAGTATCCCAAATTGTCCTTCATAGCCAACATCAGGGGTCCCTTAACTCTGAACACCTTAAAGAGCTCTCATGTGGGGTCACATTAAAACATCAGTCTTGGATGTCAATGGCCTGCCTCCAAAACTCAGCAGGCCACTGATTGCTGGTCTTCCCAATGAAAACAGAACACAGCTGTGCTCAGTCTCAGGCTAGAGATGATATAACATCTCTCTCATGTGTTGCCACTAACCTCCAGTACTGAGGACACATGTGAGGAATCACCAATCAATCAGCCACTATAAGAACTGACTCAAGAGTACTCTACAAGTGCCTGTTTATCAGTTGTGTCCATCATCGATACTCCCACTGCAGGATTATACTAGGAAGTATTGCATCTATTTCTGTTTCTACTGGTTGGGGTTTTAGCACCAGTATATTTTGCTGTGCCAATCCCACCTGCTAGTTATTGCCATCTATTCCACTACAGTTGCTGTATGTTTCTGTTCTACAGGGTTATTGCAATATATTCATGTATTCATTTGTTTATTCCACACTACACACTATTTAAACAGTAACAACACTTTTGTGTACCTTATTGCATGCTACACACTGTTTAAACACTGCCAACATATCCTTTTGTAATTATTTTGCAAATGCCAGCATTATGAAAGCTAATACAATATAATTAAATCAGCAACACAGATCTAAGCCCAATGAAAACAGGAGCAAGAAGAGACATAGACAGGAGCAGGGGCTTAGGGAAGGAGTGAGAGTAGCAGGCAGTGAGGCACAGAGGAGAGCAAGTGGGGTGGGAAAAGGGGGGATTACCTGGAATGAAGATAGAGGCACACAAGAAGTGTGGACAGACTAAGGAAACATGGAAAAAGAGAAAGGACACATGGGGAACATAAAGGAGAGCTGAGGTATAGATAGGTGAGATATATGAGGGTAAATGTAAGAGACATTAATACAAAAAGGTGAAATAATAAGGGAGACTTTGTGTAACCAAATCTTTTTCTATAAGAAGAAATAGTCATGAAATAAAATCACTTTATATAAAATTAAAATTACCTATCTTATATGGAGATTATTCTACTAAAATCCTAAAAGTTAGTTAGCAGAGAAGGATTTGTCATAATTCAAGGAGTGAATTATATCTGAAAGATCTATGCTGGTTCAATCAATTGGAGAGATCATAATATAACATGCTGATTGAATATGTTGATCTAAGAGAGATATTAGTGAAATAAGGTGGGATCAATATCCTACCTCTATGAGAATTTTACTTTGCAAGAAACTTTTGTGAAACATTGTATTTATTTATTTATAAGAAAACCAGAGATCTATACATAATGTTATTTTAAGAAAATTAAGCTACTGTAGACGTTTTATTCACATTTTTTTTATTGATTCATTGTTTTAATTGAAAACTGCTAATTTGATCAGGGGCATATAGTACTCCACACTGTAAGCCATTTGTTTGTTCCATTGTTAAAGACACTCCAAATAGAAATAATATTAAACATTTTGTCACTAGAGTGTATCACATCTTTATCAATACATGAATGTAATTAAACAAATATAATACTTATGTAACAGAAAACAAAAACAAAAAATACAATCATATTGCTAAGTTAAATAATCTAAATTTCACATTGGCTTATGGCTACAGTAGAACATGCACTTTATACTTCATTCTCCAATTATTTGACATCATCTTACCCTTTCCTTACTTTCCTAATTAGAACTTCCTATAAAGGACCTTTCACTAGGGAGACATGAGTATGTCAATAAATAAGATATTGATAGAAACTTGCCTTAATAAAAAAAAAAATCCCAATTGTAAAGCGCTATGGAATTTTCTGGCGCTATATAAATAAATGTTGATGATGTTGATGATGAATAAACAAATAAACACTCCACCATAAGTTGCCTTGTGAAGATTTGTGCAGCAATTCTAATTAAATAGGCCAATTAGTTGGTAATCTTTCAGCCTGCCAATGCTCGGCCTTGCCATTCTCCTTGACAAACTAAAAGTAGTGGGGTTGCCGTGAGAGGAGGGATAGCAAAGTTTAGCTCAGGGGGCAAGACTCGACTCAGCATCCTATTTTAATGGGAATAAAATTCAGGTGGCCCAGTGACCCAGCCCAAGGTAGCCCACTATGGGACTGGCCCGGGGAGCAGATTATCCCCCTGGCGCCCAGCCCAGCCTGTCCCTGGGTGCCATAGGTAACATAGAGTACTACCTAGCTGATTGATTACCATGCAAAATGGGCCAATTAATGTGCTTGTTGTGCTACTTACCAAATCTTCTCGCCAGGAACTGGTTGAAAGAAGGATAACTAAACTTTATTTCACACTTAGGCTAGCTGTGTCATTAGCACATTTCAAATATAAGATGGCACACAGGAATATTCCACAAGTACAACTAATCCCAAGTCATCCTATACAAAAATACAAATTTTCATTGTGGAAACATGGATTAAATAAATAAATAAACATACCTGTAAAAACATAGTCGAGCAAAATTACATGAGAAAAACAGAACATGGAACTAGAATAGTCATTAAGCTCCCTGCAGACCGTGCGCTATTTTCTTCTGACTGCAGCATTTAGAGGAGATGGCAGACGGGAGCAGGGACCATGGCTGCACAGGGGGCAGCTACATGGGTTCCAAAAATGGTACCACTGCTAGCCGGTGGTTACGCCAATGGTAATCACATTCAGGAAATTAAAATATCAAATTATTTTGATAAATATCTACACTTTGCATTATTTAATTATTTCATATATGATGGTCAATTATTTCTACAGAGCAAGACCATTTCCCTTCAAAGAGAGCCATCTTCCAATGTGTATGAATTTTCAACAACAATGAGTAACATTAGAACTTTTTATTACAAGCAAAGGCGCACATAACATGATACTCAAAATAAATGTTATAATGGTGCCCTCATGGAAAAATACTTTAAAAGATCATGTTCTTTAAATTCTTTCAGTTTTCAAAGGAATAAAAGAATGACCTCAATCATCATGTAGATTAGGTAATAGCTCTCATGCCACTAAGTCCCTTAGGTTTCTGAAGTCGGAAATATTGTTGCTTTTATATTTCTGTAAATATATCTGTAAAGACCCCTTTATGATCTGTGTAGTCACTGTTTCAAAATTAGGATTGGAATTATTTGCTTCTTTTTGTAATCTCCTTGTCTGACAACTGTAAGAGTAGGGTAATTGATTGCAAATTTTCAATACGATTAGAAAGGTGTAAATGTAAAACTTGGAATTGTAACTATAACATACTTGGTATGTATTTATGTAATCTTTTGAAACAACCACCATAAATTATGAATTTTAGAACTGAGCTAGTTGATTGTGTGGAGATTGTGTTCTGCAAATCTTTCCAAGGTGTAGTTTAATAGAGTTGATAACTTTGAATTAGGTTATGGAGGAGGGAGGGGGGGGGGGTCATGATGTATAGAGAAAAGAATAAGGTGGGGAGGGTTGTGAAATATTGATCAGAAGGGGAAAGAGGGGATAAAGAATGTAGGGTTAGGAGAGGGGCGAGGGGATTGATTCATAATTGTGGAGTGGTAATTGTAACATAGGTCCCAAATTTGATTAATTTTCATTATTGTCTTGTTTTGCAAGCTGGTTATGTATTCCATGTTGGATATAACCAGATGTGATTCATAATCTATTGGTGTGTAGGGGATCTAACTTTTTCCAATTTTGTGCAATCTGGTGCTTCGCTGCAGAATAAATGTGCATTACTGGTTTGTGTGTTTTTTCGATGTGTTCTATGGGGGTGCATAGATGCAAATTTAGGGGGGATTAACTATTCTCTAAGTAGAGGTAGCAGGTACCTTTGTATTGTCGTCAAGCTCACCAATGGTTACTATTGCCGAGGCATGAATTCCATAATTTTATGATAGGAGTTTATTAAGATGTAGAAACTAGGGGCCTGATTCATTAAGGATCTTAACTTGAGAGACTTCTTATTTCAGTCTCCTAGACAAAACCATGTTACAATGCAAGGGGTGCAAATTAGTATTCTGTTTTGCACATAAGTTAAATACTGACTGTTTTTTTCATGTAGCACACAAATACTTGATAGCTTATTTGTACACTGGCATTTAAAGTTGATATTTGTGTGCTACATGAATAAACAGTCAGTATTTAACTTATGTGCAAAACGGAATGCTAATTTGCACCCCTTGCATTGTAACATGGTTTTGTCCAGGAGACTGAAATAAGAAGTTTCTCAAGTTAAGATCCTTAATGAATAAGGCCCTAGATCTCTAAGTATGGCAAATTTGAATGTTAGAAAATATGTATTTGTTTAAAAGGGACGTTCACCCCATATTATTCCTCATTATGCAGCCCTATAAAAAAAAACATCTGTGTTTCAGCACTTCTAAAAGGCCAAAATTAACATTTTGTGGTATGCTGTAAAATAAAGAATTACCTCCCATTACAGACAGCTGAACTCCTCCCCACATCTGTAGGGTACTTTCCTATTTGTATCCAAGGCAAGCCATTCTGTATGAGTCCACAGTTGTAAATAGTTTATTTCTGTGGAGCAAGTGTGCAAACCTGTCAGTCACTGCCTGCTGGTTTAGTTAGAGAGTCACCGCCATCCTAACATGGCAACCTGCTGCCGAGGAGTGAAAGAGTGCATGGTAAAAGCTCCTCATTTATGTAATGCGTATAATTCAGCTCAATAATACACTCTTTAACACACAATATATTCATGTTAAGTAATGATTTTCCTGACCTTTAAGTGGAGGCTTGGCATTTTTAAAGAGATAATTTATTAATCTCATCTGCAAATGACAAACATTATGAGCAGAATTGCCAATGTTAGAATATTAAATGTTTGTTATAGTACAAAAAACTTTTGCCAAAAAATTCTATATTTTAAGGCTCTGTCTCCTAGACATATGACACTTTGTCAGAAATGCACAGTCTAGAAATGTTTTTTTTTTTTATACCAGGAAATGAAAATGTCTCTAGTCAGTGGCTTGAGCAAGACATACTGACAGAAATATTTTTCATATGGGCATCTCGGTATATTGAAATACAAAATATATCCTCGAAGCGCCTGAAAGTGTGACTCTAAATAGGGTAAATGTGTTTAGTAATAAACACAAAATATGTAATATATTAGTGCACTGAAAATACAATGATGCATTAGATGTATAAATAAATGATCACTCAAACATGATTAAAATCAATAGTAAGCTGTCCAATGGGACCCTAAAGGTGTCCAAAATTGTATAAATTAGTAGCAGTTTTTATATCCATCAAAATCAATAGTGATCCTGTAACAGACAAGACCTATTATGATATTCCAAACAAGTGGTCAGTAGAATGATTTCTCAAACCTCTAGAGGACAACTCTTGTGTAGATAGGCAGGTAGATATAAAATCTGCGACAAAACAGTCTTTAGCACAGGTGGTGGCAGATGGTATGCGGGATGTGGGTAGATAAAGACTTACCCCAACTTCAGGTATGAAGCCCAGCAGTGTCACACCTACAACACATCTGGGGGGAGAGACAGTGTGTGGTCAAAAGCAGGGGGGCATTCTAAGGACTGGAGGATCTGGGCATCATGCTTGAAGGTGGGGTAAGTCATTATCTATTAACATCCCACATGCCACCTGCTACCATTGTTTGTAAGCATTTATGAGTGATCACTTATTAATATATCTGAAGAATCATTGTGTTTTCAATGCACTGTTTAATATATTACATGTGTTGTGTGTATTACCAAATATATTTTGATCATTTACATTTACACACTTTCAGTATTTCCATTTTCTGGGAGGGCTAAAATCCTCCTCCCCAATGCCCCCTTGTTCAGCCACTAATCACACTTCCATAGGAAGCGCATATACTTAAAACTGTATAATGATCTCTGTATATTGGGTCACTGGTCTAATTTCTTTCTACTGTGGTTGCTTTATGCAGAGTACTTCAGACTTTCTACTCATAGTTAACACAGCTCTTAACATTTTTTTAGAAAGCTTATTGGGTGTTTGTGGTTTTCTCCAATTAGAGATGTTAAAAAATAAATAAATTAGATACATCTAGAGTTGAAAATGTAGGTAAAAAAATATAAACACCCATCACAATTATTCTGATGAGACATGCTTGGGAATTTTCATCTTTTTTGCTATACATTTTATTAATTGTTAGTTGTTTTCCACAATAGGTTATTTATTAGGCCTTCAGCATTGTTGGTTTACATATGCAGTAGATTCTGTGTAAACTCCATGTGGTGGCCAGCCTAGTATCACTTTAAACTGGACGCGCACTAAGGCCTCTGTAGTTAGTTCTCAATGCATCTTGAGTAATGATAGGAGGTCACCATTTTCGATTTCACATGATAGAGATTATTATTATTATTATTATTATCTATTTATATGGCGCCACAAGGTTTCCACAGCGCCGTACAAATACAAATTACAATACGAACAGTGGCACATACAGGGTGCAACAATACAGAACATCATTTCCTTTCCTGAGATGCAGTATATGTCTTGGCTTAGCACAGGATCAATGGTAAGATTTTGTGTCAAGTTATGCCATGTTTTCATGTTTGCATTGTAATACATATGTTCATATTGTGATTGCATTCTATCATTTCTGTATTACAGTTTTACCCCTTGAATTCACATGTTCTTTACTAAAAGAAACACCATTCTTAAGATCTTCACATCTAGCCTGGATTATTAAAGTAGGAGTGGTTATGCTGTCTGATTATACTTATGCCAAAGGGAAGTTTATAGTGGGGACAGAACATTGTTTATGATGGATTTCTTAATGATTTTTTGCATACCCTTTTTCATTCTAACAACTTGAAGATTGCAATCATAATTTAACAGCAGAAAAGAACGTACAGGTCCATCTAGTCTTGCTTTTTATCTTTTTATGTGTTGGGGATGGGAGGGCTTTTTTTTTTTTTCATTCGCTTAATGTTTTCTGTTAATTCTTAAGACTTCCTGTTTGCAGTACATTGTGTATGGCTGCATCTTACTGAGGCTCTTACATACCTGGAAGAATTGATCTTCAGCCACCCTACCAGAGTGCTCAATTGCCAAAGGAAGCTTTTCTTTGGAGAAATTCTTCTACATCAGGCAGTGAAGGTATCTCCAATTCTCAGAGCCTTCCTTTCCCTGGGATCAAGCCCTGCATTTAGACAAAAGTTTAAACAATTCAGGTATGTGTTCATTATTTCCTCCACCTGTTGATGACACTCACCCCTATGTGAATGCGGTTACAAAAATAAACAAAAGAAAATTAACACATTGACTTCCATGGTGCCCACTTGTAGATACACTTACAGAATTCACATAGAGATTCGCCTCTCATCAGTTTAAAATAAATTCTGCATTCTTCTCTTAAGCTGTGTTATTCAGCAATCCTCTTTTCCATTCTTTGCTCATACAGAATAAAAAAAAAAGATAAGGAAAGAACACTCCATTTAGTGTACTATATTTCTGATTTTTGGATTTTCAAAAAAAGGAATGAAACACTTATTATTCAATATAATAAAACTTGCACATCCATCTTTAAAAATTACCCCCTTGGCAGGTAACTCACCAGAAAATTATTTTATATGAGCCTCCCTGGAAAATCTGAAGTGCCAAAAGATGTGGTCCACATCCCATCTCGCCACCACTGACGACTATCAGTCTTTATCAAGGTAGTCCTGGGAATTTAATATAATTCAAACTGGAGGCTCATATAGCACTTTTAATCTGGAATTTATCTAGCACACACTTGGCACGTATACCAAGAATACGTTGGAAGATATTACCAGAAATACTCTAGGGGCCTGATTCATTAAGGATCTTAAATGAAGAGGTATCTTATTTCAGTCTCCTGGACAAAACCATGTTACAATGCAAAGGGTACAAACTAGTTTTCTGTTTTGTACATAAGTTAAATACTGACTGTTTTTTCATTATTAAGTAGTTAACACTAAGTGACAATGTGCTTATCTGGAGAAATTGCAGATCACAGATCCATAAAGGAGTGTACCATTGAGGACTCAGAGATCAAGTGCTTGTCTACATTAGATGCAGTAAAGATGGATGAAGTATCCCCACTGTAAGCTTATTAATTGTAATTAAAAAGATCTCAGTCCTTTAGATAGCAATACACCAAAGAGGGTCTCTAGAAGGACAATAAACAGGGGCCCAATCAACCACTCATATGTAGAATATGAAAACAATTTATTATGTACACAAGGATAAAAAAAATGTACTTCGATAAAAGTGGAGTGAATGTGTTTTCTAGGCCATCAATTTATTGGTGGTATAGTGTATACTGTATTGATAAAGCTTGTCTGTCTAGCACACTCCCTCACCCAAACTGGAGCTGGAAGTGATTTGTCATTTGATGAGGCACTAATGCTGGAATCTCCAGGATCATGTTCAGCAAATTATGGTACAGGAGACCACTTTACATTTTTCGTTAGCAAATATCAACAGGTATGTGGCCTTCTGTACCTGATGAGCCTCTTAAATAGGGCAGACCTCTTCTTAGCACTATCAATTATCAGTACGGGGAGGGGCCTTGGGTGGGTGATGGGTGGATATTAAATCATGGCAGTGACATTGTGTAAGCTGCCCATATAAAATGTGAACTTAATATTCACATGTCATTATAATAATGGTAAAATGGCAAATAATGTATGCCAAAATAAATGAGTTTTCCCCTCAAACAAAAAGGTAATAAATCATGTGTCAAAACAGCACTTGAGGAAAAAAAAAGTAATCTAAAGACAAAACTAAAAAGTGCTATTAAAAATAGATTTAATAAGTTTAAAACTTCAAATGAGTATTAAAACCTTTCTAATAAAATGAACTAGTGAAAACCCCACAAAGTGGTGATTGGAAAATAATTAAATAAACAGGATAAAAGGCAGAGATGTAAATAAAGATGGATATGGGGACAAATTAAAGATTTAGGTCCCAACATGATGGTCATGTCACATTAAAATATTAGTTCAGGAGTTGAAAATTCCTGGAGACACTGTAAAAAAAAACATGTGATCACCATTTCAGTAGACCTGTGATCTTTCATTACAATGTCTGTGGCTCACTCCAACAGTTTCAACAACTGTTTCAATACTATATTACCACAAGAGCCCCTCGCATGTATCTGGGTCACAATGGTGGCTGATTGACGGCCCTGGGGAGAAAGTGTACATGAGCAAGAAAACCTGCCAGTCCCCACAAGGTAAGCAAGGCGTAATGCAGGACTTGGGAATTGATAAAAATAATAACTTTCTACATTAAACAGCTCACAGGAAATAAGCCATGGTGGTGGCTTAACAATCAGTCAGTGTGAAAGAGCAAATGTGTTGTAGGAAGATTTACTGCTAACTCTCTGAAAAACAAATGAGACAAAATGCTGAGTGACTAGTGAAATCATCATCATCATCTATTTATGTAGCGCCACTAATTCCGCAGCGTTGTACAGAGAACTCACTCACATCAGTCCCTCCCCACTGGAGCTTACAGTCTAAATTCCCTAACATACACAAACCAAGAGAGACTAAGGTCAATTTAAATAGCAGCCAATTAACCTACTAGTATGTGTTTTGGAGTGTGCAAGGAAACTGGAGCACCCAGAGGAAAGCCACGAAAACACGAGAACATACAAACTCTACAGTGAAATAAAATATAAACAAAATATAAATAATTCAATACCTCTATACTTTTATAATAGTATAAACATGTGTCAGACAGTGCCTGACTAACCCATTGAACCAATAATTGGCTAAAAATCTATTTGCAATACAAAGATTTACACCAGAAATTGAATGCAATTAAAAACACACACTAGACAAATACACTCTGAGCTGAAAAGTAATATTTTTGCACAGACTTCAGAAAATCATGGCACCAGTGATAAAAATGCATCAAGCATGCTCATATTATATCATACACCAGATTTGATCTTGAAATACTTATTGGAATTTACACTTTATTGCAGGCCTGGCCAAATCCGTGGCTCTTCAGGTGTTGTGAAACTACAAGTTCCAGCATGCCCTGCCAGCTATTGGCTGGCTATCTACTGATAAAGCATGCTGGGGCTTGTAGTTTCCAAAAATCTCCAAAACAAAACAAGATTTCTATGGTTGTCCGAGCTGCAAACCTTCAAATTGTCCATCACTCAGCTAACCAACAGCTTACATTGTTTAATTTAGACAAATGATCGCAACATTAGTCACCACTCCATGGCTGATTATCTCACTTTAGAATATTTGTTAATGTTGATATTCTGCTGCTAGGCTGATATCCTTACATGATGTCTATAGGAATAAATGAAAGAAAATATTAAACTGAAATGGTTTAATCTTTCCTAGGTATGTTTTGTTTTTATAATTTATTTTTTATGTCTAATATTACTTTCCAGAGGTGAGAAAAATTGTGTTCTACCAATCCACAAATTCAGGGTGACTCTCAGGAAAATGAAAAATTGATGGGCAAGTTGATGCCCCAGAAACATAACTCTCATTATTCAAATCTGAACTCACAAAAAACTATCTTTTGACCTCAGTAACATTTTCTAGTATACAAATCCTATTTTGGATTGTAATCTTAGCCCCCCGCCACTTAATAGGAAATGCTTTTTTATAGATCTCTAAACTTCTTGCCCAGGCATTTTTCTTCAGAAAACCCACTGTATTACCTCCCAAAAGTGTACCCTAAAAGCAACTGAGAATATGCCTCACCCCTTAAATTTGTACAACAAACAGTGGTGGCACTTAATAAAAAATTCAACATCTTCACGAAAAGACAGATGATCCTGGACCTCATCGTATACAAACGCCAAACAAGTTTTATAAATTGTTCTTATCGACCTTGCCCAATGTAAAATAGACTATGACAAAAATAAATTATATAGATGTGCAATAAAGCTTGAAAATTTTTGGCATGCATGGCTAAATGGCTAAGGAATAAAACTATATCACAAAAACCAATCAAAAGAGAAAGATATATAGTTCCCCTCAACAAAAGCTTTGTTTCTCTTCTATGTATGTGTCTTTATGTAATAATTTATATTTAAGGAATGCAGATTACTATCCCTTACGCCAAGGCATTATCCTGATCTTTTTATCCTGTTTTAATCCCCTAGCCTTTGAAGAGCCATCTCCAGTGCCATAACTTGGCAAGGTTTTTGTTTTGGATACTCCTCAGGCATATCTGGACTAAATCAATTTCCTGTTGGATGTAGTTCAGGTATGGCTGAGTTAGGCTAATTTTGTCATGCAGAGTATGATTCTCCGTAGCTGCGGAAAAAACCCAACAACAATGTAAGTATCCTTTTATGTAAATAGTTGTCAGAAAATATCCACATACTACATACACATAATTGTCTTGTTTACATTTGATTAATTTACATAAAATATGGTGCCTATTCACTACAAATGTATATATTTACTTGTTCTGCTTTGCAAGACAGCGATAAGATCAACAATTCACCAATTGAACAATCCTACAATGTTTATAAGTCTCTCCCTGTCATGTAAAATAGCACAAAATTAAAATGACATAGTAATTAATGGTGTATATGGAATACACCTTTCCTCAGTCCACTACAAACTATGACCATGAAAAAAGTTATTTAATGTCACCAGACATGTGTCACCACTGTGTTGTGCCATCCCCTCTGGTAGTTGGTCTTGTATCATGCCAAATGTAGAAAGGCCTTCAACATAGAACATATTGATATATAGATGCTTATAAGTGGCTCTAGGTCACTCTGCACAAAGTGCAGTGCTTCCACTATGACATGAGAAGTCTGAACCAGCGTATTACCTCTGCATCTGGCATCCCAACACATGACCGGTATATACGCTCCCTGCAGTGACTGATTACAGGTTTAGGCTTCCCTATCATCATCATCAGTTATTTATATAGCGCCACTAATTCCACAGCGCTGTGCAGAGGACTCACTCACATCAGTCCCTGCCCCATTGGAGCTTACAATCTAAATCCCCTAACATAAACACACACAGACCAAGAGAGACTAAGGGCAATTTAATAGCAGCCAATTAGCCTACCAGTATGTTTTTGGAGTGTGGGAGCACCCGGAGGAAACCCACGCAAACACGGGGAGAACATACAAACTCCACACAGATAAGGCCATGGTTGGGAAACAAACTCATGACCTCAGTGCTGTGAGGCAGAAGTGCTAACCACTAACTCACCGTGCTTCCCTAAGCTAATACACTCATAGTGCTCGCTTGCCTTCCAAGTCAGGCTAATGCATGGTAGGTAAAAATTAACTTGTCCTTATTTTAGAATCCGGCTTCATTCCCTTCCCACCTGCACCAATATTTAAGTTCCTGTGGTGAGAATCTTTGTCACTCATTTTGTTTTCATTAAAAACGTTCATTGATGTGAATACTATATTTTTGTCTTGTATGTTTACTTGTGGAGTAGAGTGATAGCCCCTCTAATAATTGAAGTGCTCTTGATTGCTAAGAACTTTTTTCTATCTGCCCCCCAAAAGCCTAGGCCTAGGCCCTGGCTCCCTGGGACGGCGTCGTCTTTGGAGTTGCAGGTGTGGGAGACGACAAGGTGGGTACTCAACCGACAGAACAAGTTCTGCTCTATTCTATATCTGAGATAACACCAAGAAATGTGATTGCGATAACACATAAAAAAAGCTTCATGGTAACACTCAAAACACATTTTCAGTAAGTAAAGTAAACGGCTAGAAAAAACATGTAAAAGTGTTGCAAAATACATTTTTTGTGCCCAACATTATATTGCAGACAATATAATATGCGACACATTCAATTTTTTTGCTAAATAAGGTACATATACCAAAGCCAAAAACAATGATCATATGGTATTTGTTGGATCTACATAAAAAAAAATAGAATTTTTATTTTTTTTCAGCAATATTCAGAAAACAAAAGCGAAAATATACAAAATTCAAATAACAAAGCTGCACAGAGCTATTTATTGACATAAGTAGATTTGTAGCAATAGCTGCACATTTAAGCATATAGCATCAATCAGGCATTCACAAAACCAATGCAAATATAATTTTATGAGTTCAAAGTACATATACATTTTATTTTGCTAAGAGGCTGCGCACAAGTTTGCTGTTGGAAATAAAGAAAATACTTTCACATACCTCTAACCAAGCATGACACAATCTTTGAACTTCCGCACAAATCCAAGCTGTCAATCAGTTTATATTGGCGGCTTAATTGAAAAAACTTTAGCTGTGTAGGTTATGTCACAATCATCCAACCCCTTATCGACATCACTATCCTTGAGTGTGTGTCAACTTCCTACCGTCATTACTAGTATCATCATACGGTGTACTGCCACTTCTTCTACTGCCTTAATTTTAACAAGTTCCATTCACTTACATTTTTCATACCTCCACTTCTACATACGTGTGTATATATTAGAGATGGACGGGCTCGGTTCACTGAGATCTGAATTCATCCTATCCGAGTACCGAGCCGAGCACGCTCGGTATTCTCCCGCCCGTTCGAAATCGAGGCAAAACGTCATTGTGACGTATTCGTATTTCTGAGCTTGGTTCTCGTGAGATTTGAAAAGCATAAATACCAGCCTCCACAGCAATCCATCGCCATTTGACAGAGGGAGAAAGCAGGGTTAGGTCACACTGGCTATATCAGCGCAGGGCAGGGCAGTAATTGGACACATTATTGTTTCTTTTCTAAGAGGAGGATAGAGGAGGGTTTTTGTTCAATTTTTGGCACTCCAAGTGCTTTTGGGGTGTCCCATAATTCCCAGTGTTTTACAGTAATTTTTCTGGCTGTCCAAAGTAATATTTCTCAGCAGTATAAAAAACAATTTGTAGCACTACAAGTGCTTTGGCCTCATTATAATGGATTCAAAGCAGTCCACATATGAGCAGAATCAGCAACCAGGTTCTGTCACCAGTCCTGATGGTAGTGATCCCAGTACGTCATTTGGGAAAGGCTATGTCAAACTACATAGTCTTTTGAAATCAAGGAAAAAAACACACACCCAAAAAAACATTACCGTGTTGAAGCAAAAAAGAAGTGTAACTGAGGAAAAGTTAAGTGCCGATAAAAAAAAATAAAAATTGCCAACATGCCATTCTACACACGTAGTGGCAAAGAAAGAATGAGGCCTTCACCTTTCTCTATTAGTGGCAGATCTAAAAATGTTACCAAGCATTCTTCTTCTACGGTCACTCGTGAGCAATTAAGACCAAGTAATTTGGATTCTAAAAGTGGTGCACTACTACTGTTACGCGTCAAAGCCGAGCTGCAATAAAACAGTTAGGCATTAGAGGATAATGTATGCTCAGAATCAGAAATGACACCAATCCCCGTGGAGAGTCAATCCACCAGTGGAATTTCTAATCATTAGCATTCTGATAATGTACCCATAACGAAGGGCCCTTTCAGCAGTTCTGCTGATGTGTGCCTGAACATCCCAAGTGTAGCCGGTGATACACCATGTGAGGATGACACTTTGGAATTAGAAGAGGATGAGGGGGAGATTTGGGTAGCCGACGAGGGCGGTGATGAGGATGCGATTGATTGTGTAAGTTCTGCGCCAGTGGCAGCAGGGTGGCAGCAGTTCTGGCACGTGAGGTTCTGGCACCAATTTGCACTTTCCAAACACAAGCAGAGATGACGCAGGTGGCAGACCACAACAGTTTGACATCTGGGCTGGTTTGAAGGATTTGACAAAAAAATATGTGACCTTGCCCATAACTGCAACCAATCCTACTATTAACATGCAAAGGATGGTGGAGGGCCTAGCAGGGATTAAACTGTATTTTTCCTAATTTGCACTAATACGGTTTGGGTGTAATATACACCCAAAGTTGAGTGCTCAATTGCTAAGAGTCATTGATGAAGAGGAAGACAAGCAGGCTTGTCTGTAGAATTTGCAGGCAAATTCTACTGCGTTCTATAGGTAACACCCAAAGAGAAGAGCTCCATTGCTAATTGTAATTGCTGAAATAGAAATAATAGAGCTGACACTCTTTGTGTAAATCTGCAGTTACATTTTATTGTACCATAGCTTACTCAGGAACAGGAGAGGTGGCAGGGTTCAGTGCTAATCTTCCTCAAACAATACTAATTCATCCCACCATAATAGAAGTCTGTGTACTATGATGTAATTGCCGATAATGTCCTTCGAAATGGAATTAGTAGTTCATTTTAGGGCAGAGCTGTCACGATTTTTGGGCAATTCTTTTACAGCAGAGCAAATATCTAAATGTTGTGCGGAATCATCTGCATCACCACTGGGTGTCTTGGGAAAGCAATTTTTGGTACAACAAGCAGTTGCCTGAGAAACTGAAGGAGAGGACGTCTAAACAAGATGTCGATAGGTCTTGCATCCTTGCGAAGCAAATTAAGTATTTCGTCTACATTTAAAATATAGTTAGCACATTTACTTTGTTTTATGTCACACGTTAAATTTCTGTAGCTCCTTGTCAAAATGTATTATTAAGGCAATCACTTGACTCAAGCTAACCGTGTCTGCACTCTCTTCACAGGTGACTACTTCACTGGACTAAAGTACATTCCCCTCAAATGCTTCTTGCAGCTGCTGCATTCTCCTACATGCTGTTGCAGAAAACTGAAATTGCCCCTAAATTTTTACGGACAAAAACAGCATCTCCTGCATGTCATTTTTTAAGAGTTCTGTAACACCAAGTTGATTGTGTGTGCAAAACAGGAAATGTGATGGAATTCAACCCCGCTGTAATGGTTGGACAATATTGGGGTCATCATCAGAAATGACATATCCTCAGGAGAGTCCAAGCAGGATTAGCCATCTTTCAATGACATCCCTTAGTTTTTGGAACAGATTGTGAGCTGTATGCCTCTTAGTGAAGCTGCTGATACACAAAGTAGCCTACTTCTGAAAGATGTGACGTCTTAGGGTACACGCTGCTGCTGTCCCTGCTGGTGAAGGCGAATGACCAACCCAGTAGTGGCCTGTCACAGTCATATAATCTATACTTTGCCCAGTTCCGCTTGCCCACATATCTGTGGTTAAGTGTACAGTGGGTAGAATGTCATTTTGTAGCCCAATGATTTCATTTTTAAGAACTTTCTGGTAGAGGTGAGGAATAGCTTTTCGAGCAAAATGGGATCATCATTGAATTTGGTAATAGGGACAGAACACCTCAAGTAACTGTCTAAAACCAGCTGCATTAATAATGGACATTGGACACAGATCTAATACTAGCATAGTCCTTATGGCGTCTGTGATCCGCTTTGCGACTGGGTGACAGATTTCATACGTGCTTCCTCTTGCAAAGGATTAACTGTAAATTATCGGTTCTGGGGATATTGATGATGAAGGTGTTGGGGGGGGTAGAATGCAAGTGCTGGGATGTAGATGAGAGAAGGGAGGCAGATGATACTGGACTGCTTGTTGTTATTTTTTTTTAACCCAAGTTTCTGATTTTCCCAACAGCTTTCCAAGAACTCGCTGAAAAATGACGTAACATGGATGAGAATCCCAGAACTTTAAGGTCCCTACCTCTACTGAGTGTGGCTTTAAAAATGCTACAAATGGCTAGACAACTGTTATCAGGATTTCTGTAAAAATAATTCCACACTTAAGAGGTGGATTTTTGGTCTTATGCCCAGGCATGACAATGGCCTTTTTCTTATCACTGGCAAGAACTGCAGCAATTTCTCTTTGAAAGTGTATGAAAATCATATTGTGACCTAGGAGGTGGTCAAAATTTAATGGAAATGACTGGAAATTAGTGTTAGTGACGTTAATAATAATGTAGGTACAAAATAATACCTAAATTATGTTATTTTAGGCCAAAAAATTTTTTTTTATTTTTTTTTAACAAATTGCAAAACAAAACCAAACAAAACCAAAACACGCAATGGCGGGTTTGTCAAAACCAAAACACGACGGTAATCCAGATCCAAAACCAAAACACGGGGGTCAGTGAGCATCTCTAGTATATATATTGTCACGAAACTAGGGGATACTTAACTTATTGGTTTCAACACTACTCACCAAAGAGGTGCGGAGTCTAACGTGTCCCAGGTCTTCGCCCGGAACCCCTGCAAGGGAGTGTATGGACTTTGCTGCAGGAGACACGCAGGTCGCGTTCCTCAGAGGGAGCAATAAGTGAAGCGATTAGAATGGAAGAGGTGTCAGGCGGTCCGGGTCAAGCCGTGTAATCAGGTGATGCCAGTAGGGAAGTCCGTAACTAGCAACCAGGCGCTCGTCAGCAGGAACAGGCGTCCGTCCCTGTGCAACGGACACAGCACGGGGACGGAGACTGACACACACACACATATATATATATATATATATATATATATATATACACACACACACATATAGTTATATCATTTTCTGATTAACCTGAGGTTGCTGCTAACCCATCCATAACATGC
Source organism: Mixophyes fleayi (assembly GCF_038048845.1). Lineage (NCBI taxonomy): Eukaryota > Metazoa > Chordata > Amphibia > Anura > Limnodynastidae > Mixophyes > Mixophyes fleayi. Next base: position 170,144,431 of record NC_134404.1, on the reverse strand, counting down.
TTTCACGACACCACTCATCCTAGTTGTGAATGGGGAAACGTAAGAAAAATGGTAGACTCCATTCTCCTATCCCCTTTCTTCCCCATAAGAGTCCCACCCCCTCTACCTTTCAGTGAATTGTACAATGTATCTGACCAGAATGTGACAATTGTAACAAAGTTACTGATATATATATTTCAATAAGCCTCTTGATGATGTGATTTTCCACATTTACACACACAAGTCTTTTTTCATTCTGTATTTTTTAAGGAAGACTTAAAAAAGTCTTGACAATTGTAATATAATTGTCCCATGAACTTTTGAATTATTTTACTGTATGATTCCCACAACATCTCTGTATTCAAAGTGAAGTCTTTGATCTATCACCCTGTGATAGACCGACTATGCCACCCTGTCTGTTGTGTTTCTGAGGACCGGTTTGGCATGCCTTGCCACCGTCCCCTTTTTGTTATCCTAATTGCACCCTCTAACTGCAGTAGGAGGGGCTTAAGCTGCTGCCACCACTGGACTCCCTAACGGCATCCAGAACCATGTCCTTCTGGCTAACTGTCGCTTCTAGGGTACCACCCTGCTGGTACACCTGTGCTGGCACCTCTGTCCTCTTGACTTCAGATCAGGGTTGCTGTGGATGGTACCCCTGGCCTGTCACACTGGCCAGAGCTGCAGGTAGCGGGCAAAGAGTTGGTACTGGAAAGCTGGGTCCAACCTCAGAACAGCCGGTGAACGGATTAGATTTGGGTCTAATCTGCAGATCACAGGAATTAGGCATCAAAGCAAGTTCCTTAAGAAGTGATGTTTATTAGCTCAGGAAGTCCTAAAAAGGACAGTTACAGCCACTAGTTGAAGGTACTAGCAAAATCCAGGACGGTACAGATGGAATGATACATTTCAGTTCAAACCAGTGCTCTTTTTCTACACATTCTGACACACCTGTCAGTAGGTGGTAATGCCCCAACACGTCTGAGTTATTTTAAGTATCAGGATGCAATATGTTTCCCAAAACATGATTATATTCTCAAAATCTTTGGTGTGCATTATTCGGACAGGATTTGAGATGCAGGAGACATAGAGGCAGCGGTTCTCCTGCTGTGTATACAGGCTCAGCAGACATGTTGGCCACTGAGATGAAAAGGTCTAATAAACATGATGGACTTTCTTTAGAAAAGTTATACAAATCCAGTCATGACATCCTGTTTCAGAAGTTACAAATCAATACCTCGGAAATGAATGCATTTCCTATAGAGAAATATAACACAGCACAATAAAATAAGTACATTTCTAATGCACAGTATCAAGAATCAGTAAATTTGAAACAATATAAATTGGTACAATGTGCTAATAATTTAAATGTTATTGCAATAAGTTATTTATAAGTGATTCAGCCACACACCCTTTATGTAAAGAAGTTCTTCCTTATGCTAATTTTCAGTTTTCTTCCCTCCAAGTTGAAAGTCCCCTTCTTCTAGAAATCCTCTTCTTTTGTTTAAAAAATACTGCCTTCCTCAGCTATTTTGCTATATTTTAATGTTTCTATCATATCATCTATTTCCCTTCAATCTTCTAAGATGTATACTGTATATTGTGTTACAGGTTTTGCTATGCAACTTATGTACAAGTATCCCTTGTCTTTTTTTGTTTCTATTTTATTAATGTTCTCCAGAGTTGTACATTGTACTCAAGATTAATTCTTACCAGTGACCTATGTGGCAATGTAACCTCCATTTTACTCTTATTAATACCCCTTTCTATACAACCATTCTACTTGCCTTTCCAACTGCTTGACTTTACTGCTTATTTACCCTCATATGAAACTATAAATCTAAATGCAGATGTGTATCATATGTGAATAAAAAATTTATTGGTTCAAAACATGATAAAATTATGATAGATGAGACATTGACCTCCTTTTGGGGTGTACACACAGTGTTAATTGCTTCTTCAATAGATAGCAGCCAGGATGAAATATAGCAATTTCTTTATTACCTATAACTGAGAATGACTCTCATAGAGAAGTATTAATATACAAAACTTCATATTGCCCTGAAACAGTGGTGAGGATATCATGGAACAATGGGACCAGCTGACTTCCTGAGATTTGAAACAATGAACAGTATAAAGCTTACACATTTAATGTGTTGTTGTACATTAATATTGCATTAGGAGAGTTAAACTCAGGTAATAAATATTTTGTTATTTTACTGGGCGCCATTTATTGAAGAGGATCACAGTTTTAGCTTCTACGAATCAAAGTGAGTTTTCTTCACCACTGAAATTCTTCTTCATCTTATCGCATAAAGTGCAGTTTTAGGAAGATCCCGGGCTATCCCCCATCTGCCTACTCACATTCACTATTTAACTACCTTCTACCAGCACCAAAATTTGATTTAATAGATGGCACTCTTTCCAGAAGTCTTCAGATACTCCTTGAATATACACCCACAACTTAAAGTTACCTAGCATGTGAATCCTTTTAGAGTACAAAGGGGTCTATGCATGAATAAAATGCTGTGCCACTAAATATGCATCGCAAACTGCAGCAATGCATATTTAAGCACAGGTGTAATGCACAATGCTGGGACTACTCTGGGAGCTCCGGCAAAGTGACCTCTCTTCTGCGAAGTCTGTTTGCTGTTTACTGTAACGGATTCTGCGAAGCCGGAGCGGCTGCAGCAGAATGTCATAGGACAAGACAGGTAATGCCATCCTGAGATGGTGTCATCTTTTGGCGGAAAACAAAGCTTTTCAAAGCTTCTTGCATTGCAGAACTTCACAGTTCCCATATTTTTCTATGGGGACTGCAAAGACAAGCATTAAATAGGTTATGAAATCTTTGAATTCTCCTGCCAGAAGCCCTGCATACATTCTGCGATGGCCATTTAATGGAAAAAGCTGCTGTTTTCTCTGTTGTAATGGCTCATCGCACATTAATGCATAGACCCCAAAGAGTTTATTATGACAAAGAAGGTCACAATGCTTAATGTATAAAAAAAGCTAACAAAATATGCTACGAAAAATATAAAAGGCACCAAGGTTCTTAAAATAAACAGGAACAAAAATCAGAAACCTAAAACGCATATTTTTCCACGATCTCTATGACCAAGGGAATAGTGAAAAAGCAGACAGTCCGGTTTCTACAATGAAACTTGTTAGCGTCTACAAGTGCATTGTGACACCACAAGATGTGATGTTTTAAAAATTGTATTGATGGAAGGAGTTAAAAGAAGCAGCTGTAATGCCTATAAATGTTCACACAAATATCACAAATGTACATGATCAAGTGTGCCTGCCTAATGTCAACCTGACCGGTGCGTATTTTAAATACAAAAGAAAAGTTTTTAGATTTTATGAACACATAGCAGAATGGCTACTAAAATGGATAATGGGCGGCATAACAAAAACTTATCAGGAAAGACATTAGGATCTAAATATATAAAACCCCCAGAAAACTAAAAACAAACAAAATGACAGACTGGATGGACCTGTAATTTCTTTACTACCATAAAATTCTGTTTCTGTGCTTGCATGTAGTAATCCCCTATAATTATATACTTTTCCTTCACTGCTATTTCATAGTCTTCCTCTACTGTACCAATAAACTTTCAACAAGGTCAGTTTGTCCTGGAGCCTATATATTAAGATTAGACAGCTCCCTTTCTAGTTTATGAAGCAATTCGGGCCTGATTCATTAACAAACGTAAATGTTGATACGTGACATATTTTGTGTAAAATCGCTCTGCGCTTCTTCAGAACCGGAGCATAGCCCAGTGAACGTAGCAACGTCCAATTAATCTTCGAGCACAAAGGATACGCTTTCAGGGGCATAAGGAGCGTATGCATGTAGGCAATGTCTAGTAAATGCTCCCCGGCAGATACATGCGATTTAAACTCCAGTGCACATCGCTGTTTTTCGGATGTAAGTTTGAACCTGCTCAAGGTCAAGTCTAACTCACAGATGATAGTGATGACCAAACACAGCATTTACAGCCTCCTCATCTAATGGGAGAATTGACTATTCACCTGCTCACCCACTCAGGCAACACTATATAAGACCATTTAATAAACCTGTAGCATTTTTGAAGACATTTAAATATTTTATGTTTTTTGTAGATTTCTAAAGAGGTAGGTTCTTTATTTGATATTTTACAAGCACTGCATACTTTAGGAATGTGCGAATGTTTGAAATTATCTCTACTTTTCAAATCATTTTTACATTTTTTACATAGCAAAATTACCATTACCAATGCTTGTCTGTTTTAAAATGTTATGTGCGTGTTGTCTATTTCCTACACGGTTGCATACATTTTCATTGCAGCTGTCTGCCTATATCATTTACTATGTATGCTGATGTATTACCATACATTTGTCATTTTTTTTCTCTTAATTTTATGAAATTGTTATGTTTCATAAATTTTATATCATGATTACTTTTTTTTTTTAAATCCAGTATTTTTATTGAAATTTTTTAAGATATAAACATACTAAACAACAAAAAGAAAAGAAAAACAATCGCATACATATCGGAATTAAATGACGGAATTTACAAGATTACATTAAAGCATAATAATAATAAATGTGCTATATTCATTCAGGATCATACATCGTAAATGCTTATATATAAGTATGTTACACATGCAGGGTTTATTACATGGACTCAGATACTTATTATAAGAACTGCGGTAGCCATACATTTAAGTAGATAGAGCATCTGTACTAGATGACATAGGATAGAATGGAGACTCTAACCATCTCTACCATATATTCTCAAATTCCTTCAGAGCCTGTCTGCTAGTATAAACAAATCTCTCGTGCCTTATGGTGGTATTGACCAGTGCCTTCCAATTTTTAACCGTGGGACTCGTCGGGGCCAACCACAGCCTCGCTATACAGACCTTAGCCAACATCAATAACTGTGAAATGTACATTTTTGTCAGTTTATTAACTTTCCCCTTCAATCGGAGCCCAAAGAGACAAGTGGCTGGTGAACTAAGAGACACTTCAATTCCAGTAACCTGAATACATCTCCTGATCCTTCGCCAGAAGATTTGTATACATGAACACTCCCATAGAAGGTGCCAAAAGTTAGCATTGATCAAATTGCATTTCGGACAGTTAGGGGTAGCATCCGGGCGAAATTTTGCCAATCTAATAGGGTTAAAGTAGGCCCTGTGTAAGATAAACACCTGTATTTGTTGAAATTTTAATAATGAAGTATAACCTTTAGTACTGTCTGTAACCATTTCCCACTCCTTGTCTGATAAAGGGCCAATATCTATTTCCCAATGATTCCTCAAACCATCCAAATCATCTGCAGTGGATTCATACAGAAGACATGAATACATTCGAGAGATCAGACCTCTATAACCCAAGGCCTGTAATTGTTTCCTCAGTGGATCCACCCCAAACACCAAAGTCTCCCCTTTTAAATGTGTGTTTAGGGCGTGTCGTAACTGAAGGTAAGAATAAAACATTGTTCTGGGTACAGAGAATTCCCCAACCAACTGTTCGAAGGATTTAAGTACATTTGTATCATAAAGCTGACCTACCGACACCACACCCAACCGAGACCACTCCCTGGCCCTCTTCACTGTATTCAACTTCTCAAATTTCTTTGCCCCCCATATAGGAGTATATGGATCAATGTCAGTTTGTTTCATTATTTTATTACAGATTGTCCAAATCTTAACTGCCTGAATCAGGAGTGGAGGAGCTCGCATACCAAGCCGCCCCGCCAGCAGTGACTGTAAGGGAGTGTGATTAGAATTAAATTGGTGTACCAACACCCAATGTAGCTCATGGTAATCGGGGTCCAAAGCCCATGCCTTAAGGTGGACCAATTGAGAGGCAAAATAATATAATTTCAAGTTAGGAAGTGCAAATCCACCAGAAGATCTGGATCTATACAGCGAGCTGAGCTTGACCTTAGCCCTTCCCCCTCCCCAAACCAATGAAATCAAATAGCTATCAATGCATCGGAAAATGGAGGGTGGAATATATACAGGTGACTGCTGGAGTATATATAAAAACTTTGGCTGCACCATCATCTTAATTACATTTATCCTACCGGAGACAGAAAGTGGGAGCTTCTTCCATACATGAGTTTTTTCTTTAATGTATTTGATCTGGGGCCGCAAATTAAGTTCTACAAATTCAGCGGGGGTATTAGAGATCCATATTCCCAAGTATTTGAATTTCGATGCCCATTTTAACTGTAAGCCTTCTGGCATTGTCACGGGACACTCCCATCCCAGAGGAAACACGCTAGATTTATCCCAATTAATTTTTAGGCCGGAAAAAAACCCAAATCCATCAACCACCCGCAGCAAATGTTTTAGGGAAGTGTCGTGATCTGAAAGGAACAACAGCATATCATCTGCATATAATGCCACCTTATCCTCTCTGTGCTCTGATCTAAGTCCCACAATTTCTCTATCATGCCGGATCTAACAGGCCAGCGGCTCTATTGCTAATGCAAACAGGGCCGGAGACAACGGGCATCCCTGTCTAGTACCCCGCTCTAATTGAAATTGTTGAGAAAGATGCCCATTGACACAGACCCGCGCCACTGGATGTGAATACAAAAGTTTAACCCATTTTATAAATTCCGGGCCCACTCCAAATCGGGACAATACCTCCCACAGGTATGGCCACTCCACCGAGTCAAACGCCTTGGCTGCGTCCAAGGACACCACAACTTCGCTCTCAGAAGAGGGTGACCGCACCTGCAGGAGAGTATACAGCCTTCTAAGATTGATAGACGTGGACTTGCCCGGCATAAATCCCGTCTGATCCGGATGAATTAATTCCAGCACCACTCTACTTAACCTCAAAGCCAGTAATTTTGCTAGAATCTTAACATCATTTGACAAAATTGAAATCGGGCGGTAGGACTCGGTACAACAAATCTTTCACTGACTTAGGCAGCACCACCACTATTGCCTCTGCCATTGAAGGGGAAAGAGCGCCAATCTCACCCAGCTCGCTGAATGTATCCAACAACCTAGACACAAAAAAGGGCCGGTGTTTTTTATATAATTCAATTGGGATTCCATCTACTCCAGGGGCTTTACCATTAGGGAATGACATAATAGCTATATCAATCTCTTCAAGAGTAAAGGGTGAGTCCAAAAACTCCCTACTATCATCGGAGAGTACAGGAAGGGAGATACCATTCAAATACTGCTGTAACGTATCCATGTCATATCTGACCTGTGACTTATATGTATTCGTGTAATATTTATGAAATACCTCAACAATACCAGGCATCAGATACTTCTTAACCCCACTGTCATCACAGATAACCGGTACTTCTGAATCTGCCCTCTTCGCCCTTGTCAGATAAGCCAGGAAGCTACCATTTCTATCGTCCTCTGCATATCGTACATGCTTAGAAAACAGAAATTTACGTTTGGATTTCTCAAATACATACTCTACCCACTCTCTCTGGGCCAACTGCCATGTTCCCCTAGCAACCTCAGTTTTGTCCGCAATGTATTGTGCTTCTAAGGATTTACACTTTTTCTCTAATATCTGTTCTTTTTGTCTGGACGACTTTTTAATTTCAGCTATACCAGCAATTAATGTCCCCCTTAGGAAAGCCTTAAAAGCGTCCCAAACTATAGGTGGCCTTGCTGTTACCAGATTATCTACAAAGAAGCCTTCCCACTGTGTCACCAAGGTCGCTCCTGTACCCATCAAGGAGAGCCAGAAGGGATTTAATTTCCAAAAGGACTGGCCTCTATTAATTGCAAAATCAATAGATAGGCAGAGGGGTGAATGGTCAGAGATCCCCCTAGCCCTATATTCCACGCTCCTCATCAGCGGTACCAGAGAGTGTGACAGCAGAGCCAGATCAATTCTTGAAAATGCATTATGTGATGTAGAAAAGCAGGAGAATTGGACCTCCTCTGGGTGCCTCAAACGCCATACATCTACTAACCCCATTTCCTCAAGCAGAGCAGAAAAAGCCGACTTAGAGTTGCCAACTACAGCATTTTTCTCTCGCCATCTGTCCACCTCTCCATTTATCACATTATTAAAATCCCCTATACAAATGGCTGGAACATCTGGGAACAATGCCATGAATTCTCCACATTTCCTTAACACCTCACCATTATACGGTGGGGGTATATATACAGCTAACAGAATCACCGGAACCCAATTAATGACAGCCTTCATCAGTACAAACCTTCCCCCTGCATCCACTTGAATTTTTTCCAAGGAGAAGCAGAGACGTTTATGTACCAATATAGAGACCCCTCGAGAATTAGTCGTGTACGTAGAGTGGTATGCCCTACCTACCCATGCTTTTTTAAGGGCGAGTATTCTATCACCGTGTAAGTGAGTCTCCAATAGACAAACAATATCAGGATCATTTTTTCTAATTTGTCTTAGTACAAGAGAAAGGTTTCACAGCATTATTTAGGCCCCGCACATTCCAGGAGAGAATTTTCAGCTCCTTATCAGATGTACCAGAATACATATAATAGTAGTCCCTCTTATCTCACTACCCCGCATCCCACACCCCTGCAGAGCATACATTGACATACTTATAAGCACATATAATCCTTGTCTATATATTTGCGATAACATTAAAACTACCCACAACTTAAATAACTTTAATACTAAACCCATACCCCCACCCTGTATACTCCACCCAACTTAAGTATACCTTAAACCCTAACTAAAATTACCTTAAGATATTCAGCAGGCCAGCACACTACCAAAAAAGGTCACCCGCCAACCCGCAAAATACCAGAAGATAGAGGAAGGAAAAGGAAGGAAGGAAAAGGGGCGAATTGAGACAAGAGAGGAAAAGAACGGCCTTAAAGCCATGGGCTCTCCAGCCCATTACATATTTTTTTTTTTTTTTTTTACAGTGGACCTTTCAATATTAGTTTGAAAATCACAGACCCCACCTGAGCGAAATACATTTTTTTTTTTTTTTTTGTACCACAGAAGAGAAATTACATTATGTATAGCAAATACCATGCATAATATCAATGACAAATCAGCAATGTCCAAAGGACTATCAGGAGAGACATAAAAAAGTACTCATCCAGCATCAGCGTCCAGCAGCAGCTAGGCGGTCCAACCAAATTGCAGCCTCTCGGGGAGTATCAAAAAAGGATGTACGGCCCTCTGAAACCACTCTCAACCGGGCAGGGAAAATCATGGCATATGGGATCTGTAAATCTCTCAATCTTCTCTTCACCGGAATGAATTGAGCCCTGTTCTTTTGTACATCCAGAGTGAAATCAGGATACATTGCTACTCGCTGACCATTGTATTCCACTGAACCTTTCTGCCTAGCCAAGCGTAGAATGGTATCTCGGTCACGATAATGCAACAATTTGGCTATGAAGGTGCGTGGGGGGGCTCCAGGAGGGGGTGCTTGAGTTGGAATACGGTGGGCCCGCTCCACTGCGAATTGGGCTGTAAATGAATCTGTACCAAACAGTTGGATTAACCACTTTTCCAAGAAGGATTCTGGGGAGACACCTTCTGCCTTCTCGGGCAATCCAACCAATCGAATGTTGCTGCGAAGCAAACGGCCCTCCATATCCGTAAGCTTTTGTTTAAACAGAGAGGCTTGCGACTCCAGAATCTCCAACCGGCCCGCAACTGGTGCAGAAGTGTCCTCTAATGTAGACACACGTGTCTCCACTTCACCCACTCTCCCCCTGATTTTTTGCACGTCTTGCTGGAGAAGAGAGAGGTCCACCTGCACCTCTCCTATTTTATCCGTAACACGATTTTCAGATGCCCCAATGGCCTGCAGGACCTGCTGTAATGTAACTTCAGGGTCCACCAGTGGAGCCGACAAAGGGGGGGTAACGGGATGTGATGCATCTCCTGAACCAGAGGCTGTAGTGGAGGAGCGAGCAAAGCGGTCCAATTTTCCCGCTGCGGTGGACTGGTTATGTCTGCCCATAATTTCACAGGAAAGATGGGATGATATTTATCCTATAAGCTTATATGCAACCCTGTAACCTGTATAGCTTTAATTACATATAGGTGTACAGCTCAGATTGTATTGCTAGCAGTGCATTGCAGCCAGTTATCTTCACAGAGAAAGGTATATCTCCTCCAACAACACTGATAATGATAATCAAATAAGTCCAGAGCCCAATTCAGTTACTCCACACTTGTACAAGGATATAAATGTACCTGTATCAGATGGATATCACAGGCTGTGTTCACCTAGGCCAGTATGTGGTATTACAGAGGCGCTATGTCCCAGCAGTCATCAACTGCCACAGACTGCCTGTAGTATTCCTCTACCCAGATGCTCAACTTTTTCTCTCCCAGTCTCGGGTAAAATGGCAAGAGCACTATCAAAACAGGTACACTATGTACAGCAACTATTCGGATGCACAGTTTTGGGTCCAAAAGTTTCTTTATTCCACTATAACGGAGATCAACAGGATATCTGGGATGGAGAGCTCGTAACTGTGCTTGCTACTCCATGCTCGTCCAGGCCACGCCCCATCATGATTACTTTTATTTAATTTTTTTACAGAAATTTTGTAATCAATATGAATAGATCCATGCTAGTTGCAAATATGTCTGTAATGTATTATGCACAAGAAGACTACAAAATCTGCAAGGGATTAGTCAATTTATTTTTATTTTTTTTCATCTATCTCATGTCCTCTCCAAAACCAGCAACTGGTACACCATCGCCAGCCCAGGAACCATGTGGTTAGGCCACGTGTCAGCCTCTTTGGAATGTCTGATGCTGAAGTCGTCTGTTGCTATCTGCTTCTACCTCATGTCATCATGGACAACCTGCGCTTCATACAGAGTGACATATCTTTTGCGCAACATCCAAACAGCAATACTATTGCTGACCAAACTCTTGATGGTATTGCACTTCTGTGCATCTGGATCTTTCCATACCATAGTGGGTGTCATGGCAGGAATGTCCAAAGCCACGTTCAGTCGTGTGCTGAAGGTTGTGCTAAGAGCTTTTCTGTTGCACATCCGTCCCTTCATCCATCTGCCATTCAATGATGAGTCCATTGTTCCCATAAAATGGCAGTTTGCCATCATAGCCGGCTTTCTGCACATTACTGGGGCAGTAGATGGTACATATGTCAAGGGGAAATGCATCTGTTTATTTAAATATAAAGCATTTCCACTTGATTAATGTCTAGGCTATATATGTGATCTTTCCAGATTCAATGCCTGGTTGCTAGATGCCCGGAGAGCACCCATGTCTCAGACATGTGGCACAGATTGCAAAAGAGGCAAATAGGCTCAAGGTCAAATGGTGACACGTGGCTATTAGGCACTATTTTCTATCACATCATTATTTACAAGTAAGCTTTTTCTGTCCTAAATACATTGGTATACACTGTAGTCATATGGTAGGTAGATCTAGCACCTTTGCAAAATATTAACACTCTTTGCATTATGGTGTAGTTGTAGAATCAATTGTCAAATATTGTAGCATTATTAATTTTTTTGTTTATTTCTGCTTGTTACTCTTCATAGGTGACAATGTGTACCTGTTCTGCTCTTGGCTCCTCACACCCATTTTAAATTCAAACCCAGAGCAAGAAGTCGCATACAATTCGGCACATTCGTCTACCAGATCGGTAAAGGCCATATTCCGCTACCTTGACCGGCCTGGTGGAGCTCTTATGTATGCGCCCAATATTGTTTGCAACATAATTGATCTGTGTGTGACATTCCATAACATCACTATCAGGAGTGGGGACCATAGGTGGAAGAGGCCGTGGTTGCTGGACAGGACGTGCTATAGATTCCAAAGATTATTCCGGTTATAAAGAAAATGTGATTTCATCATACTTTACATGTAAGTACCTTTTGAGCTTTGCTTCAAATGTAACGCTTAAATTAGATAGACAAAAAAACAAGGAACCCAATTTTTTTTGGGGAAAATTGTGTATTACGTGAAAGTGAGAAACTAAACCACATATAACAATATACATTTCAAAAACTATTTGGATTTGCAGCCGCGCTTGCCCTCGGGGCCAACAAATTTAGTGGTATTTAATTGACATACTGGACAACGAGGTTGGTGAAACGGGTCAAGGTGGGTTTACGTTTTGGAAAGTGTGAAGGATAAGTGTGAGGGTTGTGATCAATTGATCAGTGGTTGCTTCCAATTTATTGATTTGTGGCATATATATGGGAATAAAATTGAAGATGTTATATCCAGAGCTATAACATCTTCAACATCACAGGTGTCTTCCATGGTGTGCATCTGCATCTTCAACGAACATAGTGGATGAAAAATAAATAACATAACCATCTATGTTTGGGTACATAACATCTACGTATTTGTATCATATTAGTAGATTTCATTACAATGTTTTCTTGTTTGTTTGTCATTGAAAGTCATGTTTTGGAAAAATAAAAAAAAATGATTGTATCATAATAAAAATAAAACTAGCATATTTTTGACTTGAAGTGAATTTTAGCTAGGCATCCATTTTAAATCTTTAAGTAATCTTCTCTGAAAATACTCAGTAATCATGAAGAAAATGCCCAGATTATACAGTAGAATGACAAGGTTGCAGTATAAGTGCAAAGGATTTTGGAGTTTTGTTTGCGTTCAAATTGACAAGTGCTAAATATAGAGGTGTATATTTCTAAAAAAAAAACCAACAAACATATTTCTATTGTTGTTCAGTGTGTTTATATTTCTTTCAACAAAACATCATTCATTTGAATTTTTATGCATGTATTGTGATCTGAAATTTACCTCTGGGGGATAATGATGTGGTTAGGTTCTCACTGATGTCTATTCAGTCCATTTCCTACAGCAACTGATCATCAATGCCAGCCAATTCTGCGGTCTCCAGGGGACTGAGGTCCAAGGATGCCATGGAACCACCGCCGGTACTCCTACGATCTCTGCTATGGTACCTCAACTTGTCCTGGAGGCTACGCTTCAAGTCTTGCCACCTAGGTGAAATATTCAAAGTTAAGAATGTTACAATGTACAATATACAAAATTATTTCCAAAATCAGGCAATATACAAGGAGCATACATATTGTATCATACAAAGTGTTAGTAAGCAGGGTAAGTATGATATTTATTAGAATTGTGCGCTGACTCCTGTGGTTTGGTTCTGCATACGGTTCTGGTTCTAAAACCTCTTCACATTTTGTTTTTGTTAAAGGTTTTGCAGAATATCATGAAAGATTCTGGTTTTGGATCTGAGTATAATAAAAAATTGTGAAAAATAGGTACAATTATATGATTTTGAGCTGTTTTTGCTCCTATATTAATATTTATAGCTTTAACTGTCATTTACAGCCTATTTTCTAATCATCTCTTCACATCTGTCCAAATTTTCACCAATTTTGGCCACCGTATTGCTGCCGACCCTCTCCAATGTGTCACACATGCTACCTACCAGTTACCTACTTGGTGTATCCTCTTTTTAAAATGAAAAAGTAATTTATGTAGATATCTTTAATGAAGTGATAATTACATAGTCATTTATCACCATTGAGGAAGGTGAACAGTGGCCGCGGTTATCCAAGTGCATGTGATTAATTTATTAAAATCCCTATCTATTCAGTTCTACAACCAAAATGTTGACTTTTGTGTGGGCCTGAAAATATCAAGCACTTCAGCCACAAAAGTTGCAATCCCTATCACTGAAGTAATTGGTTACCTTTTCATTCCCAAGGACAATGCCATCTTGACTTGCATCATTTAACATTGTGCCTTCTCATCATCTTTTACATTTCTACTAATGCCGCTGTTTGTAGTTGAGGTCTTGTGTCCTCTTTCGTCTTAGTGAAGGATTTAGTAACTACCATCATTGCATTTGCTTTCTCTGATTCAATTAAAAAAATAATTAACCAGTCTATATGGTTCTCTAACTCCATCACATAGCGTAAATCGTCAACAATCATATCTCCATCTATACATGTATTCTTTGCCAGTGCCAAATTCTAATCTCTTAATTTCTCAGAATGTGAACTTTCAATTTCATTGTCATGTCAAGACAGATGTTTTTGGCAACCAAATATGCATCAATGTCAGTTATACACTCTTACTTGTCTTTTTTTACATATTTCTTACACTTCACTAATATAAAGTACATACAGTATATTGTATATACATTGGTCTTCGGGACCACCTCCACCGCAAGTGTTGGACTGTTCCCTTTACCCCAGGGATGTGCAAGGTGATGGTTCCAGTCCCAGCACCACTGAATTTTCAGGTCACCTACAGACCCTGTCCCCCAGAGGCAAAGGAAACTTGTGCTCGAAACACCACAGGCCTTCCGGCATCAAAACAAAAGAGACCTGCCCATTAAGGGCATCCTAAACCAGCCATAAAAGGTCAGATTCTATACTTAAACTTAGCCAAAAGGATGAATCAAGACATTTTAATCTCAAACTGGACATGGTAACTGGATGTTGATATACATAGTAACTGGAAAATATATCTAAATTTTTGTTGTTGTTTAATTTATCTAATTAAATTAATTTCTTATCCTTGCACACCCCATACACTGCACCCCATGCTACAAGTCTCCTTGTTTGATTCACAAGGGCAGCATTACGTTACAAATTGACCTTACGCTTACCATATAAGTAAAACAAGTTATTTGAAAGCTCCACTTTTGGCTACCAATAAATGCTCTGTCCATTGAGAAGTGCATATTGCTAGTCTTTGAAGTTATTAGTATGAGTGCAGGTCACTTTCGTCTATCATCATCAACATTTATTTATTTAGTAACTGCAAATTACGTAGCGCTTCATAATTGGGTATCTACTTGTCTAAATATTTACTGATGCCTATGTCCATCTAATGACATCTGATTGTTACTGCCTCTTCACTCTCCATGATGCATGTTGTCTAACATTCTAATTTATTTAGTGTGCGTAGTGTTGCAACATTTTTATCTCTTGCATCTTACACTAATTTTTTATTGTTGCTTAATTTATCTAATGAAATTAATTTCTTATCAAGGCTGCGGGATGATGAAGCGCTGAGGTCCTGATGAGCTGGATGCCCTGGAGCATAATCAGAGGTGATGCACAATGATCTGCAGAGTGGCAGCATCCTACTGCTGAGGTGTCCACCTTGACAAAAAATCGGCAGAGAGGTGTTGGGCTGTTTAAGAACAGGAGCCATAGAAAATGCCTCCTTAAGGTTGGTGAAGGTGAATATGGCACTTGGAGACCAGGTTTTGGTGTCAGCTGCCTTTAGGGTCAGAGCAATGGGCCACAATGGAAGAGTAGTCATGGATAAATTGTCTATAGTAGTTGGCGAACCCCAGAAACCGTTGAATGGCCTTTAGTCCTGAGGGTATGGGTCAATCGATGATGGCTCAAACTTTTTTGGGGTCCATTTGCAGACCATCTCCAGAGACAAAATAACCCAGGAAAGATGTTTGAGCGGTCTCAAATACACACTTTTTAAGCTTGCAATACAGTTGGCTAGTCAGGAGTCTGGAAAGTACTTCAGTCACATGATGATGGTGGAAGGACAAGTCTTGGGAAAAGATTAATATATTGTCCAAGTACACCACACTGAGGAGTAGAGAAGGTCTCTGAAAATTTCATTGACAAAACTCTGAACTACCGCTGGAACATTACTGAGACCAAAGGGCATTACCAAGTATTCATAATGTCCATCTCTGGCGTTGAAGGCAGTCTTCCACTCATCTCCTTTGCGGATTCTCTTCAAGTTGTAAGCACGACTAAGGTCAAGTTTAGTGATGGAATGGAATCGAAGAGTTAAGTCACCAATGGGATAGGATATCTATTTTTTAGGGTGATGGCATTAAGACCCTATAGTCGATGCAAGGATGTAGGATACTGTTTTTTTTACAAAGAAAACCCAGTGCCAGCTGGCCAGGTGGAGGACTGGATAAAGGCCCACTGGAGATTCTCACTGGCATATTCTGTCATGGCGTGAGTTCCTAAATCGACAGAGGGTAAACTCGACCCCTGGGAAGAGTCTTACCGGGAAGAAGGTCAATGGAACAGTGCCAAGGGCGATGTGGAGGCAAAACTTCTGACCTGCCCATGTCAAACAATCTGCGAAGGAAGCATACGGAGGCGGGAGCAAAACCTCGGGGGTCTTAGAACAAGTAGAGGAGGTAAATAGCGGTTTCACCTGTGCAAGACAACGAGAATGGCAGGCGGGTCCCCAAGCTCATACTTGAGAATGGTTCCAATCAATCTAAGGTGAATGCTGCTGGAACCAGGCTAGGCCTAGAATAACTGGACTAGTGATTTGTGCCAGGGCAAAAAATGAGATCTTCTCAGAATGCAAGGCTTCTATTTGGATGGTCAGAGGCTCAGTTCGTTGTAGAATAGTACCGCTGGAGATCCGACTCCAGTCAATGGCCGTGAGAACCGCAGTGCTGGGTAAAGAAGAGGTGGGAATAGACAAGGATTTTACTAAGGAGGAAGAAATTTAATTTCCTGCTGCTCCAGAATATATGAGGGCTGAAAGGCTTTGCAGTCCAGAGGGTCCATGAAGGGTAACAGGAATGGCACAGATCGAAGAGTTACCGAGTTTAGGGGAGGATTTAAATGTCCCTAACCTGACCTCCCAAGAACAGGTTAGGATTTGGAGTTTACACTGGCGTTAAGGACAGGAGGCCAGCAGGTGTCTCGGTTTGGCACAGTAAATACAAAGATTATTAGAAATCCTTCTTTATTTTTCTTCAGGAAAATGTTGGGAGCGCCCCAGTTGCATAGGCTCATTTAGAGTACTGAGAGTCTGAAAACAGGGTACTAGCTTTAAGGAGGAGCGCTGAGAGGGCTCTTTCTCGGAGGCCCTTTCCCGGAAGTGAATGTCCACCTGATGACAGAGGGCAGAGCATCCAGAGTCATAAGCAATTATTGAGAGGCCAATACATCTTTTGTACACTCAGCTAGACCTTGCCAGAATGCAGTGACAAGTGCTTCATTGTTCCACTGTAATTCCGAGGAAAGAGTACGGAACTGAATCACGAACTGGGTGAGGGTATGAGAACCCTGGCGGAGTCTGAGTATACTGGAAGCGGCTGAGGAGACACGATCCAGCTCATCAAAAAATTTCCGAAAAGCTTAGATGAAAGTCGCACAATCTCTAAAAATAGGATCATCCCTCTCCCAAATTGGGGAGGCCCATGCTAGAGCCTGGCCGGATAGGAGTGAGACAATGTAGACAACTGTGGAGCGATCTGTGTGGAAAATTCTGCCGGAGGAGCTCGAATTGGATAGAACATTGATTCAAGAATCCCCAACAGAAGCGAGGATCACCAACAAACGTTTGGGACTATGGTAAACGTATCAAAGTATATGTAACTGCTGGTGCAGGAGCAGATGGTTCAGGGGTAGCAGAAGGCTGGAATGCCAGCAGGGCAGCTTGTAGGGAGTTCAAGCGAGCAGCTAGGGCTTGCAGACACTGGAGAAGCTGGAGTTGAGTGGCATCTTGCTGTTCAACTCGGCCAACAAGGTGTATCCTTGGTGGAGGGTTTACGTTCGGGGTCCATCCCTTGTTTGGCCAAATCTTATTGTCACGGATTCAAAGTCAGGATGGGCTTCGAAGTCTGCTCAGGTGGATGTAACCCCCGGAGAGGCTCGGAGTCTAATGGAAGAGAGGTTTTTACCAGGGGCATATGGGATTAACCGCTCACTAACCAAAAGTCGCAGTCCTCTAGAAGGTCAATGAGCAAGACTAGATGGATGGTCAGGAGATAAAGTTGGCAATACTGTCAAAATGCTGAGGTGGGTCCAACAGGTAAGTGTTATTTCTAGATAACGAGAGAGCAACAGTCTATGGGGTGCTGCTGCACCCAGGTTCTGGTGAACAGCATGGCCCTGAAGGAGGATTGGAGGAGAGGAACAATGGTTTGCAGAGAGACAGCAGCATCTAGACCACAGAGAAGGGGGTGAGTCAGGTATGCACAAAAGAGGCTGCAGAATTATGAAGTGTTGAGGTCCTGATGAGCTGGAGGCCCTGGAACAGGATCAGAGGAGATACACAATGATCTGCAGGGTGCGGCAGCATGTTGGCTGCGGAGGAGATATATGCATACACAGGAGAGTAATAGGCTGCAGGATGATGAAGCGCTGAGGTCCTGATGAGCTGGATGCAACTGGGGTCATGTGCAACTATCTGTAGAGTGGCAGCAGCTTCTTGACTGCGGAGGTGATACAAAAGTACACAGGAGAGCAACAGGCTGCAGGATAGTAAATAAATGACAACCACTATCAGCGCTCAATGTACAAAATGGCTGCTAAAACTCTAGGAAATTAGGGTACACAAACCTAATAGCAAATAAAATATGTAAAAGAAAATCCAAGAATTTCAGTGCTAAATTATACCCAAAGATCTAGGGAAAAAGCTAGTGAGGTAAATAAAAAATAGATATATAAAAATAAAACACAATATTATAAAAAAATGTTTCGAAACATAAAACATCAAGCAATATAAAAGTCCATCTATCCACAGTTCTTTTTACAATGTGATAACACCGGAATTCCGTAGGTGGTGATAAGGCAACGCTTGATCTCTATGGATCTCAGGTCAAAAGTGACCAACACCTCACCATCACCTCTGTGTTAAAATATAAGTTGGATTCCTACCAGATAGTATATATTCGTAGGCATTCAAAGGTATCTTTAAATTCTTCCTCCCTTGTCCGGCAGGAACATTAGAGCAACCATGGAAGCAAGAAAAAAATGGACAAATCTAGTATAATACAGTCATAGCTTCCAAATGTAATGAAAAATCACAAATAGAATAAAAAAACCAGCATAGTTGGCAGCACACAAGGGTATATGAGGATGCTCCTACCAGAAAACAAAGCTAAAAGCGCATGTCATGAATCTGTTAGATGGAAAAATGTCTCAGGATGTCAATTTCACTTCATGTCCATTAGTTAGAACTCAGAGATGTAACAAGCATAGTATCGTACTCCACACCCTTTACTAATGTAAGATCTAAAATTCCGACCCAAGTCTGCCTGTGGTGTCAAGTATATCTGGAAGCGCTTCAATCAGCTGGAGAGAATTGACACAGACCAAGTTCTGTATACAAGGAATATTCTCTAGTTTATTGATACAAAGATACAAGTTTTTATAGCCTACTGGATAAATGAATCCTACGTCATATGCATACAATAGTTATGAGAAGCACTACTGATTAATTTTCTCACGTATTCTTGAGGTGTTTATTTTTCTCCCCCTTCTAAGAACAGATGAGCCTATTATTTTTATCTCAAGGGGAGCTGCAAGTTCATCTCCTATATGCTACAAGGGCACAGCTCCCACACTACGAGCTGAATATGAAAATGTCAATTGCTTTCATATCTGGTTACATTCTTCAGGTGTTCTCTATGTCATCTTTAACTTCAAGGCCATAGGCTAACATCTTGTAAGACTGCAAATCAGCAGAAATATTAATAATCTCTTCTAGCAAATAATATTTCTATGCAAGTTACAATAAAATGGCTGAACAAAGGCTTTATGAGGCCTTAACAAAAAATCATATTTAACATTTCCCATTTTTTATTCAATTTTCGGCCCTTTCTCCTCCTACCTACCTAACCTATCTATAGAACCACATTCTTATGTCGATTAAGCAGGTGCTTATACACATGTAGAAGGCCACATGCATAGAGTTGTTCCTCTGAGGGATCTGTCAACTCATCCCCCACTAATGATAAGCCTGTGATCCTCCCTGTCCTAACTTGATTTGCAAATCAGCAGAAAAATGAATAATCTCTTCTAGCAAATAATATTTATATACAATAAAATGGCTGAACAAAGGCTTTGCGGCCTTAACAAAAAATCATATTTAACACATATCAATCTTAATTAGATGATGAAGCGCTGAGGTCCTGATGAGCTGGAAGCCCTGGAGCAGGATCAAAGGTGATGTGCAAGGATCTCGAGCGTGGTTGCAGAATCCAATGAATAACGAGGTGGAAGCAATAAACAGGAGCCAGAGGAGGAGACGTCCTAACAGGTAAGGAGACTTAAAGATCTGGCACCTTAGTAGGGAGGCAGGTGCTTTAAATTGACACGGCTGACAGGCAATTATCCAATCAAGTGAATGCAGGAAGTTTTGAAAACACCAAGTGTGCGCATGCTCAGTTCAGACCAGCAAGTGAAGACAGGGAGTGAACACCAAGGGAAACCGGTATGAACAGAGACCAGAATGAATGGTTAACTGGTGCGATGTGTGAAAAAAGGTATTTGAAAGCCCCACTCTTGGCTACCAATGAATACTCTGTCCATTGAGAGGTCCATAGTACTAGTCTTTGAAGCTTTTAGTATAAGTGCAGGCCACCTTTGTCTATAATCATCAACATTTATTTATTTAGCCACATCAAATTACGTAGTGCTTTAGAATTGGGTATGTACTTGTCTGAATATCTATTGATGTCTCTGTCCATCTAATAGATCTATTAAGGAAGGGTTCTGTAAAGCACTTCACTAGTGAAAGCAGCTGAAAATCTATCTTACATTAACTATACTCACGTTAAATAAATTGTCAAATACCCAAAAAGTGTGTAAGAGGTTTAAAGCGTTAACTTTATCCCTTCAATTTGTGTTAGAGTGTGTTCAAATGAGGCTCAGGATGTGACAAAAAGAAAATAACCAATAGTGGAATCTAAACATGAAAAACAAAATGTATAAAATAATACTGCTATATTGTCTAAATCAAACAATATTCAAATACAAAATCTAAGTGTTTCCAATAATCCAGTTCATCAATCCAAAGTGCAACAAAGCAACAAATTTTATTTTCTAAAAAGCATTTTTGGTCTATTTACCACCAAATAATTTGCTAATACAGGGTGGTCCATAAATGTGGAAACACCCTTTGAAAATTTAAATGAGTATGAAAATATTAATCCAGTGTCTACACATATGATCTGGGTGTGGTGGAAAACATTTCCCTTTGAATGTTGACATTGTGACCGACGACAGTCACACTGTCACCATTTTGGTGTCAACAGTATAACTGTTGACATTTCCACCGTTACCATATTGTACCCAAGCCCCAGGGGCGAAGATTGTTTTAAAGCATTTTTACAGAATATATTGCAGACTGAGATAGCCTCATGAAAACAAAAAAAACCCATAGAACAGTGAATAGTTTGTTCTGTGAGAGCCTCAGTTGTGGTTATTTATCACTTTTGAGAAACAAGAGGACTGACACTGGCCCTCCCCAGTTACGGGATGGACTGTAGGAAGTACATTGTGCCTAGAAACCTAGAATAGTACTATGTACAGGCTAAGGTAAAACTATTCTTGGGAAAACAGTTGAATTGATGGTATTTACGATGGCCACCTACTGGAATTGTAATAAAAATTATTGATTGAAGCAATATAAAGTGTATAGGAAATAAATTACTTTGACAGCACTAACACTAAAATTATTCTTCGTTTTACAACCATGCAAGTGTGTACTCTCAATATCTCCTCTCCTGTTATGTACATTTTTTTTATCATGATACACTTGCTGCTTTTCTATTTTAGAACACCAATATAGCTTAAAATACATATACAGCAATTGCCTCTCTAGGGATGGCTTGGTACAATACAAAGTACTCTTAAGTAAATTATAGGTAAAAGCAGAAGAAAGAGAGGCTCTATTGCTTGGAGTTTCAGCTAAGGCTTTTGTTGTACCTAATATCTCCTTTAAATGACTTTTCTCAACATGAGTTCTATTCTGGTGTCATAGAACACAGCAGCAAGAGAAGAATCTTTCATTTTAGGTGCTAATGCTCATTAAGGATTAAAGTGAATTCTCCAGCTGCATCCACCGTGAGCTGCTTTGAAAAGGCTGAATAAAACGTCTGCATCTATCCTTTAGGCACAATAACACACATAAGGAATGAACAATTAGAAGAGCCACCTATTGAGATGTACTCTATTGTGCAACAAATGAGCAAGCTGGACCTATTTTTCTACAGTGGAGACTACCGATACTTTTCATAAAACACTGACTTTTGGTGTTATTTCTTTAAAGCTAGGCTCACATCACAATCGCTTCTTCCCTAATAGGTGAGGCATTTAAAGAAATGTGTGTTCTATCTACAAATATAGCATGTTCTCTTGTTAGCAAATTCAATGCCACATCAATGGCTTAGTTGGATTTAAAGAGATATGAATGTATCTGCCAAAGAAAATGAAAGATTTGTTGTATTGATGCTACACACTGTTTTACAATATTATGTTTTTGCGCTTGTTCTTTAGTCATACATGACACAAGCAGGCACAACGCTGCAAGAATAACATTAATAGAATCTTTTCTACGTGGGTTGAATTAAAACTTTTCATTGCATAATAAATAGTTTAAAAATATAAAATGGAATGATCAATATGTTATTTATTTTATCAAGGAAATTAACTCTGAATGAGCTAATCTTGAGTAATATATCGGAATTGCCTGTAGGTCTTCCTTAATTCAAATATTATATTGTCTAAACAACAAATAAAGCTACTATTTGACATTAATGTATATATGGTGTGGGTGGGGAATATATTTTGTGCTACATAGCTGCTCAGACCTTTAATTGCAGAGTCTGTGAGCCTGATTCAATAGTCACGAATTCTGAGCGCAACTCGTGCTCAGAATTTGACACCCGAATTTAGGCCTTGTGTGTGCCCAAATTCATCAAGCCTCGGATTTTAAGATCCATGGCCTGTTGAATTCAAGTAAGGTAGATCTGGCTGAATAAAAAATAGTATGTGCCATAATGCTGCCCTGGTGAATCAAACAAGTGGACTCGTCACTTGTATATATTTGCAAGTACATAAATATGTATAAATATGTAATGTATTAGTCACATGTGGATGGGGTGTTCTGATTGATGAGGTTCTCTGGTAAATTTTTGAGAGGTATTTTCGGCTCTGTACTGCTACCAGTCTACCGCAATTTCAGCAAATGGTCTGACCTTGGCACCCTTCTGGATTTCTAACGGCACGCGACAGGGTTGCCCCCTCTCACCACTCATATTTGCTCTCATTATAGAAATTGAGCCTCACTATGTGGTCACATCACTATAATCTCCTGGATAAGCTGTATGAATGCTGTCAAAATGAATATCGTCGCCAGACATTTATATGCACTTATCGTTAGGTAGTGCAGAGCTTTCAAACACCTTGTTTTACTATAAGTGCTTGTTATGGTATGAGTAAGGTAGATCTGACTGAAAATAAATTGGAATGTGCTATAATGCTGGCCTTGTGAATCAAACAAGAGGACTCTTCACTCGTATATATTTTCAAGTATATAAATGTCATGTATAAAATATGTCATGTATATCAATATGTTATGTATGAAAATATGGAATGCATAAATAATACATATATGTTATATTAGTGGAATGTAAACAATATGTAAACCAGGCAGTTCAGATTGGACAATAGTTGGCCTTCCCACCCAAGAAAGTATGTATAACTCACACTGATGCAGATTTGACTGCCCAACATCTGCCTTGACAAGACAATGCAAATGAATTTGAAAGTGCACATTCTGAGAAATTAAGAGAGAGAATTTGGCATATTGGTCCCCCAACCAACAGTCAGCTGACAGTTGACAGCACTAGTAACATGCTGAAAACAGTTAGGCATTGCAATGAGTTACAAAAACTCCCCCCAAAAAAGGGAATTTGGTGCAAGAATGTACTACAATGAAGGCTTCAGAAGATTTTTGGGGAAAAGTGGAGAAGCAAAAATCATACAAGATGGCTTTGCCTTTGTGCACCTTATTCTTCAATACGGAGTTTATCAGCTGAGCGGTAACAGAGATGTGGAAAATCCCACATGTGGTTATTGAAAGTGCAAGAAACTTGCATAAACCCACGGAATATTGTTCAGTGGTGAAGAAGACAAAATGCTGGACATTTTATATTTGGAGAACGTAAGTGCAAGAAATTTGCTCAAACTACCTTCCAGCAGTCACCTTATTGGATTGCTTATTTGAGATTCGCCAATTCGCTTAGTTGGTGATTTATCCATTTTTTTCGGAGGTTATCAGAGCAGGAGATGGCCTAATATTGTGTCTATTGGCTCTAGATGTTTATGTGGACTAATATTTGTTGGATCTGAAGTGTCCCATTATATCTATGTAAATATAATAAGAGGATCTGGCTCACAGTGTCAATTTAAGCATAATATTATTATTATTGATTTTATATATCTTTTTGTGTGTTTGTTTATATAATATGGTTCTATATTGGTCTATTTTACTGATCTAGATTAAAATTGATTTTTTTGCAATCCTTTTGGATATTGTATCTTGATCTGTCCTCCACCCAGATCTCTCTTCTTATAATATTATACACCCCATGTGTCTCTTTTCTGCACTGTATATTTACATTTTGTGGATTTCCAAATTATGGGAGAGTGACGCCATCCCAATACAGCAGCGTCTAGAGACATTGCAGAGTGTGGCTATATCAGTTAGCACCAGGTAATCTTTTCTCTTTACTGTAATCACACATGTAATCTGATCACATATCCACTGAGTGGGCGCTGCAGTCTCTGTGTTCGCTATTCAATATCTCTCTGCAGGGACAGGACATGGGAGACTGACCCCATAATGTATGAAAGGATGTTGCACAGAAGAAGGCTCAGAGACTGATACAACTGGTAGATAAACTGGAGTGGGGGCGCTTCAGGATTAAAAGGCAAGGGACACCCCACAGACAGAGGAACACATACCACACATCCACACTCCATGTGCCCAGAAATGATCTCCCGAACTCAGCATCTCCTTTATCAATGGCCCTGACAACACCTATTATGCATCCCTCCTATTCCCTGCACTGATTAGTGTAGGAACTGGAACACTTTATAAAGAGAGCAAAATGTTAGTGTGAATCCCCAAAACACCAGCCAATTTTCCTCTAGCTGGCAAATATGGCTAATTGCACTCTATCACATAGAAGAAAATCTTGGAAGCAAGAGAGAAGTCAATCATATTTTTAATCTTTGAGTACCGACATACACCTCTATTTCACATGACAATGCTATGAAATTCCCTATCTTTAAAATGAGGCAGATTTTACTAAATTGTAAAAATTATAACTTTCTCCAAATCTGACCCCTTAAAGGCACCACACTGAAATAGCGTTCTAACAAAACAAATCCCTAGTCTTAAAACTTTCTGTACACCAAGTTACATTCTCCGAAAAAAATGGACAAAACAGTGAAAACGTTTTTGAAAAAAAAATGGTAAGTATTTCAACTTTAGACTATTACAAATTTGTCATTTTTTATTCTTTTACTGTGAAGTTCTTGTTTTGCATTCCAAATTTCAGCTTAGTAGCTCTAATAACTTTTGAGATGTAGCCCTGTTGTCAGAATCACTAGGTGGAATTGATGATACCTGCCAGCAGTTGGGGCTACTGAGTACTGAGGCGCGGAGTCTAACACGCCCCTGGTTTTCACCAGGAACCCCCGCAAGGAGGTATGTACTTCGCTGCAAGGGACGTGCAGGTTGCGGCCCTCAGTATCAGTCAGCTGGCGAGGTAACAATTGAGGCAGCGGTGATAGCCCACCAGGATGCAGGATGGAAGAGTAGTCAGAAAGCCAGGTCAAAACCAGAGGAACGGATGTAGCCAAATCAGAAGAAGGAGAATGGTCAGGAAGCCGGGTCAATACCAAATATCACTCTAAGCCAGAATCAGGAACCAAAGGAGAAGTCAGGAACAAGCCGGGGTCAGAATCCAAATAACAGCAACACAGGAACAAACGCTGGAGCAAGGCTGAAGACCAAATACTCTGGCACTAGACATGTGTTAGAGGCTGCCTTATATACCCTAAGGTGCCTCCTGATAGGGTTAGGGAGATTTTGGCGGTAAGACGTACTGGCTGCAGACAGGTGAGCAGAGATAGCGTCCCGTTGCTAGGCAACAGGACGTGGTTGCTTGGAAGGTGCAGGCGTCCGTCTCCTGCACCAAGTGTCAGAGACGGCGGAGACGGCGCCTGACACCTGTATGCACTATGCCCCCTCGCAAAATGCACATGGCGGAGTGCAAATTATTAGAATCAACTTTAATATAAAGGCATGGCTGTGCCCTTATAATGAGAGGGGACACTCTATAGAACAATATTATAACTTTAATAAAAATACTTCTTAAAGATTAAAAACCTCATAACAGATACAAACAACAACAAAGCATGTACTATATACTAAATGATGAAGACACACAACAGGTTACCACCAATGGGAAATATTATATATACCAAATGATTTCAACTGTTACCCAATTGTTGATTGTTCCAGTGTGTCTTTCTGAATGCCAAGCCGTGCCCCTACATGTTTCATCACTAAGAACTTCATCAGAGAGATTTCTTGGCATGGTTGTTAAAACTTTAAATAGTACTAAGTTACTCCAGAACCACCAATCAACCATGGTGGTGGAATAATAATTCAGTATCCAATCGAAATGAAGGACAATTTCATAGGCTAATCAGAGCATTAAATACATTTTACAGTAACAGCCAATTAGGCTAACAGCTACAATAAGACATACAATGAATGATTGACAAGGGACTGAACCAATCATTAATTCTTTTTTCAGTATAATTCCTTCTTCCTTGCGATTATCCAAATGGAATACGCCTTAACTTTGGAGAATAGGTTTAATAATGTTAAATAGATTTACTCTCCCCTTTTTTCTTTTTCAGGGCTTGCAAGGTCGCCTTTCTCTCCCTCTTGAATTTGGCCAATAAGCGAGGGGCATGTATATCTTGTACATCGATCCAAGAAATCTCCTCGGGGGCCATAACCCCTCCAGTCAACAAGATATTGGTGGCGACCCCTGGAGATCCGTAAATCCAGAATCTGATTGATCTCATATTCCTCCCCATGATCAGTCTTTACTGGGACCAGACGTGGGGCTCTTTTGACAAATCTGTTGAGAACGAGGGGTTTTAGTAGAGCAATATGAAACACATTGTGAATCTTGAGTGATGGAGGAAGAAGGAGTTTGAATGTCACAGGATTTATAACTTGAGGTATTTGAAAAGGTCCGATATGAAGGGAACTCGGAGCCTTAAATTCCTTGTGGATAACCACACTTTGTCTCCACCTCAAAGTCTGGGGACTGGTCTACGGTGACAATCGGCGCTAGTTTTGTAGCGTCAGGAGGATTCCAATAATTTGGACTTCGCCTGAGACCATATTTTTGAGAAAAGTCCTGAATGAGATTCTGCACTGCCGGAAGCGCTGAACCAGGTTGGGAAAGTTCAGGAAGGAGAGGGTGAAACCCATAGGTAAGAAAAAATGGAGACGAACTAGTAGATACATGCACCTGATTATTATGAGCAAATTCTGCCCAACACAAGAAACAACTCCATTCAGCCTGATTACCCGAAGAGTAGGTCCTGAGAAATTGTTCCAAGTCTTGGTTGACCCTCTCCGTTTGGCCGTTGGTTTGAGGGTGGTACCCTGAGGAAAACTTTAGATTGACCCCCAACTCTTTGCAGAATGATCTCCAGAACTTGGACACGAACTGTACTCCTCTATCTGAGATAATATCCTGGGGACAGCCGTGAAGACGGAAAATCTCCTTGATGAAGAGGTTAGCAAGGATAGAAGCTGAAGGAAGTCCCTTGAGAGGTATGAAATGTGCCAACTTGGAAAATCTATCCACTACCACCCAGATAGTATTGAATCCATGGCTAGCTGGTAAATCGGTGACGAAATCCATAGAAATACTAGTCCATGGTCTCTCTGGAATAGGAAGTGGTACCAAGGGTCCTGCAGGAGACTGCCTAGGTGTCTTGTGTCTGGCACAGATTCCACAAGCGGCAGCATAGGCCTTAACGTCCGCCTGGATAGAGGGCCACCAATAATACCTAGAAATCAACAAGAAGGTCTTCTTGACACCCGCAATGCCCGGCAAACAGAGAATCATGGGCCCATTTGAGAGCCTTGGGCCGAAGCTTGGTAGTGAGAAAGGAGTGACCAGGAGGAGGAACCTTGGTTGAAGTTCTGGTGAGGGCCACAATGGTAGTAGGATCCAAGATGGTTCTGGGGGTGGGGGCGGGTTGAAGATCTTTATCATCAAATGACCGGGAGAGAGCATCCTCCCTGATATTTTTAACCCCAGGTCAAAAGGTCAAAATGAGATTAAAACGGGCAAAAAACAAGGACCAGCGGGCCTGACGTGGGTTCAGACACTGAGCTGTTTGCAAGTACGTTAAGTACTTATGGTCCGTGTAGACAGTGACAGGATGCTCAGCCCCCTCTAGCAAATGTCTCTACTCCTCTAGGGCTGTTTTGATGGCCAATAACTCTTTATCCCCGATACCATAGTTTAATTCGCTGGAGGAAAATCTTCTGGAACAGAAACCACAGGGACGAAACTTTCCATTGGAATCTTTCTGTGAAAGAATGGCTCCTATGCCAATGGAGGATGCATCAACTTCAACAAAGAAAGGCAGAGACAAGTCAGGTTGTAGCAAAATAGGGTGGCCATCCCGAGTGTTAAAAGCGGTTTTCCATTCATCGCCCTCACGAATCCTAATAAAATTATAGCCGCCCCTGAGGTCTAGTTTGGTGAATATTGTGGCACCTTTGATCCGATCCGACCTTTGACCTGTTCTTCACGGTGTCACAACTATATTGCGTACCTGCTTTTTTTGGTGCAACTCAGAGGAAGGTGCTGAGTCTAATGTGCCCCTGGTATTCACCAGGAACCCCCGCAAGGAAGTATGGACTCCGCTGCAGGGACACGCAGGTCGCGGTCCTCCCATGAGTCAACATCGAGATACAAAGAGGTGCTAAGCAACCAGACGCGCTGGGCGGGGACCAGGCGACCGTCCCGGAAGGACCTCGGGACGGCGCCTGACAGTATACCCTCCTCTTCTTCCTCCTCCTCCTTTTTGAAGGAATCTTTTAAGAACTCTAGGAGCGTGGAGGTCTTGCTTGTCCACCCATGATCTCTCCTCTGGGCCGTATCCTTTCCAATGGACAAGATATTGCTGTTTGCCATGAAGAATGCGGGCGGGAGGCCAAGATCCGATTGACCTTGAATTCTGTTCCAGAAGAGGTTTGTATTGGTGGGGGACGACAGGGAGGTCGAAAGAATTTATTGAGTACCAACGGTCATAGTAATGAGACATGGAAAGTATTATGACATTTCAGAGAAGGAGGAAGTTTCAATTTAAAGCACACAGGATTGATTACTTGCAGGATGGTGAAAGGGCCAATAAATCGTGAGCCATCTTCATAGAAGGGACTTTTAGTTTCAGGTCCCGGGTGGATAGCATACTTGGTCCCCTACTTTTAGGAGGGAAGTGGCCCTACGATGACGGTCTGCAAAGATCTTGTGATGCTGAGTAGCTCTGAGTAAAGCTGTCTTAGTTTTGGCCCAAATGAGGGCAAACTCCCGATAGAGGGTATCTACGGCTGGAACCGGTGAGGAGGACACTGGAAAAGGATCCGGAAAAACAGGATGGCTTCCATATACAATAAAGAATGGGGAGAATCCTGTGGACTCATGAATGTGTTG
Organism: Mixophyes fleayi; assembly: GCF_038048845.1. Classification (NCBI taxonomy): domain Eukaryota; kingdom Metazoa; phylum Chordata; class Amphibia; order Anura; family Limnodynastidae; genus Mixophyes; species Mixophyes fleayi. Next base: position 170,114,951 of record NC_134404.1, on the reverse strand, counting down.
GTTATGGGAGAACTCCGCCCAAGGAAGGAATTGAGACCATTTATTCTGATTGTCAGAGGTAAAACAGCGAAGAAACGTCTCAAGATCCTGATTGATTCGCTCCGTCTGTCTGTTTGGGGATGATACCCCGAAGAGAATTTTAATTCTATATTCAGTTTACCGCAAAAGGTTCTCCAGAACCGGGATGTGAATTGGACTCCACGGTCTGAAACAATCTCCTTAGGGCAGCCATGTAACCTGAATATCTCCTTGATAAAGATATCTGCAAGACGACCAGCCGTGGGAAAACCAGTTAGAGGAATAAAGTGTGCCATCTTCGAAAAGCGATCAATAATCACCCAGATAGTGGTAAACCCTGCACTGCGGGGTAGATCTGTGATAAATCCATGGGCACACTTTCCCAAGGAGCATTAGGAATAGGGAGTGGACGAAGGAGCCCTGCCGGAGCTCTTCTAGAAGTCTTGTGTTGTGCATAAGTAGTGCAGGAAGCAACAAATTTGCAAACATCAGCATGTACAGTAGGCCACCAGAAGCAACGACAAAGCAATGCTGTGGTCTTCTTTATTCCAGCATGGCCGGCAATGCGGGAAGAATGAGCCCACTGTAGAGTCTTGAACCGGAGATGGGGTTCCACAAATAACCGGCCTGGAGGAGGAGAGGAAGGCTTGGTCCTAGTGAGGGCTACAATATTAGAAGGATCGATAATATGCTGAGGAACCAACAGTTTTAGACGATCAGAATCGTCAAATGAGCGAGATAATGCATCTGCACGTCCGTTCTTGGCACAAGAACAAAATGTGAGCTTCATGTTAAATCAAGCAAGGAAGGATGCCCAGCGGGCTTGCCGAGGATTAAGGCAACGAGCCTCCTGAATAAACACTAGGTTCCGATGGTCGGTAAAAACAGTAACAGGAAATATAGCCCCCTCCAACAAATGTCGCCATTCCTCCAGGGCAGCCTTGATGGCTAGTAACTCCTTATCCCCAATTCCATAATTACATTCACTCGGAAGGAATCGTCTGGAGAAAAACCCACACGGATTGTGAGAGCCAGAAGGAGATTCTTGAAATAGCACCACTCCAATGCCTACAGAGGATGCATCTACTTCTAAGAAGAAGGGCCGTTCCTGGTCAGGCTGGCAAAGAACTGGAGCTGAAGAGAATGCCTCTTTTAGTGTAGTGAAGGCAGACATGGCCTCCGGGGACCAGACCCTAGGATTGGCAGTCTTCCTGGTTAAAGCTGTGATGGGAGCAATGATGGAGGAGAAGACCCAAATAAATTGACGATAATAGTTCGCAAAGCCAATGAACCTTTGAAATGCTTTAAGGCCTTGTGGCTGAGGCCAATCCAGGATGGCTGTCACATTAGTGGGATCCATACATAGACCTTGACCTGACACAATGAACCTGAGAAAAGGTACCTGAGTGACTTCAAATACGCATTTCTCCAACTTGCAGTAGAGGTGGTGTCTCCGGAGTCTACGTAGGACCTCCTTAACTTGTTCCCGATGGGATTTTTTAAATCTTTAGAAAATATTAAAATATTGTCTAAATACACCACCACCGAAGTGTATAACAGCTCATGAAAGATATCATTAACAAATGTTTGGAAGATAGCTGGGGCGTTACAGAGGCTGAAGGGCATCACCAGGTACTCGAATGGTGTTAAAGGCCGTCTTCCATTCGTCCCCCTTCTTGATGCGGATCAAATTGTAGGCCCCACAGAGGTCTAATTTAGAAAATATTTGAGATCCACTGAGCCTGTCAAAAAGGTCAGAGATGAGAGGTAGTGGATATCGATTCTTGACGGTGATGCGATTGAGGGGACGATAATCGATACAAGGCCGAAGAAACCCATCCTTCTTCTTGACGAAAAAAAAACCTGCACCAGCTGGGGAAGTGGACCTACGAATAAATCCCCGTTTTAGGTTCTTTGTGATGCATTGAGACATGGCAGACGTCTCTGGACGAGATAACGGATAGGTCCGTCCTTTGGGAATCGGTTGATCAGGAGACAACACAATAGCGCAATCCCAGGGACGATGAGGAGGCTGGGTCTCTGCTTCAACCTTGCTGAATACATCTTGGAATTCCATATAAGCAGCAGGAAGATTGGTTAACTCGGAATGGGCCATCACTTGAAATTTTGGAGACAAGACTTTGGACAAACATTTATGATGGCATCCTGAACCCCACGCAATGACTTGAGCGCGGCCCCAATCCATTTGGGGAGAATGCATCCTTAACCATGGTAGCGCCAAGATGAGAGGGTAATGGACTTAGGCAAAGCCAAAAGTTGGATCATATCGCTATGAAGTGCTCCTACCATCAACCGAACAGGAGAAGTCACAGAGGAGATGGAGCCACGGCTACCGTCGACTGTCGTCAGAGATAACTGTTGAGGCAAAGGTTTTAAGGGGATTTGGAGCTGCGAGGCCAGATCCACCGAAATGAAGTTCCCGGAGGAGCCAGAGTCCACAAAGGCCATGGTGGAGAAGGTACCTTTAGAGGTGCTCAGGATGACAGTCATGAGAAATTCTGGGAAATTTTTGGAATAGGGAGCAATAGTGGACTCTCCTAAAGCGGCCTCCCCACCACCGTTTAGGAGGAAGAGTTTCCCGGTCTCTTGGGGCAAACTCTCAGCAGATGTCCCGAATCACCACAATAAAGACACAGACGTTGCTTGAAGCGTCTCTCTCTCTTTCTTCTGGGGACAATTTAGAACGTCCTACTTGCATTGGTTCGTCTACTGGCAAGATGGGGTTTTGAAACTGAGGCGCTAGCCGTGGTACGAACTGTTTGCCGGGGGGACGTTCTTGCGTGCGTTCTGATGGGAAGGCCCCTGGATTACACTCAAATTGAATGGCGCATTGGTTCAGAAAGCCCCTGCACTTTTTGGGATCTCCGTTAAACTTTTCGGGTGTCGGAATGCGTAGACAGGAAGCCGCTGTAGAAACCGTCACCACACTGGATGATGCAGACGTAGAAGAGGTTATGGCTGGTTTAGTAGGTAAGGAACCCTGTAGCACATCGAAATGGGTTGTAATACCTTGAACACATTGCAGGAGATGCGCCTGGGCTGCTTCTTGTTGTTCCACTCGCTGAGCCAAGTGCAGGAGTAGATCTCGAGCCGACGGTTCACCAGACCCCTCAGTTGTCATGGCCAGAGTATACTGTCACAACTATATTGCGTACCTGCTATTGTTGGCGCAATTCAGAGGAAGTCTAACGTGCCCCTGGTATTCACCAGGAACCCCCGCAAGGAAGTATGGACTCCGCTGCAGGGACACGCAGGTTGCGGTCCTCCCACGAGTCAACAGCAAAATACAAAAAGGTGTCAAACAGGCAGGGTCGGTAACGTTCTGGTAGTACGAGGTACACTAGGATATCCAGAAGAATGGTGAGACAAGCCAGGTCGATAACGTTCAGGCAGTGCAGTACAAAGGGGAATCCAAAAGGGGTGGTCAAACGGTCAGGGTCAAAAGGTCACAGGCAGCACAAGGATAGTCAGGAACAAATACAGGAGACTGGTACACACAAACGCTGGAGGCAGGCAGACCTGATACTCTGGCACTGGTAGGAGTGCCAGAGGATGTTTAAATAGTGAGGTACCCCAATCAGAATCAGCGCTGCAGCGCTGTCATTCCCGGCGTCCGGGAGATCCATTCATAGCGTCCCGTTGCCTAGCAACGGGGCGTGCTGTAGTGAGGTCGGCGGCCGAAGCCGGAAGTGATGCGTCTGGTTGCTAAGCAACCAGACGCGCTGGGCGGAGACCAGGCGACCGTCCCGGAAGGACCTCGGGATGGCACCTGACACACGGTAATGGCATTGAGTAGTCTGTAGTCGATGCATGGTCTTAGAGAACCATCCTTCTTCTTTACAAAACAAAATGCTGCACCGGCAGGTGAGGAAGGTTTTCTAATAAATCCTCATTCGAGGTTTTCAGATACATACTCGGTCATGGCTCGAGTCTCAGGAAGGGACAGAGAGTACGTTCTGCCACGAGGAATCCTTTCTCCAGGATTAAGTTCAATGGAACAATCACAAGGACGGTGGGGTGGAAGAGTCTCAGCGGCAGTCTTACTGAAGACATCCACGAAGGCAGCGTATTCAGATGGCAACCCAAGACTGGGTCTGAGAGCGTGACATCTAATAGGTAGGTTATTGAGGCATCGATCACTGCAGAGCGGACCCCAGGAAGTAACCTGAGCATGATGCCAATCAAATTGGGGTGAATGGTCCCTTAACCAGGGTAGTCCTAATATTACCGGATTAACAGTCTGTGGAAGGACTAGAAATGAGATCAAAATGGAGGAGACCAACTTGCAGTCGGATCGGCCGGGTGGCCTGAAAGATAGATCCATTGGCCACACTGTTACCATCCACCACTGTCAGAACCAAGGGTTGCAATATTGATTCCAGGGGGAGATGAAGGTTAGCTGCTAAGGATGCAGAAATAAAGTTTCCAGCTGCCCCTGAATCCACGAAGGCCCGAAGGGAGACCGGACCCTGGGAAGCATGGATGATGATGGGCATCAAAAAGTCTGTCTTGTCTGGGGAATAAGGGAAAGATGTACTCAGTCCTAGACCGGCCTTCCTGGCACCAACTAGGATCTGGCGTTTTCCCGGTCTCTTGGGACACTGTGATAGAATGTGAAAGAAGTCAGCGCAGTAGAGGCATAGATGGTTTTTGAACTTTCGTTCCCACTCCTCCACAGTAAGACGAGAACGCCCGATCTGCATGGGGTCCTCAGGTAGAATTGGTGGGGTCTGAAAAGTGGAGACCAAACGTGTACTAGCCCGGCGAGATTGTTCTCGTTCCTGATTACGCTCCAAATACCGGATATCGACCTTGATGCACAAGGAGATCAGATCATCTAGGGTAGCTGGTAAATCCCTGGAGACCAACTCGTCCTTCATCCGATCTGTCAGCCCCTGCCAGAAGGTAGCTATAAGGGCCTCATTATACCAGTTCAGTTCAGAGGCAAGAGTTCTGAACTGAACCGCGTACTGACCCACGGGAAGGCTTCCCTGACGTAGCTACAAAATGCTGGAGGCCGTACATACATTTGGTTAAGAACATATATCTTCTATTTACTCTGTATAAAACATATATTTTGTCTTCTGTTGTACTTTATGACTTTACATTATTACTGAGCACTAATCCATTACAGTTGAAGAGGGAGGCATTTTCACACGACAGCAAAAAAAACCCAATGCAAATGTTGTGGCATCCCTAGAGTTTTAGGGAGCATGGGTAGTGCTGGCCCAAGTCTTTCTTATATTTAGCAGCTGATCTGCATCTGAGCTGCACAGACTCTTCTGCTGGGAACCTGGTCAAATGCAATACAACTGCTAAATTAAGGGATGGGTGGGCTGGCATAAAATAATCCCTGGTGTTTCAAAAATGTACGTTGTCTGGGAACAGTTCTGAATATCCTTCATACCCAGATGGTCTGCTTATTTGCAGATTTACCTATATTTCATTTATCATTTTTTTCAAGTGAAAATGCATGTGTTTTGTTATTGTAATTTTTAATTTCCCTCTTGCAGCGTTATATATAGTGTATTTGCACGTGAGCACTATTGTATTTGGGGATTTGGCTGGACATTCATGTTGTGAGAGCTGCACATAAGTTATACTGATTTAATACACTTGATTTACATATATAAAACTTATAAATATAAATACTAGCTATGTAATGCAAGTCAACTTCTATTTTCTATGTATAGGATATTTATTCTTTTGGATTGGATTCTAATCACAGTTATTAAATGTTATTCATACTTGCCAACTTTGGTAGCAAGCTCTCGTCATTAGGCATTTAGCCCCACCCCCTTCACCAATAAAGAGGGCACAATGCGGGAGGTTGCCCTGCTCCTCTGGGAGTCTGGGAGAACTCCCAAAAATTCCAGACATTCCGGGAGAGTAGGCAACTATGATGTTATTATTGTTTTTATTATTCTTCGTATTATTATTATTATTATTATTATCATTATTAATAATCTGTGCATGTTGTCTTTGTCTAAATTATTACATGGACATGAGAGATTGCCTTCTAAGGTAGGACAGTAGCAGCACACCTCAGGATAACACATGTAAAAAGCAAACCATTTTGGGGCGATACAAGGGATCTGTGGCTAGCTGCTAAGTCAGGAATCCACACACGAAGGCACAATATCCAACTCAATATTATTCTATAGTTTTGCAACATGAAATATGTTTTTTACATTTTGGTGCAGTACAATAAAATACTGAACCCAGCCAGTTCCTTGCATCAGAAGGTGCAAAAGATTTATGCTGCAGTCACTGCCATTTCGACACATGAATCCATGAGCTTACTTTTACAAGTGGGTGCATTCGCATATAAATTAATATATTGTTTCAGAATAGGCATTTTCATTGCGCTTCTGCATTTCTGCAGATTCATTAATGACCCGTTATGTACTTTTTGTAATATAGCAGCGGTTCCCAGGGCCCCCCCAGGGCCAGCGGTGAGCAGGGTAAGCAAGGTGGGGGGGGGCAAGCCTGAGATGCGCTCTCCTCGGCCTGCCATCACCGCTGCCGCTTGTCTGTGGGCCCAGAAATATTAAATGTGGTCCAAAGTGATTTTTTTTTTTTTAAAAATCACCTGTCTCTGACTGCAGCAGCGCCTGGCAGCCTCCCCCCCCCCTCTCTGCTCTGTTTCACTGAATGTCAAGCGTGACGTTATATTCAGTGAGGACTCACTGAGAAGCTGAGAGGAGCCATGTAAAAAAGAGAAGAAAGAAGACAGAACAGAAGAAAATAGAAGAGAACAGAAAAGGAGTAAATTAAGGCATACTTGCCAACTCTCTCGGAATGTCCGGGAGACTCCCGCATTTCGCATGAGTCTCACGGACTCCCGGGAGAGTGTGGCAATCTCCCGGATCTGTCCACTTCCTAGTGAAGTGGGCAGATTTAGGTCCAAAATGCAGCGATTCACCGATTTAGGTCCAAAATGACGCGATTTTCGGAGCCCCGCCAACTGCACGACCACCTTCCCCGGCAGGCTCCCGGATCATACTTGCCATAAGTTGGCAAGTATGAATTAAGGTAAGTAAACTAAAGGAGCCAGAGGCACAATGGCACACACTCTGAGGAGAGTAAAGAAAAAGGGAGCAAAAATGGGCACAGAGTGAGGGAACTGTTGTTCCTGTTATTGAAAATAGACAAATAAAGTTGACAGAGAGAGAGAGAAAGTGTGTGTGTAAGTGTGTGTCTATGGTCATATACTAGACATATCATTTTCTATTTATATCAATTGCCCAGAATGAAGCATATTCTGAATCTTCCTCTATTTTTGGTGAACAAGATGCCTGTGCTGTGACAGTGAGTAACTCCTAACTATGAGTCACCCAGTGTCAACTAGTTACATCTTTAACTCTGCGATACATGTTTGGGAATGTGAAATGTCTGACTTCCTTGTTGGAAATTTACATAAATGTGTTCAATGCAATGAAATAGAAGCTGTTTTCTTCTGGTATTCAGTGAGACAGGGTTGGTTTTGGTAATGGGAATAAATGACATCAGCTTTACTACATTATAGGATTTCTATACATGATAAAGAATTTTGAGTTTATCAAAAAACATATTGAAATATTATTACTCTGTGCAGGATGGTAATAATAGTGAAATTATAGCATAGTTATTGTGCTAAATTGAATGACCATTGAATAATGCATAGAGAACAGAAAAATAATAATATCAGTAATAACTGAAGTAAGTTTTGTTACTGTCCATCAGAAATATATTAGCATCATCTTTCCAAGCACAAATAAGAAGTTTAATTTCAGCTATAAAATTGTCAGTTCCTGGCTTCTCTAATGAACAGGAGCTTGGTCAAGCTAAATTAAAGAAAATGGTGTGTGGAATAATTACATAGTACAGGATGGCTGGTAACTATTACCAAGGACTTTGGGTGCCCATAACAATTCCTTACAATAAGATTGACACATGTGCCAGATATATAAAAAATTGACAGACAATATAAATGTTTATAGCTCTTTTGGGTAAAAAGTAGAAGGAGAATAAAATCGGAACTCCGTGAGGAAAGAAGAAATATAAAATGAATCTTACCCTAGAAATCCCTAAAAGTTGTGCGGATCCTCAGGATGTAGCGATAATGCAGTCCGGGTATAGAGATGAGTGCAGCATGAGTCCGTTAAAAGAAATTCTCTGTGCTGCCTGTTCCTTCGTGTAACCGCGTGTAATACGCTGAAGTGGTGGTCTGACTCGCAAAAGGTGATTGCAGAGATGAATGCAGCATAAAAAGGATAATCCGTGCTGCCAAATCCCTCGTGTAGCCTCGTATGAAAAGCGGAAGTGATGGTCTGACCCGCAAGGTACGGTGGCTGGTAAAGTTCAAAAATAGATCCGGTTTTATGATAATATCCTTATCTTCCTTCAATTGTTTTACAGCTAATATTTCTTCTTTGGACATATTGTGTTCGAAGAAATATTTTGTGAGAAATTCAACAGAAAGGAATGCACTTAATACTAGAGATGAGCGCACTCTAATTTCGTGAATCCGAGCCCACCCAAACGTTTCCGATCCGAGTCGGATCTGAGACAGATCCGGGTATTGGCGCCAAATGAAAACTTGAAACCGAGGCTCGGAGTCATAATCCCGCTGTCGGATCTCGCGATACTCAGATCCTATAAATTCCCCGCTAGTCGCCGCCATCTTCACTCGGGCATTGATCAGGGTAGAGGGAGGGTGTGTTAGGTGGTCCTCTGTCCTGGTAGATCTCGTGCTGTGCTGTTTAGTTCTGTGCTGTGCTGTGTTCTGTTCTGCAGTATCAGTCCAGTGGTGCTGTGTGCTGTGCTCTGTCAATTTTGAGTTCAGTGGTTCTGCTGGGTCCTGTGCTGTGTCCTGTTCAGTCCAGTCGTGCTGTGTCCTGTGGTCTGTGCATCTAAGGGCATAGTTATTTCCCCATTATTCCCAAGTGTTTAAAAAATTTAAAAAAAGTTATAAAAAAAAAATACAAAAAAATAATTAAAAAAAAAAAAAAATTACAACAAAATTTGCAAAACCAATCCTGCAGTATAAGCCCATTGGTACTGCAATATTACCAAGTTCACACATTCTGCAGTATCAATCCAGTGGTGTTGTGTCCTGTGCTCTGTCCTTCTGAGTTCAGTGGTACTGCTGGGTCCTGTGCTGTGTCCTGTTCAGTCCAGTGGTGCTGTGTCCTGTGCTCTGTGCTTCTAAGGGCATAGTTATTTCCCCATTATTCCCAAGTTTTTAAAAAAAAAAAAAAAACTTATAAAAAAAATTACAAAAAAAAAAGTAATTAGAACAAAATTTGCAAAACCAATCCAGCAGTATAAGTCCATTGGTACTGCAATATTACCAAGTTCACACATTCTGCAGTATCTTGTGCTACATATAATGGAGACCTAAAATTTGGAGGATAAAGTAGGGAAAGATCAAGACCCACTTCCTCCTAATGCTGAAGCTGCTGTCACTAGTCATGACATAGACGATGAAATGCCATCAACGTCGTCTTCCAAGCCCGATGCCCAATCTCCTAGTACAGGGCATGTAAAATCCAAAAAGCCCAAGTTCTCAAAAAACAGCAAAAAGAGAAACTTAAAATCATCTGAGGAGAAACGTAAAGTTGGCAATATGCCATTTACTACACGTAGTGGCAAGGAACGGCTTAGGCCTTGGCCCGTGTTTATGACTAGTGGTCCAGCTTCACCCAAAGATCTTAGCCCTCCTCCTCCTCCCCCCCCCAACAAAAAATTGAAGAGAGTTATGCTGTCAGCAACAAAACAGCAAACAACTCTGCCTTCTAAAGAGAAATTATCACAAATCCCCAAGGCGAGTCCAAGGGTGTTGGTGGTTGTCAAGCCTGACCTTCCCATCACTGTACGGGAAGAGGTGGCTCGGGAGGAGGCTATTGATGATGTAGCTGGCGCTGTGGAGGACCTTGATGATGAGGATGGTGATGTGGTTACTGAAAATGAGGCACCAGGGGGGGAAACAGCTGATGTCCATGGGATGAAAAAGCCCATCGTCATGCCTGGTCAGAAGACCAGGCATGACCAATTTGTTATATTTCATTGCGCCCTTCCACTATTACATGCTATTTTACTATAGGAGCTGCATTTTTGATGAGCACTCACCTTGTCTTTAGTAACATGTGCCAGATACATTAATAAGGAAAAAAGAATTCACAAGAGTAGATCAAATGTCAATATGAAGTGTAATAACTATTTTTACAGGTGCATATAATGCTCTCTTAATGTCAACATAAATATTGCCAGCAATATCTAACAGAGTTTATTTTGGCAAAAACGCTAGATACAGTTAAGTGAGGTTCTATTGACACATATATGAATAAATGAAAATATATCACTACATCTATAAGAATATTACCTGTACACAGTCAGTATGTGAGTGTCTGTTGAAACAGAATGTTGTGGACAGTGCCAACACCATATAAATCAGACTGTACAGTGTGTGTACTGCTAATATACACACAAATAAGATGACTGTGCATTCCTTAAACAGAATTACAGTGATGCTGCTGGGCTCTTATTCCCTCAAGAACCCTTATTTGGACTCTGGCAAATGGATTATTTGCCGAACTGCAGATGAATTATTTGCCTAACTGCAGGAACAACCTGAGGCACGTATGTCTAATGGGGTAGCAAAACAGAAGAGAACAGAAATGAAAAAGGCAATAGAAAGGTAAATAAACTAACGGAGCCAGAGTCACAATGGCACATACTCTGTATAAAATAAACAAGAGAACGGAGCAAAAATCGACACAGTGTGAAGGAAAGTAAAGAAGAGAAGGGTATTATTATTATTCATTTTTATTTATAGGGCACCACAAGGTGTCCGTAGCGCTGTACAGGGACAAACAATATCACAGTACAGGGTGAGACAGCACGGTTAAATTAACAATAAGCACAGTAACTCAGGAAGCTCAAAGCACAGCTAGAGAGAGAGACAGGGAGGATGGGGGAGAGGGATAATCCGCATACGCTGTTAGTCTGAGCCCAAGAGGGAGGGCGCGGATGACAGGTAAGAGCCAAAAAGGGGTGAAGGGAAAAGCGAGAGGGGTCGAAGGGCAGAAGGTCCTCGAGGAGGAGGACTGAGTAGCTGGAGAGCAGAGTTGGAAGAAGTGGAAACAGGAGGAGAGATGGCCCTGCTGAAAGGAGCATACAATCTAAGGGGAGGGGTAGGCAGACAGAGAGACACCAAGGGGAGAGCGGTAGAGAAGGGGGGAACGGAGGCTGAATGTGAGGGGCAAAGCAGAGAGAGGAGTCGAGGATGACACCGAGGCAGCAAAGTTGGAGAACAGGGGATAGAGAGGATTTGTCGACAGTGATAGAGAGGTTGGAAGGGGAGGAGGTTTGAGCCGGAGGAAAGACAATGAGTTCAGTTTTAGCAAGATTGAGTTTAAGAAATCTAGAGAACATCCAGGAGGAGATGGTAGAGAGGCATGCGGACACCCTAGAGAGGAGGAAGGGAGAGAGATGTGTTGTCATCATAAAGGTGGTACTTGAGGCCAAAGGAACCAATGAGTTCAGGGAAGAGGTGTATAGTGAAAAAGAGTAAGAGTCCAAGAACAGAGCCCTGTGGAACCCCAACTGGAAGGGTGGAAGGGGAGGAGAGAGACCCAGAGGTGGTTACAGAGAAGGAACGTTCGGCAAGGTAAGAGGTGAACTAGTACAGGACGGAACCGGAGAGGCCAATGGACTGGAGGGTGTGGAGCAGTAGGGGGTGGTCAATGGTGTTGAATGCCACTGAGGGATCCAGGAGAATGAGAAGGGAGAAGTGGCCCCTGGCTTTAGCAGAAAGGAGATCGTTGGTAACTATAACCAGGGCAGTTTCAGTGGAGTGGATGGGGCAGAAACCAGATTGGAGAGGATCAAGGAGGGAGTGTTCAGAAAGGCAAGTGGTGAGACGGTTGCAGACGAGCCTCTCATGTATTTTGGAAGCAAAAGGGAGAAGAGAAATGGATAGATAGTTAGAGAGAGAAGTGGGGTCAAGATTAGGTTTCTTTAGAATGGATGATACGAGAGCATGTTTAAAAGAAGAAGGGAAGATTAAAGAGGTGAGCGAGGTGGGAGCAGGTGGTGGGGGAAAGGGAGCGAAGGAGGTGGGAAGGGATAGGATCCAGGGGACAGGTAGAATGGGGGAGGTTGAAATGAGACAGTGGACTTCTTCACCCGTGGTGGGGCGGAAGAAGAATAGGGGTTGGTGACTAGGGGGAGAGGAGAGTTGAGTGGGGGGGCAGACGAGTGAGTGGAGGAGGAGATTTCAAATCGGGGATCACAATTGGGCACAGTGTGTGTGAGGTAAAGAAGAGAAGGGGAGCAAAATTGGGCATAATGTATGTGAGGGAAAGAAGAGAAGGGGAGCAAAATTATGGCAAGGACAGTGTATATAATATGAGAGTGTGGATGTGTCGGGGAATAGTTAAATAGAGGTGTGTGGTTTGAATGAGCTGTTGGGGTAGGTAGCGGGCAGGAGTTGTGCTAATTAGGGAGAGTGGAAACTTGTGTGAAGTGAGGTATGGGGAAGTATAGTAATATCAGTGATGTAGAAGGTGGATTAAATAAGATTAATGTTGTGTATTTAGTATAGCATATTGTAGGAATGGCTATAAGTGTGTGAGGTAGTGACTGATGCAGCAGTTAGTGTACATGGTGACTGGAAATTAGTTGGGGGGTGTTGAAGGCATAAATACAGTAAATCACAAAACAGTAAATAGGCAGGATATGTAATGCCAGTAATGTATAGATAATGTAGTTGGTAAACCAGTGTATAGATAGATGAATAGAAGATGGAATATATCATTAAATCTGTAAATTCCAAACTGTTTTGGAGTGTATGTTGGTCTTAAATGTGTTTCACCATGAGATGTGGCTTCAGCAGTGGATTCTGTTTCCAGAACCAGCCAGGTACTTTGACAAATGAGAAAATGCCTAAATCTATGGATTTAAGGGATTTCTTATATTGCTAAATAGACCCTGTGTTTGCTAGAAATGACCAGGATGCCCAATATATTTTCATTTATAAAGCCAACGTTATACATCCTCTTTAGTTCTGAAAAAAATAATCAAATGCAGTCCAGTAATTCTCTTTCAACAGCTTTTGTTCTAGAAGTGGGAAATGCTGCAAGGTTAATGGAATACAGTTTCATTAAGAAATTCACCTGCTACATGATGATTTTTTTAACAACATAATATATTTCTCATTATGTAAAACAACTAAAACTTTGTCCAGATGCTTTCTGTTTATTATGAACTGGTTTTTTTTAATGGCAATCAGCAGAAATTTCCTGTCTGTGTACAGTAGCATTAACTGTGATTGAGTGGTATATATACAGTGCCTTGGAAAATAATATTAGATAAATGATTTTAGAGAGCCACAAATGGGGGGAAAGGATAGAAGACTATAGCAAATGCATTAAATGTCCCTTAGAGCTAAGTGCAGCCCATTGTACATAAGTGGAAGGCGTATGAAATTACAGCCACACTTCCTAAAGCAGGTCACCACGCCAAATTAATAGTACTGCAAGGCCAAGTGTAACATTGCTATGGAAGATAATGTACCTGGTCATTAATATACCAAGGCATTTTCCAAAATTGGCCTTTTATGTAAGGTTTACAAAGAAGAAAATTCCAAAATATATGTTGGCCCACAAAGAATTTGCGAAGATTCTGCAGAGCTGTGGCATTCACTTTTGTGGCCTGACAAATCTGAAGTAGAACTTTTTAGCTTAAATACTATGCAGTATGTATGGTGCAAATCAAACACTGTGATCCTGCCTGGTAACTCTACAGTGAAGCATGGTAGTTGTAGCATGTTATGGGGATGTCTACATGGTCAGACAATCTTATCAGAATTGATGGGCAGAAGAATGGTGCTCACAATAGACACAGCCTAGCCAAACACCTGCTACCCCAAAAGCTATAACTTTGATGGTAGTTTGTTTTACAACAGAACAATGATGCAAAGCAACACTGCAAGAGCAATAGTGGCATAAAATGAAGGAGATAGATGTCCTCGAGTGACCCAGTTCTGGCCTTAATCACATAAAAGCCTCTGTGGTAAGACTTCAGAGTTGGTGTTCATTGAAGTTTCCCAACTAACTGGACCCGGCTGGAGCAATTTTACAAGAAGATCCCTCTCAGTTCAAAGTTCATAGACAGAATAGATCCAAAACACTACTGGCTGAACTAAGTATTGACCAGGAAGGATGAATTCTTTATAGTTTACAATTATCTTTCAATTATCTTTCAACAAGTAAAAATACAAGTTGTGAGGATTGGGGTTGAATACTGAATTCCCTGAAGTCAATACATTTTGTATGGTGTTTTTAGGAGTCTTATTAGGCTGTGGATTGTGAGCAGAAAAATATGTGAGTGCATTCATTCCTTATTGGGAAAATATTAACATACATTTATATGTTTAAGCATGTACTGCATTCATGATCAGCTGCAATTGATGGCAGCTTATTATGGCATTTATTTGGTTCACACTGGTGTATTGTAGAATGGATGACAGGAGGTAAGATAAAATATGCACTTCTTAAAATGAATCATTTTGCTATAATATAGGAATGGTGTGAATACAACCAAGAAAAAAGTATTAACTTGGGTAACTGGTGATGTCAGAGAAAGACAAAAATATATATTGTTTCACTATGGTGTCCATTTTAAGACATACTCCATCAATGAAAGTTAACAATATATTTTAGAATTGATTACACAGTGTGCTTCGTTCACTTTGTTAACATAGTAGGTTTTGTTTAAATTATTGGAATACACCTTATAGTATCATACATATACCTCCCCACAATAGAAATACTATTAAGTGTAGCATGGTTAAAAGTGAACAGCGCAATTGCTCTGTGCAGGCACTTAGTTATACAATTTATCAAAAACAATTGACCTGACAGTTTTGATAACCAATTCAAACCTTAGACTACCTGTCAGAAACATTTCTCTAACTTGACACTTCATTTTTCATTTTAAAGAAGGCAGAGAAGCTAAATGAGAATAAGGAATAATTCTTAGCAACCAGTACTTAAGTGAATAATTCCTACAATTTAAATGTATTAAGTTTTGTAAATAATGCAATTTACTTTTCCAAATCTGACATTCTATATTACAAGACTTCTTTGCTGTTTGTAATGGATGAGATACCTAAATTGTTCCTGTTTTTCACATAATTTCCCTCCTCCTCCCATCTTTACCTCCTTAATCTTCGGAACTCGTATGAATCACAGCAATGAAGAACAGAGGCTGAGAACATAGAAGTTGAACTGATTATATATATATATATATAATTTCAATTAAGTCAACAGTGCTGTGCAATTGTAGTGCAGCCTATACTGAAGGGATGTCAGAGAAAATGTCAATATACTCAGGACAATGTTTGGTATAAGGCAAAAATCCATGATACATTTCCAAGATCTCGAGACGCTTGGAAATGTAGTGGTCTTATGTAACTTCTGATCAGATTAAAGAGAGACTGGTTATCTATATAGCGCTGGAGTTTTATGGGTTCTCTGGAAAGAGCAGACTGACATTTTAAGGACATTTATGGAAACTAGTGCACAGGATAAAAGTGTTGAATCCCATTGCAAATCATCAGAGGTTTGCCATAATTCTCTAAAGCGCGCGGAGAAGAGTTATAATCTGATTATATTTGCAATAACACATTTTTTTTTGTATATGACTTTTCCCTAATGCCTCGCTTTGACTATTTAAAACATAAAGATTCTCTAATTTGTTTTAAATGTAATTTCATGAATAATCCCCACTACAAAGGTGTATCATGGCCAGAGGGATTACTTTCCTGAACACAAATATTAACTTTATTGCTCTCTCAGCTACAGCTTTCACCTGTGACCCAAAAACATTATTGCTCAAGAGTCATAATTCGATACATCTTTTATTTAGGCGCATGGCAGGAAACATGTACTGTTACTAGAGGAAATAGGGGTTAACATTAACAAGCAGGCAAATTAACAGAAGGCCTGTAGTCACATCAGCAAATTAAGGCAGGACTCTGTAAGTTAACTTTAATGTCACCTCTGCATAATTTCCTCATTTGACGTCAGCATCTTCTGCTTTCAAGTCAATTGTTGGAGTAATTTGGAAGATTAAAGGAGTGTGGCACAGAATTGCATAAACAGGCTTCCCATCTGAGAACACAATTCAATTTACATTGATTGTCTAGGATATTACAAAGCAAGTGAATAAGGAGTTCATCAATGGGATAACATGTTCAAAATGCTCATTTTCCTAAAGCCATGATCTCTGGAAATACTTCATTTAAAGTAGGCACTACAGTAATAGCAGCTGAATCAACATGACACATTTAATTTTACAGTTTTGATATTATTTGTCGCTGTTAGATATAAATAATACATTTCTGCAAATGCAATCATTCAAACTTTCAATTTTAAAACTACATTGAAACAACAAGTTTAGAACAGGTGATATTCACTAAATTCAATTCTAGAGCAACTATGGTAACGCATACTGAATTTAAATGTCACTTTTCAAATAGAATATTTTATAAATAGTTATTATAAATATATTTGAGAAGTGAACATTTTAAATTAAACTGTGAGTTTGCAGCACTTGAAGGTTTTTTTGGGGAAAAAAAATCACAATATACTTTCTTTTTTTACAGAAAAAAAAGCTGTACTGTGAAGTGCGGCCAAACACATTCTGCCAAGTGACATGATTACTTTACAATTTAGCCATGCCCATGTCTGTTCAATTGGGATAGATACAGTTAAATGGCAGGATCACATGAGAATCTGTTAATGCTCTTATCCCCCAGCCACATTTATGCAGCAAATGATGATCCAAACAATTTTATTCAAATCATTCCCTGATTTGTTGTTTTTATTTTTTAACCACTACCCACATTGCAATATTGGGATTTTTGGAGAAAGATTGTTGGTGATATCTGTGCTTGTATGGCTTACAAATGATTACAAGAGTCAAGCACTTATTTTCTATAAACGTATATATAAATACACACGTGCTATAATTCTGTCATGTGTTTATTTGTGTAGAGACATGTCAGAACTCACAAAAGAAACCCAAAAAATTATACTACTATTAAAAAAAAGTCTTAAAAAGTAGACATAACTTAACTCATATAAAAACATATTATTTTTTTTGTAAATTTATGTCTGTCCCACAAAAAACAAATAAAACATTGACAATCAGATGTTGTACACGGAAAGTAATTAGGTGGTTTATTGTATGTATTTTTACTAACATATATAAGCAAGAATAACATGGAGATTAATAAACAATAACACAATAAACAGAGTAGAACAAAAACAACCTCAATGTATAAAATGAAACTTAACTAATACATCCACTAATAATAATTATTAATAATTTAATTTGCATTTTAGTTACAACTAATCTCAACTAATTTATACCATAATGTAAGCATGTATTGCTAAGCTCTCAATATTTTGAATTATGTCATATGGTCTCCACTTAATAAACCATTATTACATCTCCAATGTTCTTGTTGGAGATTATATGTAAACATGTCACCAAAATTTTTCCCACCACTTTCACAACATATGCCATATAGTATATGTGTTTTATAATTACATTTTTGTTAATCCCTTCAATTATGATTTCATAAATTCCATTAGTATGAAAATAATGTATTTTCAGAATAATTAAGATTTTATTACATGGTTTTACCATAATCATCTCTTTATATTTATTCTAAGTTATCATTCTAGTGAGAAATGTATATACACAGACACAAGTAAATCCTGTTGCCATAAATCTGTAAACAATTATTATAAACATTTTATTATAAGGCAAAAACTTGAGCACAATTTCCAACATAAACTTAAGGTACCGTTATAAGCCGCGGTGGTTCCCATAGCCACCGCAGCTCGCTCTCTTACACAGACTGCGTCCTGGCAGACTCCATGACAACTGGGACGTCACTTCTGGTTATTGTCCCAGCCGTTGTTAAGGCAACGGTTGGAACGCTCTGCTTTGGATCACTGCATCCCTGCATGACAGCTGGCCTGGTGCATGCTTAACTCTGGTAAATTAATCAACAGTCTCCTGAGGCTGATTAATTTCTGCAGGGTGCTGATTGGTGGCTCTATGTATTTAAGGCAGGGAGGGCTTAGCCTCCCTGCCGTTTATAGCTCTCAGTTCCTGATAGCTGAACTGCTCCTGTGCATTGTACTGTTTCCTGTATTGGATTAGCATGTATGACCCTTGGCTTGTTTTTTAGACTTTGTTTCTTTGCTGGTGACCCTGACCTTTTACCTGTGTCTCGGATATTCTTGTTTTCTGATGGCCCTGACCTTTTGCTTGGACCTCACCTCGCTGCCTGTTATCTGTCCTTTGATACAGCTTGTTCCTGACCACTGTCTCGTCTGTCATCGCCTTTTGTTCCAAGCTGCGGTAATATTCATAAACTTACACTATGCTGCGTTTAAGACCTGGGGGAATATGAGTACCTGTGAACTTAACGAGCTCTACGGGAAAGGTGGCTGCTAAAGGTGAAGACCTCTCCATCTGGTTCTGCAAGCTTATGGTATCAGCTGTTAGCCGTAACAGCTACAAAAGTGGATTTCAAGTCTAAGTCTAAGGGCTAGATTTACTAAGCTGCGGGTTTGAAAAAGTGGGGATGTTGCCTATAGCAACCAATCAGATTCTAGCTTTCATTTATTTAGTGCATTCTACAAAATGACAGCTAGAATCTGATTGGTTGCTATTGGCAACATCCCCACTTTTTCAAACCCGCAGCTTAGTAAATCTAGCTCTAAGTCATTAATGGAGATCTTAAAGTAAGTTCTGTATTTAGGAAATAATTTTGGACTACTGTAAAGTTTAATTTCTTTTGTTATCTTAGAAAGCAATAAAGAACTGACAGTTTGGTCAAAAACACATAGAAAGTGGATAATGTAGGTATGGTAGACCAAAAAGTAGGCTAGAAAAAAGATCCAGATTATATTATGGAAGCATTAGCATTACATAGGCTTTGTGCAGCAGCTACTGCACAAAATAAACACTAAACTCATATACAGACACCCCCAAAAAACTTGATACAGAATCGAAAAGGGATGTGACTAATCCTTATGCAACTTTTGGAAATAATTTAGTGGCATTCTTTCCCCAAGTCCACGGAGCCTATCAAAGATAACACACACAAAACGCTACAACATAATGGGCCTGATTCATTATGGAAAGTAAAGCAAAAAAATTAGTAAGTTTGAACCTAGGCAAAACCATGTTGCATTGAAGGGGGTGCTAATTATTTTATTATTTTGCACATAAGTAAAATACTGGCTGTTTTTATATGTAGGACACAAATACTTATTAGCTTTATTTAAACACTGACATTAAAAGTTGATCTAGGACAAACCTTACCCCAATTATAAATCTGTCCTCACAATTTAAATTTACCTCCCCTTTGTTAGGAACTCCCAAGTCAGTACAGTGAAACTCGGGAACTACTCAGAAGGCCAGGTGTTCGCTGGAGCCCCTAGTGGTGGGGACAGACTGGGCTGCGGACCGACCGAGGGTCGAGAAACGTATACTGACTTAAAGGAGTTCCCAGGAGTGGAGTGATTGGTGGACAGTAGTATGAGAAGAATCCTAGGTCAAAAGGTCACAGGCACAGATGCAATATCCAAGGGTCAAACTCACAGGCAGAGAAGCAAAATCCAAATTCCAGGCAAAAGGTCAAGGTCAGAAGAGAAGGGTCACAGGTCCAATAACAAGCAGGGGTCAAAACACAGGTAGTCAAATCCAAGGTAGCAGGAACCAAAATGGATAGCACAAGCAGGCAGCAGAACTGAGGACAGAACGCTATAACCGGCAGTGAGGCTGCAGACCTCAGTGCCCTAAATACCACAAGCTACCAATCAGAGCCTAGCTCTGAGTCTCACACAGCCCCCATGATAATTGCATTAATCAGCCCACAGGCTGTGTTAAATTACGCGCATGCGCCCGGCCACTAGTACCGCCGGGACGCAGCGCTATATTATCAGCGTCGTGCAATAAACTGAGATCCTCTGTCCGAGACGATGTCTTCAGGAAGACCATGGAGACGAAAGATGTGGGTCAGGAACAAGGTAGCCAAAGTCCTGGCATCCGGTAGTTTGGGTAAGGAAATAAAATGTGCCATCTTACTGAATCGGTCCACGACTACCCAAATGGTGTTATGGCCTGCAGATACTGGAAGGTCAACAATAAAATCCATCAAAAGATGGGACCAAGGTCTGCTTGGAGCAGGCAAGGGTAGCAGTAGACCAGCAGGACGATTCCTAACAGACTTGTTTTTAGCACACTCAGGACAGGCACGAACATAAGTCTCCACGTCATCCGATAAGGTGGGCCACCAATGCCAGCGAGAAAGGATTTCAATAGTTTTACGAATTCCCGGATGACCAGCAGAGCGGTTGTTGTGACCCTCTATGAGGACAGGTCTCCTTAGATGAACCGGGACAAATAACTTGTTGAGAGGTGTCTGAACGGGAGTAATTTTCTGGAAGTGTTGGATAGTGGCTCCCAGATCCTGGGTGAGTCTGAGATGAATTGAAGTGGAAGGAATAATAGACTGCGAGTCAGGAGTTTTGGGATGCTGAGCCAAAAAACTTCGGGACAAAGAATCAGCCTTAACATTTTTTGCACCTGGACGAAATGTGATGATGAACCTAAATCTGGTGAAGAATAGGGCCCAGCGAGCCTGCCTGGGATTCAGAGTTTTTGCAGTCTGAATATATTGGAGGTTTTTATGGTCTGTGAAGATGGTAATGGTTTGTGCAGCCCCCTCCAACCAATGTCGCCATTCCTCCAAAGCCAACTTAACAGCCAATAGTTCACGGTTTCCGACGTCATAATTACATTCCGCTGGCAGAAATTTTCTCAAGAAAAATGCACAAGGATGTAGTCTTTTACTCTGTGAGTCTTTCTGAGAGGATGGCACTAGCACCGACATCCGAAGCATCCACCTCCACAATAAACGGAAGTCCTGGGTCAGGGTGTCTAAGGACTGGGGCGGAAATGAATGCAGCTTTGAGAGCTGAAAAACTCGCCAGTGCTTCTGCGGACCACTCCGCTGGGTTTGCTCCTTTTCGAGTGAGGGCAGTGATAGGAGCCACTAACGAGGAGAATGAGCCAATAAACCTACGGTAATAATTGGCGAAGCCAAGGAATCTTTGGATCGCCTTCAAGTTAGTAGGCAGGACCCAATCCTCAATTGCCTGCACCTTGGCGGGATCCATAGCGAATTCTGATGAGGAGATAATATAACCCAGGAATGCCACTGTGGACACCTCAAATTCGCATTTCTCCCGTTTTGCATACAGATGATCACGCAATCTCAATAAAACCTGGCGGACGTGCTGACGATGCTGAGATAGGGATTCAGAATAAATTAAGATGTCATCCAAATAAACAACCACTGTTTTTCCCAAGAACTCACGTAATACATCGTTAATCAGATCCTGAAAGACTGTCGGAGCGTTGCACAAACCGAATGGTATTATGAGATATTCGTAATATCCCGAGTGAGTATTAAAGGCAGTTTTCCACTCATCCCCCTTCCTGATTCGGATAAGATTGAAGGCCCCTCGGAGGTCAATTTTAGAGAATACAGTAGCTGTCTTTAATTGATCGAACAGAACAGAGATCAAGGGTAACGGATACATATTCTTAATCGTGATACTATTTAGTCCACGGAAATCGATGCAAGACCTCAAGCTGCCATCTTTTTTAGAAACGAAAAAACAACCTGCGCCAACCGGGGACTTAGAAGGGCGGATGAACCCTTTCTCCAGGTTTTCTTTTACGTATAGATCCATGGCCTGAGTTTCAGGAAGGGATAATGAATATAAACGCCCTTTGGGCAACTTAGAACCGGGTACCAATTTAATGGCGCAGTCGTATTCCCGATGTGGTGGAAGTGAATCAGCTTTCTTCTTGCAAAAGACATCACTGAAGTCCTGATAGGGTACCGGCAACAATTCTGGAGTAGGCTGTACAATTCTAAGAGGCAAGGTCAAGCAGGACGTAGAGCACCCGGGACTCCAACGGACAATCTCCCCTGTTTTCCAATCAATAAGAGGGTTATGACTGCGAAGCCATGGATACCCCAATATCAAAAGAGCAGTGGGACAAGAGATGAGATAAAAGGAGAGCTCCTCCATATGGAGGACTCCTACAGACAACCAAACCATTGGAGTCCTGGCGAGAATCGTTCCCCCAGGCAAGGGGTTACCGTCCAAACCACATGTGGTGATGCTTGATCCTAACCTGATATGTGGAATATCAAGTGTCTGAGCCAAATGCATATCCAGGAAATTACCAGCCGCACCACTGTCATGAAAAGCTTTCAGGTCCATGGATCTCTCACGGAAAGTTAGACGTCCAGGGACTAATAAGGAATTGTCTGAAGAGGTAATCTGAAGACCCAAGCGCACCTCTTCACCTGCACTTAGGCTTTGGAGTTTCCCGGCTTGCTGGGACATGAACGGACTAAGTGGCCTGGTTGACCACAATACATACACAAACCTAGTGAGCATCTTCTGGAGCGTTCCTCCGGAGGCAAGCGATAAGCGCCCAATTGCATAGGTTCAGAGGAATCGGGAAAAGTGTTATCAGAGCTTGTGAAAACGTCCATCGGAGCGGTGGACTCCCGTTCGGCCTTTCTCTCTTTGATCCGACGATCAATTTTTATGACAAGTTGCATCAGGTTCTCCAGCGTGTCGGACATCGGATACTGAACTAAGGAATCCTTAATCTGCTCAGTAAGTCCTAATCGAAATTGGCTTCGCAATGCACAATACTCCTCCGCTGAGCGACATCCTTGCCTTAGCGTACGGAGATGAGCTTCAGCTCAGGCTACCCTGTCCGGGTCATCGTACAATAGCCCCAAAGCTTGAAAGAAGGCATCCACAGACTGTAAGGCTGGACTTGTGGAAGGCAAGGAGAAGGCCCAAGACTGCGGGTCGCCCTGGAGCAATGAGATGATGATCCCTACCCTCTGCTGTTCGGAACCAGAGGAACGTGGTCTCAGACGGAAGTACAATTTGCAGCTCTCTTTGAAATTACGGAAGTCTGGCCTGCTTCCAGAGAATCGGTCAGGCAAATTCATTTTAGGCTCCGGTGTGTCACCAGCGGGAACTTGCTGAAGCTGCCGGTCTCTGGAAACCACTTCTTGGACTGCCAGAAGCTGGGATAACGTCTGCACCACTTGGGAAACCGCCTGTATCTGGTTGGCCAGAATCTGGGCTGGAGACAGATTCGATTCTTCTCCGTCCATGGCCGTATGATACCAATCTTCCTTGGCCAGTTATAATGTTAGGAACTCCCAAGTCAGTACAGTGAAACTCGGGAACTACTCAGAAGGCCAGGTGTTCGCTGGAGCCCCTAGTGGTGGGGACAGACTGGGCTGTGGGCCGACCGAGGGTCGAGAAACGTATACTGACTTAAAGGAGTTCCCGGGAGTGGAGTGATTGGTGGACAGTAGTATGAGAAGAATCCTAGGTCAAAAGGTCACAGGCACAGATGCAATATCCAAGGGCAAGCGAAGGGTCAAACTCACAGGCAGAGAAGCAAAATCCGAATTCCAGGCAAAAGGTCAAGGTCAGAAGAGAAGGGTCACAGGTCCAATAACAAGCAGGGGTCAAAACACGGGTAGTCAAATCCAAGGTAGCACGAACCAAAATGAATAGCACAAGCAGGCAGCAGAACTGAGGACAGAACGCTATAACCGGCAGTGAGGCTGCAGACCTCCCTGCCCTAAATACCACAAGCCACCAATCAGAGCCTAGCTCTGAGTCTCACACAGCCCCCATGATAATTGCATTAATCAGCCCACAGGCTGTGTTAAATTACGCGCATGCGCCCGGCCACTAGTACCGCCGGGACGCAGCGCTATATTATCAGCGTTGGACCGTTGCCTTGGCAACGACCGACCAGGAAGCGGAAGTGACGTCCCGGTCGTCAAGGTGACGGCCGGGACGCAAGCAGGACCAGGAGACGAGCCGCGGCGGCTCGTAACACCCTACCAATGCAACATGGTTTTGACAAGGTGCAAAGTGACTCATTTTTTCCTTAATAGATCAGGCCCAATGTGTCACATGTTCACTTACACATTCTACTACTACATTTGGAGAACACATTTAATATTATGCATAAGAAGATTTTAAATAATTTATCATCTTAAACAATGTTTATATTATCTATATCAACAATTTCCATAACAAAAAATATGTACATTAACATGTAAAACGTACTCTTTAAAAATCCTTTTTCTAATGTTCTCCTTTGCCTGCTAATATGATATTAATGTTACAATCACTCATCTGGTTTAATTAATATGTTAAAAAAATAATAATTTTTGCCCACAATGCAGGTACATGCAGTAAATAATATTTCAGGAAAATTTATGGAAAACACTTGATTTCTCATCATAATATAGACATTGCATACATGGGCAAGACAATGTTCAAATTCCTGGACAACAATCACACTGTCTGTCATGAGTATCTTTGACAAGTACAAGAAGACACTATTTCATACTTTCCAACTTTCTGTAGACTTGCTCCGGAAGCCTGCCAGGGGAGGTGGGTGTGATGGGGGCGGGGCTCCAAAAATTTGCATCATTTTGGCCCTGCCCCCATGATGTAATGACGCAA
Organism: Mixophyes fleayi; assembly: GCF_038048845.1. NCBI lineage: Eukaryota > Metazoa > Chordata > Amphibia > Anura > Limnodynastidae > Mixophyes > Mixophyes fleayi. The sequence goes on along the minus strand of NC_134404.1, from coordinate 170,090,241 downwards.
ATGCGTCATTTGACACCAGGGGGCGGGGCCAAAAGCCAGATTCATGGTGTATCGCGGCGTTCTGGACCTAATTATGCCCACTTCACTAGGAAGTGGGCAGAATAATACCAGATGCGGGAGATTGCCACACTCTTCCGGGAGTCCGTTAGACTCTCGCAAAATGCGGGAGTCTCCTGGACATTCCGGGAGAGTTGGCAAGTATGCACTATTTCTGTGAACAGAGAATAATCTATAATATTATGTGTGCAAAACAAGAACTCATTTATACTGTAGCAAGGTACACTTTACATTCTACAATGTATTGGCTATCTGATGGCCACAAGAAGTTACACTTATCATTGTGTGGGCCAGTGATAGGAAACCCAATTCACTTCAAGGGCCACATGTACCTTTAATCTCCAAAAGGACCACTGCCCATAATCTCAGTAATAAGTTAAAACTATATATTTAGTCAAAGAAAGAGATGTCACTTTAAACTTTAAAATATAAGCAAGCCTTTAAAGGTAAAGTAAGAAAGTGCTAAAAGTTATAATATGGACATTTTGGATAATGCTAAAAGCCTTGATTTAAGAAGTTAATGGTGTTCAATGGGATGCTGTTTGCTTATTTTAGCTGCAAATGATAAAACAAATGTCTTGGGTATACTCAGAAAATTAATATAATTTAAAACATGAAATCAACAAATATGACTTTAAAGGTAAAGAAATTATTGATATCATCTTAATGAGGGTCGAATGAGCACAACACTGAGAAAGGTAAATTTAACCCAAAAACATTGGATCTCATACTACAACAAGGTACCCTATTATTGGCAAATCTCAGTCTGAGCAAAAACATTTTTGTCTGCAAGATGAGGGAATGTGGGATAATAGCAGAGATGGGCACGCTCGGTTCCCCGAGAACCGAACCTACTCGAACTTCGCCTATCCGAGGACCGAGCCGAGGAGGCTCGGTACTCTCCCGCCCATTCGGAATCAAAATCAAGGCAAAATGTCATCGGATTTAGGGGCTCAGTTCTTGTGATATTTGAAAAGCATAAATACCCGCCTACACAGCAATCCATCGCCATTTGATAGAGGGAGAGAGCAGGGTTAGGTCACAGGCTGTATTAGAGCAGGGACAGAGCAATAATTGTACAGCTTATTCTTTGTATTATTATTTCAATTCTAATCTATTCAATTCTATTATTATTACCAATTCTATTAGCAATTGTTAGAGCAGGAAGAGAGGAGGGTAGAGGAGGCTTTTTTCCCCCCAATATTTTGCACTACAAGTGCTTTGGGGTGTCCCATATTCCCCAGTGTGATACAAGAATTTTTCTGGCTGCCAAAAGTCATATTTAGCAAGTATTATCTATACAATATTTTGCACTACAAGTGGTTTGGGCTCATTAAAATTGATTCAAAGCAGTCCACATATGAGCAGAATCAGCAAGCAGGTGCTGGCACCAGTCCTGATGGTAGTGTCCCCAGTACGTCATGGTAAAGCCTATGTAAAAGTACATAGTCTTTTAAAATCAGGGAAAAACACACACACAAAAAAAATTACTGTGTTGAAGCGAAAAAGAAGTGTAACTGAGGAAAAGTTAACTGCCAATAAAAAAAAATTGCCAACATGCCATTGTACACACGCAGTGGCAAAGAATGAGGCCTTCGCCTTTCTCTATTAGTGGCAGATCAAAAAATGTTACTTAGCCTTCGATGACCTCTCGTGACCAAGCAAGACCAAGTAATTTGGAGTCTAAAAGTGGTGCACAACTACTGTTACGCGTTAAAGCCGAGCTGCAAGAAAACAGTAAGGCATTAGAGGATAATGTATGCTCAGAATCAAAAATGACACCATTCCCTGTGGAGAGTCCATCCACCAGTGGTATGTCTAATCGTGAGCATTCTGATAATATACCCATAAAGAAGGGCCCTTTCAGCAGTTCTGCTGATTTGTGCCTGAACAGCCCGAGTGTAGCCGGTGATACACCAAGTGAGGATGACACTTTGGAATTAGAAGAGGATGAGGGTGAGATTTGGGTAGCTGACGAGGGCGCTGATGAGGATGCGGTTGATTGTGTAAGTCCTGCAATAGTGGCAGCAGTGTGGCACCAGTGGCAGCAGTTCTGGCACATGAGGTTCTGGCACCAATTTGCACTTTCCAAACACAAGCAGGCATGACACAGGTGGCAGACCACAACAGTTTGACATCTGGGCTGGTTTGAAGGATTTGACAAAAAAATGTGTGACCTTGCCCATAACTCGAACCTATCCTACTATTAACATGCAAAGGATGGTGGAGGGCCTAGCAGTGATTAAACTGTATTTTTCCTAATTTGCACTAAAAAGGTTTGGGTGTAATATACACCCAAAGACGAGTGCTCAATTGCTAAGAGTCATTGATGAAGAGGAAGACAAGCAGGCTTGTATGTAGAATTTGCAGGCAAATTCTACTGCGTTATATAGGTAACCCCCAAGGAGAAGAGCTACATTGCTCCATTGCTAATTGTAATTGCTGAAATAGAAATAATAGGGCTGACAGTCTTGGTCTAAATCTGCAGTTACATTTTATTGTACCATAGCTCACTCAGAAACAGGAGAGGTGGCAGGGTTTAGGGATAATAAACAATACTAATTTATCCCACCATCATAGAAGTCTGTGTAGTATGATGTAATTGCCGATAATGGCCTTCCAAATGGAATTACTAGTTGATTTTAGGGCAGAGCTGTCACGATTTTTGGCCAATTCTTTTACAGCAGAGCAAATATCAAAATGTTGTGCGGACTCATCTGCATCACCACTGGGTGTCTTGGGAAAGCAATTTTTTTTACAACAAGCAGTTGCCAGAAAAACTGAAGGAGAAGACGTCCAAACAAGATGTTGATAGCTCTTGGATCCTTGCGAAGCAAATTAAGTATTTAATCTACAATTAAAATATAGTTAGCACATTTACTTTGTTTTATTTCACACGTTAAATTTCTTTAGCTCCTTGTCAAAATGTATTATTAAGGCAATCACTTGACTCAAGCTAACCGTGTCTGCACTCTCTTCACAGGTGACAACTTCGCAAGACTAAAGTACATTCCCCTCAAATGCTAGTCTTCTTGCAGCTGCTGCATTCTCCTACATGCTGTTGCAGAAACCAGAAATTGACCCTAAATTTTTCCGGACACTAAACAACATCTCCTCCATGTCATTTTTTTAAAAGTTCTGTAACACCAAGTTGATTGTGTGTGCAAAACAGGAAATGTGATGGAATTCAACCCCACTGTGATGCTTGAACAATATTGGAGTCATAATCAGAAATGACATATCCTCAGGAGAGTCCAAGCAGGATTAGCCATCTTTCAATGACATCCTGTTAGTCTCTTAGTGAAGCTGCTGATACACAGAGTAGCCTACTTATGAAAAATGTGACGTATTTGGGTACATGCTGCTGCTGTCTCTGCTGATGAAGGCGAATGACCAACCCAGTGGGCTGTCACAGTCATATAATCTTTACTTTGCCCAGTTCCGCTTGCCCACATATCTGTGGTTAAGTGTACAGTGCCATCCGTCTCCTCCCCTCCACTCACTGACTGTCGGGCATGAAATCATCATCACGGCCCGACAGTGTCAGTGAGGGACGGGACCCGGCAGAGAGGAGCAGCTTTATGGAGCCAAGTTTAGGGTGAGGAAACACGTAGGGGGCGGAAGTGGTTTTTGAAATTGTGCCTGGGGAGGGGGGCGGATTTGGAAATTGTGCCTAGAGCGCCGAGGACCCTAGCACCGACTCTGATACTGGTACAATCTCTTCCCCAGGTAAACTGTACACATGCACCTGGCTGTCTACATGATGTAAATGAAAACGTGATTCATTAGATTAGGCCACCTTCTTCCATTGCTCCATGGTCCAGTTCTGGCATTCATGTGTCTTTTGTAGGCACTTTTGGCAGTGGACAGGGGTCAGCATGGGCACTATGACTGGTGTGCGACTTCTCAATCGTATACAAGGCAAGCTGCAATGTACTGTGTTCTGACACCTTTCTATCATAGCTAACATTAACTTTTTCAGCAATTTGTGCTACAGTAGTTCTTTTGTGTGGTTGGACCAGACAGGCAAGACGCCACTCCCCAGGCACATCAATGAGCCTTGGCTGCCCATGACCCTGTAGTTGGTTCACCGGTTGAACCTTCTTTGGACCAGTTTTGGCAAGTGCTAACCACTGCAAACCAGGAACACCCAACAAGACCTACTGTTTTGGAGATGCTCTTAACCAGTTGTCTAGTCATAATAATTTATCCCTTGTCAAAGTTGCTCAGATCCTTATGTTCTACAGGCATTGTAAGAAGATAATCAATGTTATTCATTTGACTTGTCAGTGGTTTTAATATTGTGGGTGATTGGTGTATACACTATATATGCGTAATTGAGGGTGTCCATTTTTATGGCGAGTTTCAATCCTAAATAAATATATAAATACATATTTCTTACTTTGAAAGTCATTCCAGATGAGATTACATATAGGGTTAGTTAAATTCAGTGTGCTTGAGCTTACAAATTTAAATTCTAAATATATAGTGATAGATTATTTCCCTTCATGTCTTTACAGATAAAGAGCCTGATTCATTAAAGAACTTAGGCAAGAAATTTCTTACTTAAGTCTCCTGAACAAAACCATGTTGAAATGCAAGGGGTGAAAATTAGTTTTCTATTTTACACATAACTTAAATACTGCCTGATTTTTTGTTATTTTAACATGGTTTTGTCCAGGAGACTTAAGTAAGAAATTTATTGCCTACGTTCCTTAATGAATCAGGCCCAAAGAGTTTAAATAGACAGAACATAGTTTAACATATTCATGCTTAAGGCTAATTTCAATATGTATAAACAGATATATTAAAATATTTTTTCTCTCTCTAAAGCTTGTTGCAGATAATGGCCATGTATAGTATAGTATAGGTCTATCAAACTGAAAACAGAATACAGACAGGACAGAAGTCTAGGATGATTTTATAGTCAGTCAGAAATCAGAACCCGGTTTCCATTCAAGAATAATAAAAACACAGAGGCAAAAGGAGTTAACAGACTTGACATGTACTAGGACTAGAGATGGTACACAGACAACTAGTGGAAATTTGGGATCCTGGACTCCGCATGTATGTGTCTATAACAGCAAACTTTCCCCTAGTTTGGTGTTCTATGTCCTCTCTAGGAACCAATTTTCAGTGTAAGGTTCTGTATAATATAGCAAATAGCCATAGTATTGACAACTTACAGCATGGGGCAATTGTTAGACTTAATCAACTGTAGAGGCAAGGTGAAGGAACAAGGGTCTTTCTCTTCTGTTGTCTGTTGTTTAGCCACTAGGTAAGCTGATTCTGTTTTTCATTTTAATTCCTGCCCAATTTATCATTTGAACCATACTTATTGTAGCATTTATATTATAAAGAAATGGGTTTTAGGTAGGGATGTGCACCGGCGACTTTTGGTGTCTCGTGTTTTGTGTTTTGGATTCGGATTTGCTTGAGGTTTTTATTTCGGATTTGTCTCGCAAAACACCTGCCGAAGGGTTTTGGTTCGGATTTAAGTTTTTGGATTTGGATTTTTTTTTTGAAAAAAGCATAAAAAGTTCAAAAATCAAGTTTTTGGGCTTATTTTCACTCCTACGCTATTATTAACATCAATAACATTCAATAACAATCATTTCCACTAATTTACAGTGTATTCTGAACACCTCACAATATAGTTATTAGTCCAAAACGTTGCAACAAGGTATCTTTCTGGACTGCGTAGTGGAGTGGTCCCCACAATATAATAAGAAAACGATCAACTGGTCTTAATTACACCAAAAATTGTACCTGGACTGCGCAGAGGAGTGGGACAGAGAAGAACAGAGCACAGGACACAGCACCACTGGACTGAACAGGACACAGCACAGGACCCAGCAGCACCACTGAACTCAGAAGGACAGGACACAGCACCACTGGACTGATCACAGCACAGCACAGCACAGAATATAGCAGGGCAGAGGACAACCTAACACAACCTCCCTCTACCCTGATCATTTCCCCCCAATGTGTCCCCACAATATAATAAGAAAACCATCAACTGGTCTTAATTACACCAAAAATAGTACCTGGACTGCGCAGAGGAGTGGTCACCACAATATAATAAGAAAACCGGCATCAACTGGTCTTAATTACACAAAAAATTGTATCTGGACTGCGTAGAGGAGTGGTCCCCACAATATAATAAGAAAACCGGCATCAACTGGTCTTAATTACACCAAAAATTATACCTGGACTGCGTAGAGGAGTGGTCACCACAATATAATAAGAAAACCATCAACTGGTCTTAATTACACCAAAAATTGTATCTGGATTGCGTAGAGGAGTGGTCACCACAATATAATTTAAAAACCCTCAAATGGTCTGAATCCCACCAAAAATTGTACCTGGACTGCGTAGAGGAGTGGTCCCCACAATACAATAAGAAAACCATCAACTGGTCTTAATTACACCAAAAATTGTACCTGGAATGCGTAGAGGAGTGGTCACCACAATATAATTTAAAAACCCTCAAATGGTCTGAATCCCACCAAAAATTGTACCTGGACTGCGTAGAGGAGTGGTCCCTACAATATAAATAAAAAACCCTCCAACGGGTCTGAATTCTACCAAAAAAGTTTATGGACTGCATAGTGTAGTGTTCCCCACAATATTATTTAAAAATTTTGCAGCAACAGTCAACGTTGTTTAATATCTGATACACCTCTATCGGGACTGCATAGTGGAGTGGCCCCGGTACTAAATTTGGTACCGGGGCCACAATACCTCCTCCAACTTCCAAGTGTAGTGTTTATAACATATAAACACTACAGTAGTTCTAGCACGTCAATACCTCTTGTTTTAAAGTATGACAGGGCATTTTACTTTTGGTTTAATTTTTTTAAATTTGTTGACATTTTGTTTTACTTTTTGAACATGGCAAACGACTGTTGAATGGTCACATAATGCCAAAAAAAGAGTTGCAAGATGGAATTGTCCTTGGGCCCTCCCACCCACCCTTATGTTGTTGAAATAGGACATGCACACTTTAACAAACCAATCATTTCAGCGACAGGGCCTACCAAACAACTGTGGCTGAAATGATTGGTTTGTTTGGGCCCCCAAACCAAAAAAACAATTCATCTCTCCCTGTACAAACTAAACAGGCTCTACTGAGGAAAGATGTCGTCCTCATCCTCAACCTCTGATTCCTCTCCCCCTACAGTGTGTACTTCCTCCTCCTCACACATTATCAATTCGTCCCCGCTGGACTCCACAACCACAGGTCCCTCTGTACTATCTGGAGGGCAGTGCTGTACTTCATTGAGGAATTGATTATTCATTTTTATAAACATCATTTTTTCAACGTTGTGAGGAAGCAACCTCCTTCGCTGCTCACTGACCAGGTTCCCCGCTGCACTAAAAACTCTTTCCGAGTACACACTGGAGGGTAGACAACTCAGGTAAAATAGAGCCAGTTTGTACAGGGGCTTCCAAACTGCCTTTTTTTTCCTGCCAGTAACAAATATGGACTGTCTGACATGTCTATTTGGATGGTGTCAGCAAAATAATCCTCCACCATTTTTTCTATTGTGACAGCATCCAATGCAGCAACAGTAGACATGTCTGCATTGATTGGCAGGTCCTTCAGTCCGGACCAGATGTTATCAGCATCCCCGCCAGCGGGTCTTTTAGGAAAACTGAGCTTTTTCCTTGCAGCTTTATCCTCAAAATTTTTGTTTTCCATTATATGTAGCACAAGAGAGCGTACCCCTAAGCCACACACACTCGGCAAAGCCTTTAAAAATTATATGCGGCACAGGAGAGTACCACTGGACTTATACTGCAGAATCAGTGAACTTTGTAATATTGCAGTACCACTGGACTTATACTGCAGAATCAGTGAACTTTGTAATATTGCAGTACCAATGGTGGACTTATACTGCAGAATCAGTGAACTTTGTAATATTGCAGTACCAATGGACTTATACTGCAGGATTGTTTTTGGATATTTTTTTTTTTTATTTTTTTATAACTTTTTTTTACATTTTTTATAACTTGGGAATAATGGGGAAATAACAATGCCCTTAGAAGGACAGAGCACAGGACACAGCACCACTGGACTGAACAGGACACAGCACAGAACCCAGCAGTACCACTGAACTCAGAAGGACAGAGCACAGGACACAGCACCACTGGACTGAACAGGACCCAGCAGCACCACTGAACTCAGAAGGACAGAGCACAGGACACAGCACCACTGGACTGAGCACAGCACAGCACAGCACAGCACAGGATATAGCAGGGCAGAGGACCACCTAACACAACCTCCCTCTACCCTGATCAATGCCTGAGTGAAGATGGCGGCGGCCAGCGGGGAATTTATAGAATCCGAGTATCGCGAGATCCGACAACGGGATTATGACTCGGAGCCTCGCTTTCAGTTTTGCAATTGGCGGGAATACCCGGATCTGTCTCGGATCCGGCTCGGATCGGCAAGGTTCGGGTGGGCTCGGATTTCAGATATCCGCGCCCGCTCATCCCTAGTTTTAGGATCCAATTTCGGGACTGCCCCACTAAAATAAGAATAACTGGCAGACTGTGCTGGGTTATCCTACCTGTTCTTGCAGCTTTCACTACACTGTTTACCCCTAAGCAGTCCTGACATTCAATAATTAGTATTCACATTTATTAAATAAACGTATTCCCTCCCCGACCAGCCGACATGAAATTAATCATAAATTAATCATTTACATTTAATAAATATACGCATTTCCCCCCAATGTGCCCCCATATTAAATTAATAATATTTAATAAATAAACCTATGTACCTCCCTAAACAGCCTGACATTGAACAATTAGTATTAACATTCACTTAATAGGCCTCTTTTCCCCAAACTCAGCCCCACATCAATTATTAGCCCCCAATCCACTCTACCATTAAATAGGTCCATTACCCCACTTTAAATTAATGGCCCCACCATCACCCCCAATAAATTAATATATTTTCTCCACTAGTAATTTAACCCATGCCCTCAACTACATTACTTTGAAGTCATCCTTCTCATCCACATCATAACACACCCTTCACCCCATTCAGGCCATTAACTGCATCCTTTATATTAGCCCATGAGATGTGAGCATGGGAGATATGGGTCTCCGTTGCTGTGTCCTAATGTGACATCTTGTGCTGTCACAGTGATATCTAAGTCACATCTTCCCCTCCTAACTAGATAGGACATTACATATACATGGGAAATGCTTTGTCGCAGGAAAATACGTTTTGCTTTGACCCAGGTGTAAATGGCGTGTAAGTCGGAGGATGTTTTGTGGGTCTTTCTGTTCCCCCAGCTCCACCGCTCCACCGAATAATGTTTTCTCTAATTTATTAAGCATTTATTTATTTTTAAAACTGATTCTATTAATGTTTCTGCAAGTTTATGATGAATCATTACAGAAAACCTAACATAAACATTTACATATTATATATTAAACTTATGTACCCAATGTTGTAAAAATGAATATTACTTTAGGTGATAGTTACCCAGGGATTGAGTGGTAGGGAGCGCTATAGGAAAGTGGTCATGGATAAGAGTGTTAATGAATAATCTGTATAAATAAATGCCCATGCTGAAAACCTGAGTACACTATGGGACATATTCAATTAGCTTTGCGATCCGCGATTAAGCGCTGCTGCACGAGTCCTGTTACCGCAACATTGCAGATTTCAATGTGCAACCCATAGGGTTGCAAAGCGAAATCCGCGATGTTGAGGTACCGTATTGTCACTTTACACGCGCAGCCGCACGTAATCGCGGACCACAAAGCTAATTAAATATGCCCCTATGTGTCCTATATATCTGTTTGCTGTATGCCCTGAGTGACCTATTTGAAGCTAAAGTGAACACATTTCTGACTTGGGTCTTTCTCAAGGCTATGCACCTTGAGAAAGACCATTCTAGGTCGAAACATGTTGGAGCTTGTTGACTGATCATTTACCTCCTCCATTCAATGGATGTTAAGTTCTGGCTGTCCCACATTGTGACCTATTTGGAAGCCCTGTGAACCTATACCATCTGCCTGAATACTCCATCTGTCTGGTAGGAGTAGTTATACATTGTTTTTATTGTTTTATTATACATCTTTGTGATTATATGAATACATTTTACTCAAACAATATCACACTAGATAATTTATTTATTATTTCTTTTGGTGAAACACATATGATGATTGTCAATGGAATTGACTTATGGACCAAGATCCTGTGAAAAGTAGAGAGAAAAAACTACAAACTGATGGGCTTACATTTCATCTAACTCTTGTGAGTACCCCACCAAAGGGGGCGTCCACCTATAAAAGAAGACTTTCTGCATTTATTTACCACTTTAGAGTTTTACTGATATATGTATTATCTCTGACTGTATCACACTATTTTGCTCTTTTTCTCTTTGTTCTATGATTATATGAACAATTCGTGAGAAATAAGAATTGGAGGATTACCAGCATACAATTTAACTATTCCTCCATTCCATTTTTTTACTTTATAGGGAATATAATAGCGCCTGTAGGTCTTCACTAATATTATTGTTAACATTTCTGACTTAGCTTAAAAGCATGTGTTTCTGAAAAGCTGTAATATACATATATTAAATATGTTCCCACAAGAACATTGTTATATTCTGCTGTTCTACCCTTCTGTCTTAATTATGTAAGGGGATGCAATTTACATTACCCCCCCCCCCCCCCACTCTTTCCTTATTTCATCAGGCGCTGCAGAAACCGAGTCTTTCTTCTTCTTCTCTTCTCTTGTGAATAGTGAGGACAGCGTACATATGATGAGGTATGTTCTGTCCTGTGATGATGTCACCAGAGAAGAAAAGCAGGTGAGGATCGGATCAATCCGATCTGCGGCTGCAAAGAATAGGACGGCTGGTCCCTCCCCCAGGACCAACCAGTCAATCAATGTTGTATCGGAGCAGGGACATCTGGTACCAGGGCACTGCTGCTTTCTACAGGTGAGATTTAATCATGATTTATTGTTTAGAGGTTCCAAAATGATTATTAATTATCTTGGGGGGAAAGTGGGGTGGATTATGTCAATAAAAAATTAGTGGCCCACATTTCTGTAATGATTATATGTATTGTTTTTTTAAAATTTTATTATATTGGCTTACTATTAAATTACCAGTGGGGCTTGTTTGCTTTTTTAAATGCTGTGGCAAAACTTCATATTTCCAGATGGCAACACCATTTAAAGTACACAGTAGTGACACTACAACACACAGCTTTGTAGAGACATGATTAGTAAACACATCAGTCATTTGTCTATTTAGGCTAATGAGGACTATAAAAAGGGCCCCCAAATAGCCATTAATCTGAGGGTGGTTGAAAATGGTGTTGATAGGAAAATTGTTGAGTGTTTTGGAGCAACATCTGATTTTGGAGTCGGCGCAGGGAGGGACAGAGAAACATCCCCAGCACGAGGCCATGCAGGTTTTTTTGTGCGTTTTTATGTGATGTTTAAATCAACTAAATGTATTTATGTTTAATTCTAGGTGACTGTGAATGTGAGTGTCAATATTGGTTTATGACACCCTGTTGAATCCACAGACTTCTGCCCAACACAAATATAATGAGTGGCACACAGTCAATAGAGGGGTGATAGAATTTATCTTTGGCCTTTTGAAGTCCACAATCAAGTACCTTGATACATTTAGCGGTGTGCTTCTCTATGTCACCGGGACGGTGCTGATATCGTGCTGTGGTGCTGTCTGCTGCATGATTTGGCCCTAATCCAAAGTATACCACTAACACCAGCAGTAGACAAAGCAGGTGAGCTCATTCCAGCAGCTGATGTGGATAATACAGAGGGGAATAGGTGGGTCAGAGAAAGGATCATTCAGACTTATTTTTCAGGTGATTATGTTTTTTATGGAAGTGTAATTGTTTAGCAGTTACCAGTAACTTGTTTTTTATCTATTATTGCAGAATTAGCATCATTATCAACATCATAAGCACAGGACTATTTTGGAGAAACCAATAAGCTAATTTTAAGGGTATGTGTATGTTTTTTTTTAAAAAAATAATAATTTAAGCATCATTGGAAGATGGAAACAATATCATAAGTTTAACCAGCTTGCTCATATAAAGCATCTTAAGAACAATCAACTTTGCTAATACCAGTATGCATAAAGAACATTTATTTTGTAAATAATTTTCGAACAGCATAAACAACACAATTTGACCATGTCCCTTATCTGTTTAGCTTAAAGAAAAAAAAGCACTTTGCCATCAATGCATAAGAAAAAACATTATCCTCTTTATTTTTTTTTTTTTGGCTGCAGGCCCAGGTGTCTTTGGCCTGCTTGTGGATACTTGTCTTCCACCCCTGATATGGCCACTACTACACAATGGAATAGCAATGACGGGCTTGGGCTAGTGCTTACGGTGCTGCCAACTGATGATGAGGACACCGGTAGCCGTGCCAATAATTGGACACACTAAAATACTAGAAAGTTTGCGAACATCCTGAGTTAATTTATTTAGTCCAGTGTTCAATTAGATAAGGCTGGAAACAATCCTCTCCAAGGTGGTAGACTTCCTGTGTCGGTTGTCTTGCATATTGCACAAACAATTGAAGCCTTTGGATAGCTGGCGTCAATACCTCTCAGGGAGTCCTGGTGGAATGCCACCAAATTTTATTGTACACTGCTAAACTGCTGAATGGATTCAGCCAACTTTGGTACTGTTGCAGGTTGTGGTTGGCTGAGTGTTGAAGTTGGTGGACTTGTTAGTGCAGCCCACACAGACTCCTCAACTGCGTGGAATGTAGACACCTTTTGTAAGGTGATGTACACTTCAGTTACAACTTGTGGTGCCTCTGGTTGTGGTGTGTCAATATACGCCTCCCTTGCACCTTGTAATGTTCCTTAGAAAATGGAAAGAGACACCATTAATAACCATTAATAGGACTAAAGCAGTTCCAGGTGTTTTTCATTACAGTGAAATGTTTAAAAGCATTTTTTTCTCCCCATTACAGCATAGGAGGATTTATCTTCTTAGGTGTCATCATTCTCCTCGCTTGCGACTGCTGGTGCTGTCTGCATTTGTGCGGACCCTGTGTGTAGAAAATTTTGGAAGATTTAATACAAATATAGTTTTCCTGTGCCAATAAATTTCACAATAACCCCCCCCCCTTCCCAAAAAAAAGCCCCTTATTTAAAAATGTTCAGACTTCTGTGTGCAGGAAAATCAACCATCTATATTCTGCAGGATTACTATGTGACCATAAAGGATAAACATTTGAACCATTATACATTACTCACCAGCCTTAGGTTGGGACAGAGGTCTGTCCATATCCCGTACATTAATTCCCTCGATAAACTCAATTGGGATGAGCTGCTTGAACTCCTCCCCATATGACGTGTATGTCACCACCACCAGGCCCTGCAGTGCGGCTACTCTTCTCTCCTCTTCACTCTGCATTATGTCCGAGATGCATTCGCGGCAGTTTTCAATAGTACATTTTATGAGGCCCACTGCATTGACAGCATCACATAATTGTGACCACAGCTGCTTCTTTCCTGCAAACATGGCCTTGGCAGCTAGGCTCCCTAAAATCCGCTCATACACGGGTGCTAAATTGTGTATGAGCACACAATTTTCCACAAAACTGAAGTGCACATTGTGCCCGGACTTTGTTTTTCCCCACAGAAGGGCCTGCCTCTTCCTCCTGCTCCTCCCCACCTCCTAGCTCCTCTCTTTCCTCCTCCCCACTGTCCCTAGCCCCCCTCACCTCTCCTGCCTCTTACCATGCTGACAAACAAACATACAGGGTAAAGACAAACCAAAAAACATATAGACTCACAAAGAAAGCACAAGGTAAATCACCCAAAAAAACAAAAAAAAACAACACAGGCAATAAGAGAAACAATAGCAGCTAAAACAAATAAGACACAACCCTCCCCCCCACACACAAAGCTCACCTTCCGCACTCCTTTTACACAAATGCACTGTCACCTGCTCTCTCTATGTTCCTGAAACCCCTATCAACTCAAAGAGGGAAGAAGCCTGCTGTTTGTAATGTTAGTGTTGTCACAATCGCGCAAGTTTTGCATGTAAAACTTGCAACCAATCAGGAACCAACACAACTAAACACGCACAATTTGACAGTCTCTAAAATTGATGCAAATTGCTCGAAATTGACAGCGATTTGTTATCTGAGACTAAAAATCGCTATTTAATACATATGGCGACTTAGTGGCTCAAATTGCCACTGATCTCTAGCAATTTGCGGCGATTTTAAATTGCTGGTTGAATACTTTACTCCCTGCTATGAAAAGGAGGGGATTTATTACAGGGTTCATTTGTAGTGGAAACTCCCTTACATGTGAAAATTAGTGTTAGGCCATTGGGTTAACTGCATGTTTTTTGATAGAGTGAAGTATTTGTACAAATATATGTGTTTGGGTCACCCTTATTAAAAAGTGTTTTTTTTTTTATTTCCAATTCTGTTCATCATAGACATTAGATATTACTACCACCACAGCTCTACAGCAGTGCATGGAGGTCTGATATAGGACACAGCTTTTGTATGATTTCACCAAACTGCAGTGCACTTCTACTAGTTAGGAGACGGCAAGCCAATCACGTAAGCTCAAGCTTTTGCAGCAGTTGGTAGATTATAACCATCCTCCTAAACAGCACAATAAATTGTGTATGCTAATTTTTAATCTTGCGTTGTTTGTATGTAATCCACTTGCATAAACAATACTGCAGTCAGCATGTTTATTTGTAACATATTACAGTAGACAGTACATTATTTTACAGAAGACAGTATAAAGTAAGTCTGTGTGATGTTCCTAAAATGGCAAGAGACAAAAATATTGAGAAACTGAGCTGAGAGTGAAACCTTAAAAGTTGTCTTATATAAAAGGGCTGTCACTCACCGGACTGTGAGTGCCATTTCTCCTGTGTTCAGGAACCGAGGCCGTCCTCCATCCTAAGGGTCTGCGCATGTGCAGCCCTTATTAAACCTTCAGTACCTGTTGCTTTTAATTGATTGGATGATCAGGCAACCCTCCCTATTTAAACCACCTGTGATCATTACCTGGTTGCCTGATCTTGGAGTCTCATTCCCCATGAGCCTCTGAAGGTGTTCCTGTGTTTCCTTGTGTATTCAGCTCCAGCTGATTCCCATCTACTACGTTTTGTGGTTTCCAGACCACATCAACTCTCCTGTGTTCATCGTGCCTGCACTCAGCTGATTCCTATCTGCTACTGCTGCCGGATTCCAGTCCGCCTCAACTCTCCTGTGTTCATCGTGCCTGCACTCAGCTGATTCCTATCTGCTACTGCTGCCGGATTCCAGTCCGCCTCAACTCTCCTGTGTTCATCGTGCCTGCACTCAGCTGATTCCTATTTGCTACTGCTGCCGGATTCCAGTCCGCCTCAACTCTCCTGTGTTCATCGTGTCAGCTCTCCACTGATTCCTATCTGCTTCTACTACCGGATTCCAGACCGCCTCTACTCTCCCGTGTTCAGCGTGTCTTCCCTCCGCTGCCTCCGCTACTACTGCCGGATACCAGACAGCCTCAACTCTCCCGTGTTCATCATGTTTCCAGTTTTACTTACTACTGTTTCCTGAGTATTGCTCCATCGATACTGGTTACCTGCCGTGCGCTGCACCAACCTGATTACCGCTTCCATCCTCCAGTGGTTTCTCCTCCTGCCGGCGTTCAGCCGTTCAGGTATCCCTGCACGTCTCACTGACAGCCTGCTCTCCTGAACCGCGGTATGCATACCTTCCATTGACTTTGCTTTTGTATTGCATATCCGTCTGGACTGTGTTGTGTTCATCTCCGGAGTCTTCTATCTACTGAAGCTATTGTGACTATTGACTTTGTGTCCTATTACCTGGATCGCTCTAGTGACTTTGTATACTTATAGCAGCGCTTGTCAGTTATTATTGTATTGTGGATATCATCGTGGGATCAAGTTCCGTGTGCCCCGTGTGTCCTCTGCATTACATTCATCTCCTCGTGTCCCTCCTCACATATATATAGCAGTGGTACAACTTGCTGACGCAGACCACTGACTCCTGTTTCCCTGTGACACCAGTTTCTAGTATCCTCTCACATAAGCAGTGGTACAACTTGCTATACGCAGACCACTGACTCTCACTACCTCCTCGCTACTCCTGGACATTCCTCCTCACTATAGCAGTGGTACAACTTGCTGTACGCAGACCACTGACTCTCCTCACGTTTACTTGTCCATCTGGTTCCTCGTGTACATTCATCTACTCATTACCAGTTGCTGCTAGTCATAGACTTTCTTTGAGCATTCTCTCACCATCTGCTGATTCTCCTGTTCCGTTGTCACCCTGCTACCAGAGAACCATAGTACCAGCTATATTACTCTGGTAAGTACATCATCTGGTGATATCCTGGGCAAAGACTCCTAGTGCCCGTGACAACGGCCATTTAAATGGTTATTTTTAAAGTCTATTGAAGAGCAGTTGGTCTCAGTCTGAAATACTGTAGCTCATAGCAGTGAAAAATAGTTTGGTGTTGTAACGTCCCTCGGGGAGATGTGCCTCACAGGGCGACTAACACCTAGTACCTCAAGACTTACCACGATTCGCGTGGATGACTGGATCCTACCTCTGTCCCGGATCGGGAAGTTCTCCGTACGCTCGCGGATAACACCTAAGAGGAGAAACAGAGTTAAACCGAGCCTACCAAGTAAGGGCTGTCTGAGAATACGGCAATGAACAAGGACACTCTCAGTCCAAGCCCACTTGCCGCCTCCTCACTTTGCTCTTGCCAAGGCACGGGGGACTACAGGCACTTGAGACCAGGACTAGTCCCACCTCAAGAACCTTGCACACCACCCGGTGAGGGCCTAACCGAATGGGGGAATCGAGCGTGATACTCACCGGGACACTCCCACTTCCGATCCGGTTCTCTTGCACCTCCCCGACACCTGCGGATGACAAGTAACACACAGCCTCCCTCTGCACTCTCAGTGAGACTAAGATGGGCACCCACAAACGCTAAACTGACTACAACAGCGACCCGACCCTAACAACGCTCTAATGGTCGGCAACGCAACTAAGTCAACCAACTATGACTAACTAGGTGTGGTGCACTAACGGAACTGCTCACTAACCACTACGGGGAACACCAGCCGGTGTTCACGGACTGATGTGAATGAGTTCTCTGTACAGCGCTGCGGAATTAGTGGTGCTATATAAATAATGATGATGATGATGATATACCGGAGGGCGGTTCCTAACCCCCTCACCCAGGCCGTACCAAGAAGCTGCCTTCTTGCTATGGGGTCACCCACGGATCCTAAGGACCGGCTGCACCAGGCCCGACTGAGGCTCACTGGAACAGCACACTAACCTGCGTACAGACTGCCGCCCGGAACAGCCGATCGAAACTGAACCGCCCGACTGCCTGCACCCAGATATCGAACACATATCCCACTCCGGACCCGCCAGGGAACCTGCACGGAACTGAGGACTGGGACACTCAACCTGAACCACGGGACGCCCCCTGGAACTGCGTTGAGCTGTGCTGCACTGCCACTGACTCACTCAGTCACCCCCTCTGGAAACCAGTGTGACCCCAGGGACCTAAGGGGCGGGAAAACTATGTATGTTCTTCCCTTGACTATGTGTAAGCTGGTAACTACACTTGTCCCCACAGCACGGGTTAGTACAGGAAAACACAGGGAACAAGAGCCTACCTTTAATGGGGGCCTGACGTCTTGCCCCTGGACACAATTATGTAGCACACCCAAAGTTACAGTAATACAGACAATACTCACCGCACAGACAGAATACAGTAATACATTACTTTGTACGCTACTCACCAGAGCACACCGCTGCTAGTCAACCAGCCGGTTGCTACAGCACCACAGGAGCCTCCGCTCTACTGTACCTCCTAACTCCGTGTGCTCACCTCACACAGGACCGCGCCTACACTCACGAGGCTCTCACGCCTCTATCACACCACCAGGGCCTTCCGCCCTTTACACCATGTGCCTTGTGCACAGCTGCCTACAGAGCCTTGTGCTCTGACTATGGGCCTCAGCCCCCTCTCTAACTCAGGGCTCTGAGCCCACTACCTAGGGCCTTGTGCCCTGCTACCTAGGGGTACTAGCCCCTACTTACTCAGGCCTTGAGGCCTCCCTCTCTAACTACTAGGGCCTTGTGCCCTTCTCAGCCTATGGGCTATCAGCCCCCTAACCAGACCCTGTGGCCTGTCCTATTTCCTCTAGGCCACTACCTACCTAAGGGCCTTGTGCCCTTGCACCTGGGGCCCTCACGCACCCTGCCTAACTAACTAACAGGGCCTTGTGCCCTTTATAGCCTTGTGGCCTACTGGCCCACCACTTTATCGGGGCCTAGTGCTCAATTCCCTGGGCCTTGTGCCCCTAATACAATGTTGCACGGACCTTGTGCCCGACCGTGGCAGCGGGTCTAGTGCCCGACTTTAGCAGAGGTGATACGGACAGGGGCCCGGGAGAGTTGTTGCCCGCAAGGGCCTTACCTGCTGCTGTCTTCGGGGAGCTTCTCCTGGCTCCTTCCCCGCTGCCGCCGCCTCTATGCTCTGCCGCCGGCTTCTGCTCTTGATCCCGTCGGTCTTCAGGCAGCAGATGCGCTCTTAGCCCTGACAAGGGCTCTCTGCTGCCGCTACTGGTCTCCGCTATCTTCTTTACTTCTTTTTTTGATCCCGCAGCTCTCCGCAACACATCCGTCTTCCTGTCTCTCCGCCGACGAACTGAAAATGGCGGCGCGCGCGCCGTCTTAAATAGTCAGCGACGCGCTGACGTCATCACGCAGCGTCGACGCGACGCTACGCGATGACGTGGCGGGTCCTGATTTGCCCGCCGCCGCATAGCTTCAGACGGCCGGGAGGTGAGCTCTGATTGGCTCACCGCCCCGACCGAACAGAGGGGACAGCCGCCGTCCGAAGACGGACGACGACCCCATCCAGGTAAGTCCTCCACAGTGTTATCTGGTAAGCGAATGTAAATATCATAGTTGCCTACTCTCCTGGAATGTCTGGAAGACTCTAATTTTTGGGAGCTCTCCCGGACTTCTGGAAGAGCAGGGCAACCTCCTGAATCCTGCCCTCTTCGATGGTGAAGTGAGAGGAGACAGGGCTAATTGAGGCATCCTGGCCCCGCCCCCTGCTATAAAAAGTCAAACTTGTTATTATATAGCTGGGGAATTACACGTTTAGCGTGGTCACGGCCCCAAGACAATCAACTTTGGAGATCTCCTGAAGGGGTATTCTCCAAAGTTGGCAAGTATGGTAAATATACTGTTAGACAAGTTCTATTAACATTGGCAATTTGTCAAATTTATTTGTAGAAAATAAAGAATTTTGAAACAGGTTTCAGGTAAAATAAATATATTTTAAGGAACTTGGAAACAATTTAAATCATCATCATCATCATTTATTTAATGCCACTAATTCCGCAGCACTGTACAAAGAACGCACTCACATCAGTCCCTGCCCCAATAGTGTTTACAGTCTAAATTCCCTAACATTCACACACAGAGACTAAGGTCAATTTGATAGCAGTCAATTAACCTACTATTATGTTTTGAATTGTAGGAGGAAACTGGAGCGCCCTGTGGAAACCCACGCCAACACGGGGAGAACATACAAACTCCACACAGATAAGGCCATGGTCAGGATTCAAACTCATGAGCCCAGCAGTGTGAGGCAGAAGTGCTAACCACTAAGCCACTGTGCCGAAATAATTTATATAGTACTTTTTTATTTAATTTTTGGGATCCCAGCTGGAAAACAATTTGGACCTATGTTTCTAGTAAGCACAATTTAAATAGCCCAATATAATTTGGGTTGAGCAATAGGATAATAAAACTATTGCTAAGTATGCCCAATAGTTTGTATTTCTGCAAACGGAAGTCATAAAGCTAAATAAATTATGGGAGCACCTAAAAAAAAAATATTCCAAATTACAAGTATCCTAGAACATCATTTACATTCTTTTGTCCCTTTACCCTTGGCCATTGAGTTTTGAAAGAAAATGTTATATACACAGTATGTTTCATGAGCATTTCAATATAAAACAATAAGAGCATGTAAACAGGTAACACAGACTGCGTGAGTTTATGCTGCATCTCTGGCTCTGTCGCAAGTACATTAATTGAAATTGTGCTTGTTACGGATCGTAAAAATATAATAGGTTTCTGGATTGACATACCATTTTGTACACTGAATACGATAAAAAATATTCAGAATAATAGTTGTTTTGAAATATTGCCTCTAAAGGCTTTACTGTGTTTGCTGAAGGTCAAAAACAGTCAGTAAAAGCCAAGGCTGAATGGTGAGTACCGATCTGTCTTCTTCTATTTCGGTCAATTATTTCCGGAATGCTATTGTTACCATTTTATCTATCTGAACAATATAGCAGGATGGGATTTTACTTTCTATATTTTTTTTTTTTTTTAAATTCTCTGGTGAGCATGAATCCCATATGTGTATGCCAATATGTTATATACAATCATGAAGAGGAAGAGAGAGTGATAGTTTGTTAACCCTTTAGATATATCTGAATTACTAAATTAATTTTACATATGTAAGAATATAATATATACACATACACGCACAGATACACATTAATTTGGCCTAAGATTTTCAAGAACAAAATGTACTTTGTTTCATCTCTTTATTGAACACATTTATCTCGTACATTGAAGGACTCCTCCAATGAACTTTTTGATGTTTCTCTGCACAATCTTTTTTTTTTTTAGCTGTGACAGAAATGTGGATGTTGGAAAAACTGAACACTTCAAAGTATTGCCTTCTATAATGTTGGATTACCCCGTTAATTAACTACAATGTCTTCCTACTACTACGTGTGCCTATAGTGTCTTTTATGTTTTATATAACTCATTGGGGTTGCTTTCATGTTTACAGTTTTTCTATACATTGGACATGTTGTGGGCTGAAATAGTAATAATGAACCTTATGAATGTAAGTCGAGGCTCATGCATATTAGTCAGGCAGTGACTGTGATGTCATCAGTTCCTTACAAATTCATAGACTTCCTAATGGTGACAGCACCACTATAATGGGCTTTCATGATATTTTATATCTAGATGGATTAAAAGACTTCCCATCAAAAGTATTGTCTGAGGCCCAATTACTGCCTATTCAAAGGCTATGTAAAAATCTGGTTATTATGCACAACTAAAAGACCACAGTGGACTTGCTTAAAACAAGAAATATGCACAGTCTATGTTCTGCCAACTCCTCCTATGATAAAAACAAAACGTTTGCACCTCTCAAAATCAATGCCATTTGCTGCTCTGGAGTATATTTTTGTTGTAAATACAGATGCAACTGTGCTAATGTGCATCTGATGTCACAAAGCAGGAGGGAACTTCTTCTATACATTGCACTGCATTTCCACTGCAGACAAATGACCCCCACTGATTTTCTGCTCATGCAAGAATTACACTGAAAAGTACACAAACAGCATAACATTTCAAAGATAGATCAGCAGGGGATCCAGATTAACATTACTTTGGCTGGTGTGGAACAGCCTGTAAACATAATCTATTATTATTATTATTATTATTATTATTTATTATTACTACTGTCATTTAAGATGGTTGATGTATTTGTGGATTACGTTGTTTGTATGTTGGAGCACAATGACATCTGAAAACATATTTGTATGATAAAGTTAAAGTCAGTATTTTCATATATATACTGATTAACAAAATCACCTTCACTGCATGGAAGAAAATTATTCAAAGCTAAAACTAGCTGGTGCTAATGCAACTTGAAAGAACAATTATGATGTCCTCCCCTAAATGACCCTATTTGTGACTTTATTCAGTCTGATGCCTCCTTCACATTTACTGGCAGATGCATCTTGCTGTCTCAGGCTTGTTAAATTTGTGACAAACACACAGCTGCTATTATTAAGTCAAAAGAGTGTTACAAAGGGAGTCAGCGCTCTGGCACATTAGTTGGCTTCTCCACACTCTCCCCGTGGAGCCTTCATGTGGACTATATTGTACCTCACACTCTGGGACATATCTGATAATTACACACACGATATTCTAGTTATCAGGTCTTTCCCTTCTCTTATTTTCACATTTCTATATGATGTGACTCAGCAAAGCCTCTAATAAGCTTCTTGTCGAGATGCTAGACAGCAGGCGAGATTGCTTTCTGCTTCAGATGCTTCATTGCTAGAGGGACAAGTAGCTCATTACTCTACAGTTTCCACCTGGCTTCAGATCACCCAGACCCGTTCAGGCAGCCCATGGTTTTTTTCAGATTAATGATGCGATCTTAAAAAATCTGAAGAAGCAATGTATTTTTTTACTCTAATGTAGATGATAGCTTCAGGGAAAGCTTTAGTGTATTTAGACACTTAAATCTCCAATGCCAATTAAAAACTGTTGGACTGCCTGGACCTAGTGACCTGGAACCAGATGGCATGTGAATAGTGTAGTGTCAGTACTAAGAGGCTTTAGCAGTTCTGTCTTTCTTACAATTTATTTAAGGACTGTAGAGAATAAAGCTGCAAGTGTGTGTCTAGTTTACAAGTCAGAGTAGTATTTTAAATTGGCATCTGATATGCAAAAGTCCTATCAGTTCTATAGCCGATGTAAACATATATGTACTCTTTCATTTAGTGACTGATTTGGAGAATCAGTGCTATGATTAAAGATGAACAACAAACAGAAGGAAAAAGAAATACATTTGGTTGTATGGTTTGTGCAAAAAAGAAATCATCCCCTGCTGAAAGGTATATACTCCTGAAAGCCAATCCTCTCTGTGTAACATCTCACTTCTATAAATAGTCATTCAGATTCACAACAATGCAGAGCTGCAGAGCATAATTTTGTTTTGCCCCAATGCGCACACTCAGGTACTCTCCTCACTCTGCATTTTTCCATGAGTGTTTGTGCAGAAGTTTGGCACGACCATTTGTCAGGTTACAGTTTGTAATAGAGTTCCCCATACTGGCAAAAAACCTTACTTCAAGGTTCTGCTTCAATTAAATAAAACTTTTCCATGTTCTCCTAAGATGCTGGTCCCTGGGCAGTCCTCAAGCCAGGAGCCAGGCACAGCAATTTTTTTGCTTGTTCAGCCATGAAAAAAAAATCATCATTTTTGTCAGGTCCTCTGCTAGTACTGTTCCTGTCTTACTCTGCTGTGCAAATCCTGTATGCCCTGAAATCCTCACTTTTAGCACGCAAGGCGTCACTCTCTTTTCTATCAAGGTGTGACTGCTCTGTGACCGCACACACAACCAATACCCAGGAGGAATCTGGTGCTGCTTGACTCAAATTGCAATCACTGGTTGCAGCAGTGCCATCTCTGCACAGTGAGCCATAGGCTGTTAACAACATACTGAACCCTATTTATTGTCACTTCCCTTATTGAGACCTGAATTGGGGAATGGCCTTGTGACCTGCTGATTGTAATGAGTTGCCAACACCTGAGGCTTGTTACCACAGTTTCAGACCTATATAAGCAGCTTCCTGGGAACAAAAAATTGCCATCTCATTCGTTGGTGGGGGGAGCTGGACAGTTAGGAAAAAAATAATAATTACATATTCACGTGATCGCGGCGCCGGCGTCCCTCCTCTCTGCTCCATTCACACTGACTGTCGGGCATGACGTCATCAAGTCACACCCGACAGTCAGTGAGGAGCGCCGCAGAGAGGACCAAGCAAGAAGAAAGAAGAGAAGACAGAAGAGAAGAAAAGAAAAGAAAGAAGCTAACAAAAGGTAAGTAAAGAAACGGAGAGGCAAGGGCAGGAAAGCAGAAAGGGACAGTGCTATAAAGCAGGGGGGAGAGAGGCACAGAGGGAAAAAGAAAGGGGGAGAGAGGCACAGAGTAAAAAAGAAGGGGGAGAGAGGCACAGTGAAAAAGGGGGAGAGAGGCACAAAGTGAAAAAGAAGGGGAAGAGAGGCACAGAGTGAAAAAGAAGGGGGAGAGAGGCACAGAGTGAAAAAGAAGGGGGAGAGAGGCACAGAGTGAAAAAGTAGGGGAAGAGAGGCACAGAGTGAAAAAGAAGGGGAAGAGAGGCACAGAGTGAAAAAGAAGGGGAAGAGAGGCACAGAGTGAAAAAGAAGGGGGTGAGAGGGACAGAGTGAAAAGGAAGGGGGAGAGAGGCACAGAATGAAAAAGAAGGGGAAGAGAGGCACAGAATGAAAAAGAAGGGGGGAGAGGCACAGAGTGAAAAAGAAGGGGGAGAGAGGCACAGAGTGAAAAAGAAGGGGGGAAAGCAGCATGGAGGGCGCAGTGTGAGCATAAGGGGCACAGTGTAGTTGTGATGAAGGGGCACAGTAATGTGTGTGTGATGGCACAGGGGGCTTGTTGCAATGTAGTGTGTGTGTGTGTGTGAGAGGTAGGTGGTGGCTAATTAATGGGTGCTATTTTGTTTGTAGGGTGATGGTGAGGCAATTTAATAGTGGGAACTATTAATTTAAGATGAAATGGTTGGGGGCTATTGAATGTGGGGGTGAGTTTGGGGAGAATGAGGTACATTTATTAAATGTGACTATGAATTATTTAATGGCAGTGATGGTTGCGGAAAATAGGTATTGCTGGGGCTGTTTGCAGGAAGGAAAATAGGTTTATTTTTTAAATGTGAATACTATTATTTTAATGTTGGGGCTGGAGGAAGGCCTAATTATTAATCGTGGGTGCTATTGATTTAACGCTGGGGCTGGCTGTAATTTTCTAAATGTAGCCATTTTTTTTTCCAAATAGGTCCTCCAACATTCCAGGATCCAGACAAGCCGCAACTAAAGAAACCAGCAGCCACAGGTGGTGAAAGTGAGAAGAACAGGTAAGAGAGAGCAGCAGAGTGTGTGAAATGTTGTGATTCTAGTAGGGACAATGCCAATTTTTGGTGAGTGTTGTGCCCAATGTAAGGTGCAGGCCAAGACTGAACTCTTTCTCTACACACTGCATTCTTTCTATACTACACTGTGGTGCTAGATGTCCTGAAAGTCAGGAGTGCTTGGACATATGTCACGCTCCGGTGAATTCAGGATCTAGTGATTTTGATGTGCTAGCCACACCCCAATGGCGCATTGCCATGCCCCCAAATGTAAGACCACATCACTGAAAAATTTTGCGTCGCCTCTAGGCTGCGCAATTTTTTTTAGCTTACTCGACTGTAAGGGGGGGCCCTGAGTTCCTCTTGGCAGCCCTGGGTACAGTACACCTTCTCTCACTAATACTCTTCCTGTGATTGAAATCCACCAATCAGCATCTACCATACAAAGACCATAATTTCTGACTATTTTCATGTTCATTCCAGCCCAGACCTCCTTTAATTTTAACTTTTCATGAGTACAAACAGCAAGTGTAGTCCAAGTGTTATATAGTAATAAATGCAAAAATCTTTATATTCCAAGAGCAAGAATGTATCACCCAAGTTATTTGGAATATGAAGCAACTCCTACACCTACTCTAATTTTATCTCTTGTCAAGGATAAACTTGTAACACAGTGTTTGAATGAGCAGGTCTTGGCCATATTACAGGCCTAAAATACCCTATTCTAATCCGCCACTACTTACCATGGTGAAAATAAAGGCTGATACCTGAACTTTTAAGAAATTTTGAGAACGCAAAAAAGACTGTACGGTCACTTGCTAAATAAGAACATTCTGCTATATGCACAATTTACATCCCTTAGAGCTCATTTAAATAACATTTCTTTTTCAATATTGGTGCAATGTGAGGCACTTAACTGCTCCTAAGCAGGAACAGAATTGGCAACCCAATTACCAATACTTTAATGTACAAACTCATGTGTTTACCTTGCATGTGGTAATGACCATCACTGATTATAGAAGTTACTAGATCTCTATTAATGAGAGTATTGCAGATAAAGTGCCCAGAACCTCACCTTCACACACTTCAACTATGACTGTTTTGTGGGTTAGAAGGAGGAAACACCTCTAGGAATCTGCTCGTTAGCACTTGAATTGAATTCAAAATCTAATTTTCAAGTGAATGTGTCCATTGTTTAATAAAACATTGTTTTTAGCAAATGCCCACTGTTGTGTTCTTACTTAGTTTGGGGCTCTAATATTTTTTTGTGACTTTAGGGGAGAAAAAAATCAGAAATGAAATGCTTCTCTGCAGTTACTTGGCTGCTGAGAGTGATATGAAGCACTGGCTTATTAAATATAACACAAATTGTATGTTTTCTTTTATTTGGATGTGAGGGGAGATTAGTATTCATTTTGTAGAGTTGTATTAATTTAAATTTAAAGCTATGGTCTTGGGTAAAGGCTTTTTTCCTGAGCACTTCAAAAGTTATGTCTTCAAACTATCCTATAGGACACTGCAGACCTTTGTAAACACAAAGTAAATTAGATAAATATTTATTAGAGATGAGCGGGCTCGGATATCTGAAATCCGAGCCCACCTGAACGTTGCCGATCCGAGCCGGATTTGAGACAGATCTGGGTATTCCCGCCAATTGCAAAACTGAAACCGAGGCTCTGAGTCATAATCCCGCTGTCGGATCTCGCGATACTCGTATTCTATAAATTCCCCGCTAGCCGCCGCCATCTTTACTCGGGCATTGATCAGGGTAGAGGGAGGTTGTGTTAGGTGGTCCTCTGTCCTGCTATATCTCGTGCTTTTCAGTGCTGTGCTGTGCTGTGCTATGCTATGCTGTGCTGTGCTGTGCTGTGCTGTGCTGTGTTCTGCTCAGTCCAGTGGTGCTGTGTCCTGTGCTCTGTCCTTCTGAGTTCAGTGGTGCTGCTGGGTCCTGTGCTGTGTCCTGTTCAGTCCAGTGGTGCTGTGTCCTGTGCTCTGTCCTTCTAAGGGCATTGTTATTTCCCCATTATTCCCAAGTTATAAAATTCTTTAAAAAAAGTTATAAAAAAATAAATAAATAAATAAATAAATTATAAAAAAAATAAATAAGAAAAAAATATCCAAAAACAATCCTGCAGTATAAGTCCAGTGGTACTGCTATATTACAAAGTTCACTGATTCTGCAGTATAAGTCCATTGGTACTGCTATATTACAAAGTTCACTGATTCTGCAGTATAAGTCCAGTGGTACTGCAATATTACAAAGTTCACTGATTCTGCAGTATAAGTCCATTGGTACTGCTATATTACAAAGTTCACTGATTCAGCAGTATAATTTCAGTTGTACTGCTATATTACAAAGTTCACTGATTCAGCAGTATAAGTCCAGTGGTACTGCTATATTACAAAGTTCACTGATTCTGCAGTATAATTCCAGTGGTACTGCTATATTACAAAGTTCACTGATTCAGCAGTATAAGTCCAGTGGTACTGCTAGATTACAAAGTTCACTGATTCTGCAGTATAAGTCCATTGGTACTGCTATATTACAAAGTTCACTGATTCAGCAGTATAAGTCCAGTGGTACTGCTATATTACAAAGTTCACTGATTCAGCAGTATAATTCCAGTGGTACTGCTATATTACAAAGTTCACTGATTCAGCAGTATAAGTCCAGTGGTACTGCTATATTACAAAGTTCACTGATTCAGCAGTATAAGTCCAGTGGTACTGCTATATTACAAAGTTCACTGATTCAGCAGTATAAGTCCAGTGGTACTGCTATATTACAAAGTTCACTGATTTAGCAGTATAAGTCCAGTGCTACTCTCCTGTGCCGCATATAATTTTTATAGGCTTTGCCGAGTGTGTGTGGCTTCGGGGTACACTCTCTTGTGCTACATATAATGCAGAACAAAAATTTGGAGGATAAAGTAGGGAAAGATCAAGACCCACTTCCTCCTAATGCTGAAGCTGCTGCCACTAGTCATGACATTGACGATAAAATGCCATCAACGTTGTCTGGCAAGCCCGATGCCCAATCTTCTAGTACAGGGCATGTAAAATCCAAAAAGCCCAAGTTCAGTAAAAGTAGCAAAAAGAGAAACTTAAAATCATCTGAGGAGAAACGTAAAGTTGCCACTATGCCATTTACGACATGCAGTGGCAAGGAATGGATTAGGCCCTGGCCCGTGTTCATGACTAGTGGTTCAGCTTCACCCAAGGAACTAAGCCCTCCTCCCCCCCTACAAAAAATTTAAGAGAGTTATGCTGTCAGCAACAACACAGCAAACAACTCTGCCTTCTAAAGAGAAATTATCACAAATCCCCAAGGCGAGTCCAAGGGTGTTGGTGGTTGCGAAGCCTGACCTTACCATCAATGTACGGGAAGAGGTGGCTCCTTCCACCATTTGCAGCACGCCCTCTGCATATGCTGGAAGGATCACCCACAGTCCAGTTACAGATTTGGCTAATGAAGGTGTGAATGTTGTACACCGGGAGGAGGATATTGATGTAGCTGGCGCTGAGGAGGATGTTGATGATTATGATGCAGACAGATACCAAATTGCCTTTCTCAATTTCTATTTATATTCTAGATTATATAACGGCTGAATGGTTTTCTATTTTACTCCTAGTGGAGAGGGGATCTGATGCAGACAGATACCAAACTGCCTTTGTCCATTTCTTTGTATATTTGAATTTCTAGTTCTACAGTCTATGCAGGCTGCTTTTTTTATATTCAACTACAAGTGTAGGGCTGGGGGGGGGGGGGGCATAGATAGCCACCAAAGTAACGTGGTCCATTTAATTTCACTTTCTAGCTCCACAGTCTGTGCAGCCTGCTTTTTTTATCTTCAAAGTATTTACAAGCCTTGCAATCTAAATTAACAAGAGGTAGTGACGTGCTAGAACTCCACCCTCTATATGCTGCAGAGGATGGAGGAGCATCAAAAGGCCATTCAAGCCTACACAGCCACCTACGACATAGGAAAAGGAGTGGGGATGCGCCTGAGTCAAGCGCACTGGAGAATGATTTCCGTGTTGTGCAAGGTTTTGCAGCCATTTGAACTTGCCACACGAGAAGTCAGTTCCGACACTGCCAGCTTGAGTCAGGTGATTCCCCTGATCAGGCTTTTGCAGAAGCAGCTGGAGAAAGTGAGGGAGGAGCTGGTACACCATTGCGATTCTACCAAGCATGTAGCTCTTGTGGATGAAGCACTTCGTACGCTTTGCCAGGATCCGAGGGTGGTCAGTCTTTTAAAATCAGAGGAATACATTCTGGCCACCGT
Source organism: Mixophyes fleayi (assembly GCF_038048845.1). NCBI lineage: Eukaryota > Metazoa > Chordata > Amphibia > Anura > Limnodynastidae > Mixophyes > Mixophyes fleayi. The sequence continues at coordinate 170,061,072 of NC_134404.1, read as the reverse complement.
TCTCGATCCTCGGTTTAAAGCGTATGTTGTGTCTCTGTTTCCGGCGGACACAAGTCTACAGCGGTGCAAAGACCTGCTGGTCAGGAGATTGTCCTCTGAAAAGGACCGTGACATGGCACCAGCTCCACCTTCATTTTCATCACTGTTTGTGCAGTTACAAAAAAGAGGAACTGCCATTTCTATTGCTACCTTCTTTCTTTCTGTATTTCCTGTGTCCTGTGGTCTGTTCTGCTAAGGGCATTGTTATTTCCAAGTTATCCAAAAGTTCTAAAAAAACTAATTTAAATTTATAAAAAAAATTATAAAAAATTAATTTAAAAAAAAATAAAAAAAAAATAATAAAAAATTTTCCAAAAATAATTGGAAAAAAATATTACAAAATGTTAAAAAATCTAGCTTGTACTGCTATTTAAAAGTCTAACTATGATCATTCACTGTTGCTGTACCTAAAAAAATTAGGTACTGCTATTAAAGTACAGTCCAGTGGTACTCTCCTGTGCCGCAGATAATTTGTAAAAGCTTTGCCGAGTGTGTGTAGTTATGTATCACAGGTTTTAAGAAGAGGCACAACACTGACAACCTGTTAGAGAAACTGAGGGAAATAATCTCTCTGTGGCTCACCCCACTTAGACTCTCCTGGGGATTCGAATAACTGCCTGTCACGGGCACTAGGAGTCTTTGCCCAGGATATCACCAGATGATGATCTTACCAGAGTAGTGTGAGTTACACAGTGGTCCTCTGGTAGCAGGGTGACTAGCGGAACATATGACTCAGCAGATGGTGAGAGGATGCAAATAGAAAAGTCAATGACTAGCAGCAATCTGGTTAATGATTAGGTAGATATGAACACGAGGATCTTGATGGACGTGAAGAAGTGCAGGAAGGTAACGGGGAAGTCAGTGGTCTGCGGACAGCAAGTTGTACCACTGCTATAGTGAGAAGACTTGTCCAGGTGTAGGTAGTTCTATGTTAGTGTGGCAGGCGCTGCTTGACAGAGACGAATTCACTACTGGAACCCAGGCTAATAGCAGAAGGTCAATTAGCATATGTATCTCACGACTGAACAAAGAGGTAAACTTCCCAGCAGATATGCGGAGTAATAACACAGTCTCAGGGAGATAGCGGATTCCGTGGGTAAGTGGAGAACAGTCCAAGCGGATATGCAGTAAACGAATACAGTCAATAGAAAGTAAGCATACCGCGGTTCAGTTAAGCAGGCTGTCCACGAGAGAATACAGGAACAGCTGAGCGGCTGCACGCCAGCACGAGTAAAGAAACCACAGCTGAGTGGTAGCGGTAATCAGGGTCCGGGTCAGCACACAGGCAGAGAACTTGACATGGGTAGAACAACGATGAGCAATGCAGGAATCACTGGAGATAGCGAGCACGAGTAGAACACTGGAGGTAATAGCGGACTGGAAGCCGCAGATGATTAGAGCAGGAATCAGCAAGGAACTGAAGACATAGTAGAACACGGGAGACTTGTAGCGGTCTGGAAACCGGCAGGAATCAGCAGGGAACTAAAGACATAGTAGAACACAGCAGACTTGAAGCGGTCTGGAAACCGGCAATGAGTTGAGCAGGAATCAGCAGGAAGCTGAAGACACGGAGAAGAACACAGGAACACCTTCAGAGACTCACAGGGAATGAGACTCCAAGATCAGGCAACGAGGTAATGAACACAGGTGCTTTAAATAGGGAGTGTTGCCTGATCAACCAATTAACTAAAAGCAAAGGTCAGAAGAGTTCTTAGGAACTGCGCATGCACAGACCATCAGGATGGCGGGCGGCCACGGTTCAGGATAGGTGCTGGCAGGAATACTGGAGAGCCACGCACCAGTGAAGAGGCACTCACGGTCCGGTGAGTGACACTGCCATTTCTATTACTACCTTCTTTCTTTCTCTATTTAAAAAAAATAAAAATAAATGCCATTTCTAGTACTACCCTATTTCTTTCTATATTTAAAAAAACAAAAAACTGTCATTTCTATTACTACGTTAATTGTTTGTGCAGTCACAAAAAAGAGGAACTGCACCCTTAACTGCTTTGTTGGTTTTAGATGTCCATCCGGTGTCCGCCATCTGTGCACTGGAATTCAGACCAGTTGAGGGTTTTATTATTATATTGTGGCCCCGGTACCAAATTGGGTACCGGGGCCACTCCACTACGCAGTCCAGATACTTGTTTGGTGGAATTCAGAACAATTGTTTTTTTTTATTATATTGTGGGGACCACTCCACTACGCAGTCCAGATACTTGTTTGGTGGAATTCAGAACAATTGTTTTTTTTTTATTATATTGTGGGGACCACTCCACTACGCAGTCCAGATACTTTTTTGGTGGAATTCAGACCAGTTGAGGTTTTTTTTTATTATATTGTGGGGACCACTCCATTACGCAGTCCAGATACTTTTTTGGTGGAATTCAGACCAGTTGAGGGATTTTTTATTATATTGTGGGGACCCCTCCACTACGCAGTCCAGATACTTGTTTGGTGGAATTCAGAACAATTGTTTTTTTTTTATTATATTGTGGGGACCACTCCACTACGCAGTCCAGATACTTTTTTGGTGGAATTCAGACCAGTTGAGGGTTTTTTTATTATATTGTGGGGACCACTCCACTACGCAGTCCAGATACTTTTTTGGTGGAATTCAGACCAGTTTAGGGATTTTTTATTATATTGTGGGGACCACTCCACTACGCAGTCCAGATACTTGTTTGGTGGAATTCAGACCAGTTGAGGTTTTTTTTTATTATATTGTGGCCCCGGTATCAGATTGGATACCGGGGCCACTCCACTACACAGTCCAGATATTTGTTTGGTGGAATTCAGAACAGTTGAGGGTGATATATTGTGGCCCCGGTACCAAATTGGGTACCGGGACCACTCCACTATGCAGTCCAGAAAGCTACCTCGGTGAAACGTTTTGGACTAAAAACAATATTGTGAGGTGTGAGGGTGTTCAGAATAGACTGGAAATTAGTGGAAATGATTGTTATTGAATGTTATTGAGGTTAATAATAGAGTAGGAGTGAAAATAAGCCCAAAAACTTGATTTTGGAACTTTTTATGCTTTTTTCAAAATAAATCCGAATCCAAAACCTTAAATCCGAACCAAAACCTTTCGACAGGTGTTTTGCGAAACAAATCCGAACCCAAAACATCAAGCAAATCCGAATCCAAAACACAAAACACGAGACACCAAAAGTGGCAGGTGCACATCCCTAATATTTATACATTTATGATATGTACGCACTGGCATCCGTACTTCAATTGTCCTTTGGCTGCCTGACAGACAGTTCTATGTACTGGTAATTATTCCTACTTCACACAGTCACACTGGCTTATGGTTATCTTATACCTATATCACTCCAGCATATTACACAGCTCTTTACAATTACAGAATTGTGTTCATTCACATCAGTCCCTGCCCCAGTATAGCTTACAATGTAATTCCCTATCACAAAAGCACACTAGGATCAGCTTTAGTAAGAAGCAAATTAACCTATGAGTATGTTTTTTGGACTGCAAAAGGAAACTAGAGCAGCTGTATTAACTCCACTTGACAGAACGTACATACCCAAGGCAACAGTGCTGTTAGGCTGCAATATGGATAACGGTGCTGCTGTGCTACCCAAAAGCATACAGTATGCAGCATTGTATTTGTTATTTTCTGCATTAAGTGAAAAACATGTTATGCTGGGAGATAGTTTAACAGTTGTGAGATGGATGTGTCACTTTACAAAAATGGTGGGAACATTTTCTGCAACAATGGGCTGTATAGGATAACTGTCCTCTGCCAGCGCAGTGCAGCAGCATGAGCTCCGAATACATGGTATCTCCTGGATGGTACTCACGTCACGCCCCTCATGATAACTGCCCATATTTAATTAAGGGGATTGGGGTTTCCAGATTCTGTTTAATTTGCATCCTCGGACTGAAATAAGAAAAAAAATCAGTGCGCCTGTTTGGTGTTGTCAGTAAAAGATCCTCTTTCTTGCCACCATGTCTGCTTCAACCCAGGCTCAGTTTGTAATTTCCCACTAGCTGTTCTCCAGTCTGTTCTGTATGTTACTCCCAAGTGGAAAGTCTCTCCCACATGCTACTGTTCCTTTGGAACCAAAGGAATAGTGGTTATTGGAGGAATTGGGGTGGCTAACAAAGCTACTGTTTTTTTCCCACGGTTTTATAAACCTTTCATGGTAGATCCATTCTGGCTTTCTTCTCCCTGACTGGTATGTTTTAACAAAGGGTAATTTCACAAGAGGACTTTTAGGGGGGTATTCAATTGTTAGCGAGTTTGGAAGTTCGAGCGTGAAAAGTAATTTTTTCGCTATTTTACCTTATTTTCGAGCGCGAAAACTTCTCACGCAATTCTATTCTTTTTTTTTTTTTTTTTTACCGAAACGCTGTTATCGTGCTCCAAGCGTTTGTCAATGTTAAAGTATAGGCTGGCTGCGAACCCTTAGCGGAAAAAGCTATTCAACTGTTTTTTAACGCCGAGTGTGAAAAAGGCAAATATGCTGTTTTATCTCGCACCTCCATGGTCTGCTCAAAGAAATTTTTTTTTTATTAAGTTAAGAAAAATATACATTAAACTGAGAAAATAGGTGTAAAAGTTCATAAAAGTAACCTAAAAAAAGAAAAGTACTAAAAAAAGTGTATAATAATTAATAATTTTTGGAAATTGCCCCCTTTAGAAAAAACCATAGTGGTGCATGTATTTAAAACTTTTTTATATTATTTTTTTGTTTTTAAGGGGGGAGGGGGGGGTGGTTGTGCCAAAAAGTATCATGTTTTTTTATTTTTTTTTATTAAAAGCAAAATCGATTGCTCCCCACTCTATTTAGTCTTCGCCCTAGTGCTGGCAGGCTATTGATGTGTGAAAAATTTGACGTAGGGTACCCCCTAATTTAATTGAACCAGCACTAGGCAAACCAGCCGGGATGATAGGCACTATAAAAGGGGGGGGGGGAAACGCAGTTTGGGTCCCACGCCCATAATGACTAAACACCCACAGACTGCTCAGCGCTGGCCTGGATTCCCTAGGGATTGTGGTCCGCTGAAAAATGTAAGCGGGCCACACCCCTAGGGACACCCAGGCCAGTGCCGATAGCACTAGGGCTCTTCCTACTACCCCTGGGCTGTGGGTAGTAGGGTAATAAATGGGGATTTTGTATGGGAAAAAACAAAAAAATATTTTTTTTACTTATGGAACTACATGTCCCAGCCAGCCATGTTGTCCTAAATAGTAGGGCATGCTGCTCTTTGTCTAACTACAAGCACCAGCGTACCCATAGCATCCAGGGCATGTTTGCACTTGTAGTAGAACCACAAGTGCCAACATGCTCTTACACCCACGGCTGGCTGTGATCTGTAGTTCCACAAAGCAAAATGTTAAATAAAAGCACAACACCCTCATTCCAACCACAAATCTTTATTAAAAATAATAAAACCTCAAGAAATACAGTAAACACCCTCATGTACACCATAGATTTTAATTAAAAAAAAAAAAATCACCATGGAGGAAATCCTCAGTTTTATGATGCTTTACTTACACACACTCATTTACGCAAAGTCCCAACAAATATTTTTACCTTCGAAGAAAGGTCCGGCTTGCCCACTGTCCCACAAATATTTGTACCTTACAAATGTCCATGCTTGGCCAGTGTTCAAATGTTTGTAAATTTCAAAAAATGTACCTCCTTGTAAAATCTTTAATTCTGCTGTCCAGGGGGGGGCCATTGTTGCTTGCAGTGCTGGGGCCCTTCTTCATTGCAGTGTGGGGGCCCATTCTCTTGTGCAGTGCTGGGGCCCTTCTTGATTGCAGTGTAGGGGCCCAATCTCCTTTGCAGTGCTGGGGCCATTCTTGATTGCATTAATTTACTTTTATTTTTTTATAGTAAAATGAGTGCCTTAAACATTTCAAACTCGCTAGGACCAATAATAGAGCGCGAGGGGGTGCATGCAAAAAAACAATTGAATTGAGGTTTTTTTTTTTAAACGCGCGCTCGAACAGGAAAAAACGAGCGCGGTTTTTTGGGTTTTTTTGGAGCGCAAAATTTTAACGCATCTCGCTAACAATTGAATACCCCCTTATAATAAGGCCTGGAAGTCTGGTACTGACATTCAGGGAATGATGCATAGTAGTCAGATACATCTTTATGAGCCCCTGGCTAGAAAAACCGCTGCGAGACTCTTTTTTTCTAGCTCTAGATGCTCTACAGTTATGAAACCATGAGCCAGGTCTAACACCGCTCTTCTATACGGTTTAGGATGTATCAACCATTCCAAAATATCTGCTCCTTTTTTGAACATTTGATACAGCAACCCTTGACTTATTGCCACATAAAGGTACGACAACCTACTTTACTGGGTTTGCATCAACCACTTTTAGGTTTTCTTTAGCCTTTACCAGAGCAGGGTCTTTTAACTGTTCGGAGGCAAAATTATATTTTCTTATTTCAAGATTGGGCACACAGTCAACAGGTTCAACAACATTTCCTATTTCAGTACAAAGTACAGTATCCTGCACTCCACTGCTGCCCTCGTCATTTTCTTACTGTCCAGACATGCTTAAAAAAGGAATCCTTCAGACTTGGGGGAACACTCCTACTGCCACTGTATCAGTAACATTATCAAGCAGGTCTGGGTTATTTACTTTATTAATCAACTGGGTTTCCCATAGCTCTCAGAATTGGGAAAATTTTCTCCCCAATATAACATCAAACTACAAGCAAGGTACTAATTCCAAAATGTCTACCACTTGACCACACTGTGTTTCTATGTTCACTTCAGCGGTAATATAATGTTGAGTATCCCCATGTATACAGGTTATCTCAACAGTTCTCCCTTGAGAACCATACTACCAGAATCCAGCAGAGACTTTACCCCTTAGCCTTTTACAGTAATAGCACACATTTGTTTGTTGGGCTCAGCCTGTCGGTCTGCAGTGTAGGTTTATGATGGGAAAACAAGAGATAATGTATTTTATAGTACATTGAGGAGTAACAGCTAGTTATGCGTAAATCAGTAGTCTAATATCAAAATGGAAGCACTTGCTATGGCAATATAGTTGCAAGGTGCTTTAACACATATAAGCAGTTTAATGCATACAATAACCATTGATATACAGCTATTCATGTTTATGCCTTATATGTATGATGTGTCCGAGCAGCAACATCCAGGGCCTGATTCATCAAGTCACGTATCTGGCGATTTTGAGTGCATTGTACACAAAATCACTCTGCGCTAGCCCAGAACCGGGAGCTATGTATGTGAACACAGCCTTCTTCGAACACAAAGGTCACTTACTACAGCCTACAAATTCAGGGATTGAATGGGGCAGGGAACGGGTGTTTTTTGCTGTAGTCAATTTAAATGCACGCAGCCATGTCCGAATCCAGCTCTGGCAATCTCAAATGTACTTGTTTTTCTGCCATATTTCTTGCTCCAGCTATAGGGCTAGTCTAAGTCTTGATCAGTAATGATGACAATCTTGTATGTATGCTATGACATGTATTTACAATCACAAGCAATTGTAAAAATTATTTTTGTGCTCAGTAGACATTACCAGCATCCTAAAGTAATTCATAGGTGTGGAATGACTGTTTTACCATTAATGCCTATATTATTAACAGGTGAGATTATTTCAATTTTTTTCCTGTGCGTTCTTTGGCGAATTTATAATCCACATAGTTATTGGACGTACCTTGCAGAGTCTTGTGTAGTAGAGCCAAGCAGGCCTGCGTATCTTGAGATCTGTGCCCCTTCTGAACTTGGGAGCGCGCATAGCCTAAATACGTGCGCTTAATACTAAATTCAGATTGCGCTCAGAGTAGTTACCTTGATGGATCAGGCCCTATATGTTTCACTTTACATTTTTGGTTTCTTTTTTACTCTGTACATCATCTTCTTTATTTGATTTCTTCTTTTTTTTTTTAATGCATTTTGTTACATAAAATGAAAATCAAGTAATTGAACTTTTTTTTATTATTTCTGTGGAAAAAAATCAGTCAACCATATTAAATAATAGTTTGAAGCTAAAGTTATATACACTGCTAATTTAGAGTTATGGAAATTGCTGAATAAAATAGTATTGCTTTTATGGTTGCTTGCCTTGGTAATGGAACATGTTTAATTTGTTAATTTATATAAATGAGACTTATACAGCTATGGCCAGTTATCTAATTAATATGCTCAGCCATGCTGAGGTGTAGGTAACAATAATAATAAAACATAATCAATCACCCTTCACTATTGTGTACATTGATGTTACTTTTCATTATTATTATTATTGAGAATTGCACTGTTTGATGTAACCTCACTAGGTAATGAGTGACGAACTCTGACTATATTTGGCTGATTTTACATACGTGGAATCTGTAGGCACACAGCCGGTTGGCACCCTACATCTATGTAAAACATTGTGTCATTGAGGAAAATATATAATACATTCTTAAATAGACTAATATCAATTGATATTTCTCATTTCCTCCATTCATTTTTATTTACTGATATATTTTTCTTAATTTTTACATTTTTTACGAAAGCATAGATCAGAAAAGAGAAGTCTCCTAGCCCCCTACTTCGGTATACCCTTCTTCATACGTTGATGGTGAAATATCATGTAAGCTAAAGAGAGACATTCAGATTTTTGAACAGTAATTTTTTTAAACACACTACACAATATTTGTGTTGGAAGTTAAAAAAAGCAGACTATCCAATTTGAGACCCACTGGGCATAGAGTCCTTTTTGGTGGCCTCTAGCTTTCCTGAAAACCCGGTAGCCTCTGGTATATACTATATTGCCTTTTTAATACTGATTGTCCTATGAGCATATAGTTATAACCAGAGCCGTAACTAGATGTTTTAGAGCAATGGGCAAGAGGGAATACTGGCGTCCTCTATCCCTCCCAAAAATTCTGATGGGTGTAGATGCTGTCTCTCAATGGTGCTGCATTGCCGGAGGAGATATAGCCACCCTACTGTGGCGGTGTGCCTTTTTCTTTACATGCACTAAACTGTTCTCCAATGTTGTGCTGCTCTCTTCTACCTGTTCTTGCAGCTTTGACTACCTTGTGCTGCTGCTTGGCCAGTTGCTGCTTACCTGGATCCGGGAACGTTGGAGTCCTGTTTGGGAAAAAAAGACAGTTATTATCCTCCTTGTAGAATGCAATGCAACTAGTGAATACCTTAGATGTCCCTCCACTCAAACAGGCCTGACATTAAATCAACATCACACCACACCTTAAATTAATAGGCACCACAATGACCTCACTATCAGTCATCCCACAATTAAATTAATAGCCCCCACTAAAACATAATAGCCCTCTACCCCAATTAAATTAATAACTCCTACCAATAAATGAATGGCTCCCACCCTCAACATATCATTAAATTAATAGGGCCATTCCCTTCGCAATACCAGCTACACTAGCCTTAAAGCCTTCCCACACCTACCGTCTTTCAGACGGACACCTGAGCTATATACTTTTGGATACAAACTCTTTTGGTGAAAAGCACGGCCCCATATGTGACTTGCTAACCTGGAGGGGAAAACGTGTTGAGAGGGCAGAGGAGAGTAACGGGGATACTGTAACATGCAGAGGGGAGGAAGCAGGCATCAGAGAGAGACACTCACAGTCTGGAGCAGACAGAGGGGTGGGAGGGAGAGACAGAGGCTCACAGGCTGAGGGGAGGAGAGAGGGATGGGAGAGGAAAATAGACTGATATGTTGAGGGGAGATGGTGGGGGACATGGAAGGACAGATAGAGTCAGAAATTCACATGCTGAAGGGGAGACAGAGTAGTGGGAGGAGGAGACAGAGGCTCAAAGCCTGAGGAGGAGTCAGACGGATGGGGAAGGGAAGACTCAGAGGCTGAGGGGGAGATGGAGGGAGAGCTTAGAGGTTGAGGGGGAAGCAGAGGGAGTTACTTACATGCTGAGGTATTAGAATATTTCTGGACATCTACATAACTGGAGACTGGCAGATATAAAATTATAAAATGCAGGAGAAGTTGCTGGGCTGTCCAAGGGATGGAGCACCCTCTGCTGAGTGCTCATGCAGCCAGAGAAGATGGTTGGCAAGCTGAAGAAGCTGGTGGGCTGCCCAAGAAGGAGAAGTGGCCTTCCATGAGCTCTCCTGAAGCCTCTACTGCCGAACAGTATCGAGAAATCAGTATAGAGATAATCAGAGTAGGGATGTGCACCGGCGACTTTTGGTGTCTCGTGTTTTGTGTTTTGGATTCGGATTTTCGTGATGTTTTGGGTTCGGATTTGTTTCGCAAAACACCTGCCGAAAGGTTTTGGTTCAGATTTAAGGTTTTGGATTCGGATTTTTTTTGAAAAAAGCATAAAAAGTTCAAAAATCAAGTTTTTGGGCTTATTTTCACTCCTACGCTATTATTAACCTCAATAACATTCAATAACAATCATTTCCACTAATTTACAGTGTATTCTGAACACCTCACAATATTGTTATTAGTCCAAAACGTTGCAACGAGGTATCTTTCTGGACTGCGTAGTGGAGTGGTCCCCACAATATAATAAGAAAACTATCAACTGGTATGAATCGCACCAAAAAATGTACCTGGACTGTGTAGAGGAGTGGTCACCACAATATAATTTAAAAACCCTGAACTTGTATGATTCGCACCAATAAATGTATCTGGACTGCGTAGAGGAGTGGTCACCACAATATAATAAGAAAACTATCAACTGGTATAAATCGCACCAAAAAATGTACCTGGACTGCGTAGAGGAGTGGTCACCACAATATAATTTAAAAACCCTGAACTTGTATGATTCGCACCAATAAATGTATCTGGACTGCGTAGAGGAGTGGTCACCACAATATAATAAGAAAACCATCAACTGGTATGAATCGCACCAAAAAATGTACCTGGACTGCGTAGAGGAGTGGTCACCACAATATAATTTAAAAACCCTGAACTTGTATGTTTCACACCAATAAATGTATCTGGACTGCGTAGAGGAGTGGTCACCACAATATAATTAATAAAAAACCCTCCACGGCTCTGAATTCCCCCCCAAAAAATTCTGGACTGCGTAGTGGGGTGGCCCCGGTACCCAATTTGATACCGGGGCCACAATATAATTAATACACCCTCAACTGGTCAGAATTCCACCAAACAAGTATCTTGACTGCGTAGTGGGGTGGCCCCGATACCCAATTTGGTACCGGGGCCACAATACCTCCTCCAAGTTCCAAGTGTAGTGTTTATAACATATTAACACTACACTAATTCTAGCACGTCAATACCTCTTGTTTTAAATAATGACAGGGCATTTAACTTTTGATTTAATTTTTTGAATTTGTTGACATTTTCTTTTACTTTTTGAACATGGCAAACGACTGTTGAATGGTCACATAATGCCAAAAAAAGAGTTGCAAGATGGAATTGTCCTTGGGCCCTCCCACCCACCCTTATGTTGTTGAAATAGGACATGCACACTTTAACAAACCAATCATTTCAGCGACAGGGCCTACCAAACAACTGTGGCTGAAATGATTGGTTTGTTTGGGCCCCCACACCAAAAAAACAATTCATCTCTCCCTGTACAAACTAAACAGGCTCTACTGAGGAAAGATGTCGTCCTCATCCTCAACCTCTGATTCCTCTCCCCCTACAGTGTGTACTTCCTCCTCCTCACACATTATCAATTCGTCCCCGCTGGACTCCACAACCACAGGTCCCTCTGTACTATCTGGAGGGCAGTGCTGTACTTCATTGAGGAATTGATTATTCATTTTTATAAACATCATTTTTTCAACGTTGTGAGGAAGCAACCTCCTTCGCCGCTCACTGACCAGGTTCCCCGCTGCACTAAAAACTCTTTCCGAGTACACACTGGAGGGGGGACAACTCAGGTAAAATAGAGCCAGTTTGTACAGGGGCTTCCAAACTGCTTTTTTTACCTGCCAGTAACAATATGGACTGTCTGACATGTCTATTTGGATGGTGTCAGCAAAATAATCCTCCACCATTTTTTCAATTGTGACAGCATCCAATGCAGTGACAGTAGACATGTCTGCAATGGTTGGCAGGTCCTTCAGTCCGGACCAGATATTATCAGCATCCCCGCCAGCGGCTCTTTTAGGAAAACTGAGCTTTTTCCTCGCAGCCATAGATGTGGAAGAAAATGAGGGTGGAGCTGTTGGCATGTCACGGTCCTCTTCAGAGGACAATCTCCTGACCAGAAGGTCTTTGCACCGCTGTAGACTTGTGTCCGCCGGAAACAGAGACACAACATACGCTTTAAACCGAGGATCGAGCACGGTGGCCAGAATGTATTCCTCTGACTTTAAAAGAGTGACCACCCTCAGATCCTGGCAAAGCGTACGAAGGGCGACATCCACAAGAGCTACATGCTTGGTGTAATCGCAATGGTTTACCAGCTCCTCCCTCACTTTCTCCAGCTGCTTCTGCAACAGCCTGATCAGGGGAATGACCTGACTCAAGCTGGCAGTGTCGGAAACTGACTTCTCGTGTGGCAAGTTCAAACGGCTCGAGAACCTTGCACAACACGGAAATCAGTCTCCACTGAGCTTGACTCAGGCGCATCCCCACTCCTTTGCCTATGTCGTAGGTGGCTGTGTAGGCCTGAATGGCCTTTTGCTGCTCCTTCATCCTCTGCAGCATATAGAGGGTGGAGTTCCAGCGCGTCACAACCTCTTGTTTGAGGTGATGGCAGGGCAGGTTCATGCTTTTTTGATGTGCCTCTAGTCTGCGGTAGGCACTGGCTGAATGCCGAAAGTGTCCAGCAATTTTGCGCGCCACCGCAAGCATCTCCTGCACACCCCTGTCACTCTTGAGGTAATGCTGCACCACCAAATTAATGGTGTGGGCAAAACATGGGACGTGCTGGAAATTGCCCATATTTAATGCCCGCACAATGTTACTGGCATTGTCTGACACCACAAATCCCCATGAGAGTCTAAGTGGGGTAAGCCACTGGGAGATAATTTCCCTCATTTTCTCTAATATGTTGTCAGCGTTGTGCCTCTTATTAAAGCCTGTAATACACAATGTTGCCTGCCTTTGCACGAGCAGCCATTTTGTAGATGCTGCTACTGATGCAGCTGTTGCTGTTGCTGCGGAAGGGGATGCATCTACCCAGTGGGCTGTCACAGTCATATAGTCCTTCGTTTGCCCAGAACCACTTGTCCACATGTCCGTGGTTAAGTGGACAGTGGGTACAACCACATTTTTTAGAGCACTGAGGACACTTGATCGTACTTCTCTGTACATTTTTGGTATCGCCTGCCTAGTGAAGTGGAATCTCGACGGGATTTGGTACCGGGGACACAATACCTCCATCAATCCTCTAAATCCTACTCCACTGATGGCGGACACCGGGCGCACGTCTAACACCAACATTGCAGTTACAGCCGCAGTTATACGCTTTGCAATAGGGTGACTACTGTCGTAATTTGTGGTCATGGCAAACGACTGTTGGACGATCAATTGTTTTGTGAAAGACTTAGCGGTCTTACGACTTCCCCTCTGGGAAGATGACCGACTAACAGCAACAACAGCAGCAGTGGCAGTAGTAGGCGTACCGCTGCAGGATTCCTTGGATGAATCCCGTATTGGAGAGGACTCAGTCTGGCTGCTGACTTGGGCTGCAGGACTGAATCTGATGGAGATCGTGGAGGAAGTTGACGAGGAGGGTGTTGTTGGTGTGTATCCAACTGGAGCACGGGATTTAGGTGTCCCTGTACCGATGACGGTCCTAGCCCCAGTTCTTGAACTAACCACTGAACTATGAAAGTTATTCAGGTGACGTATAAGGGAGGATGTCCCTAGGTGGGCAAGATCCTTACCCCTGCTTATTTGAGCTTTACATAAGCTACATATGGCTATACATTGGTTGTCCGGATTTGGATAAAAATAACTCCAGACCGAAGAGGTGCATTTTTTGGTCTTCTGACCAGGCATGGCGATGGGCTTTTTCATCCCATGGACATCAGCTGTTTCCCCCCCCCTGGTGCCTCATTTTCAATAACCACATCACCATCCTCATCATCAAGTTCCTCCACAGCGCCAGCTACATCATCAATAGCCTCCTCCCGAGCCACCTCTTACCGTACAGTGATGGGAAGGTCAGGCTTGACAACCACCAACACCCTTGGACTCGCCTTGGGGATTTGTGATAATTTCTCTTTAGAAGGCAGAGTTGTTTGCTGTTTTGTTGCTGACAGCATAACTCTCTTCAATTTTTTGTAGGGGGGGGGGAGGGAGGAGGAGGGCTAAGATCCTTGGGTGAAGCTGGACCACTAGTCATGAACATGGGCCAGGGCCTAAGCCGTTCCTTGCCACTATGTGTCGTAAATGGCATATTGCCAACTTTACGTTTCTCCTCAGATGATTTTAAGTTTCTCTTTTTGCTATTTTTTGAGAACTTGGGCTTTTTGGATTTTACATGCCCTGTACTAGGAGATTGGGCATCGGGCTTGGAAGACGACGTTGATGGCATTTCCTCGTCTATGTCATGACTAGTGACAGCAGCTTCAGCATTAGGAGGAAGTGGGTCTTGATCTTTCCTTACTTTATCCTCCAAATTTTTGTTTTCCATTATATGTAGCACAAGAGAGCGTACCCTTAAGCCACACACACTCGGCAAAGCCTTTAAAAACTATATGCGGCACAGGAGAGTACCACTGGACTTATACTGCTGAATCAAATTTTGTTGTAATTAAAAAAAAAAATTAATTAGTTTTTTGTATATTTTTTTTATTAACTTTTTTTAATTTTTTTAAACACTTGGGAATATTGGGGAAATAACTATGCCCTTAGAAGCACAGAGCACGGGACACAGGACCACTGGACTGAACAGAACACAGCACACAGGACCCAGCAGCACCACTGAACTCAAAATTGACAGAGCACAGCACACAGCACCACTGGACTGATACTGCAGAATGTGGGAACTTTGTACTATTGCAGCAGTACCACTGGACTTTTACTGCTGAATGTATGAACTTGGTAATATTGCAGTACCAATGGGCTTATACTGCAGGATTGGTTTTGCAAATTTTGTTGTAATTAAAAAAAAATTTAATTAGTTTTTGGTATTTTTTTTTATAACTTTTTTTTAATTTTTTAAACACTTGGGAATATTGGGGAAATAACTATGCCCTTAGAAGCACAGAGCACAGGACACAGGACCACTGGACTGAACAGGACACAGCACAGGACCCAGCAGCACCACTGAACTAAGAAGGACAGAGCACAGGACACAGCACCACTGGACTGAGCAGAACACAGCACAGCACAGAACAGAACAAAACAGCACATCATGAGATCTACCAGGACAGAGGACCACCTAACACACCCTCCCTCTACCCTGATCAATGCCCGAGTGAAGATGGCGGCGACTAGCGGGGAATTTATAGGATCCGAGTATCGCGAGATCCGACAGCGGGATTATGACTCCGAGCTTCGGTTTCAAGTTTTCATTTGGCTCCAATACCCGGATCTGACTCGGATCCGACTCGGATCGGCAACGTTCGGGTGGGCTCGGATTCAGGAAATCCGAGTGCGCTCATCTCTAAATCAGAGTATTGAAAAATGTTGATTTATTTTGCATAAAGATACAAAAGAACTGACTAAGATATACTTTATTGTACAATACAAGAAATATGGCACAACTGTACTATTCATGTTTCACTTTAACAAGACAACTGTTTCAACAAGCAATGGATGTGAGGGGGCGGTAAGTAAAGGGGTTAAGGGAGAGTGATCATAGGTCTGGAGCTTTATTGAAAGACAGACACATATAAGGGGAGAGAGCATAACTAAGGCAAGACAGTCAGCAAAATTTCAAACAGTGTGATGGGGGAATGGGGTGGAGGAGGTAACAGAGAGGGAGTCATAGACCCAAAGCTTTATTGAAAAAAAAAAACAGCCACATATGGGAAGAAGGTGAAGAATGCAGTCCTCTTCTTCTTCAGGATTGTCCATGGTGTAATAGTCTCTTAGGGGGCTGTGGATCAGCCTGTGACAGTCCCGGAGAGACATATTCTCCCTTTCAAAAATGAGGCTATTAGGGTCAAGTCATAAAGCATACTTAAAACAGTTAATAAGATACCAGGCTTCCTGGATTGCCCCATAAGTGTGGGTGACAGGAAATATTCCATAAAATACTGTATGATATGAAAGGCAAATCCTGGGCATACTGTCTCTGAGTTCATGTACCAGGGCATCCAACAGTGCCTGTGTATCAGGACATATCCAAAAGATATGCTGCAATGTTTCACTGCTGGCAATGCACCAGAGGCAGTGAACACTGGAAGTGCATGAGTGTCCTGAAAGGCATACCTCCCTAGATGGCCATCCATGCCAAGTCTTTTTGTCTATTGGTCAGCCTCTTACAGGCCACATTCTCCCAAACATGTTTTGCAATTGCTGCAGGGAGCCCTGGAACAGAGTCCATCATGCCCTTAGTTCTGATCAGCTTGTGGATAATTTTGGGCTTCCACAAGTCTGGTTTAACTCCTTCCAGATGGTGCTCCCTCACAATTAGTCCAAAATCCAGGTAGAACCAGGAAGTAGTCCAGTTGGAAGGGAAAGAGCTGCCCCACTTGTCTCAGTCATGGCCCCTCCAAAGGTGCAGGAGGAAAAAGTGAAACATGGAGTTCCCAGCAGAGGTGTTACAAATGAAGGATTGCAGTATGGTGGGGATGTCGTGTACCCCTTTCTCTCCTTTGAGGGACTTCATATACATAACTGACTGCTTTATTTTGTCTATATTGGAGGCTCAGATGAATTGGAATTCTTTTCTCCCAACACCTGAGGATCTCCTCCTCTTCACCAAACCAGACTCTTGATGAAGTCTGACTTTACGGTGAAGGGGAATTATGTAGAGTAGACAAATTCCACAGCCTGAAAAGTATTGCCTTTGATTTGCCACAGATGACCTTTTTCCCTGAAGCTGTGCTGTTCTCGGAGGTCTGGATGAGTGCTGTCATTAAACGCTGATCAGTGCATAAAAGAGTGACGTCATCTATGTAGAGTTAGCTCTTGTCGTCTTTTTGGGCGGCTCCCACCGGCAATCCCTCTAATCTTTATCTGCATTCTGGCTGATGTACACAGTGAAGACCTCTATATAAAAACAAAGAGAAGTGGTGAAAGAGGGCAGCCTTGTTTGATCCCAGACAGAACTGGGAAGGGGTAAGTCTTAGCATATGAACAAAACATTTCTCCTAAACCAAATCTCTGCAGTGCTATACACATATACTCATGATAGACATGATCAAAGGCCTACTCCTGATCAAGGCTGGCCATGGCCGCCAACACACAGCAATCCTTGATGTAGTGAATGGTGTCCCTGAGTAGGGCAAGGCTATCTGCAATCCTGCATTCAGGTACACCACAAGTTTGGTCCTGGTGAACTATCTGTCCGATGATAACATTTAGCCAGATGGCTAGTACCTTGGCCAGGATCTTGTAGTCCACGTTTAGTAGAGCGGGGACTACATTTGTACAAGATCATAGTCATTTTCTCCCTTAGTGATGGAGGTATTCTGCCCTATACTACATCTCCTCATAAAGCCTTAGCAGGTCTGGACCAATGAGATTCCACAGCAGCTACATGGAACTCTGCTGAGAGACTATCACTGCCAAGGGTCCTTCCCCACCTAAAGGATCTAGTGGCAGAGAGCAGTTATTTAATCAAAAGGGGAGCCCTCCATGGCTGCTTTACATTTTTCCTTCCTGTGAATACTGGTCTTATCTCGTGGTTCAGTAAGGGGCGTGTGGCCAAAGTGGAGATTCCTGGAAAAATAGTCACAGAAAATAATGCATCTGTAATATTTTTCAAATTGCCTTTTTAGTTTCCTCTTAGTCTCCTTCAGATAATCTCTCACATCACACGGACTGCAGTTGTCTTTGCAGCTTTCTGAACTTTCTCTTCCTTTCACATGCCTGTTTTACTTCAGTCTTCAAATTTTTACCTTAAATAAAGCCTAGTGACTCACAAAAATCACAGAACCGGTAGACAAAATTGAATTAGACATGATGACTTCTATGATGCTTGGCAGCATCTATATAGTCAAACCAAAGATTATATATTATTTTCACCCACCCATAACATTTATTTACATATTGATTATTTTCAAATTTTCAAGATGTAGTATATATGTTTTGTTCCTATTTCTTTGCCAAATTGCATGATGTTAGCATTCAGTAATGGTACATTGTGAAGATTATGAAGTATATCTAATGACTGATTGTTATTTTCTGTTGAATTCTTGTATGACAATGTGAATATTTTATGTAACCTTGTAATGTAATCTCAACATGTGCTTTGCTAAATTACATGAGTTTGAACCTATGCAAGCATCAATAATCTTTTGAAATTATCCAGAGATAGACAAGTATCTCTGAGGAGTTTTTTGTATGCAGAGCTGTGAACCATCTAGCCAAGCAGAACGAGCAGAGGTGAGAAATCAGGTCCGGTGAACATTCCAGAGTTCAGGACATCCCTAGCTCACTTCGAAAGCCCTGAGACATTTGGGAGATCAATCTGTCTTTAGTGACAGCTAAACTTCAAAGGTGATGGGTGAAAGCTATGTGGAGAAAGGTTTAAAATCTTCTGCTTTAGACATTACATTGTTGATTTTCATGAAAATTGAAACTTCGTAAGGGGAAAACCATCACTATGTCTAAGCCAATTACTACCGGGAGCAGGAGACAGGTCCCTATACAACCTTGTCAACTCCACTGTCTATCAAGACTGAAATGTTGCATTTTCTCAATTGTGTTCCCTCACACACACTAAGGGATAGATTTACTAAACTGCGGGTTTCAAAAAAGGGGAGATGTTGCCTATAGCAACTAATCAGATTCTAGCTGTCATTTTGTAGAAGGTACTAAATAAATGGTAACTAGAATCTGATTGGTTGCTATAGGCAACATCTCCACTTTTTCAAATCCGTAGTTTAGTAACTATACCCCTAAGTCTTAACTAAGTAAGTAGTGGCTCTGGTTTTATTTCCTATTTTATTTTCTGAAACTTATTTATGAAATCTATTGTATGTCTTGTTATTAATTTTTTGTAACTTCGCCTTGGAAACATTTTTCAGATCAAATAAATTTAATCTAGTGTATTCTCTGTGATTTTTTGTGAACTTGCTAAGCTCATGCTACATGTGTATGTGATTTAAGTGTGAAACATTAATAAGTGGGTTTGGTGAATGTAAGGACATCATAATAAATCCTTTTTGGTGGCAGAAAAGGTATATTCATTGCTAAATGACTAAGGTGACGCCAATCACGACTAGCTGTTCAGATTGCTGTATCTGGACAGGCTGGGCGATCGTGACAAACAAATCGCATGCTGTTAGCATTCAGTAATGGTACATAAATGAGTGTATGCTCCAGAATGATAACTAAACAAATCTTGGGGTACATTTTGCAGTTTTGAAATTACTTTACATTGCCTCACATAGCCAGTGGTTTGGAGGCTGAAAACTCAATTTGCATGTGTTGTGTGGTGATGTTGGTTTTTGAAAAATGTTTTTTTCTCATTGGTAGTTTACAATTGGCTCTCAAAATCAAAAGGATTTTCACCTCAGAAGCCCAATAAACTACTGGCCACTTCTTTATTATCTTTCTTGGGTTTTTGAGGAGAGAGAGCTAGGCGATAGGAGAGGAAGATTTGAGAGTTGGTTAATGATGAGAATATTTGAAATTTCAAACAGATGAGAGGTGTCCTTTTCTATTATGTAATTTTGTACATTTATTTGTCTGTTCTTCATATTGTTTGCTGTCTTTTTTGGTTTTAGTGTTCTCATTGTTTTTTTTATGTGAGTATAGTAAGGCTTTAAGCGTTATTTGTGTACAGGGCCGGACTGGGACTAAAAATCAGCCCTGGCATTTCAAGCATACAGGCCCATCTCTGTTGATGAGCATGAAAAAAACTGGGAGCCGCTAAGGGCGTGGCCACATTATGTTGGGGGCGTGGTCAACATGGGGCATTGATACATACATTACATACATTATAATAAAACATTACATTTATCAGGCCCTCCCTATCATGCCACCCCTCCACCCCAGAAGCACATTACAACACCCCCAGTCCACTGTACTTATCTATGCTTCTGATGCTGCTGACATCCATCAGGATGGGAACTTCCTGTAGAGTGAGCAGGGAAACTCTTAGTTTCACAAGATTAATAAATCTCATGAGACTTAGAGCTCCTCAGCTTGCTCTGCAGGCTGTGTCCTATCCAGGCACTGGAAGTAGCTATCCGCTCCCTCCTGCTAACCAGAGCTGGACTTAGTCTCAGGGGCCCTAGGCACTTAAGACAGGGGGCTCCTATGATGTTGTAATATGGTTATTAGACACATTTTCAACAAATACATAGGCAATACTGTGAGCACTACTGTTAGGTGCATACAGTTCTGCCTTCACAAGCAGTACAATGTGAAGTAGGACATACCTCCCAACTGTCCTTGCAGTCAGACCAAATCCTGACTAAGCGGGACAGTCACCCACCAAATTCAGGACAGTTGGCAGACTGTCCTGGTCTCTCTTACCTGTCTTGTCATTGTCACCACTTGTAGCTGCTGGTGTCTTTAGATTAGTTGCTGCTTGTCTGGATCCTGGAATGTTGGGTGCCCTATTTGAAAAAAAAAAAATGGGTACATGAAAGTTAGAAAACTCCAAACAGCACCGATGTTAACTCAATATAGCACCCACGTTATAAAATTAGGCCTCACTCCAGCCCCAACATTAAAATAATAGTATTCCCATTTAATAAATAAATCTATTTCCCTCCCTCCAAACAACCTCAGCAAGAAATTAAATAGCATTTATGTTTAATAAAAATAACCATTTCCCACAAACATCCCATGCATTAAATAACTCGTAATCACATTTAATAATTAGACTTCATTTTCCCCAAACTGCCCCACATTCACTCAATAGCACACATTATAGTCATAAACTGTCCCCCACACACATTATAGTCATATACTGTCCCCACACACATTGGTCATTTTTATTTCCCCCCTCCTATAGCCATTGCCCCCCCCCTGCAGACATTTTCAATCACCCCCTCTTCCCCCTGCAGACATTTTCAATCACCCCCTCTTCCCCCTGCAGACATTTTCAATCACCCCCTCTTCCCCCTGCAGACATTTTCAATCACCCCCTCTTCCCCTGCAGACATTTCCAATCACCCCCTCTTCCCCTGCAGACATTTTCACTCACCCCCCCTTCCCCCTGCAGACATTTTCACTCATCCCCCCTTCCCCCTGCACTTTCACTCACACCCCCATCCCCCTGAAGACATTTATTGCCCTTCTCCCCCCTGCAGACATTTATTGCCCCTCTCTCCCCCTGCAGACATTTATTGCCCCTATCCCCCCTGCAGACATTTATTGCCCCTCTCCCCCCTGCAGACATTTATTGCTCCTATCCCCCTGCACACATTTATTGCCCCTCTCCCCCCCTGCAGACATTTATTGCCCCTCTCCCCCCCTGCACACATATTCCGTTTCTCTCCCCCCCCTCCCTGCATACATATACCGTTTGTCTCCCCCCCTCCCTGCATACATATACCGTTTGTCTCCCCCCCTCCCTGCACACATATTCCGTTTGTCTCCCCCCCTGCACACATATTCCGTTTGTCTCCCCCCCCTCCCTGCACACATATTCCGTTTGTCTCCCCCCCACCTCCCTGCACACATATTCCATTTGTCTCCCCCCCCTCCCTGCACACATATTCCGTTTGTTTCCCCCCCTCCCTGCACACATATTCTCTACACTTACCTCAACACTGACAGCAGCCTTCACTGCAGCTCGTCCTACGCGGGAGCCGGGCCGGCGCACAGAGCCGTCATGACGTCTCACGTCATGACGGCTACACACAAAAAAAATAATATTTTTTTTCTTTTATTTAATCGGGGTGTCACAGGGAGCCAGACCGGCCCACACTGCCATCGGCCCTTCTGGCATTTGCCAGAAGTGCCAGATGGCCAGTCCGGCCTTGTTTGTGTATTATGTTTTATTTGTTTTTTTTTGTATGTGTTTAGCATTTTCTGTGTTGATCGAGAATTATGGGAGAGATGGGGAAGAGTGTTGAGTAGGAAGATAAGCATGAAGGAAGTTTTAGAGGGGCAGATGAGGCTTAACAGGTCGTTTGTAGTCATTTTCACGAATCAATTAATTTAGACAAGAGATTCACTGACTTGAACATAGCAAATGCTGTAATTATGACAGGCAGCAAATACAGATTTGATAGAGTGAAAAGGAAACAGTCCAGGCAAGTATACACACTGACATTGATGTAAATTCAAAAGGCGACATTTACATTGCTGCTATTAAGGGGACAATGCGAGAACCCAGTGGCTGTATAACGTGCAACCCTTCCTAATAAACATTATACAGCCACTGGGTCCTTGCATTGTCCTCTTAATAGCAGCAATGTAACTGTCGCCCTTTGATTTGACATCAACGTCAGTGTCTGTATGTATACTTGCTTGGATTCTTTCCTCTTTCACCAAGTTTGTATTTGCTGCAAGTTGTAATTACAGCACTCGCTATGTTTATGTCGGTCAATCACCTGTTGGAATTAATTGATTTGCAAACTCGTACCTCACCCAACCAGGTTGCTAAAAACAAGTCTGGCAGTAATACACCCTTTTCTCACAACAGAAACTGTGTGCTTGTAAGGATCATCATCCCGTTATAAGCAGAAATTGGGGAGGTGAGCAGCCAGGACAACAACAAGCAGAAAAAATAACTAATGGTTGAGTGTCTGTAATGCTGTGACTGCAATGAGGTCCTTAAAGAGGACTGCGTAACACTGCAGGAAAAAGGTTCACAGACATAAAGAGTTGATTTAAGGAGAAAATGGTAGAGAAATGAAGGGTTGCAGCAGTCACAGGTGGTGAGTCACCCTTGGTTATCTAATGCTCCTCTTGTGAGGAGGAATTGAGACAAATGGTGCCGCTTGAGATTACAGTACATGATGGTGATAGGCTGTGGCCACTGCAACAGGCTTGTGAGTATAGCTTTGCATTTGGAAATAATGTTTATTTTAAATACAATAATAGAGCATGATAACTGTATCCAAATCAATGCAAACAGACTGACAAATGTAAGCAGTGGAGCATGCCATGTGTCTGGCATGTTTTTAGTTTTCAACATAAACATATAGCTAATAATCTTCACTAATTAATATATTGTCCCAAACTTTATTCAACAAGTTCTTCACAAATATAAGAGCCACTCTCAACGCAGTAACCCTTACATGAGGAGCAAGCAAGTGAGTGCACAAAAATGATGTCAGTGTAAATTTTACATGCTTACAACTATGTTTTAATTTACAGGACCATCCCACCAAGTTGAAAAGCACGCTCTGCAGAATGTGGATGCTCCTGCAGAGGAAGAGACCATGATCATTCTTTAATCTGTGAACATTTATTCTATCCCAACTGCAGAAAGACAGCCATATGAGCAGCCTGCCTGTGAGTATACTCCTTCCCCTACCAAATGACCTTCTGATTGTAAAATCTGCTACAGCAGCTGCCATGTCAAACATATGAAATGTTAGAAACATAGAAACACAATTCTTGGAAACCCAAAGTAAATAGTTGACCCAAATAAATCAATAATTGAAAAGGGTTAATAAAATCTCCATAATGCAACTTTCCAATTACACCAAGAATTGCTTGTATCTTTACCAGTAGTTTCCACTTCAACTGAAAGCAGTATGGCCAGCACACCATCCACTTCTGTCACCACTACTCCACCAAGATACAGTGTACATGCAAGGGGTTCAAGAGGAAGAGACAACAGTAGTGAAATCACTGAAGAGCCATGCTCTAAATTAAGAAAAGAGAGATAGTGAATTATGTTAGTGATTATGTTATGTTAGTGATCAACATATGTTGATCACTGAGCTCACAATCGAATTAATACTACACATACAGGTTAAGGGTGGTAGAGATAAAGGCCTCAGTAGCCTTTTTACACATGAGCAATGCTCTAAAAAAAAGGACATACATATAGTCTTTTATGTATTTTGTTCTTTACAGCTATGTTAATGTAAAGATGGTCAGGGAAGCCCTGGAGCTGGTGCCCGGGAAGAGGGCGAAGATGCCGGCTGTCGCTGCGCCCCTGGAGGGGCTGAAGAGTCTCCTGATGGCTATGCCCTACAAGAGGGTGAAGAAAGAGAAGAGGGAATCCTACTCACCGATCCAGCGTTCCAGAGGTGAGTGTTGCTTCTTCTTTTCAGGTCCTGTCAGCGGAGGAAGGATGAGCCAATCAGGGCTCACCTTTCTCCGCTGGCCAATCAGCGGCCAGATACGCGAGCCAATCGCGCCTTACGCCCGGCTGTTTGAAAGATTGGCGCCGCGGCGAGCCAATCAGCGCTCTCGGCGGCGCCTATTGATGAGGCCGCGCCGGCGAGTACGTAAACCGCTGGCCGGCGCCATCTAGGCAGAAGGAGTCCGGCGAAGCAGGGAGAAGGACGTCGCGGGACGTCCGGAGCGGCGGACCAAGACCAGAAGAAAACTTCAAGCAACAGGACGCCGGAAGTGGCAGGGAGCCCTTGTAAGGGCTAGGAGCGACCCTGCCACTTGTAATCACTCACCGTGGAGACATTGGTGGGGAGCCCTTGTCAGGGCTAAGAGCACCCCCGCCCAGAAGAAGGAAAGAAGAGGGCCACACCGGAATCACTGGCGGGGAGCCCTTGTAAGGGCTGAGAGCGCCCCCGCCTCTGGAGCAGCAGCAGAGCCAGCGCCGAACGGGAGAAGAGGCGCCGCCAGCTGGAGGGTCTGGAAGACCCGGAAAAGAAGGCAGAAGACGACGTGGCAATTTGAGTATCCTGCGCAGAGCAGGTAAGTACACTCAACCTTAGGTCTGGCACTAGGCCCGTGGCCATGGTCGGGCACAAGGCCTGGGGGGCATGCATTAGGGGCACAAGGTCCAGGGAACAGGGCAATAGGCCCTTGCTAGATAGTGGGCTGGTAGCCCAGTAGGGTTGTATGGGCACAAGGCCCAAGTTAGTTAGGTAGGGGCTGAGAGCCCTAGGTGTATAAGGGCACAAGGCCCTTAGTTAGATAGTGGCCTAGAGGCCATAGGAGAGGCCACAGGGCCTGGTAAGGGGGCTATAAGCCTATAGGCTGTAAAGGGCACAAGGCCCTAATTGTTAGGCAATGGGCGAGTGCCCAGAGGTAGGGAGGCCACAAGGCCTGAAGAGGCAGGGGCTAGTGCCCCTAGGTAGCAGGGCACAAGGCCCTAGGTATTGGGCTCAGAACCCTGAGTTAGAGAGGGGCTAAGGCCCATAGCCAGAGTGCAAGGCTCTGTAAGTCAGCTGGGCAGCGAGGCCCATGGTGTGAAGGGCAGAAGGTCCTCGTGTGTCAGAGGCAGAGAGCCTTGCGAGTGTAGGCACGGTCCTGTGTGAAGTGAGCACACTAAAGTTAGGAGGTACAGTAGAGCAGAGGCTCCTGTTGGTGCTGTAGCAACCGGCTGGTTAGCTAGCAGCTGTGTGCTCTGGTGAGTAGCGTGCAAAGTACTGTATTACTGAATTTATTCTGTCTGTGCGGCGAGTATTGCTTTAGTATTGTATTTTTGGTGTGCTACCCTTTTGTTCAGGTGCAAGACGTCAGGCCCCCATTAAAGGTAGGCTCTTGTTTCCTGTGTTGTCCTGTACTAACCTGCACTGTGGGGACAAGTGTAGTTACCAGCTTACACATAGTCAAGGAAGAACACACGTAGCTTTCCCGTCCCTTAGGTCCCTGGTGTCACACTGGTTTCCAGAGGGGTGACTGAGTGAGTCAGTGGCAGTACAGCACAGATTGATTCAGTTCCAGGGGCGGCCCGTGGTTCTGGTTAAGGGTCCCCAAGCCCGAGTTCCGTGCAGGTTCTCTGGCGGTTCCGGGTGTAAGGACGCGTGTTCGATATCCGGGTGAAGGCAGTCGGGCGGTTCAGTTTCGATCGGCTGTTACGTGCGGCAGTTGACTCTCGGGTTAGTGTGCTGTTCCAGTGAGCCTCAGTCGGGCCTGGTGCAGCCGGTCCTTAGGGTCCATGGGTGACCCCATAGTAAGGAGACAGTCTCCTTGGTTCCACTTGGGTGAGGGGGTTAGGAACCGCCCTCCAGTATAGTCCGTGAACACCGGCTGTTGTTCCCCATAGTGGTTAGTGAGCAGTTCCCGTTAGTGCACCATACCTAGTTAGCATTATAGTTCTGTAGTTTAGTTGCATTACCGACCATTAGAGCGTTGTTAGGGTCGGGTCGCTGTTGTAGTAAGGTTAGCGTTTTGTGGGTAAACACCTTTAGTCTCACCAATAGCGCAGAGGGAGGCTGTATGTTCCTTGTCATCTGCAGGTGTCGGAAAGGTGCAGGAGAGCAGGACCGGAAGCGGGAGTGTCCCGGTGAGTATCACGCTCGATTCCCCCTTTCGGTTAGGCCCTCACCGGGATGTGTGCGAGGTACTTGAGGCGGGACTGTTCCTGGTCTTAAGTGCCTGTAGTCCCCCGCGCCTTGGCAAGAGCAAAGTGAGGAGGCGGCAAGTGAGCTTTGACTGAGAGTGTCTTTGTTCATTGCCGTGTTCTCGGACAGCCGTTTCCTGGTAGGCACGGCCATAATCTCTGTCTCTTTCCTAGAGGGACGTGGTTGGAGGTGACAAGGGTTGCGGTTGCTGGGCTGCCTGGGATCGGACAGTGGCTGGGACATCGGAAGCAGACTGGAGGTGACCATTGTTTACAAAGTAAGTTCTTCTGTGTGCGTCTGTCCTGTTTCCCGCAGGCGCTTACATTAATACGTACACTTTTTTTTTAAAAACAAACACTTGCATGTAAAGAAGTTCTCAATAATTCTCTGCCTGACCAGCCACTCCCCCTCTGTATTGTCCACATCAGCTGATAGCACAAGCACCACAGCGTCCTTGCTGTCTGCTGTGATAGGCAAAGCCCTATTTTTATTTAAATCCAGAGTATGCAGTTGACAGCAAGCTGCCACCATATGTATCAATGTACCTGAACCTTGTCTTCAGTAGTACAAAGGTAGTACAAAGTTACGTAATATTACACCCCTAGGGATTATATGGGCTTGATTCATTAAGGAAAGTAGGGCAAAAGAAATGAGTAACTTTGCATCTCGGCAAAACCATGTTGCATTGGAGGGGGACCTAAATATAAATTGTGGAGGCAGATTTATAGTTGGGGAAGGGCATGTCCTAGATCAACTTTAAATATCAGTGTAAATATAAATCTATCAAGTATTTGTGTGCTACATACACATGAAATTGCAGCCAGTATTTAACTGATGTGCAAAATAATAAACTAATATGCACCCCTTTCATTGTAACATGGTTTTGTCCAGGAGAAAACTTTTTTCATTTTTTTGCCATACTTTCCTTAATGAATCAGGCCCTATGTGGTTTATTATATTTCTGCAGGGCAAGAGTCTGTGGATGCAATAGACTTGTCATAAATCAGGAGCAACACTATTTTGTTGAATCACCTGGAATGATACACAGATTACATCTTGCATTTAGTTCACAGATATTGCAGTTATCACATGTTAAGCATATCAAACAAGGTTCATGTAAAAGATAATACTGCTTTTCACATATCCAGTAGCCATCCCTCTGGTAATTCCCTTCTCTCAAACTTGGCATAGAGGGATGACTGGTGCAGAATATAGAATTCATGTCATGAACTGGATAGCCTTCCACAGCACTCAATATGTGCGTGTTTGCATCACAGATCACCTGCACATTCAGATAGCGGTGGCGCTTTATAAATGTCTTTGCTCTGTAGTGAAGTGGTCTAATAAAGATGCAAGAGGTTTGTTTGGTTGAGGCAAAACATTTGCACAATAACCCTGATCTTAGAGGGAGTCCAGGACCAACTGCATTCTAAAAACACATTTATGCAGGTCCACTGCTGACCCTAGTGCTTTAGCTCCTCCTCTTCCCTCTTCCTCTCCTCAAACGCATGCATTACAAACTCATCCACCACAATTCCTATGAGTGCCATTTTGTCACATCCACAGTTGCAAAGATGTTTGTGGCCATTTGTTATAGTCATCACATGCCAGCATAAGCCAATGGGCTGCAGTTTAAGCATTACTGACTCTCACAACCACCTTTTTCATAAAACCTTTGTCAGAGGTTAGGTTGCAAAATATCACTAGGTTAAAGAACAGTCAAAAGAGACTTTGAAGCCCAGATAGTTAACTTATATAGTGCAAATAAAGTATCCCCCTGGTGGATATTAGCCAGGAAATTTGGACACGTCTATGGAGAGCTCAGAAATGCCACATGTGAGGTGATGAATGTCACACTGTAATGTTTGATAAACTTTGTCAAAATGATGTCAAGAGTCACATTCATAAGAAATAAACAATGCTGTCTGGTCTCAAATATCGGGCCAATCATAGCTGAGCTTGTGCAATTCTTTACTACTACTAAGAGAGCAAGGATAACCCACAAATGACAGAAATGCAAAATAAGTAAATAAACCCAGCTTTAGAGGAGACTAATAAACTTTAAGCAACATCAATACACCCAGTTCAGATATACACATTTGGGTGTGCAAAATCCATTCACGTCCTCTGCTTCACCCCATGTTATCTCTCAGAATGATCACGTACCACTAACCAAACAAAGCTATTGAATAAAGCTTTTATTATTGTTACCTCATCCAAACTCCAGTTGCTGTGTGACTAGATGTCAATAACAATCATGAACAGTGATATAAATGTGACATCTGCCGCGGATGTTAAAACTAGATATAGAAGCCGACACTGGCTGGGACTACATATCCCAAAGTCCCTGACGGCTGGAAAGATATTGCGCAATTGCACCAGAACTGACAAGAGAGTGTCTCAGTTACAGTGGAGAGAGGAAGTATGAAGGTTTTACTGGACAGCAGGGTGAGTGAAAGAGGAGACAGACCTACATGAGGAGAAGAAAACTAATTGAGACAGATCTGTGAAAAGACCAATATATATTAATGAGATTTATCATTTTGAAACAAACAACCCTCTGGGAAAAGAAACAGTGAGAAAAGCGGTATAATCAAACCTTGTGAGTAAACCTGAAAAACCATCATATCTTTATATTACATAAACCTGAAGTGAAAGGGAGATATAGACTTAACACCTGCATCAGTATTAATATTTATTTCAGAGACTGTGATCTAGATCCATTCAAGATATCATCTGCATCAATATAAATGTTTAATTCAGAGACTGTGATATAGGTCAATTCAATATATTATCTGACTCATTATAAATACTTATTTCAAGGACTTAATTATATTTCAATTTATTATTTCATCTGCATTGTTAATGATATAGAATTCAAATACATATCTGGAAAAAATAAAATGTATATATAACTAAGTGAGAAGTAGCTACCAACGGTATTATAAGTGCACCAACAACAGTCTGGCCTGGAAGCGAGGGATATTGCAAGAATAAATACTATGAACTGCAAAGTTTTAAGTGTGTTATAATTTTAATTAGTTAATATTTAGTCTATACAATGAGTGTAATTTAGTATTATTTTCAGGCTATTATAAAGTAATTTAGTGTGATATGACCTATATATAGGTTTTAGGCATAGTGATATTTTATAGTGAGTTAGGATTAGTTTACAAAGGGAATTTTGTAGTTTATTAAAAATAGCATGATATCAAAATTAAAGAGATACTATAACATCCAAATGTTTTAATATCTCTATTGTGAGTATAATATTCAGACTCAAAAGTATTTGTGATTTTAAATATTATTTATTCCCTAATTGTACATCTATTTAAGATATATATATTTTCAAAGTAAATATTTTTACATAAACAAAAATCTTAATGTGTGTCAGAGTTGTGCAAAATGTGTGTGATTATAGGGGTGATCCCCAAGTCGCCCCTGGAGGTCATTACATCCACATCCATACATACCCAGAAAAAGAAGACTTTGTGGAGGCACTGTGTATGAAGAAGTAAGTGATATTCTTACAACGATTTTACATGTGCAGTCCTAGCATAAAAATCCTGAGCAATTTGATCAGCAATCACCTGTACCCAACATCTTGGTTTTCAGAAAACAGACCACATTTTTCCATCAAAAATCTTTAATTCACCCTACCTCTTTTTCCATAGTTTAAACTCTTAATAATTTGTGATGTAAAAGGAAGTATGGATTTTATTGCTTAAACAAACTTCAAGTCACATAACTGACATGTTTTTTAATTTCAAAATTATGGGAGTCCTGGCCTAACCCTTGCCCAACCTCAATCACATACTGTATATCAGGCTGTGATTGTACTGTGATTGTATTGTGATTGTACAGACAACAATGGTTATGGATTTCATAACTTGAAACACATTGCATAACAAACAAACCAGCAAGAAGTATTGCTAGACATAAGTATGCATAATACATTTCAACCAAACCAGTTGGAATACATGCAATGTCATTAAAACTTGGGTCTGCAAGTCTTTGAACTTTATACCTTGTGGGGGGTAAGTCACAGGAAATACAAATTGCTTTGAGGGCCAACAAGAGCACTTGTCACTAGCAATCTTTTCTATATGTATGAAAGCTTTAACTAACGACATGCATTCTAAAGACCAACATATTATGTGCAGGTTGTGTCCTGGCCATTTTAACTCTCCCTTTATGCTCGTGTGTGAATATTTTAAAACCTATAGCAGACTGGGGTATATGTTGGGTTAAATAAAAATATTATATACTTAATCTCCCATTTGCAACGGGGCTGGATGGGCAGGAGGGCATTAGCCTCCCCGGATAGACGCATAGTGGTCTACGTGGGCTGGGTCACGGACCACATGCATTTTATTTCCTTTAAAATGTTACAGTTAGGCTTCTGAGTTGAGTCTTACCCCTGGGCTAAAATATGCCAGCCATCCTCTTACACTTACACCATCTGACATATATTCTTTAATTGGTAACTATTCTTTTAATAAGAGAGAAAACAGCTTGAAATATTTAGGCATTCTCATGTCAAGGCACATGAGAAGTAATTACCCAAAGTTGCAGAAAGACATGTAAAGCCTTCTAGATCGCTGGATAACTCTGAACATTTAATTCATAGAGTCACAAAATATAAAAATTGCACAGAAAATCATACTCTGCTAAGCTTGGAACCACTAAGCCAAATATTACTCTTTGATATCCTTCTCCCTGATCTAAGTGCTACATAACAAATATAAAATATATAGTGCGCTCCACATTTTTTTCCCACTAGACCATCAGAAACCAATGACATCCCAATAGAAATAAACAAAGCAATTAAATGACAAAATATAAAATATATAAAAGTCTGTCAATAACTGGCAAACCAATCTATAATATGAAATATTAAAGTAAAGTACTTGTGGCTCTTGTTCCCCACATTTCAAAATAAAACTACACCATAAAAATACTATAAACATCATCTGTCCATTCAAAGAGCTCTATGAACCCATAGGATTTGCACAAAGGAAGAGAAGTAGCATACAGTAGTGTATGGTCCCAAATTTGACCACAAATTATCCTTGATGATTTGAAGATAAAGAATTCAGCTTACCTAAACAAAAAAATGCAGACTTTGTCAATATCCTTGCTCAGTCTAAAAACTGCTTGACCATCTTATAGCCAGAACCATTTGTCTCATGTAAAACTTTCTGCATGGGGTGGTAAACCTAACAACCTGTTAATTTCTATAATATAGTAGATGTTAAACAAAAAAAATCATTTTCCCATTACTGGTATCTGATCAAGAGAGTTAAACATCTCAATTTAACCACAAACATGGCCCAAAATGAAGACATTGCAAAAAGCTCTATCAATGTAAAATATAGCAAACAATGCTTTAAAAAATTATACCAATATTATTACTCTCTGGGAACACTTTTATCAGGATGGAAATCCAGCCATTTTAAAAGCTGGGGGTAAAGGCCACTAATGTCTACCAATTACAAAGCAGGATCCTATAATTCACTTTCAACGTTGACTGCCCTATTAAGCCTACCAATCTCATACCTATTAAAAGCTGTTCTCAAAATCTATGTGATGTTTAGAATTTGTGAAACATCTCAGTGGAATCACAGAACATTGCGATTCAATGTTTGGACCACTTAGTCTTTTGGACAACATCATCATAAACAATCCTGCCCTCTATGTATAGCAAATAGTGGGAGCAAGGAATCATGGCAGCATGTGCGAACACATGGTGGTTTCCCAGTGCTTTGATCAGCATGCTGAGGGTAATGGGGAGGAAGTTGAACAGGAGTGTCTCCGGATGAGTGCCCATCAAGCTGTTGGCTTTAGTGATGACATATTCTGTGAGTGTGAGACTGTTGCACCCAGCAGTGCTTCCAGCACCCGGAGCATGCGCATCACCTGCTACACCCATACTATGCCTCGGAAAACCGCCAGAAACCTCCGGTTACAAATATCAGAGAGCTGGTTCCTTACTTACTGGTTGTTTTCCCTGTAGGAACATGAGTTTGCTGTAAACAAATAATAGTGTTTCCATAGACTATTGAAGTGCAATTGGCAGACTGACTCTTTCTCTGATTCTGGTAACAGCAGTGACTTCTGGGGCTTTTTACTATATGTGGGAGCCATGATTGATTAAGTAGGGGTTGTCCAAAATTGACAACCCCTGTAAGAACCTTGAATGAATATAAAATAATATCACATGAAACTACTGCAATTAATATAAATTATTTCTTCTTCTTTACATGTTGCACATTTTTCATGAGTTATAAAAGTCAGCTACTATCCTTTGCATAAAGAAATCCTGTTTAATATGTGTGTTACTGTGTAATATTAAAAAATAGAAAAGAATGTCTAAAAAAAAATGTGTAAGTTTCTTTTTTGACAAAGGAGTAGTTCTGACTCTGATCACTTTATTTAGCTCTACACTTTATTTAACGAAAAGTTTGCAGTTTTATTAATGTATGCTATATAGCTTCACACATTGTCTTTATCTTTGTCATATTTGTGTCAGGAAGATGTTTACAACAATAAACTTTAATCTGTAAAACATTAGAGACTTTTAAAACATGAAATAAGACATAGACTATGGAGGGAAAATTAGGAATAGCACAAGAAAGAGTAATTAATTAGATAAACAGCTAACCTGTCCTGCGGCATTACAATAATGTCATTGATTTGGTGTTTTTGTTATGCAGGACACAATACCCAATTATTTAAAAAGCAATTGCATCTGTCTTATCACTATTTAAGTAATAACACTTCTGTTTTCAAGGTTTAATTTATTTTCAGTAATATGTTATGGTCCCATATTATAAAAATGGACATGTGCAGATATCATGTATCACTATGTATTTGTAGAATTGTAATAATGTTGCTTATGGTATTTCCATGGCTCTAAGTTCCTAAGCATTAAGTAGTGAAAGCCATTGCTATAGGTGGTATGCTATATTACACAGTATTGTAATTATGTTCTACAACCTCACATTGTAACACATACAGGGGTAAATGTATCAAAATGCGATTTTCTTGGGAGTACTAGGGGATTTTCACACACTGTCGTGGATAAACCCTAATACTATAAATAGACCTAGAGCATGAACTAAGCTGATTGTGTATCGGAGCTTCAACACTGTATAAGCTGTTTGCGGCGGCTCTCATCTTTTTTTATTTTTTCCAAGCATGCATCTTCCGGATGGGATATTACAAATCTGGGGCCCTCCTGCCTGAAGAGAAGAAGACTTCAAGCAACAAGGGGGCCCTCCTGGCCAAGAAGAAATTAAGACTTCAATCAACAAGGGGGGACTTTTTGCCCAAGAAGATGAGAAGACATTACAAGCAGGACTTTTAGATACAAATTCTTTTTGAACATTTCAAGCCTGACTTTGGGAATTATACATTTATTTTGGAATTGTTCAAGCCAGACTATTGCATACAAATTTATTTGGGACTTGGTTTACAGCCATTTTAGGATTTTAATAAAAATATGTGTTATAAATTAAGGGTGTGCACTGGCCACTTTTGGTGTTTTGGGTTTTGGGTTCTGATTAGCTTGAGGTTTTGAGTTCTGATTTGTTTTGCCAAAACACCCCACGAAAGGTTTTGGTTCTGATTTTGGGTTTCGGTTCTGATTTTGGGTTTCGGGTTCTGATTTTTTTTTAAAAAAGCATAAAAAGGTGCTAAAATCCATATTTTGTTTTTTTTTTCACTCCTACACTATTATTAACCTCAATAACATTCATTTCCACTAATTTCCAGTCTATTCTGAACACCTGACACCTCACAATATTGTTTTTAGTCCAAAAGGTTGCACCGAGGTAGCTGGATGTCTAAGCTAAGCGACACAAGTGGGCGGCACAAACACGTGGCCCATTGTAGGTGGCTGTGTAGGCTTGAATGGCCTTTTGCTGCTCCTCCATCCTCTGCAGCATATAGAGGGTGGAGTTCAAGCGCGTCACTACCTCTTGTTTTAGTTGATGGCAGGGCAGGTTCATGCTTTTTTGATGTAGCAGGAACAGTGAACGTAGTTTAATATCTGATACTAATATTTCTGCACTGCAGGAACAGTGAACGTACTTTAATATCTGATACTAATATTTCTGCACTGCAGGAACAGTGATCGTAGTTTAATATCTGATACTAATATTTCTGCACTGCAGGAACAGTGAAGGTAGTTTAATATGTGATACTAATATTTCTGGACTGCCTATTGAAGTGGAATCTCGACGGGATTTGATAACGGGGACACAATACCTCCATCAACCGTCTAAATTCCACTGCACAGATGGCGGACACCGGATGCACGTCTAACACCAACATAGCTGTTACGGCCGCAGTTATCCGCTTTGCCATAGGATGACTATATAGGAGTGGCACTGCAGTGGCAGACAGGATGGCAGTTTGAAAAACTAGGCCCCAAAGAGCACATAATGCCAAAAAAAAGAGTTGCAAGATGGAATTGTCCTTGGGCCCTCCCACCCACCCTGATGTTGTTGAAATAGGACATGCGCACTTTAACAAACCAATCATTTCAACGAAAGGGCCTACCAAACTGTGGCTTAAATGATTGGTTCATTTGGACCCCCCAAAACGAGCTGGCAAAGAAAAAAAAGAGGTGCAAGATGGAATTGTCCTTGGGCCCTCCCACCCACCCATATGTTGCTGAAATAGGACATGCACACTTTAACAAACCAATCATTTCAGCGACAGGGCCTACAAAACTGTGGCTGAAATGATTGGTTTGTTTGGGCCCCCATACAAAAAAAGCTGTTCATCTCTTCCTGTACAAACTAAACTGGCTCTACTGAGGCAAGATGTCGTCCTCATCCTCATCCTTTGATTCCTCGCCCCCTTCAGTGTGTACTTCCTCATCCTCACACATTATCGAATTGCAATGCTTTAACAGCTCCTCCCTCACTTTCTCCAGCTGCTTCTGCAACAGCCTGATCAGGGGAATCACCTGACTCAAGCTGGCAGTGTCAGAACTGACTTCTCGTGTGGCAAGTTCAAACGGCTGGAGAACCTTGCACAACACGGAAATCAGTCTCCACTGCGCTTGACTCAGGCGCATCCCCACTCCTTTTCCTATGTCGTAGGTGGCTGTGTAGGCTTGAATGGCCTTTTGCTGCTCCTCCATCCTTTGCAGCATATAGAGGGTGGAGTTCCAGCGCGTCACAACCTCTTGTTTGAGGTGATGGCAGGGCAGGGTTAACCTTTTTTGATGTTGCTCGAGTCTGCGGTAGACACTGGCAGAATGCCAAAAGTGTCCAGCAATTTTGCGGGCCACCGCAAGCATCTCCTGCACACCCCTGTCACTCTTTAGGTAATGCTGCACCACCAAATTAACGGTGTGGGCAAAACATGGGACGTGGTGGAAATTGCCCATATGTAATGCCCGCACAATGTTACTGGCATTGTCTGACACCACAAATCCCCATGAGAGTCTAAGTGGGGTAAGCCACTGCGAGATTATTTCCCTCAGTTTCTCTAAGAGGTTGTCAGTGTTGTGCCTCTTATTAAAACCTGTAATATACAACGTTGTCTGCCTTGGAACAAGCAGCCATTGTGGAGATGCTGCTACTGATGCAGCTGCTGCTGTTGCTGCGGAAGGCGATGCATCTACCAAGTGGGCTGTCACAGTCATATAGTCTTTCGTTTGGCCTGAACCACTTGTCCACATGTTTATGGTTAAGTGGACAGTGGGTACAACCGCATTTTTCAGAGCACTGAGGACACTTGTTCGTACTTCTCTGTACATCCCGGGTATCGCCTGCCTAGTGAAATGGAATCTAGACGGGATTTGGTACCGGGGACACAATACCTCCATCAACCGTCTAAATCCCACTCCACTGATGGCGGACACCGGACGCACGTCTAACACAAACATAGCTGTTACAGACGCAGTTGTCTGCTTTGCAATAGGGTGACTACTGTCGTACTTTGTGCTCATGGCAAACGACTGTTGGACGGTCAACTGTTTGGTGAAAGACATAGCGTTCTTACGACTTCTCCTCTGGGAAGATGACCGACTACCAGCAGCAACAGCAGCAGCGGCAGTAGTAGGCGTACCGCTGCAGGATTCCTCGGATGAATCCCGGATTGAAGAGGACTCAGTCATGCTGGTGACATGGCCTGCAGGACTATATCTGATGGAGATCGTGGAGGAAGTTGACGAGGAGGGTGTTGGTGGTGTGTATCCAACAGGACCAAGGGATTTAGGTGTCCCTGGACTGCTGACGGTCCTAGCCACAGGTCCTGAACTAAACACTGAATTATGAAGGTTCTTCAGGTGACGTATAAGGAAGGATGTCCCTAGGTGGCCAAGATCCTTACCCCTGCTTATTTGAGCTTTACATAAGCTACATATGGCCATACATTTGTTGTCCAGATTGGGATAAAAATAACTCCAGACCGAAGAGGTGCATTTTTTGGTCTTCTGATCAGGCATGACGATGGGCTTTTTCATCCCATGGACAACAACTGTTTCTTCCTCCCGGTGTACAACATTGACACCTTCATTAGCCAAATCTGTAACTGGACTGTGGGTGATCCTTCCAGAATATGCAGAGGGCGTGCTGCAAATGGTGGAAGGAGCTACCTCTTCCCATACAGTGATGGGAAGGTCAGGCTTCGCAACCACCAACACCCTTGGACTCGCCTTGGGGATTTGTGATGCCATCTCTTTAGAAGGCAGAGTTGTTTGCTTTGTTGTTGCTGACAGCATAACTCTTTTTAATTTTTTTGAGGGGGGAAGGAGGAGGGCTTAGATCCTTGGGTGAAGCTGAACCACTAGTCATGAACACGGGCCAGGGCCTAAGCCGTTCCTTGCCACTCCGTGTCATAAATGGCATATTGGCAAGTTTACGTTTCTCCTCAGATGATTTCAATTTTCTTTTTTTGCTAATTTTAGTGAACTTTGGCATTTTGGATTTTACATGCCCTCTACTAGGAGATTGGGCATCGGCCTTGACAGACGACGTTGATGGCATTTCACCGTCTATGTCATGACTAGTGGCAGCAGCTTCAGCATTAGGATGAAGTGGGTCTTGATCTTTCCCTACTTTATCCTCCAAATTTTTGTACTCCATTATATGCAGCACAAGATAGCGTACCCCTAAACCACACACACTTTGGGACTGCGGAAACAGTGAACGTAGTAATATAGATTGCAGTGCCTATTTTTTGGGGCTGCAGAAACAGTGAATGTAGTAATATAGATTGCAGTACCTATTTTTTGTGACTGCAGAAACAGTGAACGTAGTAATTTAGATTGCAGTACCTATTTTTTGGGACTGCAGAAACAGTGAACGTAGTAATATAGATTGCAGTACCTATTTTTTGGGACTGCAGAAACAGTGAACGTAGTAATATAGATTGCAGTACCTATTTTTTGGGACTGCAGAAACAGTGAACGTAGTAATATAGATTGCAGTACCTTTTTTTTGGGACTGCAGAAACAGTGAACGTAGTAATATAGATTGCAGTACCTATTTTTTGGGACTGCAGAAACAGTGAACGTAGGTAAATTTAGCAGTACTAATATTTCTGGACTGCAAGAACAGTGAACGTATTTTAATTTAGCAGTACTAATATTTCTGGACTGCAAGAACAGTGAACGTATTTTAATTTAGCAGTACTAATATTTCTGGACTGCAAGAACAGTGAATGTATTTTAATTTAGCAGTACTAATTTTTCTGGACTGCAAGAACAGTGAACGTAGGTAAATAGAGCAGTACCAATATTTCTAGACTGCAAGAACAGTTAACGTAGGTAAATATAGCAGTACTAATATTTCTGGACTGCAAGAACAGTGAACGTAGGTAAATATAGCAGTACTAATATTTCTGGACTGCAAGAACAGTGAACGTAGGTATTGCAGTACTAATATTTCTGGACTGCAAGAATATATTGCTCTAGATTTTTTTTTTATACTTTTTAAATTATTTTTTTATATTTTTTTAAAAATATTTTTGTATAATTTTTTTTTTTTTTACATTTTTTTATGATTTGTTAATAATTATAAAATTACTATGGACTTATCAGAACAAAGCACAGGACAAAAGCACCACTGGATTCAGCAGGACAGACACTGGCCAAAGCACCACTGGACTCAGCAGGACAGAGCACAGGACAAAAGCACCACTGGACTCAGCAGGACAGAGCACAGGACAAAAGCACCACTGGACTCAGCAGGACAGAGCACTGGACTCAGCAGGACAGAGCACAGGACAAAAGAATAAAGCACCACTGGACTGATCAGCATTACCCTACAACCTTCCTCTTCCCTGATCACAGCCCAAATGAAGATGTCGGCCGCAAGCAGCGAATTTATGACATCCGAGTCTCGCGAGATCCGACGCGAGACTTGGATGTCATAGCCTAGTTTCGGATTTTTTTCCCGGGCGGAAATACCCGAACAGTGCTCGGATCCCGTCAGATCCGCACTGTTCGGGTGGGCTCGGATTAGCGGAATCCAAGCCCTCTCATCCTTATTATAAATGAGGGTGTTTAGTGTCTTTTTTGGGGTTTTATTATTTTTCTTAAATGTATTTGGTTTTAATGAGGGTGTGGTAGTTTATTTAACGTTTTATTTTGTGGAACTACAGGCCAGTCGTGGGTGTCAGGGCATGTTGGCACATGTGGTTCTCCAAGTGCCAACATGCCCAGGCTGCCATGGGTATGCTGGTGCTTGTAGTTATACAAGTATCAGCATGCCCACACTGTTTATGGCACCCTGGCTGACTGAGACTTGTAGTTCCACAAAACAAAATGGCGTCTGTTTATTTTTTTCTACTTATATCGCCATTTATTACCCTACACCCACCACCCAGGGGTGTAGGAAGAGCCCTAGTGCTTTCAGCACTGAGCCGGTTGTCCCTAGAGGGGGGGCCCACTCGTTTTTTTCGGCAGACCCCACTCCCTAGGGAATCCAGCCCAGCGCTGAACAGTCTGGGGTTGGTGTGTCATTATGGCAGGGGGACCCCTGCCACGTGTCCCCCTGCTATAGTGCCACCAACCCCGGCTGGTTTGCCTAGTGCTGGTTATGTGAAAATCGGGGGGACCCCACGCATATTTTTCCCTGATTTTTATGTAACCAGCAGTAGGCTAGCAGCACCAGGGTTAATAGTGAATAGAGGGGGTCCCCACTATTTATTTTTTTTTAAATATTTATTTAGTTTTATCAGTTTTGACAGCCGCTGGGACTTCCGGCATTATAGGCAGACAGTGCAGCAGTGATGTGTTTACTAATCTCGCAGCTAGATAAGGACAACACAGGAGAGTAAGCTAAACACGGGAGTGTTTGACATTGCAGCAAATAGCCAGAGATGACCAGCTATTTTGAAGATCAGGGTAAAAATGGCAGCTTGATACATTTGATAGCTTTTGGACTAAAATCACGAGTTAAAACCTGCAATTTGCTGCGATGTTAAAACGCTGAAATAATCAGACCCCACAGTATCTTAATTTACTATGTAAAAAGTGTTGAGTTAGTTGGAAGGGGTTAAACAAAGGAAAGAAGGATAATATTGTTCAGATGGAAAAAATGAGGAGTAAAGATTAACAGGTTGATTGGATGGGTGAATAAAGTGGAATATAGTGAAAGTGAAAATGAGAGGAAGTGGGGTGGATGAAAAACAATCATGTCGATTCCTTACTAGGTCGGTTATTATTTTGTTGCTCAAAAATAAACAGCCTCATTTTCCTCATTTTACTTTGTGTAGAACTGTACTGACCTGTGTATATGGCAGAATTGCCAACATTGGAATATAGTTTACAGAGAGACTGCTGCTTTACAGGTGTATATAAAAATGTCACACTAGCCACAGTCTTGGACTACTCATGTACTACACGACATGTTCACTAAACATGGTTTATAAAGTCATTTTTGTATGACATCACAGAAAACAATAAAAATAATGCACTGCGCCAGTAAAGTCATATTGACAGTGGATTCATAAATTGAATATAGGACAGAGCCTGAACAATGTGCCTGATCTATTTTTGCTAACATTTTTAACAAGTTTAACAATAT
The DNA here is from genome assembly GCF_038048845.1 of Mixophyes fleayi. Lineage (NCBI taxonomy): Eukaryota > Metazoa > Chordata > Amphibia > Anura > Limnodynastidae > Mixophyes > Mixophyes fleayi. Next base: position 170,020,542 of record NC_134404.1, on the reverse strand, counting down.
TTATTTTGCAATATTTGATGTCAATGTTATATATTAAAATTAAATTGTAAATATCTTGGCAAAATTATTAATTATCTAGTCTTTCTGTAAATATCATTTTTTGGCATTGTTACAAAAAAATATTGCCATACTCTTCCTTTTTGCTAATTCACCAATAGTTTGGTGAAAGTGTCTAATAGTGATTTTACTGTACTCTGTCTCCTCTGCTTCCTATTACAATATCAATTAACTGTCCTCATTTCAACATTTTCTTTTTTCTTTGTGTGCAGAGTCCAGCTTCAGTGAAGTTAAGGTGGCTGACTCAGACATCACACATTTGAAAGGAAGTTATTGTGTATTCTATCCTCAGATGACTTACATTATGAACCTAGCCCATCTATTTGATTAATGGCAACTTCCAGTGATAACATGGCATCATATTCTGCATGATTACTATAATGGAGAGCTCTAATGGAGCTCATTTACGTTGTCTAGTAAATCAGGATTTTGAACTATTCACTGACATCCTGAATAGATTTAGATATTTTGCCAGTCGAGTTCAGGTTTCATGTAACCGCTCTGATTTTCTATGATTCATACACCATATATAGTAGATGGTTGTGGACAATGAATTCACCTTGGTATAATATAATTTTTATTCACTTGAAAAATGTTCTCAAAATGAATTATCCTAAAATATTGTAAACTGGATAAGATAAATAGCTTCTAAACTAAGATAAACATATGGATATTTACTTACAAAATATTAACTACTATGATTAGCAGACAATGAATAGCATAGACTAACAGACAGGTAGACCTACCCCTGGAAAATCAATCTGCATTGGGGATCCGCCTTATAGCCTTATAGTAATGTTATACATAACTTCAAGGTCCAACCTACTAACAATTAATTTTAACTTGAAGGTGCACTCCACTAAAATTCTCTCCACAAAACCTTGTATCTGCATGTAGGTGCAGCTATTTAAATTATATCAGATTTTCAATTAGAAGATTTGGTGGTAATAAGAATGACGTCAAAATCGCACTGGAATGGAGAGGTCCATGACAATAAGTCATGCTTGGCACTACCCTTGCAAGAGAGTATGGGTTGTATGTAAAGGCCAGGCAGGTCACAGTCCTCTGAGTAGATGCTAGATGTGGTCGGCAGGTAAGGGAACAAAAGATAATGGTTGAACAAGAATACTGAAGAGAATTTCCAAACTCAATCCAAGGAGGACATGAGATTGGAGGTCCTTGTATAAAATCATCATTTCATGGTGTGGTGGAAGGACTTCCTCCCAATGCTTTCAAAATTAATCTTTGAAGGAGTAATGCAGAGGTAAGAAGAAAGTTGGTACAGTGACGGACACCGATATTCTTTGAATAGAACTTATTTTAGGCTTGTTTTTGTGCCATGTGAAGACCTATGCTGACAGAACTGGTCGCACATTGAATCACAAAGAGAAATAGTTTTCTTATGTAACACTCCAAGCTAAAAGGTTAAAAAGTTTGTCAGATAATGTATAGTATATAGTAATATGGGAAATTTTGTTGCCGTCTATGAAGATTAAGAAGATAGGAGCTTCCAGTGGTAATACTGGTAGACCACATTTGATGACCAGTGCAGCAGAATTTAAATTCCCTGCTGCTTTAGAGTCCAAGAGAGCTGAAAGGAGCCAGAAGTGTATTCAAGTGTTACTTAAATGGAGATATGATCAACATGACTAGTAGTTAAATGAGAGTATACCCAATCCTAACTTGAACTTTGCCAGATGCTTAGTACAGGTGGAAAGAATATGACCAGATTCCGGACAGTGGAGACATAAATTGCTATTAAATCTTCTCCCTCATTGCTCTGGGGAGAGGTGGGAGTGCCACAGCTGCTTAAGTTCCTTTAGAGGATGTTGAGGTACTTTAAAGTGGGGTGCCAACTTAATTGCCAACTGACGGGTCTGCTCTTTCTCCTGAGAGTGCTCTTGGTTGTCACAGCAAATTTTCATAAGCTTGTAGAACAGGTGGTAGAGGTCTTTACCTATAACAGCCACCTTTCCCGTAGAGCTTGTTGCTCACACAGGTACTCAGGTGCCCCCAGGTCTTATTCTCTGCATAGTACAAGCTTATGGATATAATCCTAGCATGGGCAAGGTGATGACGACAGGAGATAAGCAAAGTCAGAGACAGGCAGATATCATAGGGCACAAGCAGGCAGCAAGGTGAGGTCCAGGAAAAGGGTCAGGTCCGGCAGAAAGACAGAATATCCACGTCACAGCTAGAAGTTAGGGTCACCATCAATAAATCACGGTCCACCAAACAAGTCAAAGGTCATACACAGAAGGGTCTATCCAGAAGTACAGGAACAAAGTACAGGAGCAGATCAGCAGCCAGGAAACTGAACGCTATATCCAGCAGGGAGGCTAAGCCCTAAATACCTAGACTGCACAATCAGAATTAAGGAGGTGCTGGAGGTTTTAAACAGCCACCTGAGGCTGCAAATACATAATTAATTTAATCTGCAACTGAGCCCGGCTGTCCCTAATACCGGGAGGCAGGGCAGTCAGTGAGAGCGTCCCGGTCATTGCCACGGTAACGGCCTAACCTAGAAACCGGCAGTGACATCCTGGCTGTTGCTATGACAGCCAGGATGCAAGCAGGAGAGATGAGCTGCGGATCTCCGTGGCTCTTAATTTGGTAATGAATATCAACTCTATTGCATAAGGATATGAGATCATGAAGAGTTGAAGAAAGTTTGTGGGAGGCCTGCTCATCTTTAATGCGATCTGAAAGGTCTTGCCAGTAGGTTGCAACCACGGCCTCATTATTCCATTGCAACTCTGATGCCAATGTGCAAAATTGTACTATGTACTGTCCCAAAGTATGTGATCCTTGACAGAAATGTAAAATATTGGAGGCTGCTGAAGAAGCAAAGAGGGAACCTAAGACAAAGGGAGAGTTATACAGCGATGGAGCATTGCAATCCCAGATAGGGGAGGCTCATGCCAAGGTTTGATCCATAAGAAGGGAAAGAACATAAGCTACTGAAGCCTTATTGAAAGGAAATTTGTTAGATAGCAATTCAAACTGGAAGGCATTTTAACAAATTCTCAGGAGTTGTGGGAGGATTTAAAAGCTAATGCAGGTGCTGTTGGTTTAACCAATGTGTTCTTGAGGGTTCAACTTGTCCGCGTATCAGTGCTAGATGGCAATGTAACTTCAACACTGCCATTTAAGGAATGCTCCTGTAGTTATGAATCCCATAAAATGACAATACTTTCTCTAATAGACTAACCACAGTTGTGATAGTACTACAATCTTTAGATCAGCTGTAGATTGAACCTTCCCTATTTGCTATATTTTTAAGTGATCACATAATAACAATTTTAGACTTATGACCAGAATCTAGTCTCCTGGAAGATAATGTTTCTGTACAAAATGTGTGGTAGTTGGTATCATAATTAATAGATAGAATGCAACAATACATAGATAGAACCTGATTTGGCTGTTAATTCCCATATACAGGAGAGAAAGGACACATGTATAATCATACCAGTTAGGGAAAGCATTAAGCAAACACAGTACCCTCGGGAGGGTAACGTCTAACTTCACTATATTATATATGCGGCAGGAAGAATTACAGCTAATAGATACAAAGTATCTGCATTATCGAATAGAAACTAAATTTAGAGACAGTGTATCTCTAAGCAGATAGTTAAACTGTGTTCAGGAGTCAGGCAGCACAAATTTATGACAGCAGCAGTGGGACCAAGTTATCCCTCCCTGATTAATCAATCTTTGAAAACATTGGATGTCCCCCATCCGCGCTTATGATAAACTTGATCACAGATAAATGAATAATGTCCTAATGCTGATATTAAGTCTTAGTGGCACACCTATTAACCCATCAATCTCGTACACACTCACAGTGGTCAACACATTGATCCTGTCTGTTGTTGCTGGGAACCAGCTGGGCTTACTTTGCCACCGTTTCCTTTCGTTATCCTAAATGTGCCCTCTTGCTGCAGTAGGAGGGGTACAATGCTGCCTCCACTGAGCTCCTTCTATGGCACTCAGAACCACGTTCCTTCTGAATAACTGTCACTGCTAATGTACTCCTGTGCTGGTACACTTGGGCTGGTAACTCCGGACCTCTTACTATGGATCCGGGTTGCTGTGGATGGATCCTCCCTGGCCTATCACACTGACCAGAGCTGTATGGGTAGCAGGCAGAGCGGTGGTACTGGAAAAGCTTGGGTTCAAACCTCAGACAGCCGGAGAACGGATTAGATTTTAGGGTCACAGGATTACAGAAATATTGAAGAAGTTGTCAAGCAGGGTCTTGAAGCAGAGTGATGTTTATTGCTCAAGTGTCATGACAAGGACAGTTCCACTGATTTAAGGTATCAGTGGTCAGGTCAAATTGAACATCAGAATGATACATTTCAGTGTACAAGTCTGTGCATTTATACAGATTTGGACACATGCTATTTTTAGAATCAGGATGTACTCTATTTACACAAACATGGATTTACATGCATTGGAAAGCTATCCATATTTACACTTATATGTGAAATTCTAGAAACGCTGTGATGTCCTACACCTGGTTTTCAGATGCAGAGAATCCAGGAGCCAGTCTTACTTAAAAGTTCCTGCCTTCAATGTTGGACCTTCACACATCAAAAGATCTAATTAACATGGGGCCTTTCCTCAGACCGTTCGGAATACATATTCACACAGAACAACAAAAACAAGCTAGTTTCCCACATCACAATACACAAGAGGCTTTGTAAACAAAGGCTCATTGTATAAGATATATAAATCAGAAATAGGCATATCCTATAGCAAGGTTAAACATGAGACAAATTTCTTCCCCTGGTCTCAGAAATAGCGATTTCCTATCTCAAAATATACATAATATAAAAAATAAGTGCACGTGCAATTATATAAATAAGTGCCCTGTGCTATTTGCTTTAAATAAATTTATACCCAAAGTTATTTATCAGTGATCCAGTCACATGAGTGTCCCAAATACTCCTGCTAATGCAATAAATCCAAAAGAGTCTGACTGCTTCACATGAAGGTTTAAACAATAGAAATCTGTGATAGGGAAAATAAATGTATCACCATTGATGACTTGGTCTTGAGGTCAGTAGTAATAAGGTGTCCCAGTAAAGGCTTCACGTTAATAATATGTCACTGTATTTGAAGATTTGTACAGTGAGTACTTGTTGTATGATCATATAATTTGTGAGGTACTGGAAGATAAATGTTCACAAACCGTATGTGTTCTGGTTGAACAAAGAGAGGACTCCTTGACCACGGTTGTGACGATTATTTAGTATATCTAATGACTGATTGTTATTTTCTGTTGAATTTATGTATGACAATGTACATTGTATGTAACCTTGTAATATATTCTCAACATTTACTTTGCTAGATGACATGAGTTTCAACCTATGAAAGTCTTTTGAAACTAGCTAGGCCTGGGATAGATAAGAATCTTGGAGGAGTTTGAAGCCCCAAAGTTGTAAACCATCTAGCCACTCAAGCAGAACGAGCAGAGGTAAGAACTCAAGGTTCTGTGAACATTCTCAATCTCAAGACATCCCTAACTCACGTCGAAAGCCCTGTGACATTTGGGAGATCAATCTGTCCTTATTGACAGCTAAATTCCAAAGGTGGAGGGCGTGAGATATGTGGAAAAAGGTTTAAAATCTTCTGTTTAAGACAATAACGTGGGCATTTTCCTGAGTGGGTCTATCAAGACTGAAATCTCTCATGTTTCTCAATTGTGCTCCCTCACATACCAGGTCTTAACCAGTAAGTAGTGACTCTGATTTTATTTCCTATTTTATTTTCTGAAACTTATTTGTGCAAACATATTTTATGTCTTGTTATTAGTATTTGTAACTAAGCCTTGGACACATTTTTAAGATTAAATAAATTTAATCAGTGTGTTCTTTGTGATTCTTTGTGAAATTTCGAAGCCCAGGGAGGCTCATGCTACATGTGTATGTGATTTAAGTGTGAAACATTAATAAGTGGTTTTGGTGAACATAAGGGCACCATAATAAATCATTTGTGGTGGCAGAAAAGGTTTATTCATTGCTAAGTGACTAAGGCGACGCCAGTCACAGCCATCTGTTCAGATTGCGGTATCTGGGACAGGCTGGGCATTGGTGACAGCAGTGTTGCTCATCATGCCTAAAGAAAGTCAGTGGGTCGCGTGCATTCCACTGTGGAATGCACGTTACTTCTTGTCTACGGAAAGTTCAAAGTGTCAGAAAGGTGCCTCACCAGTGCGTTTCATCTCATAGGGGAGACGTTCTCAAGGGTGAATAAGACTTGTAATACACAGTGTTATATACCTATCTCTCTTGTCTCTCATTAGATATTTTATACAAGATGGGTTGGCTGTATGATGGATCGTTATGGGGCATGTGTGATAATCTTATATACTGTATTTAAAATGAAACAACAATTGTTCTTAACTGAAATATTTAGATACATTTAGGGACCATAATCCTAATGCATAAATAATCAAATAAGATATGCACAAATCGTACAGTATAAACAAGGTTACATATCAAAGACAAATTATATCTAAAAAATGTGTGTATACCAATAGATAAATAAAAACATAAGGAACACATATATACTTAAAATGCGTTTAACAACTCATATATAGCTGCAATAAATTAGATAAAAATAGCGTATATATGAATCACTGTCAGAAGTTAGTCAAAAATTGACATGTTTCTAGAAAATAAATAATAAATTATCCTCTAAAATATTGTTGCGTATAGATAATATAATATGAAGGGGGAGATGTTATCAGTATTCCTAAACTGCACATATGTCATCTGCATTCATAATAAGGATATTTATCACATATACCCCCGAACTTATAACTTTAGTATGGAGGGGAGTAGGTCTTCCGTTTATAATGTCTGTCACATATGACGTTCCTCTGTCCTATGATGTTACTCAAACAAATTGCTGGTTAATGAGTCACTATGATAGATTTGCAAACCTATTAGGGATTCATATAGATTCATGGCATTGGATTGCATATATGGTTATTACTATAGTGGAATAATTAGTGAATGTGGAAAAATAAATAAATAGAAAAATTAATAAAAAAATGTAAAAAATATGTATTATATACAATAATAATATAATTCTATTATAGATAGAGAGAGCTGATTGCACTATTCCCTTTGAGAACACATTAATTAATTTCATCACATATACCCAACAAGTGTGAGGAAATAAACAGCTTGGGATACAGTTAAATCAATATGAGAATTAGATCATTTGTAGTATATCTTGCTACAGTTAAATGCTGTGAAATCTACAAGATAATAGCTTTATACATTTTTGAGGTGAATATATGATCCTTATCCCTGTGTGCAATAAATGACTATATGCCTACTATGTGAATAACCTTTAGGAATGGATAATATTAAGTTATTGAAAACATAAACATATCTAAATAAACTCGCAATTAGGGAATCCTGGTATTAGGAATAATACCCCGGGCGAATACAATGACACATTGATTATCTTGATTGATACTGTCTTATAGCCGTACAAAGATATAATTTCCAGAATGTGATAGCCACTTTAGAGAATCCCAAAGGATATACTCTACCATGAGCAGGAGCTTCCTTAGGATGTGTTATTTTACACATTTTATACATTTTTAATTTACTTATTTCATTCTCTTCTCACATTCAACTGTATTTTAACATTTCACTTGTTCATGGTTATTTGTTAATAATAGGTTTTAGAGGCATAAAGTATTATGATTTTATTTAGTAATACATTAAATCGAGGAAGGGTGGAGTGCCCCTTTTTAAAGAGAACTTTTTCTTTTCTTCTGTTTTCAGATGCTAGCAGACCAGTAGCTTTCCACTGTGCACAATTAGATACTGTGACAAATTATCTTCAACATGTTTAAAATGAGTAGCAGCAACTGCTCTTCTGGCAAGTAAGAGTGAGGACTTATTACTGGGACATGGTTCAACTGTTTGTACACCACATGCGGTATCTTCCCTCCTAAATTCTGCCCAAACTGGGAATTTTCTATAATGGCACCTTCAAACATCACAATTAAGAGACGTAATATGCTAAATCCAGCTACATATCTACCATATGTGTATCAAGATGCACAAAGGGTGGAAGTAGAAGAGACTCTAGATGCACGTGAATTTGGCAGGTATAGAGATGCGCATGATTGTATGGAATATCTGAATCAGACCTTTACCGCAAGACCTGAAATACAGGACACCCCTTTAGAAAATGTAGATGTTACAATTTGTATAGATGCAGTTGTCATAGACAGACTGACACAGGAGAATTATGTACTAGTTATGCTGTTGTAGATGATGAAGGTGTTACAGAAGCCAAACCCCTTATCCCACCTCATTCAGCCCAAGTAGCTGAACTCATGGCATTGAGAAGGACATGTGATTTGTCAGAGAATAAATCAGTTAATATATACACTGACTCTAGGGGGTAAATGTATCAAACTGCAATGTTTTCAGTGATTTAAAATTGCTGCAAATCGCGAGAGCTAACCAGCGATTCGAGTCCCCAAGTCACAATATGTATTAAGTAGTGATTTTTAGTCTCAAATAGCAAATCGCTGTTCATCTCTCGCAATTTGCGGTGATTTAAATTCACCCGTGTTTAGGTAAAAATCGACATTTTCAAACCAATACTCTTTTCTGATTGGTTGCAAGTTTTACATGCAAAACTAGAACGATTTTGACCTCATTAAGATTATAAAAGGCAAGGCACTTCGTTTTTTTGCATTTGGTAGGAGTTTAAGGAACATAGAGAAAGCAGGTGACAGTGTAGGAGAGAGTTTAGTTTGTGTTAAGGAGTGTGGAAAGTGAGGTTTGTGTATTTTTTTCATTATTATTTTGTTTAGTTGCCATTAGTTGTCTGTGTGTTGATTAATATTTATTTTTTGGTGAGTGGTATTTTTTGCTGTTTACTGTTTTTCCCCTCTCCTTGGTTTGTGTTGTTTTGTATTGCCCCTGTGTTTTATTGGTCCGTCTATTTGTTTTTTTGGTTTGCCTTTTCCCTGTGTGTTTCTCTGTCAGGATGGTGAGAGGCAGGAGAGTTGAGGAGGCTAGGGAGAGTGGGGAGAAGGAGAGAGAGGAGCTAGTAGGTGAGGAGTAGCAGGAGGAAGTGACGGGCCCTTCTGCGGGCAAAATAAAGTCGGGCGCAATGTGCGTTTTGTTTTCAAGAAAATTGTGCAATCATACAAAAGTTAGTGCCTGTGTAAGAGCGCGTTTTGGGGAACCTTGCTGCAAAGACCAAATTTGCACGTAAGAAGCAGCTGTGATCACAATTATGTTACGCTGTTAATGCAGTGGGCCCCATTAAGCACACAATTGAGAACGCTTGCAAGTGCATCAGTGAAATAAAGGTCAGAGTGAAGGAGAAGATGGCCGAGGAGAGTCGAGCAGCTGCAGGGACTAGAGGTGGGCCTGCTCTTGTGATGTTCTACACATCTTATGAGGAGGCATTCAAACAGTTAATTCCTATAGAGCACCTCGAAGGCATCAGCATTCGGGACACCGACAGACCTGTCTCTCAACCAAATACTGGTGAGTACTGTATAATGGTGCAAATGTTTATCCCTTTTGTTAAAACAGTAATACTGCAGCATGAAAATGTTTGAGATTTCTGCACATTGCAAACAGAAGTCTAAGCATTTGTAAAAGATGTTTATTGTTTTTAAATTTTTTTACACATAGAAAAAATATATTAATATCAAACATTTACATTTTTTGTACACATAGCATCTGCACAAAAGCATACACCCCCAGCGCCAGCAGACGCTACACAGGAGAAGGATGACCCCTTAGAAGGTAAATCCACCTATGTTGTAGTGGTTGGGGGTAAAAATGCTATGAATCATTTGCCTATAATGAAATGTACTTGTAACTGCTTTTGTCCAGATAATGGCTCTTAATTTTTTTATTTAGTTTTTCAAAGGAACCTCACAAGCCCAAGTATCCAGTATTGGGGACACAGAGGATATGGAAGCACCAGACATCAAAGGTGACGTGTATGTGACCCTGGAAAGTGTGCCAGACATCACTGAATTGCAGCAGTGTGCAGAGTGTGCACCACAAGCCTCTCCAGAAAGTCCTTCATCCAACCAAGGAAAACAGCATTGTGTCCCTAATTTGGCACAGTCCATCTGCCAGTTAAGTGAGGTGTGGCGAATTTGATGGCCTTCCACCAGGACTCACTGAGGGGGGTCCTGAAACAGCTAACAAGAGGATTTTGGTACTTGCACAACATACAGCACCATCAAATGAGGTTATGTACAACAATATAGCAAATAAACACTTCATTGGTGCAAATGAACAGTGGCATCAATAACCTGATTGGGGTAGTCCGTGAGCTGTCCTCAAAGTTAAATACAATTTGTGGTTAAATAATGACACATCTACTGGTGCCCACATCGTCAGGTGATAGCAGCCAGACCACTATCCCAAGACCGTCATTAACTGCTACTCCTATGCATAGCAGTGGGAGGATCAGGGGTGGCAGACGGCCATCCACCAGCCGTGCCATGTCTCCAGAGCCTGCATCAAAGAAAAGAAATAAACTTTTTTTTAATTTGTTTTGCATTCATGGCAAAGTGCCTTTTTTGATTTAGCATCAGTCTTAAATGTTATTTATGTTTATTTAACTTTAGTTTGGAAATAAATGTATTCTTTATGCACACTTGTGTTTTTTACTTTGGTAATCTGGGTACACTTATTATTTTGTTTTTATCATGCAATAATGCCTAAATAGTTATTTAAGCAAACATACATATACTCATAAAATAAGGTTAATGGTGTTTGCAAATAAAAACTGTGCGGATGATGTTCATAATGATGTTGGTTATACAAGAATAGGTAAAAATTAAAAACAAGGTTACTGGTAATGACACTTACTAAAAAACCATTATCATCTGAAAAATAAGTCTGGATGATCCTTTCTATAACCTGCCTCCCCCCCTCTGTATTATGAACATCAGCCGCTGGAATGAGCATACCTGGTTAGTTACTGTATATTGCTGGTGTTAGGGATATACTTTGGTTTAGGGACAAATTATGCCGCACACAGCATCACACCACATTTGCTGGGTCATAGAAAAGCACACCACCATATGTATCAAGGCACATGAATGTGGACCTCTAAAGGGCAGGTGTAAGTTATATCACCCCTTTATGATATATTTATGATAAACCAGGATTGACACCCATATCCAGAATCACTTACAATTAAACAAAAATACATGTAGATTGCAACTGCACATAAAAACACCAAACACCAAAAAAAACAAACCAACGTGTCCTGCACAGCCTAAGAGGAGCCAGGTGTTGTGGATGTTTCTCGCTCCCTGTCGGTGCTGACTCCAAAATCAGATGTTGCTTCAAAATAACCAACAAGACTTTTCCGACCGTTTTCAAACACCCTCAGAGTAATGGGCATTTTGGTCCATTTTAATAGTCCTCATTAGCCTGCACAGACCAATGGCTGATGTGTTTGCAAATCACGCCTGTGCAGCATTTTGTGGCACAACAAATATGTACTTTAAATGGTGACCCCCATCTGGAAAGATTGTTATAAGTGGATAAGTGTTGACACATCATAGAAATATAATTATTGGCCCACTGGTGATGAAATAGTAAGCCACTGTAATAATATAAAATAAAAAATGCTTACATTTAATTTATAATTAAATTTGGGCCACTAATTTATTATTAAAATAAATTGTCTCAGGTAAGAAAATTCATAGTCATTTTTCCCTCATTTAAAAAGAAAAAGCATGCTTTATTGAAGCTCCCAATGTGCCTTGTGTTATATTAACATTGCTCTGCAGTGTAACAGTGATGTGTTTGGCAATCTCGCCTATAGAAAGCAACGTGTAAAAAATCGCAGCTTCATACATTTGGCGATTCGCATTGCTAGAGTGGCATAAAGTCGGAACTGCGATTTGTAGCGATTTTGAGAATGGCGATTTTGAAAGAAACACTTCTGACAATTTTACATTAAATCGTCGTTTAATACATCAGCGAGTTTAAACTCGCACGTGAATATCGTTAGAAATGCAAAGTCACACCTTGATACACCCTCAGGTACGCTCGCTTTTGGGGTAGTGCAAAACTTTAGAGCTCTATGGCGTCTTATGAATTTTATGACAGCAACAAGCACACTAGTAGCGCACTCACATCACATAAAAGGACTTATGATAGTAATACTACCTAAGGAAGTTGTCGTTATCAAGTGTGAAGCACACACATACAACAGAGACCCCATATCACTTGGTAATGATAGAGCAGATAAACCTGCTAAGAGAGCAGCAGGCTCACTCATAAAAACAGATGTAACCAAATTAATGATTTCTGAAGCTCTTAGTGTACAAAAATTAATAGCAATGCAGGATTTGTGTACCCTACAGGAGACTGCTGTCTGGAAGTCAAAAGGATTTGGCCAAGAGTCCTTGGACTTTGGAAAGATGGACAAGGTAAGCCAGTGGCTCCCAAGATTTTTCCCCTAAGCTTAGCAGAGGCAGTACATGGTCTGACTCATCTGGGTAAGGAATGTATGTGCAAATTGGTAAGAGCATACTGGTGTGCAATGCCTTGACTTGCTTGTCTGAGAAAGAATATGGGAAGAGTGATACCACCAGAGCCATCCCACATTTGTCCTACAGATGGACTTTTCCAGGTCAAACAAATCGACTTCTTCCAATTACCACCCTGCAGGAATCTCAAGTATGTATTAGTATGTATTGATGTTTTCTCTAACTGGGTAGAGGCTTATCTAGCTGCTTTTAATACTGCTGTGTTCACTGCTAAGAAAATTTGTTTGTAAGTTTGCTATCCCCATAATCCTTGAAGGTGATCGGGGGATACATTTTACTGGGGATGTCTTTCAGCTTATGTGTAAGGTCATGGGTATTGATAGTAAGATTAACACTCCCTATAGGCCACAAGCCAGTGGGAAAGTAGAAGGGGTAAATGGCACTATCAAGAACAAATTGAGTAAGGTGATGGATGAAACTCGATTGACGTGGCCGGAAGCATTGCCACTAGTTTTACACAGTTTCAGAACCACTCCTAGACTAACTCTTAACCTATCACCATTTGAAATACTTTTTGGCAGACAACCGCACTTGATGGTAGATCCCCAAGATGATTTAAAAAGCAACAAAGAAATGATAATTGAATATCTTATAAAGATAAGCAAACAGCTGATATAGCAACAAAGGTACCTCAAACTACTGACTATTGATATGCCACTATGACAATAAGTGTCATGCTGTTGAACCTGGAGTATATGTTATGATCTCCAATTTCTTACGCTCAGGTTGTTTAAGGCCCGCAACAAGTGTTGGTGACCAGCACAACATCTCTGAGAGTAGTAGAATGAGACACTTGGATCCATTCCACCCACTGCAGAAAAGTCAACAATCCACAGAAGGTTCAAAAAAAGGCAGAGGCTGACACTACAAACCCATCACTCGTGAATCTGTTCCATGAGACTTAAAATCGCAGTCAGTAACATCTGAGCCAAAGATTCTGCAAGGTCTACTCTTCCATCATGGAGCGACAGTTTTTCTGTTTTTCTTTTTCTACTGTTTTTCTCATCCTTATTTTTTCCAGGGCAATCTATTTTTTCAATGGTGATTAGGTGATGGAGATTGGTTTGGGTCATGGTACTGATATTGTGGAGATGAAGGAGAATATGTTAGCACATTCAGTTTAACCTAGCACTTTATTCAAATCCGGTGTAAAGCAAAGGTCTGATAACCTTGGAGCTCGGAGACAGTGCTATAGGCTATTGTCTAAAGAATATTGTATTTGTAAGTACTGTGATCCCATAAGTGAAGAGGAATGTAACCAGCCATATCAGTTTAATAGTAATTTGAACCTCGGCAGAGAGCCATTAGATGATTATCAGTCATTGGTGGGTAAGGTCTTAAAGCAAACTGAATGCTGGGTGTGTTCTCATGTGCATTAGGAACAAAAACATTGTAGGACTAGTACCCTATCTACTAAAAAGAAAATTCTCTGAGGCACTCGAATTACAGTAGGGGGTGGGGAGGGGACCAATAGAAGGGTGGTATATTACAAGTTCCCCTAGTTTGACACTTCACCAATACTTGGTAGACAGGTCTCTGTTGTGCCTGAATAGTATGCATGCAATTAAACTTGAGTATTGGAAGCTGAACAGAATAATCAGACAGTAGCCACTCCACAAGTTTTGTACAAATGGTTAACTCTGAAATTCAAAGGAGTATGTTTTGTCAGAGGAGTAATTCCTGGAATAATGACTGTTTCCCATGATTAAATCACTGACAGTCACAGAACAATCCCAACTCCTTTCCTACACACACAGTATGAACACAAAATCTAAAGAAGTACGATGCCAGGAGAAGAACCTTTAGCTGCTATTTTAATCACAAAATATACATGGTTTCAGTTATGGGCTGCATTGGACCTCACCAAGGCTGCTTGAGGAACCCTTAATTATAAACATATACAAGCCCTAGCTAAACTAATTGATAGCATTACTGAGCTGTACGATTGCACAATTTGCTATACAGGTAAGGAGCTACAAGCGTACAGGAAGGAATTAGTACAGCATTGAATGGTACTAAATTATCTCCCTGCAATTACTGGTGAATATTGAGTGACATTAGTCACCCAGTTTGGAATTAAGCATTGTAGCTACATAATGGGCACAAGAACTAGTTAAGGGTATAGCTATGCTCCTTATCCTTATAGTTGGTGTCTTTAAGTACAAATAGAAATAGCAGCTCCTTTGCTGATTATAGCAGTGTGCTGGGGGATTTTTCTCTGTGTTTGTTCCTTTCAGGATAACCCGCCCTTTTAAGCACCTGCTATGAACTTATAAATTGATTGAGCAACTTCCACTTCTGTTTTGTTTGTTTTTTGTGTCATGTTTGGCACCAGTAGCTGATGAGCAGTGTTGTTGATGTATCGTTATTTGGAAGAGTTTGAGATACCTCTTTGCAAGATAGCTCTCAATTTAAAAACACATATATGTATGGCCCAAAAGTATGGAGTCACATTGTTTAGAGTTAGGACCACTGTATTAGCAGAAGCTCCTTGATGGAGCGGGTGGCTTACCATGCATTTGCAAATGTGTGCAACTGTGATTTCTGCATTTTTATGTACAAATAGAAATAGCAGCTCCTTTCCTAATTATAGCAATGTGCTGAGGGATTTTAACCTGTGTTTGCTCCTTTAAGGATAACCCTGCCATTTTCAAGCACCTGCTATGAAACTATAAATTGATTGAGCAACTTCCACTTTTAGGGCCTGATTCATTAAGGATCTTAAATGAAGAGGATACTTCATACTTGCCAACTCTCCCGGAATGTCCGGGAGACTCCCGCATTTTGTGAGAGTCTCCCGGACTCCCGGGCGAGTGTGACAATCTCCCGAATTCTGCCCACTTCACTAGGAAGTGCCCCACTTCCTAGTGAAGTGGGCAGAATTAGATCCCAAACGCCGCGATTCCCGGTGAATCGCGGCGTTTGGCCCCGCCCCCGCTGTCAAATGACGCAATTTGCGTCATGACGTCACAGGGGGCGGGGCCGAAATGACGCGTTTTCGGCCACCCCGCCCCTTCACGCCCCCCTCCACTGGCTGGCTCCCGGAAGGGAGCTGAAGAAAGTAGGTAAGTATGGGATACTTATTTCAGTCTACTGGACAAAACCATGTTACAATGCAAGGGGTGCAAATTATTATTCTGTTTTGCACATAAATTAAATACTGACTGTTTTTTCATGTAGCACACAAATACTTGATAGCTTATCTGTACAATGAAATTTAAAGTTGATATTTGTGTGCTACATGAAAAAACTGTCAGTATTTAACTTATGTGCAAAACAGAATAATAATTTGCACCCCTTGCATTGTAACATGGTTTTGTCCAGGCCCCTGGTTTGTTTACTAATTTATATCACTGCAATTACTGGTGAATATTAAGTGACATTAGCCACTCAGTTCGGTGTTAAGCATTGTACCTAATAATAGGTACAAGAACTCGATACTGGTGTAGGTTATCTCCTTATCCTTATAGTTGATGACTTTATAGAAATCGGCTTATGTATACGATGTGTTGCTGCTGTGTTGAAGTGTAATAAACAAACAAATGAGGTGACCCCAGAAAATAAAAATGTGATGGTATTAAGAGGAACAGGTGTCACAGAAAATGAAGTATTGTATTATAATCCTGAAATAGAATCTTGAAAGGGTTACAGTGTTGGATACACTCTCAAAGGGTGACCTGTTGAAGTTATATAATTGGATGAAGGTGGTAATCAATCATTTTTGAATACTACAATCAGTTGCGATGAGATTAATATGCAACCTATTCATTATTGTAGCAACATGTAAAAAAAGTTTAACATATTTCTATAATTTAAATTAAAATATAATGTGGTGAAAAAGCTTGTTAATGTTTCCAACATATTAATTGCACCGAGTTTGGTCTCATTCTGTTCACATTTGCATGAGAATATTTCTGGTATTATTTATGTAGCATTCACACATTGTGAACGCTAGTTATATCTAATATTACCTTTAATATACCAGAGCTATCATAAAAGATCCAGTTTATACAGATCTAGAAACAAGAACCTGAGGAAAGGACACCTGGCCACACAGGGAAAGATGACCCCCACCTCAAGGAACAATGACCAGAGGGATCAGCCAATGGGGTGTCGAGTCCTTGGGAGGTAATGACCCATCAACCTATGAAAGTGGACCTTAATACTGTAAGATTATAACTTTGTGATGTCACTGCTTTTTATGACTGTACAGTGTAGAAATTGTTCACCTCTGGCTTTGAAAACCAGAACTTTCTAATAGAAGCTTGTTGTTGGTGCCAACCAGCAGGTGTATGCATGCGATACTTTGCCTGTAAACTCTTTTGCAAATAAAATTCTTGTGCTGTGCAACCACAGCGATTGCATTGGAGAATCTTTATTTCCTACAATACATATGGGATAATTAGGCCAGGATCTTTTGTTAAAAAAAATTCAGAATTATTTCTAAGCATTTTGAATTTGTTATTCTGTACATTTATTTTTTTATGTTAAATGCAGAGACCCTTTAAAAGATTTTCATCTGCTACACAGGTCTGCTATGCTAGGTGTGTCTCCCTCTAACTGCTGATTTAAAGGCTTCCCTTTATAAGCTTTCACATGTCCTGTACTAATTGCCTGGGATAGGGCTACATGTTAGCTTCCTGGTTCCTGTATCTGTATCCTGTGTGATTCTGACCTTGCATCAAGCAGTTCTTGGCTTTGCATTCTTCTGATTACTGATGCCTGGATTTGCAACTTACAGACTGCTTGCTCCTGATATCTGGATATGTCTCTGCATGCTATTCATATAGTTCTACACAGTATGCTAGGTCAACAACTGTGGGATTTAAGATTGCTTACTCTGTTGGACATCCGAAGTAAAGACTTTAATATACCTGCATTTCCATAAACACTGGGAATATTTCTGCATTGCTACAAAGAGACAGTGTTATACACCTGCATTGCCATAGAAACAGAATTTGTTGGCATTTAAGAATCACCTTTTCTAACCTCAAACCCTATTTGATCCTTAGGTCTTTGTAAGGATATCCTTCATATATACCAAGCATGTTTAAGTTACTATACTGTATTAGCCTCTACCACCTCTGATGGGAGGCTATTCCATTTCCACTACCCTTTCTGTGAAGTAATTTTCTCTCAAATTGCCTCTGAACCTACTTCTCTCCAGTTTCAGTGCATGTCCTCGTTTTCTAAAACTTCTCTTCCTTTCAAGAACATTTCCTTCCTGTACCTTGTTAAAACCCTTGATATATTTGAACATTTCTGTCATGGCCCCCCACTTTCCCTTCACTGCTCTAAACTATACATATTAAGATATTTTAGTCTTACTGGCTAAATTTTGTACTGTAGGCCATGCACCATTTTAGTTGTCCTTCTTTGTACAGTCGCTAATGTATTTATATCCTTCTGGAGATATGGTCTCCAGAACTGAACACAGTATTCTAGATGAGGCCGTACCAATGACTTATACAGTGGCATTATTACTTCTTTCTTTCTGCTACTGATTCCTCTCCCTATGAAACCAAGCAGCTAACTTCCCATTGCTTTGTTACATTAGCCATGAAGTTTATGCATATTTCTACATTTCTGCAAACACTATTGCCGCATTGCCACAAATATTGTATTTTATTCATACATTATCTTTTGGCTAGGACTCAACCCTGCACTTCTTCAGAGTCCTTGTTTTTGCCTAACCTCTCTTTCTTACTTCAGTATCCAGTGTGCTTTTATTAAGACCGCCATCATATGTACTAGACTGCAATAATCTTCATTACCTATTTACTACAACATCATCTCATATTGCTGTGAATTTCTAAAAATGTAATTTATGTAATTCCATGATTATTAGATTTTATGTTGAATTTAGAGACACCTGTTTGTGATTATGTGTTCTACAGCTCACATTTCATTTGAAAAAAAAGTGTCTTTTTGGGGGGAGTGGGGGGGGGGGTGTTAATACTCAAGAGGCCCCATTTCTCCCACTGGTGTGATTATCACAGGAATGGATTCACAGTGGTGGATACAAGTAATGCTATATGACTTCGGATCTGTTTTAATTTCCATTCCCATATTTAGATTTATTCTGCAGTATAACATAGTTTTATTTTGTGTTTAAATGGAAACTTATGTCCATGTTAACATTTGAGAGGATTTTTTTAAAAACTTCATTTAGTAATGTACTGTTTTAATATAGTTTTCACATTGCGTATATTCTGTGGGTTGCGTAGCTTAGATTAAACCTTGTTCAAACTTTATAAGGGGATGAGCAAAAGAATAGTTTTAATGTTTTTTTTTATAAGCTATTTAAACCTCAGCTTAAAAAATCAAAATTGCAAAGCACTTTTGCTTTGCTTTTAGGGGGTGGTGAGGACTTTTAAGAGTTCCACATTATTTTAAAAACAACATTAAATAATAATATAATAATAAATCTATAATTTGGGTTTATTTGAGAAATTTTAGATGCGTAGCAACCGCCTACTGTACATGAAGAAGATCCTGAGAATGTTTCACCAGAGTTGTCATTCACCTCTCCACCTGAAGGTAATGGAAGGAGCAGCCTGAAGAACATCAAACCTGATGACTTGCCTCCATCAAACTCTACAGGAGATGAAAGTTCAGCCTGTGCAGTATTATGAGCACTATGAGAAGCAATAAGGGGAGATTCGCAGAGCTCTGCTGCCCATTTTCAATAGATTGGTTCCACCATACCCAAAGTCTAACATTTTGTCTGGCCTGACCCACAGGGAGCAGATGACTCACCACCTGCCTTTGCTCCTGCAGCCCCACTGCTTAGGCCACACAGTCAGGTGCAAAGGCTTTAAACAACAAAATAATCCAAATCATCATCATCACCATTTATTTATATAGCGCCACTGATTCCGCAGCGCTGTACAGAGAACTCATTCACATCAGTCCCTGAACCATACATTCCCTAACATACACACACAGACAGACAGAGAGAGACTAGGGTCAATTTTGATAGGAGCCAATTAATCTACTGGTATGTTTTTGGAGTGTGGGAGGAAACCGAGCACCCGGAGGAAACCCACGCAAACACAGGGAGAGAATACAAACTCCACACAGATAAGGTCATGGACGGGAATTGAACTCATGACACCAGCGCTGTGAGGCAGAAGTGATAACCACTTAGCCACCGTGCTGCCTTAATGGCATTTAAATGGAAAAT
Organism: Mixophyes fleayi; assembly: GCF_038048845.1. NCBI lineage: Eukaryota > Metazoa > Chordata > Amphibia > Anura > Limnodynastidae > Mixophyes > Mixophyes fleayi. The sequence continues at coordinate 170,000,713 of NC_134404.1, read as the reverse complement.
TCTTCTTTCTATCCCCAGGTAATGGAAAATCCAACGTAAAAGACAATGTGAACTGCTCCTCTTAGAGCCTCATTACAGTATGAGAGTGAACTCAATTATTTGGTACTTTAGCCACTTAACCCATCACATTAGCCTCAATAGGATTAGTGGGTGATGAAAGGGAGTGCCGTTTCTTATTGATGTGGATAAAAAGACAACTAACAATGCAGTACAGCTACAATAATGTCTACTGTACATTCTTCTATAGCCAATTTACATCAATACAGTTTCTACATTAAATGCCCAAATCCATTGAAGTTTATGGGCTGTTGGAATGAATGAGCCATAGAAACCAATGGAAAAACTATAACACACCACTGCTTAAACTGCCTACACTATGGGCCTGATTCAGAAAAGGTCCAAACCTCAGAAGAGCTGGAAAATGGATTAGATTTGGGTCTAATGTGCAGGTCACAGAAATTTCAGCAGGGAATAAGTTGTCAAGAAGGAACTTGAAGCAAATGATGTCTATTAGCTCAAGTGTAAGGACAGTTCACACTGGTTTAAGGTATCAGTGATCAGAAGATCAGATGGAACAATATTACATTACATGGTCAAACAGGGGCCTTTTTATACAGTTTTGACTAGAGATGAGCGCACTCGGATTTATGAAATCCGAGCCCACCCGAACGTTGCCGATCCGAGTCGGATCCGAGACAGATCCGGGTATTGGCGCCAAATTCAAATCTGAAACTGAGGCTCTGACTCATAATCCCGTTGTCGGATCTCGCGATACTCGGATCCTATAAATTCCCCGCTAGTCGCCGCCATCTTCACTCGGGCATTGATCAGGGTAGAGGGAGGGTGTGTTAGGTGGTCCTCTGTCCTGCTATATCTCGTGCTGTTCAGTTAAATTCTGTGCTGTTCAGTTAAGTTCTGTGCTGTGCTGTGCTCAGTCCAGTGGTGCTGTGTCCTGTGCTCTGTCCTTCTGAGGTCAGTGGTGCTGCTGGGTCCTGTGCTGTGTCCTGTTCAGTCCAGTGGTGCTGTGTCCTGTGCTCTGTGCTTCTAAGGGCATAGTTATTTCCCCAATATTCCAAAGTGTTTCAAAAAATAAAAAAAAGTTATTTAAAAAAAATACAAAAAACTAATTACATTTTTTTTTAATTACAACAAAATTTGCACAACCAATCCTGCAGTATAAGCCCATTGGTACTGCAATATTGCCAAGTTCACACATTCAGCAGTAAAAGTCCAGTGGTTCTGCAATATTACAAAGTTCACACATTCTGCAGTATCAGTCCAGTGGTGCTGTGTCCTGTGCTCTGTCCTGCTGAGTTCAGTAGTGCTGCTGGGTCCTGCGCTGTGTCCTGTTCAGTCCAGTGGTGCTGTGTCCTGTGCTCTGTACTTCTAAGGGCATAGTTATTTCCCCATTATTCCCAAGTTTTTTAAAAAAAAAAAAAAGTTATAAAAAATAAAAAAAAAATAAAAAAAAAATTATAACCAAATTTGCAAAGCCAATCCAGCAGTATATAAGCCCATTGGTACTGCAATATTACCAAGTTCACACATTCAGCAGTAAAAGTCCAGTGGTACTGCTATTACAAAGTTCACTGATTCAGCAGTGTATAAGTTCAGTGGTACGGCTATTACAAAGTTCACTGATTCAGCAGTGTATAAGTCCAGTGGTACTGCTATTACACAGTTCCCTGATTCAGCAGTGTATAAGTCCAGTGGTACTGCTATTACAAAGTTCACTGATTCAGCAGTGTATAAGTTCAGTGGTACGGCTATTACAAAGTTCACTGATTCAGCAGTGTATAAGTCCAGTGGTACTGCTATTACACAGTTCCCTGATTCAGCAGTGTATAAGTCCAGTGGTACTGCTATTACAAAGTTCACTGATTCAGCAGTGTATAAGTTCAGTGGTACTGCTATTACAAAGTTCACTGATTCAGCAGTATAAGTCCAGTGCTACTCTCCTGTGCCGCATATAATTTTTAAAGGCTTTGCCGAGTGTGTGTGGCTTAGGGGTACGCTCTCTTGTGCTACATATAATGGAAAACCAAAATTTGGAGGATAAAGTAGGGAAAGATCAAGACCCACTTCCTCCTAATGCTGAAGCTGCTGCCACTAGTCATGACATAGATGATGAAATGCCACCAACGTCGTCTGGCAAGCCCGATGCCCAATCTCCTAGTACAGGGCATGTAAAATCCAAAAAGCCCAAGTTCTCCAAAAATAGCAAAAAGAGAAACTTAAAATCATCTAAGGAGAAACGTAAAGTTGGCAATATGCCATTTACGACACGTAGTGGCAAGGAACGGCTTAGGCCCTGGCCCGTGTTCATGACTAGTGGTCCAGCTTCAACCAAGGATCTAAGCCCTCCTCCCCCCCTCCAAAAAATTTAAGAGAGTTATGCTGTCAGCAACAACAACAAAACAGCAAAGAACTCTGCCTTCTAAACAGATGACATCACAAATCCCCAAGGCGAGTCAAAGGGTGTTGTTGGTTGTGAACCCTGACCTTCCCATCACTGTACGGGAAGAGGTGACTCCATCCAGCATTTGCAGCACGCCCTCTGCATATGCTGGAAGGATCACCCACAGTCCAGTTACAGATTTGGCTAATGAAGGTGTGAATGTTGTACACTGGGAGGAGGATATTGATGTAGCTGGCGCTGAGGAGGATGTTGATGATTATGATGCAGACAGATACCAAATTGCCTTTCTCAATTTCTATTTATATTCTAGATTATATAACGGCTGAAAAGTTTTCTGTTTTACTCCTAGTGGAGAGGGGATCTGATGCAGACAGATACCAAACTGCCTTTGTCCATTTATTTGTATATTTGAATTTCTAGTTCTACAGTCTATGCAGGCTGCTTTATTTATATTCAACTACAAGTGTAGGGCGGGGGGGCATAGATAGCCACCAAAGTAACGTGGTCCATTTAATTTCACTTTCTAGCTCCACAGTCTGTGCAGCCTGCTTTTTTTATCTTCAAAGTATTTATATTTACAAGCCTTGCAATCTAAATTAACTAGAGGTAGTGACGTGCTAGAACTCCAAAAGGCAGTTTGGATGCCCCTGTACAAACTGGCTCTATTTTTTAACTGAGTTGTCCCCCCTCCAGTGTGTACACGGAAAGAGTTTTTAGTGCAGCGGGGAACCTGGTCAGTGAGCGGCGAAGGAGGTTGCTTCCTCACAACGTTGAAAAAATGATGTTTATAAAAATGAATAATCAATTCCTCAATGAAGTACAGCACTGCCCTCCAGACAGTACAGAGGGACTGTGGTTGTGGAGTCCAGCGGGGACGAATTGATAATGTGTGAGGAGGAGGAAGTACACACTGTAGGTGGAGAGGAATCAGAGGTTGAGGATGAGGACGACATCTTTCCTCAGTAGAGCCTGTTTAGTTTGTACAGGGAGAGATGAATTGTTTTATTGGTGTGGGGGCCCAAACAAACCAATCATTTCAGCCACAGTTGTTTGGTAGGCCCTGTCGCTGAAATGATTGGTTTGTTAAAGTGTGCATGTCCTATTTCAACAACATAAGGGTGGATGGGAGGGCCCAAGGACAATTCCATCCTGCAACTTTTTTTTTGGCATTATGTGACCATTCAACAGTCGTTTGCCATGTTCAAAAAGTAAAAGAAAATGCCAACAAATTCAATAAATTAAATCAAAAGTTAAATGCCCTGTCATTATTTAAAACAAGAGGTTTTGACGTGCTAGAATTAGTGTAGTGTTAAGATGTTATAAACACTACACTCGGAAATTGGAGGAGGTATTGTGGCCCCGGTATCAAATTGGGTATCGGGGCCACCCCACTACGCAGTCCAGATACTTGTTTGGTGGAATTCAGACCAGCTGAGGGTGTATTTATTTTATTGTGGCCCCGGTATCAAATTGGGTACCGGGGCCACCCCACTATGCAGTCCAGATACTTGTTTGGTGGAATTCAGACCAGTTGAGGGTGTATTTATTTTATTGTGGCCCCGGTATCAAATTGGGTACCGGGGCCACCCCACTACGCAGTCCAGATACTTGTTTGGTGGAATTCAGACCAGTTGAGGGTTTTATTATTATATTGTGGTGACCACTCTATACCACACTACCACTCTATACCACTCTATTTAATACTTTAATTCTATTTAATACATTAATTCTATTACTAATTCCCATAAAGAGGAACTGCTGCTTCTATTTATTACTTTAATTCTATTAGTAGTTACCATAAAGAAACCAATTTTACCAAAAGTATAATATGACTTACAAACACTACACTTGAAAGATGGTGCCTTTAAATGAAAAAGTCAGTCTTCATTGCACGACTATGTGCAACAGGGACAGTTTTTGGGTTTACAAAGTCAACCAATAACACTTCGACCCTGTCTGTCTTTAACATACTCGATGGGATCTCAATGACGAATGGTCTGTACCATGTTTGGAGGAGGTAATGTGGCCCCGGTACCAAATTGGGTACCGGGGCCACTCCACTATGCAGTCCAGATAGAGGTGTATCAGATATTAAACAACGTTGACTGTTGCTGCAAAAATTTTAAATAATATTGTGGGGAACACTACACTACGCAGTCCAGATACTTGTTTGGTGGAATTCAGACCTGTGTAGGGTTTTTTAATAATATTGTGGTGACCCACTCCTCTACGCAGTCCAGGTACATTATTCGGTGAGATTCATACCAGTTGATGGTTTTCTTATTATATATATTGTGGTGACCCACTCCTCTACGCAGTCCAGGTACATTATTGGTGCGAATCATACAAGTTCAGGGTTTTTAATTTATATTGTGGTGACCCACTCCTCTACGCAGTCAAGGTACATTATTGGTGCGAATCATACAAGTTCAGGGTTTTTAATTTATATTGTGGTGACCCACTCGTCTACGCAATCCAGGTACATTATTGGTGCGAATCATACAAGTTGATGGTTTTCTTATTATATATATTGTGGTGACCCACTCCTCTACGCAGTCCAGGTACATTATTGGTGCGAATCATACAAGTTGATGGTTTTCTTATTATATATATTGTGGTGACCCACTCCTCTACGCAGTCCAGGTACATTATTGGTGCGAATCATACAAGTACAGGGTTTTTAATTTATATTGTGGTGACCCACTCCTCTACGCAGTCCAGGTACATTATTGGTGCGAATCATACAAGTTCAGGGTTTTTAATTTATATTGTGGTGACCCACTCCTCTACGCAGTCCAGGTACATTATTGGTGCGAATCATACAAGTTCAGTGTTTTTAATTTATATTGTGGTGACCCACTCCTCTACGCAGTCCAGGTACATTATTGGAGCGAATCATACAAGTTCAGGGTTTTTAATTTATATTGTGGTGACCCACTTCTCTACGCAGTCCAGGTACATTATTGGTGCGAATCATACAAGTTCAGGGTTTTTAATTTATATTGTGGTGACCCACTCCTCTACGCAGTCCAGGTACATTATTGGTGCGAATCATACAAGTTGATGGTTTTCTTATTATATATATTGTGGTGACCCACTCCTCTACGCAGTCCAGGTACATTATTGGTGCGAATCATACAAGTTGATTGTTTTCTTATTATATATATTGTGGTGACCCACTCCTCTACGCAGTCCAGGTACATTATTGGTGCGAATCATACAAGTTGATGGTTTTCTTATTATATATATTGTGGTGACCCACTCCTCTACGCAGTCCAGGTACATTATTGGTGCGAATCATACAAGTTGATGGTTTTCTTATTATATATATTGTGGTGACCCACTCCTCTACGCAGTCCAGGTACATTATTGGTGCGAATCATACAAGTTGATGGTTTTCTTATTATATATATTGTGGTGACCCACTCCTCTACGCAGTCCAGGTACATTATTGGTGCGAATCATACAAGTTGATGGTTTTCTTATTATATATATTGTGGTGACCCACTCCTCTACGCAGTCCAGGTACATTATTGGTGCGAATCATACAAGTACAGGGTTTTTAATTTATATTGTGGTGACCCACTCCTCTACGCAGTCCAGGTACATTATTGGAGCGAATCATACAAGTTCAGGGTTTTTAATTTATATTGTGGGGACCCACTCCTCTACGCAGTCCAGGTACATTATTGGTGCGAATCATACAAGTTCAGGGTTTTTAATTTATATTGTGGTGACCCACTCCTCTACGCAGTCCAGGTACATTATTGGAGCGAATCATACAAGTTCAGGGTTTTTAATTTATATTGTGGTGACCCACTCCTCTATGCAGTCCAGGTACATTATTGGTGCGAATCATACAAGTTCAGGGTTTTTAATTTATATTGTGGTGACCCACTCCTCTACGCAGTCAAGGTACATTATTGGTGCGAATCATACAAGTTGATGGTTTTCTTATTATATATATTGTGGTGACCCACTCCTCTACGCAGTCCAGGTACATTATTGGTGCGAATCATACAAGTTGATGGTTTTCTTATTATATATATATTGTGGTGACCCACTCCTCTAGGCAGTCTAGGTACATTATTGGTGCGAATCATACAAGTTGATGGTTTTCTTATTATATATATATTGTGGTGACCCACTCCTCTACGCAGTCCAGGTACATTATTGGTGCGAATCATACAAGTACAGGGTTTTTAATTTATATTGTGGTGACCCACTCCTCTACGCAGTCCAGGTACATTATTGGAGCGAATCATACAAGTTCAGGGTTTTTAATTTATATTGTGGGGACCCACTCCTCTACGCAGTCCAGGTACATTATTGGTGCGAATCATACAAGTTGATGGTTTTCTTATTATATATATATTGTGGTGACCCACTCCTCTAGGCAGTCTAGGTACATTATTGGTGCGAATCATACAAGTTGATGGTTTTCTTATTATATATATATTGTGGTGACCCACTCCTCTACGCAGTCCAGGTACATTATTGGTGCGAATCATACAAGTTCAGGGTTTTTAATTTATATTGTGGTGACCCACTCCTCTACGCAGTCCAGGTACATTATTCGGTGCGATTCATACCAGTTGATGGTTTTCTTATTATATATATTGTGGGGACCCACTCCTCTACGCAGTCCAGGTACATTATTGGTGCGAATCATACAAGTTCAGGGTTTTTTAATTTATATTGTGGTGACCCACTCCTCTACGCAGTCCAGGTACATTATTTGGTGCAATTCATACCAGTTGATGGTTTTCTTATTATATATATTGTGGTGACCCACTCCTCTACGCAGTCCAGGTACATTATTGGTGCGAATCATACAAGTTGATGGTTTTCTTATTATATATATATTGTGGTGACCCACTCCTCTAGGCAGTCTAGGTACATTATTGGTGCGAATCATACAAGTTGATGGTTTTCTTATTATATATATATTGTGGTGACCCACTCCTCTACGCAGTCCAGGTACATTATTGGTGCGAATCATACAAGTACAGGGTTTTTAATTTATATTGTGGTGACCCACTCCTCTACGCAGTCCAGGTACATTATTGGAGCGAATCATACAAGTTCAGGGTTTTTAATTTATATTGTGGGGACCCACTCCTCTACGCAGTCCAGGTACATTATTGGTGCGAATCATACAAGTTGATGGTTTTCTTATTATATATATATTGTGGTGACCCACTCCTCTAGGCAGTCTAGGTACATTATTGGTGCGAATCATACAAGTTGATGGTTTTCTTATTATATATATATTGTGGTGACCCACTCCTCTACGCAGTCCAGGTACATTATTGGTGCGAATCATACAAGTTCAGGGTTTTTAATTTATATTGTGGTGACCCACTCCTCTACGCAGTCCAGGTACATTATTCGGTGCGATTCATACCAGTTGATGGTTTTCTTATTATATATATTGTGGGGACCCACTCCTCTACGCAGTCCAGGTACATTATTGGTGCGAATCATACAAGTTCAGGGTTTTTTAATTTATATTGTGGTGACCCACTCCTCTACGCAGTCCAGGTACATTATTTGGTGCAATTCATACCAGTTGATGGTTTTCTTATTATATATATTGTGGTGACCCACTCCTCTACGCAGTCCAGGTACATGTTTTGGTGCGATTAAGACCAGTTGATGGTTTTCTTATTATATTGTGGGGACCACTCCACTACGCAGTCCAGAAAGATAGCTCGTTGCAACGTTTTGGACTAAGAACTATATTGTGAGGTGTTCAGAATACACGGTAAATTAGTGGAAATGCTTGTTATTGAATGTTATTGAGGTCAATAATAGAGTAGAAGTGAAAATAAGCCCAAAAAATTGATTTTTTAACTTTTTATGCTTTTTTAAAAAAAAATCCGAATCAAAAACCTTAAATCCGAACCAAAACCTTTCGGCAGGTGTTTTGCGAAACAAATCCGAACCCAAAGCATTGAGAAAATCTGGATCCAAAACACAAAACACGAGACCTCAAAAGTCGCCCGTGCACATCCCTAGTTTTGACACATGTGGGCAGCGGTTAACCCAGCCCCTTCCTAGCTGGCACTGGAACGTCTGATCAGATAATCTAACATCAGGATATAATCTATTCTTGCATCTAACACAATTTAACTTCCACATCAGATTTGCTGTCTACATTGTTAGGATTCCTATTTAGGATTCCTATTTTTCATTTACTCATTTGTCAACACTTAGCAAAACATTAACCCATTATGATCTGAGTTCCTTTATTTCTTTTTGATTAGATTTGCAATTCTCTCCTAGTTTACCATGTTTTACCATTTTTTTGTTATCATTATTTATTTGATAGGTATGATATCTTTTACTGTTGATCTAATTTCATCATAAATAAGTTATTGGCTCTGACAAGTTTTTATTCAATTAGTTTTAATGGGGTTGACTGATTTTCTGTAGTGTTATTATCATCCTTAATAATCTACTTTCAAAACAGTGATCTTTTGTTAGCACGACAGCATGACTTATCTCATCATCTCATCAGTGGGATTGTTTTCACTGTATTTAGATGTAGGGAAAGGTATAAAGAATCTATTATTTCTAATTGGCATTTTGACTTACAGTATATCTTCTATCCATTTGATATTATATACTGATCGTATAGTAAGCAGGGCCGCCGAGACGGTGGGGGGAGCAGGTACATTTTACCCGGGCTTGCCAGGAGGCCCGGGCCGGGCCCTCGCGTGCAAATTTGTAATTTTTTATTTTTTTTCTATTCGTTTTTTGTTTTTTTTTTATTTTATTTTTCCGCGGGGGGGGGGGGGGGGGGAGGGGTTTCTGTCGTTGATGGGGGGAGCTGGAAATAAAAAAAAAAAAAAAAAAGATCCATACTCACGTGATCGGCGCTGCGTCCCTCCTTCCTCTCTTCTCCATTCACACTGACTGCCGGGCGTGACGTCATCAAGTCACGCCCGGCAGTCAGTGAGGAGCACCAGACAAGACTAGAAGAAGGAAGAGAAGAAAAGAAAGAAGGTAAGTAGAGAAGCGGAGAGGCAAGGGGGGGGGAAACAGAAAGGGACAGTGCTATAAAGAAGAGGGAGTAATACAAACAGGGGAGAGAGGCAGAGAGTAAAAAAAAAAAAAAAAGGGGAGAGAAACACTAATAAAAAAAGGGGAGAGAAACACTAAAAAAAAAAGGGGAGAGAAACACAAAAAAAAAAAGGGGAGAGAAGCACTAATTAATGGGCGCTATTTTGTTTGTAGGTTGATGGTGGGGCAATTTAATAGTGGGGACTATTAATTTATGATGGGGTGGTTTGGGGACTATTGAATATGGGGGTGAGTTTAGGGAGAATGAGGTCTATTTATTAAATGTGACTATGAGTTATTTAATGGCAGTAATAATGATTGCGGGAAATAGGTATTGCTGTTTGCAGGAAGGGAATAGGTTTATTTATTAATATGTGAATACTATTATTTTAATGTTGGGGCTGGAGGAAGGCTTAATTATTAATCGTGGGTGCTATTGATTTAACGCCGGGGCTGGCTGTAATTTTCTATATGTAGACATTTTTTTTTTCCAAATAGGTCCTTCAACATTCCAGGATCCGGACAAGCCGCAACTAAAGAAACCAGCAGTCACAGGTGGTGAAAGTGAGAAGAACAGGTAAGAGAGAGCAACAGAGTGTGTGAAATGTTGTGATTCTAGTAGGGATAATGTCAATTTTTGGTGAGTGTTGTGCCCAATGTAAGGTGCAAGCAAGGACTGAACTCTTTGTGTACACACTGCATTCTTTGTATACTACACTGTGGTGCTAGATGTCTTAAAAGTCAGGAGTGCTGGGACATATGTGACGCTCTGGTGAATTCAGGACCTAGTGATTTTGATGTGCTAGCCACGCCCCAACGGCGCATTGCCATGCCCCCAAATGTATGACCACACCCCGAAAAATTTTGCACCGCCGCTTTGGGCTTACTCGACTATGAGGGGGGCCTCATGAATTTGTTGTACCCGGGCCCTGAATTCCTCTTGGCAGCCCTGATAGTAAGTACCTCATACATAGCAAATTAAGCCATCTATATGGAATAAGTGGTAATGTATAATGTTGGCTTTGACATCAATTCATTCCATGGGGTATTTGGGGGTTATTCTTATCATGTATATCCTCCTGATACTCAGATTCTTCCTGTGCCATTTGTATAGACATGTTTTTATTAATTTAGTTCTGTCAGCTTGTATGCCACTTAATAGGCAACATTCATTGGACTACACCTACCTCATCAAATAGAAGGGTAAGCAGATTTATTTATATATTGTTATCAGCATCTTCGGAGTTACATTGATTATCTACTTCCAGAACCACAATCAATTGCAGCTGGAAGCCGTCAGTGCAGCTTATTTCTCCACCTCAACATCGCAAATGCCCTCATAGTTCACACACGCACACTGGCCGATATATTGATTGTGGACAATATTCTTATTAGTAATTTAATGATTTTATACATATATAATTATTTTAATTTGGCTAGTAGATTATATTGTTCAAATCGCTCATCACCACATATGCCCTTGCAGTTCAAGGAAGAATGCATTGATTGTGTGTAATATTTTTATTATTTGTTCATTTAATGCATATAAAAAATGTAATTGCTAAAAGAATGAGTATTTTCATTATTAGATCTTATAAACAAATACTTTTATACTTAATTCAGAAAATAATAAACTTCTTATATAAATTATTATTATTAAAAATAATATATGAGACAAATTATAATAAATCGAAGGGCTATTAAAAGTGATCATATTATTGATACTTCAGACATACTAAATTAAACATTTATGTGGGGTGAATAATAATAGATGATATTGTGTAAAGTGCATAATAAAATATGATATTAATTATGATGTGGCTATATCGTTAATTATTGCATGGAGAGTGTTAAAAAAAAAAATCAACTTACCCATGTGCATTACACGTGTGCTAAATTGATTTTTGTGGTGAGTGTGTTAAAATTAATTTTCCTGTTATTCTACTGAATATGAAATGAGGTTACTAGGGATAAAATAAAATAAATTGTGAACAACCTAACTAAAAATTAACTTTTTATAAACTGTGCAAAATAGTGTTTTCTTATCATCTCCCTCCTCTTTTTTTCTGTGAAGATTACTCCTTTTCTCCTTTTTGGTCATCTATTTTTGAATGTTTTTGATTACTATATGATGTGTCTACCCTATTTAGTTTATAATTGATTCATACGTGCCATTTTGAGATTCTTTGGTGCTCTATATTCTTTCCTAATGATTATGTGGGTTTCTTTGGTACGATCATTCTTTATCACAATGATTTTAAGTTTCAGTGACCTGTAATTGTTATTAATTTTAATTTAATGATTTACTATTTTATTTTCTCTATTTGCAGTTGTTATCGTATTGTTTTTTTTTGTATTTTTTATTTTTGCTTTTGATTTTCATTTCATTATTTTAATTGTATCTTATATAACTCATTATAATTAGAGATGCTCAGGCTCATCGTTACATCGTCAGATCTTGCGAGCTTTGGATTCTATAAGTAATGCGCCATTTCACAGAGGGACACAGAAGGGGTAACACAGTTCTTGCAAGTCTCTAGTGCAGTTGGGCAGTGTTATAGGTAGAAAAGAAAGAGGAGGGGTAGTAGTGTTCTTCAAAGTCCCCAGTGACATTCAGGAGAGCTCCATTGCTCCAATGCTAACTGTCATTGCTGAAATAGAAATAATAGGTCTGGCAGGCTTAGTCTTCTAAATCTGCAGTCACAATGTACTGTGTTATATAGGTAAAACACAAAGAGGAGAGCTCCATTGCTAATTGCACAACTTTTCTTTATTGACACTACTGTGTGGCAATGTTTCCTAGATGTGCTAGGAACTGCCGTGTGTTTGAGTCATTGCTCTGTCGCTTAGCATCCAGCCAGGTCGCTGTAGTCTTTGTTTGAAAGTGTATGACAATTATATTGTGACCTGTGAGGTGGTCAAAATTGACTGCAAATTACTTAAAATTAGTGTTATTGAGGTTAATAATAATGTAGGGGAAAAAAAAAGCAAAAATATTTGATTTTAGCCCAAAAAATAAATAAATAGGGATTTTAGAAAAAAAAACGGGAACCAAAACCAAAACACGCAAGGGCGGTTTTACCAAAACACAAAGTTAATCAAAAATCCAAAAACAAAACCAGAACACGGGGGTCAGTGAACATCTCTTATTATAATATTTGTTTTACAGATTATTCCCTCCAGCTCTCTTCCTTCATCACCACCCAAGAGAACAACCTCCGAGAGGTCAACATAAAGATATCTGATTACATTTTTTGTAAGACTCTTCCTTTTATTTTATTATAGAATTACCATAAAGTCATTATTTTCTTTCACCCCTTGCGGCTAATGATATCCAATAAAAATATGCATCTTGATTCGTTTTTTAAAAGTTCCCTTACAATATCATCACCTCTTATCACTAATGATATTTTCTCCATGCAAAATCCTGTATGAATTTAAGGTCACTATTGTGGTTTTTTAAAAAACGTCTTGCTTGGTCATAGGTCTCATTTTGGCTATATCTGATATGGCTTTGCGGATATTGCCAGTGTGTTCTAATAATCTTTGTTTGATACCCACATAATTAAATCCACAGATACATGTTATACAATATATTACTCCTGGTGTGTTGCAGTTCATGAATGTTTTTATTTCATGTATTTTTTGGTATTTATCCTTCTTTTAATATACTTGCAAGCTTTACATCTCTTGCAGGCATGAATTCCTTCAGTTTTCCAGAGATTCCGCTTTTATTTTCAGGGTTAGTATAGTGACTCTTGACCAAGAAGTCCCTCAGGTTTTTAGATCTTTTCCAACTGTTTGGAATCTTATCACCAATCACTGGTCTGACCCAGTCATCTAGCCATCACAATTTTTTCTTTGTCAAAGTCGCTCAGATCCCTACGCCATTTTTCTTGCTCGCAACACATTAAATTCAAGAACTTAATATATCCCTTCTCTTGATAACAAGATAATTATTACAGTTCTTATTAACTTTCATTTCAATCTTTCCTCTCTGTATACCCCTTTGTTCCTTCTTGTGAAGCATTTTTCTATAACGGCTGTGACATGCTTTATATCTGACATTATTTACCTATTTTATATTTACTGTGTCTAATTTTTTGATTACCCTTTTTTTTTTATACATCTGCAGTATTTTTTATAAGTCTCAGAACCAAACCAATCATTTTTTGTTTCAGCAATTGTAATTGCTTTTGGGATTGTTTTGGGAAAGTATATTTACGTCATTTAAAATTGTGATGCTCTATGGCACAGGAATGTTATGGGGCATGTCCTTATAGCCACCAGGGCAGCTATCGCCAATGGAAGCAGCCATTAGCCCCTACACTGAAGATTGTATCAAAAGTGAATTATAGTTTTGGAATAAAGACTTTGGGGTGCCCTATTCTACTGTGGCAGCCTCTCCACTAGTTAAATGAAAAAGTTGGCAGGTATATGTAGCGGAGGGGGCAGGAGCTCCTCCTCGGGCTTCCCAACAGGTTGTTAATGAGTACTCTTTGTAATTATTAGGGTTGTATTGGCCGAATAGTCTAATTTCATGTTTATTAGTTTAGGAGGTTTGAATTGTAAATGTACAACTTCTTATTTATATCTCAGTACGTTCAGGTATGTGATCATTTTTTTTTATGACCTACTGTTGTGTTCCTTACCCACTGTGTACCCCTCCTTTCCCTTTCCCATATTTTAACATCCTTCCCCTACCCTCTTTATTTTCTGTACCCTTACTTGACATTTTTGCAAAAACTAATAAAAAAAAATTCAGATAAAAAAAAGTGTGATGCTCTGATAGATGTATATACGATATCACATTTCCAGTACATAACTGTATATATAATTATTTCTCGTCTTCCTCTAATATGATGCATCATGTTACAATTTACTCACAGGAACAATGAACCTTTATATGCCACACAACATACACTTTCAGCAGTTTCCACACTTTTTTCCTCTTCATGATTCATGATTTCTCAATATAACCACATCACTTTTTGATGTATATATAATTTACTAATGTTCAGTGTTTATTTCCTTATAGGTATCACTTATTGTGTCAGTACTGCCAGAATACCAATGCAATGTGACTCTTGTGAATTGTTCCACTGTCAAAAGGTATGAAAGATATGTATAAGGTTATGTATATAAATATATATTGTTATATAGTTATACATACAGTTATTATATATGTATATATATGTATAAAGTTTGATATGATATCAAATCCACAGTTATAGCATTAGGTTATCAGGGTGTATGACATCCACACATCACCCTTTTTCAATATTTGAGTGGCACAGCTAGTACACGTTTATTCTCGACATATAGAGGCTGAACAGTGTAAAATTTGACAGATAACAGGCACTCAATCACTCCATTTATCTCAGAGAAATGTGCTAAATGTCTAACTTGTATGAGGTGGTTCTTGCTTTGTTATTCCCAAGGTTTTGGCTAATTATGTGACATTATGTTTAAAGCCAGCAACACACAAGCCAATCTTGGCCCAACAGCAATTCATTTCTAATTTGGTCATAAACATTGGAAGCCGAATTGAACAGGTCTGATCAATTAGGTCCATATGACGTGGGGCCCTTTTAGTGTGGTTGACAGATATCTGCACAAATACAACCATCAGCAGCCAACTGACATCTGGATTTACAATCAATAAAACCTTCACCCTCCAGATAGTTTGGACTGTAAGTCTTTATATTTTTGTATTATTTTCATTATGCTGATAACTTCTGTGAGAAACAGGTTAATTTGTATTGTCCTCACAATTGTTCTTTTAAAATTGCAAATCCAATAAAACTTTTTGAAGACAAAATTATATCCCTTATACTATACTAAGGAGAGTGTGGAGAGATCGATATCTGAGTCTACATCTCCTGTTGGTGGGGTGGTCTTTATTTAAACTGAGAATATACATAGGCTATCATGGGATTAAGAAAAACATGGGATTAAGAAGGGGCAGCATGGCGTCTAAGTGGTTAGCACTTTTGCCTCACAGTACTGGAGTCATGAGTTCAATTCTCGACCATGGCCTTTTTTGTGTGGAGATTGTATGTTCTCCCCGTGTTTGCGTGGGTTTCCTCCGGTTGCTCCGATTTCCTCCCACACTCCAAAACATACTGGTAGGTTAATTGGCTGCTATCAAATTGACCCTAGTCTCTCTCTCTCTCTCTCTCTCTCTCTCTCTCTCTCTGTCTGTGTGCGTATGTTAGAAAATTTAGACTGTAAACTCCAATGGGGCAGAGACTGATGTGAATGAGTTCTCTGTAGAGCGATCCGGAATTAGTGGCGATATATAAATAAATGGTGATGATGATGATGAACATCATACATAGCCTCAAACTAACTGCCATTTTAAAAAAAAATTCTTGCATCAATAAAGCCACAACATTTCTGTTTAGGCGGCCCTACAATATTGTCTAATTGTGAAAAAGGAATAAGTGAAAAAAAGCATTGAACACATCACGGCGATCAGGGCCCGATTAAGGGTTCCAGCCGCCCTAGGCTATTACCGCCGCAGCGCCCCCCCCCCCCTGCCCCCCAATATAAGTGTATAGGAATACTCCTGAATATGTATATTCAGGAGAATTCGCCAGCATTCAAAATTAGACAGATTGTGCATTCTCTCTTACCTGTTCTTGCTCTTCTCTCTTACCTGTTCTTGCAGCTTTGTTGTCTTCTAGCTGGCTTCTGGAAAGTCGGGTCCTGTTTTGAAAATATGCAGCAATTGTATTATAATGCTAAATGTTAACAAAGCCTGAATGATTAGGCTCCAAAACACAACAGTCCATTATGGATATATAAAACTACCCCATAGCACAGGCATATGAAGGCAATAAAATATATGAAAATTGTTGTCAAAGAGCTATAATCAAATATAAACCTCTATCAGCCCCATCTGACTAAAATTTTGCATTCTAATGACCTTAGAACCACAGAGACCATCCTCATAACCGTCACACAATACAAAGATTATGCCCCCCCAAAGCTGCTCTATTTTTTTAAATAGTCCCCTCAACCATTTCATCAGCCTCTTCAACTGACCCCATTAGCATTGTCAATTGCCCCCTTTAGCCTCTTCACCTGCCCCTTTAGAATTATCTGCCCCATTAGCATTGTTACCTGCCCCCATTAGCCTCTTTAGCCATTAGCATTGCTATCTGCCCCTATTATCGTTGTTACTTGCCCCATTAGCTTCTTCACCTGCCCCTTTAGAATTATCTGCCCCCATTAGCATTGTTACCTGCCGCCCTTTAGACAAGTGGCGGTCCCGATGATTCAGGACCAACGCTGCCTAAGTAGAAAAAAAAAAATGAAAGGAAAAAAAAATTAACCTCGGGGACGCTGCGCCCCCCAGACTCCAGCGCTCCAGGCTGCAGCCTGATCAGCCTATTGGTTGATCAGGCCCTGACGGCGATGCTCAATGCTTTTGCCACTGTGCCAGAAATGTCATTATTTTGTTAATTCCTCCATTCAATAAATAATTGTTTTTGCTCTTTAATAAACATCCTCTTTTTGGAAAGACTGCACAGGAATTACTTGTAAGATAGAGGTAGATACTGGTAATACTGCAACTTCCTGGACACAGGCAGCTGGTCACTAGTTATCAGTGCATGTTTGAGGGCACACGTGTTACATACAAATTTTGACATCACTTTACTGTAGTATTATATTTCTTGGTACTTGTCATTTCTTAATTCCAGATGCCCTAATCTTGGCTTTTTTTCTGATTCTAACACAATTGTCTATTGGTACCTTGTCGGCTCCCACCTAGTGAGAGTCTCATATGGGGACTCACATCTGTGTGCCACTGTGGAAATTCATCATTCAGTTTTGCAGGCACAGACTGGTGAATAATAAGATACCTTCATATTATGTGTAATGATCTGTCATAGCAATGCGCCACAACTGCTATAACAGCATGATATTTTCCCTTAATGTCAGGAAAAGGTAAGTGACTTGCTTTTATGTATGATCAGAGCATGCTGATACCAGAATGTCAGTGTATACATATATTATTTACAGAAATATTAAAGCAGATTGTCCATTAAATAAAAGATGTATATTACACAAAGAAGCTGTAGTATAAATCTAAATATCTAAAAATATGGGGAAGCACGGAATGGAAGACCCTAACTAGGGGCTTAGATATGTAAGTTGTTTTGTATAAGTAAATAATTAAATTTTTTATATTTTTAAAATGTTTCTACTAACCAATACGTGCCTGACTTTTACACAAAGGGCGTGCCAGATAGACATAGAAGGGGAAGACAAACTATACAGCATGAGCAGACTAATTATGTTTTTGTTTTTTTAAACAAAAATGTTACTAGGTTATGACAGGATGGGCTTACTCTGCCACCCAGACTTTCTCTCGTCCGTTTATCTGTCCGAATAGTCTTAGAGCATCAGTAACCTGCCATTTCTGACCACTCCTACTGGTGTTGTTCTGCCACCAGACACTCACTGACTGCAAGTACCAACTGTGCACCAGCTACAGGAGAATAATCACTGCAACCACCAGACTCCTTCTCTGACACCTGGAAATCCTTAATTCCGGGTGTTGTATACAGCTGCTGCAGCTACTAAAAGCATAAAAATTAAAAGTAACCATTAATCATTAAGGGATGAACTAATAGTCAAAATGAATTGATCCTTTTGAAACAATGACATGTTATTTAACATTAATTTTACTTTGTGGTATTTGAACCACCTTGCAATGATTTTCTTTTCACACAAAATTTTAACTCCCCTCTTCGGTTCCTTACTCAACTGATGCTGTGTTTATTAATTATATTACGTAGAATGTCTTTTTTTATACAGTGTTGGTGTTTCTTTCATGCTCCTTGAAGCATAAGTGCAATTTCACTAATCAGCTCAATACCTAGGCTGTAATGGATCTTGTCAAGTTTCTTGGCTATACGTCAATTTCCCACTCCTAGCTCTGACATGATTGAATTGATTTGCCGTTTAGCAGTGCATCAGCTCATAATTGTGAATAGATGTTACACTTTTAACATTTAAAAGACCTTTTTATATATGTACTACTTCAGTAGATATATTAACCATGCTAAAAATAACGTTAGTTTGTAAGCTTGTTAATTAAATAGTTGTTATTACTATAATTGTTACAAGCATTTAAAATCATAAACTGCATAATGTTAATGTCTCTCTTTCATTGCACCCAAACCTCTTCGCATGTTCAGGCTTACTATTACTGTAAAGGAATAAATAACCCCACGGACACCAATGTAAATTTGGCAAAAATTCACATTTTTATTATTAAATAAGAATTATTGTACAGAAAGTAAAGCGAGTCAGATAACAACTAACAGCAAAACCAAACAGTGGAAGGTCAAAGTGCCATTACACCACTGGTCCCAGGATATAATTACAATTGGCTGGTGCTAAATCTGGCATCAGAGTGATTACACCCCTTCTGGATTAACAAAGACGTTTCTACACAAAGCAGGTCAAAGGGGTCCTACACACAAAAGGACCAAGAGTCAGTTTACTTCAAAGTGGGGCACTCAGCGGAGGCACCGGATGAATTAGTTGCTGACTGCAATGCTCTCCTGCCTACTGTGCCTCATCTGTAAGAGAGCGAAAAATGTTGTGAATGCAATAAAACAGACTAAAAACAGAATTTACTTACCTGTAAATGTCTTTCTTTGATTCCATAGGGAACACTGGAAAGTCTTGACAATGGGGTATAGAGTGGTATTTGCTTTCAGTTGGCACAATAAAGTTTTGTTTGAAGGGCTGACTATATCCTCTCTATGCCCCTCCTACAAGCCAGTTTAGTACTGTGCCTGAGGAGAGACACTTAACCGATTTTTCAGAAAGAGATTAATAAACATAACCAAAGATGCAGTAACTGAAAAGATATAGACAATATTAGTCAACACATAATTGATACATGGCAGGAAAAGGCCCAGCGCTGGGAGGGCGCCCAGTGTCTCCTATAGAATCAGAGAAAGACATTTACCGGTAAGTAAATTCTGTTTTCCCTTTCATCTATAGTGGACACTGGAAAGTCTTGACGTCCAAGAGCAACCCTAATGGAAGGGAGAGCCCTGGGACCCCTGCAACACTTAATCGCCAAACTGAGTGTCAGAACTCGACAGCATATCAAACCCCTCTAGCAGCTGCCCAAGAAGGGCCCATGGATTGAGTGGAATGAGCAGTGATAGATGGCGCAAGTGTTCTTGATGAAGCCAGATAAGCCTGTTGGATAGTGAGACGTATCCACCGTGCTAAAGTCTGCTTAGAAGCAGGCCACCTTGGACGCACAGTGTGATATAATACAAACAGCACATCTGTCTTGCGAACTGTTGCCATTCTTTCCACATATATTCTTAAAGCTCTGACCACATCCAGAGAACGGACTGATGGAGAATTATCCTCTAGGATAGGTACCACTATCGGTTTCTTTAATGTGGAAAGCTGATACAACTTTTGGAAGGAACCCCAAATTTGTTCTTAATTCAGCCCTATTATTAAAAAACACTAGATATGTTGACTTACATGACAGGGCACTGAGATCCGATACTCGCCTTGCTAAAACTAAGGCCAATAACATGACCACTTTCCATGAAAGATATTTCATTTCTGTTAATTCCAAGGCTCAAACAGGGAGGACTGGAGGAAGGATAATACCAACTCCAGATCCCATGACATAGTTGGTGCAACAAACGGAGGTTGTAATCTCAAAATCCCTGTAAGAAGGTCTGTACCTCTGGGAGAACTGCCAGTTTCTGTTTAAAAAATATAGATAAGGCTGAGACCTACACTTTCAAAGATCCCAGTCTCAATCCTTCCTCAAATACTGGCATTGTTGTCCCTTGCAAGGATGGGAAGATCAGTGTGAGAGAGCTGATCCAACAGGCTGCTCAGAGGTACATCAAAGCCAAGGAAAAAGAGCCAGGATATTGGGTAAAGATCCATAATCTAGAATACAGAGATGGAGGAATATTAGACCCTGATGACATTGTAGCAGATGTTGTTGAAGACAAAGACAAGATATGTTTTATCTGCTACGTATCAGCTCCCGGATAACCTGCCAATCATCGTCACATTGAGTATAAAAGACACGCCTCCACATACATACCAACTACAGCCTTGAAAAAGTCACTCCTGTGACGAAACGCTTCGGCCAATCACGAGTCACATCCAGTCTCTCCACATCCGTTCTTGTCATATCTGGCAGCTGTGTGCTCCAAGGTGGAACGCACGCCACATCACATTGGGCGGTTAGATCACCGTCCCTTCGCAGACGTCCGTCAACCTTCGCAAGAGTGCACCATGTACTAGTACCATCTTAACTCCCTACTGATGACATTCACCCACAGATAAGGACGACATCTGATCCGTCTGGACCCGTTAATTCACCTTTGAACGCTGCCAAGCGCAAGTATACTGGTCCTTATTAGTCCGTTTCCATTCCAGAATAGATAGGACAAGCTGGACTGCCTAAATTCGGGACTTTTTGCTATATTTATCATCTGTGTACTACCTCAATCTATATAAGACCAATAGACTTCATTTTACAGCAATTGATGTGTTTTTACAGTGTGTTTTTTACAGTAATAATTTGTATACAATTTTATCCATTTGTATTGTTCTTTCTGTATATTTATGTAAATCCATGTGCTAAAAACCTTTATAAACCTCATAAACATTAACCTTCACGACTTATGCTCCCCTCAATTATAATATTCAACCAATCAATCATTATTTAGGTCGAGCGCAGAATATTTTTGTTATTTAATATTGACAGGTTGGACTTCCCTGATATTCCGCTGCTGACCTAATTTATCCTGTAGTGCGCTTCCCCTCCTTTATTCTATCAATCCTTCCTCAAATACTGCCTGTAAAAACAAAAGAATCTGGATGTTTTAAAGGCTGAGGTAGATACTTTCTGACTGTCGCACCATTTGATATATGATTTCCAGATTTGATGGTAGTGTTTTGATGTGACTTCTTTTCTTGCAGCCACCATAGTTGTAATGACTGATAATGGAAAACCTCTACACCTTAGGAATGCCCTCTCAATAGCCATACCGTAAAATGCAACCACTGTAAATGTGGATGAACCAGCGGACCTTGCAGTAGAAGGTCTCTTCTTAGTGGCAAAGGCCATGGGTCGTCCAGAAGCAGGTACTGAATGACTGAGTACCACGCTCGGCGGGCCCAATCCGGCGCTTTCAGGAATATTTTTACCACCGACCTCATGATCGTCTTGCCACTGCCATTGTGTAGGGGTCCTTACTTGCCCGTGATCCAGCGCTGTCAGCCGCACTTTCGGGTTTGCGGCGAGGAGGACCACGCTACTCACCGCCGAGGGGCATCACGTGACTTCGTGGAGGGGAATTCAAATAAAAAGGAGGATCTGACGTGCATCTGTGTCAGATCAACAGGTTAGTCCTCCTGACTCCGTGCAAGAGTGTGTTCCTGTGTCTCTCTCCTGGATGTTTGTCTTGTGTACCAGACCTGGCTTCCTTGCTTGTTGTTTCATTGGATTTCCCCGTGTGCTGCTGCCATCTGTGTACCGAAACTGGCATGCGACCTAACTACTCTCCTGCTCAGTCCTGTGTGCCGTCTGCCATCTGACCTGTGTACCGAACCCGGCTTGTGACCTAACTACTCTCCTGCTCAGTCCTGTGTGCTGTCTGCCATCTGACCTGTGTGCCGAAAACGGCTTCTGACCTAACTACTCTCCTGCTCAGTCCTGTGTGCCGTCTGCCATCTGACCTGTGTACCGCACCCGACTTGTGACCTAACTATTTTCCTGCTCAGCCCTGTGTGCGGTCTGCCATCTCACCTGTGCACCGAACCTGCTTGTGTCCTGAATCCTCCCGTGGGCCTATTCCCTGCAAGGCTAGCCGTTACCTTTGATTCTGGACCGCACCCCTCAAGGTACCCTCTGATTTCTATTCACATCGTGTTATTATATTCACCTATCCCACTTACGTCTAGGGGCCAAACTAGGGGCCGCGACCTGTAGTCCCTTTGCAGCCAAGTGCATCCCACCTTGCGGTGGTTCTTGGTGAAGAACAAAGGGCTGTTAGACTCCGTGCCTTGCTAGGCTTGTGTGGTGCCCCAAAGCCCTATTAAACAGCACAGAGGAAGTGCATAAATGCTTTTAAAATGCAGGGCTACAAGGGGTTACTAGAGGCTGAGAAAGACACAGTGGGGTTGACAGTTGAACTGAAAGGACGTACCCAGGAGGATGTGCAGGAAGGAGGAGTGTGTGATATAACAACAAGAAAGGGGAAGCTGACATGAGAGACTGGTCTGCTGCTGGAACTGATGACATTGCCAGCACACACGGCTGGAGAAAGGCTGGGGACAAGCAGTGGGGCGTCCAACACAGTCTCCACGAACTGCAGAACCTTTTCAAGGTAAAATCCTAGCCTGCAGTGTACTGCACACACCCCAGCGTCAGAGGGAAGAGTGATGAGAGAACAGCACCATCTTGTGACTGAATTGAGCAACAGTCCTGTGTTTTGTTATAATCTTTAACACTGCCTACAGTTTAACATTTACGTTTTAGAGAGAAAGTACAGAGACTTAATCTGGATTATTAACTCTTCTGGAAACCTGTGCAGGATATTTAAACACTACAAAATTCCTGTGCACAGTTCAACCCAGGACTGAGTGTAAAATATGGTAACGTTACCAGGGATAATATTGGTGCACCAAATGTTTTAGATGAATGTTAATGTTAAGTGATTTACCTAAAAATTGATTTATTGATATTGAAGATGTTATCGCTATTGTGCCTTATACTGACCAGGTGTATATTATATGTTAAATGCTTTTGTGCTCTATGCTGATCAAACGATTATTTTGTCATTACCATTGAGCTGAAGGGGTCAGTGGCGCGGTGGCTTACCAAAATTATCCTTACCGCATTCTTAATAAACCCAAGTTCTTTGACCAATCCTTGTCCCTTTCATTGAAGTATTTATCTTCTGACCACCGGATATCCGAATAGAAAACAACCTGACTCGTGTCTGGAGGACAACGTAAGGGAAGGAAATCCCATCCGCCTCGACCACCACATAAACTTTGGCGTCAAACCGAACAGGATCCGAGTGCATCAGGAGAGTAGTACCCTCAGTGAAAAATGGATCAGCAACCGCTAGGGCCACAAAACCTAGAACAGGCTGCCCCAGCAAGAACACCAAATGTGCCCATAACTCTACCGTACTATTTCGGGGCCCCATGGCTCCCGAAGTACAGCGGGGACGATGACAAGCTACAGAAGACTTCATTCACAGAATTCGAGAACAAACTGGAATCCATGTTCCGTCTATACCCGTTGAATGAACAGCAGAAAGTGGAGATCTTAATAGGGCAACTCACGAGGTCGGTGCTCAGAGAAGTAATCTCGTGGCCGATGGACGACAAGAAAGAAACGACACAAGTTTTAAAAAAAATTTCCACAACGTTTGAGACAAGAACTCTTCCGGAGCTGAAGTTGAAACTATATGCTCGTAAGCAACAACCAAATGAGACACTGCGGGACTATGCCCTGAGCCTACAAGAGATGCTAAGAGCCATTCAAGCAGTGGACAAAGAGGAAGTACGAAACGCGGACGAAGCCCTGACCGTACAGTTCGTAGAAGGAGTCACCCAAGAAAGCGTTAAGATTCAGCTACGACTGATGAAAGCACAGATGCCAGGCAAAACCTTCCGAGAGTTTAAAGAGACCGCCATCGCCATTGTCGGTAACCAACGGGGAAGGGAAGAAGAATACCCAGAATTGGTGGACTTCAGAGAAAGCGCAAGCTCGGCGGGAGCCATAGCAAGCAGCACAGAAAAATCAACACGGGCCCAAGAATCGGTAATACAGAGCGGTCAGTATCCCACCGGAGACCCAATGCAAATGCTCAAAAAACAAATGGAGGAGCTGGCCGTCGGAATGGTAGAAATCCAGCGAGAGATGCGCCAAATGGCGAGGCCACTGGCACCCACCTATGGGGAACCAAAGTGGAGGCCAGAAAGACAAAGACCAGCCCGAGGCAGGTGGGAACCACCTCGCGAGTATGTACGGCGATCGCCCAACCAATTCGATAGTCAAGGGCGCCCGATATGCCGCCGGTGCCATGGGATAGGACACATAGAACGAAACTGCGACCAAAACGAACATTTAAACTCCGACATCCTGAGATTGAGGGCCGAATCTCGGGACGAGCCCCGGGAATAGATCCGGATCCAGAAAACTGGAGGCCCCAGTTCATCGGACAATGTCCCATGTTACCCATTACATTAAATGGAGTGGAGACCCTGGCTATGCTTGACACGGGGTCGCAGATTATGACCATCCGGCTCCCTACATTCCACAAGTATTAGGGCAAAGAGCAGCTGTTATCACCACCCCCAACCTGGCTGCAGCTGACCGCCAGTAACGGCCTCGAGATTTCGTGTGAAGGGTATTGGGAAGCGGACATCCAGATCGGAGCGACCTTGTTGCCAAGACAAGGCTGTCTTGTCACCGCCCCCTGTGAAGGGAACATAGCCGCCATCATCCTGGGGATGAATGTGCTGCAAAGATGCCCGGATGAGCTAGTGGCGACTTTGAAGGGTAAATTAACCCAAGCGGCGTCCCCCGGTCATCAGGCCTTTCAAAATACTGTTAGGCTCCTACAAGGTTACCAAAGGTCCGCTGGTTCCCATGTAAAGGTTTTGGGCACTGTCAAGTGGTTTAATGTGCGGAATGGATATGGCTTCATCAACAGAAATGACACCAAAGAAGATGTCTTTGTCCACCAGACAGCAATAAAGCGAAATAACCCACGGAAGTTTCTGCACAGTGTTGAAGATGGGGAGACTGTGGAATTTAATGTTGTGGAGGGAGAGAAGGGTGCCGAGGCAGCAAACGTGACTGGCCCTGGTGGTGTACCAGTAAAAGGAAGCAGATTTGCACCCTACCGACGAAGGTTTCGCAGACGTTTCTACCGGCCAAGAGGAGAGAATGCTGCAGAATCTGGTGGGGAAGTAAGTACCGAGCAAGTGAGCGAGGGAGAGAGAGCAGAAGAAGTGTCCTCTCAGCAGAGACCTGTCCAGCGCAGGCGCCCTCCTCCGTTCTTCTACAAACGGCAGCAGAAAGACTACGACTGGGATGTGCAGGCCTGTCGGCTGTCAGAAGGAAACATCGTCCTCAAGAAGAAACATCAAGGGATGACTGGGACGAATAGCCAGATGATAGAAAAGGGA
Source organism: Mixophyes fleayi (assembly GCF_038048845.1). Taxonomy (NCBI): domain Eukaryota; kingdom Metazoa; phylum Chordata; class Amphibia; order Anura; family Limnodynastidae; genus Mixophyes; species Mixophyes fleayi. The sequence continues at coordinate 169,974,996 of NC_134404.1, read as the reverse complement.
CTTTGCCTCAGCTGCCCACTGATCCTTTCAAGCTACTATTGGCAGTATCAGGATTAGAGATCTTTCTCACTGAAACTGTTGTATATAATGTTTATTAAAACTGCTGTCATTGAAAATGTTTGCCATTATAAATGTTGTAGATGTGTGATTTGAGCTGATAAAGAACAACCACCTTTATGTCTTAATGCGTGAGGACACGCACCTAAAAAAGCGGGGGTGAATGTGGTGCCCCAAAGCCCTATTAAACAGCACAGAGGAAGTGCATAAACGCTTTTAAAATGCAGGGCTACAAGGGGTTACTAGAGGCTGAGAAAGACACAGTGGGAATGACAGTTGACAGTTGAACTGAAAGGACGTACCCAGGAGGATGTGCAGGAAGGAGGAGTGTGTGATATAGCAACAAGAAAGGGGAAGCTGACATGAGAGACTGATCTGCTGCTGCAACTGATGACATTGCCAGCACACAAGGCTGGAGAATGGCTGGGGACACACAGTGGGGCGTCCAAAACAGTCTCCACGAACTGCAGATTCTTTTCAAGGTAAAATCCTAGCCTGCAGTGTACTGCACACATCCCAGCGTCAGAGGGAAGAGTGATGAGAGAACAGCGCTATCTTGTGACTGAATTGAGCAACAGTCCTGTGTTTTGTTAGGAAATCCCATCCATCTCGACCACCACACTTGTGCAAATCTAGACTGCTTACAATCTAGATTACACTCCAGTACCCCCGAGTGTAACACCCATGTTCAAGCACAATATAGTGAAAGCTTGTAATTGAGTCTTGATGCCCTCAAGCCTATTTTTGGTAAACCCCACCGGCTTACTAGGCATTGAAACACCTCTGTGTTCAATTCCCATTCCCCTTAAAGAATGTCCTGGCGAGTTAAATAGTCTTCCTCCCAGTTTTCTATCCCTGGTATGAAAACTGCTGATATCACCTGTGCGTGATTCTCTGCCCAGCGTAGAATGCGACTTACCTCGTTCCTTGCACTCCTGCTGCGGGTTCCGCCTTGACGATTTATATATGTGCGACTGCAGTCGCATTGTCTGACTGCACTTGAATAGCCCTTCCTTGAAGAAGGGACTGTGCTTCCAGAAGAGCGTAATATATTGCACTGAGTTCCAGACAATTTATCGGTAGATTTCTTTCCTGCCACGACCAGCGACCTTGGAAAGTGTGACCCAGGGTCTCTACTCATCAAACTCTGACTCACATCTGTGGTCAGGAGCGTCCAGTCTGATACTCCAAAAATTCTGTCACTCAGAAGATGGCTTGAATTTAATCAGGGATAATCTTATTTTTGAAGCCAAGGTCACTAACTGTTACAGAAACAGATGAGATCCTGTCCACTGCTGCAAGGTCCGGAAGTGGAACCTTCCATAAGGTATGGCTTTGAATTGAGCCACCATCCGCCCTAGAAGACATGTACATGTGTGGACAGACACCCTGCAGTGTTTTAGTATCTTCCCTATCATATTTTGGATAGCTACCACCGTGTCCTGAGGAAGGAATATTCTCTTCTGGACAGTATCCAATATCATCCCTAGAAATTTTAGTCTCTGGGAAGGTATCAATTTAGATTTTTTCCAAAGTGACCATCCATCCATGTTTTAAAAACAACTAATGTGTTAGCAAGATGTTTCTGAGCAGGATCTCCCGATTGGGTGCCTTTATTAGGAGATCGTCCAGGTATGGAGTTATCATACCTTCCTGAGTTTGAAGCAATGGCATCATTTCTGACATTATTTTTGTAAAGACCATGGGAGCAGAGGACAGGTCGAAAGGCAATGCTTGGAACTGATAATGCCTGTCCTGTATTAAAATGGTAATGATCAAAACCAAGCACGTTATATACAATTGCAGCTCAAAAAAATCCCAAACAACTGCACATAAGTTGAAAATAACAAAATAACAAAACAATGGTAGGGATATTTTCAGCGCTATTGGATTCTCATTAACTGAAGGAAAACAAAAAAAGCTATAAATTGGACAACATACATATCAAATTTGTCCAAAAGATGACAGAAATACCACCAGCAACAAAAGTTCATATATATAGGCTCCCCCAATGCTCTCAATATTCCACTTGAACGTGAATAGAGGGACACGATAGGAGTTTCCAGATATCCTGTTCCCAATAAACTTACAATTGTGAAGCTGTCATTGTTCCCGTACAGGTGCTTCTAAGGAAAATGGAAACAATCTTCTATTCCCATATGTGTCAGATGCATACGTTGTAGGTACATTGTTAAAAGGATTCAACTTCGCTTCCCCTCTTAGCCATAGACCGTGTGCATTAAAATAATGTAAAACAAAATCTGGTGCAGTATGTTCAAACAGTCAGATTTAATAAACAATATATAAAAGTCACACAAGACAGGAGATGCGGTTGCCCATACCAGATAACAGGTAAAGATTAACATTGGATAAACATTGCTCTGGAAGGAGATCCACGGAAAACCTCCATATAGATGTTCAAATGTGGGTTGTCGATACTCCTATCCTCCAACCACCGACGCGTTTCGACTTAAGAAAATCTTTTTCAAGGTAATGCAGGATCTCCCGATTGGGTGCCTTTATTAGGAGATCATCCAGATATGGAGTTATCATAACTCCCTGAGTATGAAGCAATGCCATCATTTCTGACATTATTTTTGTAAAGACCCTGGGAGCAGAGGACTGGCCGAAAGGCAATGCTTGGAACTGATAATGACTGTCCTGTATTGCAAACCTGAGATACCTTTGGTGAGGCGGCCATATAGGAACATGGAGATATACATCTTTGATATCCAAAGATACCAGACACTCCCCCTCCTCCAGGCTTACAATTACAGAACGAATGGACTTCATCCTGAATTTGATTACTTTTAGAAAAACATTTAAATTCTTTAAATTGAGGATTTGCCTGACCTCCCCATTTGGTTTGGGAACCAGGAAAAGTTTGGAATAATACCCCGTGCCCTTTGATGAATCCGGCACTGGTATTAACACCTCTGAGTCCAGGAATTGTCGAATAGCCACTTGAAGGGCTAGGCACCTGTCTCTGGAAACTGGCAAACTGGTTGTAAAAAAACGAATCTGAGATATTTCTTGGAATTCTATTTTGTATCCACGAGTGACTAGACTTGTCACCCATGCATCTGAACAGGTTGTAACAGTTGTGTAATGTGCAGTAATGTAGGTAATAAAATATGGAGTACTTGCCTTACTCTAGATCAGCACTGGCCGGACGGTGGTGCGGAGTCTAACGAACCCCCTGGTGTTCACCAAGAACCGCCGTAAGGCGGGATGGGCTTTGCTGCGGAGGAAGGCAGGTCGCGTCCACTGGTCTGCCTCTAGAGGTAAGGATGCGGGAGATAGCTCACGATCCCACTGGAACTGGAAGGTAAATATGAACCACTCCGTGGTCAGGATAGTCGAGGTCTGGTACACTGGATACAGATAATGTGTGGTACAACAAGCCTGGGTTTGGTACACTGGAGCAGAGATATATACATGGCCAGCAAACCTGGGTCAGGTACACGGGAGCAGAGATATATATGTGGTCAGCAAGCCTGGGTTAGGTACACGGGAGCAGAGATATATACGTGGTCAGCAAGCCTGGGTCTGGTACACGGGAGCAGAGATATATACGTGGTCAGCAAGCCTGGGTCTGGTACACGGGAGCAGAGAGATAACGTGGTCAGCAAGCCTGGGTCCGGTACCCGGGAGCAGAGATATATACGTGGTCAGCAAGCGTGGGTCAGGTACACGGGAGCAGAGATATATACATGGTCAGCAAGCCTGGGTCAGGTACACGGGAGCAGAGATCTATACGTGGTCAGCAAGCCTGGGTCTGGTACACAGGAGCAGAGATATATACGTGGTCAGTAAGCCTGGGTCTGGTACACTGGAGCAGAGAGATAACGTGGTCAGCAAGCCTGGATTTGGTACACGGGAGCAGAGAGATAACTTGGTCAGCAAGCCTGGGTTCAGTACCCGGGAGCAAAGAGATTAACGTGGTCAGCAAGCCTGGGTCTGTTACACTGGAGCAGAGATATAAACGTGGTCAACAAGCCTGGGTCTGGTACACTGGAGAGCTGAATCTGGAAGGTTAGCAAGCCTGGTCTGGTACACTGGAAATCACTGAGAAACACTAGTCAGGAACAGGAAGAAGATGCTCTGACACTGCCCAGGTGTCAGAGCAGGGTTTTAGTAGTGCAGCTTTGAATTCCCCACCCTGCAGGGTCATGTGACAGCGCTGCCGAGACCCGGAAGCAGAGGGGGTCACGGCGCTGGAACGGGACAGGTAAGTGTGTAACACAGGTCTCTCTCTAAACCTGGGCGAAATCCCAAAGATAAGCTCCTACCCTGGAAGCCCCCAGATAGGACTGGAGACCGTCATGCAGAGGGCTTAGTACTGGATCTGCTCTCTTATGAGGAGGATGTGGCGGCAATACCACCTCTGCCCCTGGATCTTCTAGAAGACATGGCAGCTCCTTGGTTCTCTCTCTCTCATCTAGTTTAGTAGACACTGGAAATGTTACAGCTAGATTGTATCTTTTGGTAAAAAACATTGGCTGAGATGGTCCTGGCTCAGGTTGACTGACGTTAAGGATCTGGCGTACCGCCATTATCAAAGCCTCTAAACCCTGCGACATGGACTCTGACCCATCCTGGATCAGGTCTGTGTCTGAATCTTGAATAGATTCACCTTCTTCCATCAGAGGTAATCTCTCACCATCAGATTCATCTGATTGTAGCACAATGGGCAAAACTCGCTTTTTAGCCGCAGAATTACCATGAGACACAGAAGCTGCCGGAGCCACTGACTGTGCTAGGAGCTCTAACCTCTGTATCAGAGATTGAGCCCATTCAGGCTCAGGTTGCAACAAATCCACAGATTGCGACCTAGATGCTTCTCTTTTATGTCTAGAAGTAGCTAATTCAGCTTTTAATTCTGACATAACACCCGCTACGTGAGCTACCCATGCTTTGCTTTGAGGGGGGACCGACTGGGGGACTGACTGTGGACTAATAATAGGTACATAGACTTCACAATATTGTACAAGGTTGCCCTGCCCCATAATGAACTTAGTTTTACAAGTTCTGCAGACTACAGATTCTTCAGTAATCTTAGCTGCCCCTTTCCCCGTCATGCTTTTTAACCACAGATAACATACAACAGGAAGATACAGTAAAAGGAAATGCAGGAGAAGCAGGTAGAGAGGAATATGAACTCTAATATGTATATACCAAGTACACACTGCGTCTATATACATGCAACGTATGAGACGCACTTTGTCCTTATACTGTGACACCGTACTCACAGTTTTACTTCTAACTCACTGCTCTATCCCCACTGTTCAAGGGCTTTGAGAGTGATCCCAGCTGGACGGTTCATGTGGAGTAGGAACTGTAGCGAATATGCTGAGACCTCCTCCGGAGCTAGCGCACTAAACCACCTCCTCTGGAGAGAGGGATTTTTATATCTGCGGCCGCCTGCAACATGCTCCGCCCACTTCTGGCTTTTCTTTTATTGCACATGTGAACCACAGGCAGCCCCGACTTACTAATACCGATCCTCCCACTAGTAGAAGAATTGGCTATACAGTGCCTGCTGCCTGTCTTCGTCGGGTTGCAGGGTTTAGCAGCAGTAACCAGACGCAAGCTCTTTCAACAGCTGCAGTGCGATATCTAGAGACAGGGTGGTCTAATTTGCTGAAATCCTGTGCCTCAATCTATATGAATGATGGGCTGGGTCCCCCCGGTGGATCCCTCGGTGCAGACGAAGATAAGAGGCAGAACAAACCTGTCTGTCCTCAGGCTTGAGCTTCTCTAAAAATTAACAAATGTTGAGAAATAAAGGTAAAATCTATTGGAGAAGCCCAATGCATGTCTAACTCCTTGGGCACAAATTCTAAACTGGCTTGTAGAAGGGGCATAGAGAGAATAGAGTCAGCACTTCAAACAAAACTTTATTGTGCCAACTCCAAGCAAAACACTACTCTATACCCCATTGTCAAGACTTTCCAATGTCCCCTATGGATGAAAGAGAAAGTGTAAAAATCTGTTGATATTATTGGATGGGGAATGCAGGAGAGTTCACCACGAATGGGTAAGTGAATGACACTCGCACAAAGACATGAGTTTAAGTGCGTTCGGCTTTATGGTCTCTCTTATCATTAATGTAGGTGCAGTCTGAAGCTGGTTCTGTGTGGTGTACTGCACATACTCTCCCACAGTAACTTTCATGTGTTTATTTTTGGATTATTGTGTAAAAGGATGTTTCTGTCTGGTATATGCATATTTATTTATGTGTGTGCATATTAAATGTTGAGAATGCAAATATTGTTTCTATCTAGTTTATATATATTTATAGTTATGGTTAGCTTGCAAATAATATGTGCCAAATAGAATAAAATAAGAAGGATGCTGTTATCCTACCTTGTAGATGGAGATGATAACATTTAAATTGCAATAACAAATTAGTTTTATATATCCATAGTAAAATTCAAGATGTAGTGGAACTTTTCCTTGGATAATATTAATCATCTCTGAAAGCTGAATCATTTCTTAAAGCTATGTAAACATATTTTCTTTAATAACACATGCTGTATATGTATGTTTTTTATTTGACTTTAACTTCATATGCTGAATTATTAAGTGTATTAAATTATTGACTACTGTTTCAATAGGTCTAGAGTGCTATGGATCATAGTGGTTAGCAGTTAGCAAATAATCCAGAGGATTCAACAGTAAATGAAGAAGTTATGAACAATCATGGGGAAATGTGGGCTTGTCACACTAAACATGGAGACTTATGACAAGCCATCTCTATGTTTCAATAGTTCCAACCTTACTCCACTAATTTAGTTTACTACTCGATACTCCAGTCATGAGAGGGGCACACAAGCAAATAGCTGTATAGTTGCAGACTGCACAGTAACAGTTAATATATTGTATTTTTAAGTACACAACACACAATGAAAGGTAAGATCTCATCTAGACAAACATATTTTTGTAAGTACTATTAGGTTCCACATTGTTATTCAACCGAAGTCAACTGTCAGTAGAATACCTGCAGCTCAAAGGCTATTAATACTAAGGGTGTGCACCGGCCACTTTTAATGTTTTGGGTTCTGATTAGCTTGAGGTTTTGGGTTCTGATTTGTTTTGCCAAAACACCCCACTCACGGTTTTGGTTCTGATTTAGGGTTTTGGGTTCTGATTTTTTTTTTAAAAAAGCATAAAAAGTGCTAAAAAAACAGTTTTTTGTTTTTTTTTCACTCCTACGCTATTATTAACCTCAATAACATTCAATAACAATCATTTCCACTAATTTCCAGTCTATTCTGAACACCTCACACCTCATAATATTGTTTTTAGTCCAAAAGGTTGCACCGAGGTAGCTGGATGTCTAAGCTAAGCGACACAAGTGGGCGGCACAAACACGTGGCTCATCTAGTAGGGGCACTGCAGTGGCAGACAGGATGGCAGTTTGAAAAACTAGGCCCCAAAGAGCACATAATGCCAAAAAAAGAGGTGCAATATGGAATTGTCCTTGGGCCCTCCCACCCATCCTTATGTTGCTGAAATAGGACATGCACACTTTAACAAACCAATCATTTCAGCGACAGGGCCTACCAAACAACTTTGGCTGAAATGATTGGTTTGTTTGGGCCCCCACACAAAAAAAAGCTATTCATCTCTCCATGTACAAACTAAACTGTCTCTACTGAGGCAAGATGTCGTCCTCATCCTCATCCTCTGATTCCTCGCCTGCTTCAGTGTGTACTTCCTCATTCTCACACATTATCAATTCATCCCCGCTGGACTCCACAATCAAAGGTCCCTCTGTAGTCTCTGGAGGCCAGTGCTGGTCTTGATTAAAGAATTGATAATTAATTTTTATGAACATCATCTAATCAACGTTTTGCGGAAGCAACCTCCTTTGCCGCTCACTGACCAGGTTCCCCGCTGCACTAAAAACTCTTTCGGAGTACACACTGGAGGGGGGACAACTCAGGTAAAATAGAGCCAGTTTATACAGGGGCTTCCAAACTGCCTTTTTTTCCTGCCAGTAAGAATAAGGACTGTCTGACATGTCTACTTGGATGGTGTCAGCAAAGTAATCCTCCACCATTTTTTCAATGGTGACAGCATCCAATGCAGCGACAGTAGACATGTCTGCAATGGTTGGCAGGTCCTTCAGTCCGGACCAGATGTTCTCAGCATCCCCGCCAGCGGGTCGTTTATGAAATATCAGCTGTTTCCTCGCAGCCACAGGTGTGGAAGAAAATGAAGGAGGAGCTGTTGGCATGTCACGGTCCTCTTCAGAGGACAATCTCCTGACCAGCAGGTCTTTGCACCGCTGTAGATTTGTGACCGCCGGAAACAGAGACACAACATACGCTTTAAACCGAGGATCCAGCACGGTGGCCAGAATGTATTCCTCTGACTTTAAAAGAGTGACCACCCTCGGATCCTGGCAAAGCGTACGAAGGGCTTCATCCACAAGAGCTACATGCTTTGTGGAATCGCAATGCTTTAACAGCTCCTCCCTCACTTTCTCCAGCTGCTTCTGCAACAGCCTGATCAGGGGAATCACCTGACTTAAGCTGGCAGTGTCGGAATTGACTTCTCGTGTGGCAAGTTCAAATGGCTGCAGAACCTTGCACAACACGGAAATCATTCTCCAGTGCGCTTGACTCAGGCGCATCCCCACTCCTTTGCCTATGTCGTAGGTGGCTGTGTATGCTTGAATGGCCTTTTGCTGCTCCTCCATCCTCTGCAGCATATAGAGGGTGGAGTTCCAGCGCATCACAACCTCTTGTTTGAGGTGATGGCAGGGCAGGTTGAGGCTTTTTTGATGTTGCTCGAGTATGCAGTGGCAGAACGCCGAAAGTGTCCAGCAATTTTGCGGGCCACCGCAAGCATATCCTGCACACCCCTGTCACTCTTCAGGTATTGCTGCACCACCAAATTAATTGTGTGGGCAAAACATGGGACGTGCTGGAAATTGCCCATATGTAATGCCCGCACAATGTTACTGGCGTTGTCTGACACCACAAATCCCCAGGAGAGTGTAAGTGGGGTAAGCCACTGCGAGATTATTTCCCTCAGTTTCTCTAAGAGATTGTCAGCGTTGTGCCTCTTATTAAAACCGGTGATACACAACGTTGCCTGCCTTGGAATGAGCAGACTTTGTGGAGATGCTGCTACTGATGCAGCTGTTGCTGTTGCTGTGGAAGGCGATGCATCTACCCAGTGGGCTGTCACAGTCATATAGTCCTTACTTTGCCCTGAACCACTTGTCCACATGTCTGTGGTTAAGTGGACAGTGGGTACAACGGCATTTTTCAGAGCACTGAGGACACTTTTTCGTACTTCTCTGTACATCCCGGGTATCGCCTGCCTAGTGAAGTGGAATCTCGACGGGATTTGGTACCGGGGAGGCAATACCTCCATCAACCGTCTAAATCCCACTCCACTGATGGCGGACACCGGACGCACGTCTAACACCAACATAGCTGTTATGGCCGCAGTTATCCGCTTTGCCATAGGAAGACTACAGTCGTACTTGGTGCTCATGGCAAACGACTGTTGTACGGTCAACTGCTTAGTGAAAGACGTAGCGTTCTTACAACTTCCCCTCTGGGAAGATGACCGACTACCAACAGCAATAGCAGCAGCGGCAGTTGTAGGTGTACCGCTGCAGGATCCTCCGGAGGAATTCCGGTTTGAAGAGGACTCAGTCATGCCAGTGACATGGCCTGCAGGAATATCTCTGATCGAGATCGTGGAGGAAATTGACGAGGAGGGTGTTGCTGGGGTGGATACAACAGGACCAAGGGATTTAGGTGTCTCTGGACTGCTGATGGTCCTAGCCACAGTTCCTGAACTAAACACTGAATTATGAAGGTTATTCAGGTGACGTATAAGGGAGGATGTCCCTAGGTGGTCCCTTACCCCTGCTTATTTGAGCTTTACATAAGGTACATATGGCCATACATTTGTTGTCCGGATTGGGATAGAAATAATTCCAGACCGAAGAGGTGGATTTTTTGGTCTTCTGCCCAGGCATGACGATGGGCTTTTTCATCCCATGGACAACAACTGTTTCCCCCTCTGGTGCCTCATTTAAGATAACCACATCAGCAACCTCCTCGTCAAGTTCCTCCTCAGCGCCAGCTACATCAATATCCCCCTCCCGGTGTACAACATTCACACCTTTATTAGCCAAATCTGTAACTGGACTGTGGGTGATCCTTCCAGCATATGCAGAGGGCGTGCTGCAAATGGTGGAAGGAGCCACCTCTTCCCGTACAGTGATGGGAAGGTCAGGCTTCGCAACCACCAACACCCTTGGACTCGCCTTGGGCATTTGTGATGCCATCTCTTTAAAAGGCAGAGTTGTTTGCTTAAGTCTCTTAAATTTTTTAGAGGTGGGGAGGAGGGCTTAGATCCTTGGGTGAAGCTGAACCACTAGTCATGAACATGGGCCAGGGCCTGAGCCGTTCCTTGCCACTCTGTGTCGTAAATGGCATATTGGCAAGTTTATGTTTCTCCTCAGATGATTTTAATTTTCTTTTTTTGTGAATTTTGGCTTTTTAGATTTTACATGCCCTCTACTAGGAGATTGGGCATCGGCCTTGGCAGACGAAATTGGTGGCATTTCATCGTCTATGTCATGACTAGTGGCAGCAGCTTCAGCATTAGGAGGAAGTGGTTCCTGATCTTTCCCTATTTTATCCTCCAAATATTGGTACTCCATTATAGTTTAATCTCTGGTACTAATATTTCTGGACTGCAGGAACAGTGAACGTAGTTTAATCTCTGGTACTAATATTTCTGGACTGCAGGAACAGTGAACATAGTTTAATCTCTGGTACTAATATTTCTGGACTGCAGAGACAGTGAACGTAGTTTAATCTCTGGTACTAATATTTCTGGACTGCAGGAACAGTGAACGTATTTATATATTGCAGTACTAATATTTCTGGACTGCAGGAACAGTGAACGTATTTATATATTGCAGTACTAATATTTCTGGACTGCAGGAACAGTGAACGTATTTATATATTGCAGTACTAATATTTCTGGACTGCAGGAACAGTGAACGTAGTTAAATATTGCAGTACTAATATTTCTGGACTGCAGGAACAGTGAACGTAGTTAAATATTGCAGTACTAATATTTCTGGACTACAGGAACAGTGAACGTATTTATATATTGCAGTACTAATTTTTCTGGACTGCAGGAACAGTAAACGTATTTATATATTGCAGTACTAATATTTCTGGACTGCAGGAACAGTGAACGTATTTATATATTGCAGTACTAATATTTCTGGACTGCAGGAACAGTGAACGTATTTATATATTGCAGTACTAATATTTCTGGACTGCAAGAAATTTTTTTAGACTTTTTTTTACAATTTTTTTATATTTTTTTTTAAATAATTTTTGTATAATTTTTTTAATTTTTAAATAAAACAATGGACTTAGCAGAACAGAGCACAGGACACAGCACCACTGGACTCAGCAGGACAGAGCACTGGACAAAGCTCCACTGGACTCAGCAGGACAGAGCACAGGACACAGCACCACTGGACTCAGCAGGACAGAGCACAGGACAAAGCACCACTGGACTCAGCAGGACAGAGCACAGGACAAAATAACCACTGGATTCAGCAGGACAGAGTGACAGGACACAGACAGCACCACTAAAAAAATCCAACCTCCCTCTTCCCTGATCTGAGCCCGACTGAAGATGGCGGCGGCAAGCGGGGAATTTATACAATCCGAGTCTCGCGAGAATCCGACGGTGGGATTTGGAGTCTCAGCCTCGCTTTCACTGATTCTCCCCGCCGGAAATACCCGAACAGTGCTCGGATCGCCGTCGGATCCGCACTATTCAGGTGGGCTCGGATTGCGATAATCCGAGCCCACTCATCTCTAATTAATACATATTGCATAATATATAAGATGTCCACAAAAACAGAAATTAAATATGTAGCACAGAGGTAACTGTGAAAATTTTTTATTGTTTGCGTTTTTTAAGTCACTAGACTTATAAAAAATTACCATCCTCTGGTAATGTGAATGGCTAAGGCGAATATGTAAAACTCTTTGGGCCTGAGTCATTAAGAAAAGTAAAATTATGAGTACGTTTTCTCATGGACAAGCATGTCACAATGCAAGATGTGCAAATTAGTTTATTAGTTTGCATATAAGATAAATACTGGCTGTTTTTTCATCTAGCACACAAATACTTGATAGTTTCATTTTTACACTGAAATTTAAAGTTGATCTAGTTCATGCCCTACCCCAACTATAAATCTGTTCCCACATTTTAAATTTACCCCCCCCCCCTCCAATGCAACATGGTTTTGCCAATGTTCAAACTTACTCATTTTTTATGCTTTGGTCTGCTTAATGACTCAGGCCCTTTATCTTTAAGATAAAGAACTAACAACCTTGTAGCCTTCAAGATGCTTAATGGATTTAATGACCTTTCTATGAGAAAACACTAATTACTATTACAATGATGCAGTGCCAGTTTGTTAATACAATAATATAGAATGCAGTTTCTACATTTTAGTTTACAGTTCAGTGAAATAGAGTGTAAAATATATATATTTTACTATTATAGAACCATACATGGGCTTTTAGAATGTTATAGAGACCCTGCTATTATAAGTCCAGGGAGTTGGGAAACATAAGGTTGCACTTAAAAGATTGGTTACTCTTGGGATTGACTGACCTACAACTCAAACTGTCACAATATGTGATACTCAGTTTGTGATCATCATCATCACCATTTATTTATATAACGCCACTAATTCCGCAGCGCTGTACAGAGAACTCACTCACATCAGTCCCTGCCCCATTGAGGCTTACAGTCTAAATTCCCTAATATAGACACACAGAGAGACAGAAAGAGAGACTAGGGTCAATTTTGATAGCAGCCAATTTACCTACCAGTATGTTTTTGGAGTATGGGAGGAAACCGGAGCACCTGGAGGAAACCCACGTAAACACGGGGAGAACATACAAACTCCTCACAGATAAGGCCAAGGTCAGGATCATATTATACAGATCCCTGTGAGAGAGTCCTTCAAACAGTAAGTTTCCTCTCAAGGAATAACAAAACCTCAGACAACAAGTCCAATTCAAACTAAGCATCAGGAAGCTAGGAGGCCAGATGGGTACGGGGCTTGGAAGGTGAAATTGCCAACATCCAAAGTTTCCTAGCTGCCTAGAGAATGTGCATATAGCCTAGGCAATTGCCAATCAATGTGCCAGGTGACAAACTGTAGTTTGTTCCTTGAACCATCTCATAAACTACAGTTTCCCATATACTCTCTCCAGCATTATTGTACATTTAATTTTAAATCTACCTTCTTCCCTTCTGTGACAGAAAGCACAAAGAGTTTCAGTATCCAAGAGAACTCCCCCCACCCCCACCCTACATGGCAGTTATATGCCTGGGAAATGAGAAGCTATATAGGTGCATAGTTAATTATGTTGAAACATGAAATATGTCTAGCAATTTTAACCAATTATCCTCAAAATTCCAAGAGAGTTGATCCAGTATAAGTCAGAAAAAAAACAATAACGTATAGGGCCATCAGGTCAACTTCTGAGGCTGCCCTCATCTCCAACATGTGACCTCAGAACCAGAAATATATAAATTGTTGATGAGGAAGAGAAGGAACTGACAATTTCTGCTTCTTCACTGACTTCCCATTCCTGAGGAAGTCAGATAAACTTATATGCAGTGGTTGAAGTGGAAATTTAGAAGTAGTGGAATTGAAATTTAGACGTGCCAATATGAAAAATGTAAATGGGAATGTTAGTGAATGGAATTTAATAGTTTTACAATGAAGGCAGTAGGAGAAGAGGCGGTATGGCATACCACCGTATACACGCACATTTTGCCCACTGCTTATATGTCAACAAAATCTTTGCACAAAACTTTAAGAATGGTAAGTAACAATTGTGAAAAATGATACAGCAATATTTAAAAGTGAACAAGAATAGCTAAATTGCAAAGTAAATGAAAGTAGTGCATTGGTGCAGACAGGTGATAAATAGATAATTACATAACAAATTCATATAATATAGGCTTAGACTGACACAAAGCCCAAAATAAATAAAACTGATAAAAAACATTTTATAGTGAAAAACTGTTTTACATTACAATGATGACTGTAGGCATCAATACAGTTATGGTTTAGCTGAGCGTTCTAACTAAAGACCTATTTTTAGATAATAACTTTTGAATACTACTATATAACCAAACTGCATGAAAATTGTCATGCAGATAACGCTAGATACACACTGAAGAATTTTCTGACCGACATGTTATCTACAACGACTTTACCATTGACCAAAGGTTCGATCACTCGGATGATTAATGCGTACACACTAGTCACGCTTTAGATGATTAATGAAGACCAACCGTCTGGGCAGCGACTTTTCACAGCCATATTGTCATGAAAAAGATCAGAATTTTGTACACACTAAAATGACTAAGAAGGTCCACGTGACGATATCCCCAAGAAATTTAAATAAGGGGCAGAGCATGTGCAATAGTAACCACCCCAAACCTCAAAAAAAGTGAAGCACGTTTTCCAATTACCAAATGTGGGACTGGTACAGGCATCAGAAATTAACATACACACGTGCCCAAAGGAGTCGCAGCTCAAGGAACTATCGGCAGTTGCTCGTGGATCGATCAGAAACTTATACACACTACATGATCGTTAGGTGGATTGGTTGGAAAATATTAAACAGTACGACCAACCAAATGAGCCAAGAATCGACACTTTGGAACGACTTTCGACCATCGTGTTACTATACACACTAACCTGACTTCCAACCAAACAGTTGTATGTTGGCTGATTTGCCCAATTATTGGACGAAAACATTCCAATGTGTATCTAGCCTAAGGAATGACAGTGATTTTTTTTTAAGGCAATCCATTCGATTTTGAGATCAGTTTAAAAAATAGAGCAGGATTTTTCCCAATTGGAATTTAACATAACCTAAATACACTTTATTATGAAACTTGGAATGATGAAATTTAGTGATGGACTGAGTGCTTTTGTTTCATTAAATGTGTTACTTTTAACAATTAAGAGAAATTTATGTGCAAACGGTAACCAGTGAAGCGGTGGCACAAGACAGTGCTCTTGTGCTGCCCTCTGCTCTCATATGGTGTAACATATTTTATAGAAAACAGGGGTCCTGGGAATAATTAGCAGATAACAATTGACAGTTGCAACAAGAATATAGTACCAGAGAAGACTGCAAAGACCAACTACTAGGCCAGGGAGAAAAGCATGGCCAAGCCTTTGGCTCCCTCCCTATTCACAGAAGACCTGAAGGTGGGGATCTTAGCAAGGATAAATAGGCTTACCCCAGATGATACAGCGAGACTGGCTGGGAATTATAGTTCCCAATAGACTGTTTTGAAGCAAGGGGCCAAGTATATCAACCTAGAGAATCATGAAGTGACTGCTTCACTCTCTCCCATGCTGCAGGTATTTGCTTCAGTGTGTGCTTCAGGGTGACATTAAGTCTGACCACTGACTATTTTCAACATGAAAAGATGTAGGTTTGGCTGCAAACTGGAGAATTGAATTTAGTTGTTTCTCACAATTCTACCTCCTGTAACAATCCTGACCAGGTTTTGTTCCTTTCCCTGTCTGCTCTGCTTTTCTGTGCATCACATGACTCACCCTCAGGGCGGGTCTCTCTAACCTGCTCTATTTAAACCCAACACTGACATCTGCTCACTGTCAGTGCAACTTGTTGCTAACCTGATTCCTTGGACTCCTGTGTATCCTGAACCTGTGTCTTTGCTGTGGATGAGTTTCATTTCTCTGCCTAGTGCTGGTGCACTTCTACTGGGACTCCCCTGCTGCAAGTATCACCTTGTGCATATTACAAAGACTTTTTCTCTCTATTGTGCCTCCACTGATTCACAGCCTGCTTGCAAGTCTGTTCATGTGCATATAACAAGACTGTTATTGTGTTATCCTTGTCACGCTCCGCCATGGCTAATTGACATCTGCATATATATATATATATGTTTTATCAATCATTGAAGAACTACATCGTGTCTTGCCTCCTTATTCTGAACCTAGTAGACTCAGCATCTGGTCGTGTACAGGCCTGCTCTGACTATCAGACCTGTAACTACCAGCACCGTAACACCTCCTTCTTAAGATAGAGGAACACTCAATGGAAGGAGGTAGAATTGTTTCCGCACAACACACAATAAGAAACAATACTGCCTTTATGACCAATGCGTACATCAAAGATTATCAAAATGCTATAGATCCACCAAGTAATTAAATTATTCAGCTTCCAGCAGAACCTATAACTTTCCATGTCTGCAATCATGATACCATGCCTTAAATCACCTCAAAAATATAAGTTTATTTTCTTCTCTCCAGCACTCTCCATGTTACTTACTAATCAGCTGTCACTGATAATACACAGTGATATCTGATTCCAATCAGAGGAAGGGTGGGGCAGGATCTTTTAAAGTATGGACACTAGGGGGTAAATGTATCAAGCTGAGAGTTTTTTTCCAGCGGGTTTGAAAAGTGGAGATGTTGCCTATAGCAACCAATCAGATTCTAGCTGTCATTTTGTAGAATGTACTTAATAAATGATAGCAAGAATCTGATTGGGTTTTCAAACCTGCCGAAAAACTCTCGGCTTGATACAGGTAAATGTATCAAAGTGCGAGTTTGCCAGCGTGTTAAAATCGCGGGAAATTTACCCGTTTACCCGTGAGTTTAGTAAAAAAAAACTGAAATGTATTAAGCTGCGATTTTGACACTGATGTTCAAAATCGCTGGTCATCTCTGGCAATTTTCTGTGATGTAAACACTCCCGAGTTTAACTAACTCTCCTGTGTTTTTCAAACTCTCCTGTGTTTTTCAAACTCTCCTGTGTTTTTCAAACTCTCCTGTGTTTTTCAAACTCTCCTGTGTTTTTCAAACTCTCCTGTGTTTTTCAAACTCTCCTGTGTTTTTCAAACTCTCCTGTGTTTTGCTGACAATTTACATAGCCTAGAGAAAACTCAGGTTTATTGGTTGTCAGTTTGAACTGCAAATCCTGCGTGATTTTAACCTCACTAACATTATAAAAACTGTGTTATTTCATGACTTCAGTTGACAGGGGATTTAGGAGTTATAGAGAGAGATAGAGAGAGGTAGTGAGAGATTTGGTAAGGAGTGTTTGTTTTTTTGGTGTGAGATTTTTTTTTTTTGTTTAATTTTGGTTCAGTGGCTTTTTTTTTGCATCTGTTTCCCTTTTAGTGGTTTGTATTTGGTTTGCATTTTTTTCTTTTTGTTTCTTTGCCCATTTGGTCTGTTTTTTTTGTAGTGTGTGTCTTCCTTTGGTCTGTTGTCTTTCCCTTCTGTTTCACATTTTTCTTTTATTCCTCCCCCCCTTTGTATGAGTATGTTGCGAGGAAGGAGAGGTGTGGAGCGTAGGGAGAGTGGTGTGGAGGAGAGACAGGAGTTAGCAGGTCAGGAGGAGCAGGCAGGCCCTTCTGCTGGCAAAACTAAATCTGGGCGTAATGTCCGGTTTAGTTTTGCAGAGAATTGTGCTTTGGTGCACTCTTTAGTGCCCATTTATGAGAGGATTTTAGCCTTGCTGCTAAAACCCCATTTATTCTCAAAAAAAAACCTGTGGCAAAGTCTTACTGATGCAGTCAATGCAGTAGGGCACATAAAACGATCGGTGGACAATTGTCGCAAACGAATCAGTGACATCAAAAGGAGGGTGAAGGAGAAGATGGCTGGGGAACGTCGTGCTGCTGCAGGTACTGTTGTTGGCCTTTACATTAATATATCACCCAGGGGGATACAAGGATTCTGTTTTAATTAAACACCTCCCAAACATACATGTTCCTATTAAATAGGAGCCCCCTGGCTCTAAAGTGCATATACAGATTATTTTACTCTAAATTAACACACACTACTTAATAGTATTACTGTTCCATAATTGTCTGAATCTGAGATATCAACTTCTAAAACTTTAGAGGGAAATTCATAACATTAGTTTGCTGTACCTTAGGATGTGTTCATTTTCCCTGCTTGTAATGACAATATAAAAATTAAATGGTTATTTTTTTGCCCCTGCTCAAATGGTTCAGGTGTTTAGCCCTTTGTGGTTATGAGTATATGTGTATTTGGTTGTAATTTTTTAAGAAATTGTCAAAGTTGTGTGTTTAGAGTTCATGTTTATATTCAATAGTGAATATTTTAGGGTACCTTTTTAACCACAAAAAATTTGGTATTATATTTCCTAGGCACTGGTGGTGGGCCTCCTGTTCTCATGTCATATACCTCCTATGAGGAGGAATTTAAGCAATTAATACCCCCTGAGGTCCTGGAGGGCATAAATATACGGGACACAGACAGACCTGTGTCTCAGCCAATGGCTGGTGAGTATTGGTAAATGATGTCCTGCTGCACATTGTATGTGTAAATAGTTATCCTGCAGGCTGCTTTGTAATGAGTTACAATACATATAGCACATAAGTCATTATTTGTAAACTAAATTTATTTACAAGGGTCATTATTAAGATCACAGAAAGGATTAATGTAATGTAACATTACACATGTAATTCAATACAGCCTCCACACATGATCAGCCATGTCCAGTGGCAACAGGGCCGGAGGTAGTCACAGCACCGCCAGCATCAGCAGCACCATCAGCACCCGAATCAGCATCAGCAGCACCAGCCGGGGACCCAGATGTGGACGATTGTGGAGAAGGTAAATCCACCTATGTTTTTGAAAAAAAACCCAAAACCAAACATTAGTTTTCCTGTAATGGCAATCACCTGTATCTGGTAGTGAGTAAAGAAATGTGTATTTTTAAATATTAATTTTGTTTTTTCCATCAAGGGACATCACAAGAAGACCCCAGTCAGACTGTTGCAGCTACAGATGACTATGTTATCTTACAGCCCATGTCCAATGTTCCACAGCTCCTGGTGCAGCGTGATTCACAACGGTCACCCACTGACCCTCAACCCCCAGAGAGTCACCCACAAGGTGAACCTGCACCCACATTGGCCGATTCTATTAGGCAATTTTGTAGTGTCCAGGAGAATCTGGTGGGATTTCACCAAGATTCGATGCAGGGGATCCATCGGCAGCTCCATCGAACCTCCCGAATCCTGCAGCATATGCAGGATGAGCAAAGACGAATGTCAAATACACTGAATCGCATAGATACGTCCTTGAACCATATAAACACATCCATCAACAATCAAACTGGGGCTATGCGAGAAATGTTCTCAACTTTTATTGGAGTTGTGGGCGAACTAATCACCAGACTGCCACTACCCACCACATCAGCAGGTACTAGCCTGGACACTGCCCCGAGCCCCTCATTACCTACTACTCCCGTGGGGTCCAGTGTGCGCCTCAGAGGTGGGAGGCGTTCATCCACGAGTCGTGGAAGGTCTCCTGGCCCTGCTGGGAAGAGACCAAAATAATGTTGGTATGTTGTGTCATTATGCTCCAGTTTGTACATTTATCTTTGAGAAATCATATCAGGCAAAAAGTGTGCCTTTTTTTTTTTTTTGCAGAGAAATAAACCTGTATTTGTGTTTACACAGTTAATTGTAATGATCTTTGTTCTACAGAGGTTAACATGTGCACATTTACACCACTTGGAATAACTTTTATGGTTATATAGATTCAGAAAGTGAAATGAAAAAAACATACACATACCATATAAATTTGGCTGTTGGAATGGGGGACATAATCTATGGTGAGGATGTAAAATACTAATCTATAAAGGGATAAAAAAAAAAAAAGGTTAGTGCTCAATCCATAACATTTAGAGAAACTAAAGAAAGCATACTCACCTGTAAAATATCTTTGGATAATGGTTTCTCTCACCTGCCTCCCCCCCCTCTGTATTATTCACATCAGCTGATGGAATGAGCTCTCCTGCCTCGTTACTGTCTACTGCAGGTGTTACTGGTAAATTTTGTTTCAGGGCCAAATTATGCAGCAGACAGCACGCCAACACAATATCTGCCACCTTACCTGGGGCATAGAGAAGCACACCACCAGAAGTATCTAGGCACCTGAATCTGGTCTTCAATAGGCCAAATGTGCGTTCTATCACCCCTC
The DNA here is from genome assembly GCF_038048845.1 of Mixophyes fleayi. NCBI lineage: Eukaryota > Metazoa > Chordata > Amphibia > Anura > Limnodynastidae > Mixophyes > Mixophyes fleayi. Next base: position 169,954,832 of record NC_134404.1, on the reverse strand, counting down.
TAGTGGCTGTGTGCGACTCATTATGTTGATGCTGGGCAGGAGTCTGTGGATTCAACAGAGGTGTCATTAACCAGGATTGAAACCCATATCCTGAGTAGAGATGGGCGGGTCCGGTTCTCCGAGAACCGAACCCACCCGAACTTTGGGTATCCGAGTACCGAGCTGAGCAGCTCGGTACTCTCCCGCCCATTCCGAATCCAAATCGAGGCCGAACGTCATTGTGACGTCGTCGGGGCTCGGTTCTCGCGATACTTCAACTTTATAAATACCTGCCTCCACAGCAATCCATCGCCATTTGACAGAGGGAGAGAGCAGGGTGTAGTCATAGGCTAATTAGAGCAGGGACAGAGAATACAATATTGTTCTTGCAATTGCTCTAACCAAAATCGCTAGTGCAGAGAGGAGGATAGAGGTTTATTATTTTTTTCTTCATATTTGGCACTCCCCAGCGCTTTTGGGGTGTCCCCCATAATTGTGCATAAATATTTCTGGCTGTCAAAAGTCATATCTGTCAGCAGTATCTACTAAATAATTTTTAGCACTCCTCAGTGCTTTTGGGGTGTCCTCCCTAATTGTGCATTAATATTTCTGGCTGTCAAAAGTCATAACTGTCAGCAGTATCTACTAAATAATTTTTAGCACTCCTCAGTGCTTTTGGGGTGTCCTCCCTAATTGTGCATTAATATTTCTGGCTGTCAAAAGTCATAACTGTCAGCAGTATCTACTAAATAATTTTTAGCACTCCCCAGTGGTTTGCGCTCAGAATGGATTCAAAGCAGTCCACATATGATCTGAATGAGCAACCAGGTTCTGTCACCAGTCCTGATGTTAGTGTTCCCAGTACGTCATCTGGCCAAGGCGATGTCAAACAACAGAGTGTTTTCAAATTAGTGCAAAAAACAAAAACCAAAAAAAAATTTACTGTATTGAAGCGAAAAAGAAGTGTAACTGAGCAAAAGTTAAGTGACGATAAAAAAAAAATTGCAAGCATGCCATTCTACACACGCAGTCCAAAGAGAGAATGAGGCCTTCACCTTTGGCTATTAGTGGCAGATCCCAAAAAGTTACCCAGCCTACAATTGGTGCACAACTACTGTTACGCGTCAAAGCCGAGCTGCAAGATAACAGTGAGGCATTACAGGAGAATATTTGCTCTGATTCACAAATGACAACAATCCCTGTGGAGAGTCCATCCAACAGTGGTATGTCTAATCGTGAGCATTCTGCTGATGTGTGCCTTAATAGCCCGAGTGTAGCCGGTGATACCCAAATTGAGGATGCCACTTTGGAATTAGAAGAGGATGAGGGGGAGATTTGTGTAGGCGACGAGGGCGCTAATGATGATGTTGATGATTATGATGCAGACAGATACCAAATTGCCTTTCTCAATTTCTATTTATATTCTAGATTATATAACGGCTGAATAGTTTTCTATTTTACTCCTAGTGGAGAGAGGATCTGATGCAGACAGATACCAAACTGCCTTTCTCCATGTCAATTAATATTGTACAGTCTATAACGGCTGGATTTTTTTGTATTTTATACAAGTGGAGGGGGGCCTAGAGAGACAGAAACCAAACTGTCTTTCTCCATGTCAATTAATATTGTACAGTCTATAATGGCTGAATTTTTTAGTATTTTATACAAGTGGAGGGGGGCCTAGAGAGACAGAAACCAAACTGGCTTTCTCCATGTCAATTAATATTGTACAGTCTATAATGGCTGAATTTTTTGGTATTTTATACAAGTGGAGGGGGGCCTTGAGAGACAGAAACCAAACTGGCTTTTTCCATTTCTTTACATATTTAACTATAAGTGTAGGGTGTAATATACATTCAAAGACGATGGCTGCATTGCCAATATGCATAGATGGAGAGGAAGACAATCTGTTTTGTGTGTAGAATAGGCCTACCAACGAAGAATTAAACTGTTTTTTTGGATGATTTATTACCTCAACAATTAGATTACTTGTCTCTAAAACAGTTGTAGCACTAAATTGGGTTAATTTAGGCCCAAAAACATGGATTTTCCAAAAAAATAGCAAAACAAAACCAAACAAAACCAAAACCAAAACACGCAATGGCAGTTTTGCAAAACCAAAACCAAAACACGACGGTAATCCAGATCCAAAACCGAATCCAAAACCAAAACACGGGGGTCAGTGACCATCTCTAATCCTGAGTCACCTAGAATGTACAAAAGCAATAATGAGGTAATGAAAACACAAACTGCAACCTGCAAATGCAAACCCCTATAAATACATACCCAGTAGCCATCCCTCAGGCATTTGTCCATTTTCAAAATTTTGATAGAGGGTTGACTGGCGAAGGATATAAGCATCATGGCAAGAGCCAGGGAACCCTGCAACCACACTCATGATTTTCATGTTTGCATCACAGACCATCTGCACATTCATCGAGTATGAATGGTGTCTGTTAGTATACACATGTGCCCTTGCACGAGGTGGTCTCAGCCCAATGTGTGTGCAGTCTATAGCTCCCAGGACATTAGGGAAACCTGAGAGTCTATAGAAAGCTCCCTTCAGCTCATGCCAATTACAATCCTGGTGGGGGAAGCAGATGTAAGTAGGCATCATCTTGTTTAGAGCAAATAAAACCAAATTTAAATGTCTGGAAAACGTTGCCTGGGTGAGGCCTACAACATGGGCACAAACAGACTGGAATGACCCAGTTGCAAAAAAATGTAGCGCACACAACAGCTTATGGATTTCTGGTAAAGCATGTGTGCGGCAAGTAATCGGCTCTAAATCTTGTTGTAACTGCCCATAAAGGACCTGTCTGTTCAGTTGAAATTTTTGGAGGATATCCTGGTCTGTCAGGTTGTCATAATGCAAGCTTTGGCGGAAACAACGGGGCTTGCGGAGCAGAAAAGGTACCACCTGGTCCTCTGGTTCAAAAATCCTGGACAACTCGGGCTCCATTTGTTCATTTGCAACAATAACACCTATCAGCAAATTCCCAATCAACTCCATTGCTAACAACCCACACATTAATGTTACATTGGGGATCTTTATATAGTCATCCAGAGACTGAATAGGCCAATGAAGTTATTTTTGGGTGGTAATTGTTAATTGTAAACAGCTGGTCAAAGTACAAACCATACTTTGCAAACAGGATAAAATGTCCTTAAAATTTGGATATGCAGCTGTAACATATGCATACCTTTATGTTACTATTGTGTATGTGATTTTTTAATTTTCTACAACTACACCTCTTTTTTTTTTTCACACACTCAGATGTAATACCCTCACATTGGCAACCATAGTAGAAATCAATGGAACCTTTGGCCCTCTATAAGTTCAACAAAGAATGTGGTAATAAACAATGTGGCCTGCAGTAATGTAATTTTTAATATTCTAATGTGAGTTGTTGAAGTTTGACGTTTTAAAGGGCACCAACAACGCGACACATATATGACTGATGTTACACAACACACACAGGTACTGGAGTGTGCACCTGACTCGTTACAAGTGGTGTTTTACAGTGGTTTTTGATGTTAGAAAAAAAGCGCGAGGTCCCCCTCTATTCATGCTTAACCCTAGTGCTGCCTGACTAGTGCTGGTCCCGTGAAAATCGGGGAAAAATTTTGCGTGGGGTCCCCCCGATTTTCACTTTACCAGCACTAGGCAAACCAGCCAGGGTTGGCTGCACTATAGTAGTGGGACACACGGCAGGGATCCCCCTGCCATAATGACTAACCAACCCTAGACTGTTCAGTGCTGGGCTGGATTCTCTAGGGAGTGGGGTCCGCCAAAAAAAACGAGCGCCCCCCCCCCCTAGAAAGAACCAGCCCAGTGCTGATAGCACTAAGGCTCTTCCTACTACCCCTGGGCTGTGGGTAGTAGGGTAATAACGGCAAAAGTGAGTAAAAATAATAAACAGACGCCATTTTGTTTTGTGGAACTACAAGTCCCAGCCAGCCAGGTTGCCAAAAACAGTGTGGCCATGCTGCTGCTTGTATAACTACACGCATAAGCATACCCACGGCAGCCAGGGCATGTTGGCACTTGGAGAACCACAAGTGCAACATGCACTGACATCCCTGGCTTGCTGGGACCTGTAGTTCCACAAAAAAAAGAGTTAAATAAATAACAACACCCTAGTAATCACCACATCAATTTAATAAAAATAAAAACACCCCAAATACTCACCGAAGATGTCTTCTTTCTTCTCCAAAAGGTCCGTGCTTGCCCCAGTCCCATAATAATTATACCTTCCAATAGTCTGTGCTTGCCCCAGTCCCAGCAAAATTATACTTCCAAAAGTGATGGCCTGTCCAATATCATCTTTGCTTCGGCCAGGAGGGCCCCATATTTGTAAATCCAATGACACTTTCATCTTGATTGTAGAAAAATAAAAAAAGTGTGGAGCCGCCGCTAACACCTCCTACTAGGTAGGAGGTCCGGTACGCAATGAACTTACTTTCATTGCGCATGCGCTACGCTACTTGCGTAAGCTGTATTTACTGTATTACAGCTTACGCAAGTAGCGTTGCGCATGCGCAATGAGCTACGTTACTTGCGTAAGCTCTATGTACAGTATTAGGTGATTCCCCCACTAGCGTGGGAAAATCACATAATACAGTAGTTAGAGCTTACGCAATGCGCATTGCGTACCGGACCTCCTACCTCGTAGGAGGTGTTAGCGGTGGCTCCACAGTTTTTTTATTTTTCTTCAATCAAGATGAAAGTGTCGGGATGTACAAATATGGGGCCCCCCTGGCCGAAGCAAAGAAGACGTCAATCAACAAGGGGCCCCTTCTGGGCGAAGTGAAGAAGATATTATTCAAGCCTGGACATTTTGGAAGCATAATTTTGCTGGGACTGGGGCAAGCCTGGACATTTTGGAAGTATAATTATTAAGGGACTGGGGCAAGCACGGACCTTTTGAAGAAGAAAGAAGACATCTATGGTGAGTATTTGGGATGTTTTTATTTTTAATAAATAGATGTGGTTTAAATGAGGGTGGTTAGTGTGTTTATTGTGGGGTTTTTATTTTTAATAAATATGTATGGTTTTTACTAGGGTGTTGTTGATTATTTAACTTTTTTTTTTTGTGAAACTACAGGTCCCAGCAAGCCAGGGATGTCAGGGCATGTTGGCACTGTTTTTGGCAACCTGGCTGGCTGGGACTTGTAGTTCCACAAAACAAAATGGCGTCAGTTTATTATTTTTACTCCCTTTCGCCGTTATTACCCTACTACCCACAGCCCAGGGGTAGTAGGAAGAGCCCTTGTGCTATCAGCACTGGGCTGGTTCTTTCTAGGGGGGGGGCACGCTCGTTTTTTTCGGCGGACCCCACTCCCTAGGGAATCCAGCCCAGCGCTGAACAGTCTAGGGTTGGTTAGTCATTATGGCAGGGGGACCCCTGCCGTGTGTCCCACTGCTATAGTGCCGATAACCCTGGCTGGTTTGCCTAGTGCTGGTAAAGTAAAAATCGGGGAGACCCCACGCAAAATTTTTCCCTGATTTTCACGGGACCAGCACTAGTCAGGCAGCACTAGGGTTAAGCATGAATAGCGGGGGGACCTCACGCTTTTTTTTCCCCCAACTTTTATCTGTTCTTTACAGTTTTATCACTGCCAGGGCAGTGTAACAGTGATGTGTTTCTACAACGCGCTGCTATCAAGCAGCTTGTTGTATCTGGCGTGTTTTGATGCAAACTCTCCTAAGTTTGCTAACTCGCAGCTTCATACATTTGAAAGCTGCAATGGCAAACAGTCGGGAGTTTGATCTCTGGCGATTTTGCAAATAGCGATTTTGACAGAAGCAGAACTCTAGCGATTTTGCATGAAATCTCAGCTTCATACAACGGCGAGTTTCAACTCTCCCGAGAAAATCGCTGGAGTTGCAAAATTGGACCTTGATACATTTACCCCTAGAGGTTGCATTAAATTGCAGTTTAGGTTATGACCCAGCCATTCTGTCCAAGTCCTCTGGTCCCTGTATGGAAAAAAACACAAAAATGCCATCTTTAATTTTTTACTTATCAGCCTTCTTTCTGTCTTTATTAAACCAATTTTAGAACATTTTTTACATAAGAGACACTGAAATGCAAAATAATCAGAAATATAACAAAGAAGGAAGTAGAAAGAAAAAAATATGAGCAGAGGAGTAAAGACGATCAAAGGAAAAGGGTAGAAAGATAACTTGAAGGACAAAAAAAGAAAAAAAAGTTTGTTTTTTCAAAACAATGAGTCTGGTGAGTGCTTTTCTATTTTGCGTGTTTAAACATCTAACAATCAGAAGTGTTCCCTTTTTCTCTCTACAATAGCACCAGGCTGGATAGGAAGATGCCCGGCACTGAGTAGCCCAGTGAATGGCCACAGTTATTGGGGTGATACAATTTTTTGGTTCATTACCAAATCATGGTAGCTAGCCCAGGTTGACTAATATGGTTTGTGGTGTATAATGTCAGTTACACAGTGATCGTAGAAAGACAACATAGGCTGTTATCCCTTGGTGTTCCACTTGTTTTCCTATCCATTAGTGCCACCAGAGTTGCATCAAAGAGCACATGCACTTTTGGACACTTAGGCTGGTTGTGATTAGGAGAGGGGGCTGCCTTTCTTGGTTTTATCCTAACACTGAGTAGCCTAGGAACCTAAGACCATATATTGTGGATCTTTCGAATATCACGAAAACCAGCTCAAGTTGTCTAGAACAGGGCTACTGAGTAATGAGCAGTGATTTTGTAGATCCCTTGTTCTTTAAACATGTAGCCTAGAGTGGTATGATTGTCATCTCTTGGAGATCCACCAAGCTTCCTTTAAAGTCATGTAGTTAAATAAAAATGCAAAAGATGGCAGTAATTTTGTGTCAAAACTTAAAGATCAGTAGAACATACTGTAAATCTAAACTTTATATCAGCTAAAATTAATAAAAAAAAAACAAAAAAACCTTATGGAATATAAATAAACAAATACATTCACTTATTTTTGTCTGGGATATTTGCTCCTAGTTGTAATATTACAAATGTACATTGTTTTGCGACTGTTAGGTGCAGGATCGAATCAATACCTACTGCTGTATGCTGTCAACTCCATTAGACAAGAGCCAGATTACTCCACATTAACCCTTCCCTGCCTTGCTCAGACTATTGCTAATATATCCTGGTTGCTCAATTACTTCCTACTGTGTTCTGTCCTCTCCACCGGTCAGGTGCTAGATCAACAACTGCTACTACCCAAAGTCCTGGGGGCAATCGAGTACTGTGAAATGTAACTGGTTCCACAGAAAAGGGTCTGCTAAAGGTAAACATCTTGCAAAGCTGTTCTAGCAGTTGAGGTTCTCACATTACTCTGCACTTAACAAATAGTCAGATCTGATCAATTTACTACACTTGCATGTAGGTAATCTATTGGGATTGAGTATATAAAGTGGTGATATTACGGAAATTCAGGAATGCATAATACTATATATTTTAAAACATATTGCACTTTCCATTATACAGCAGTGTTGGCTAACCTGTGACACTCCAGGTGTTGTGAAACTACAAGTCCCAGCATGCTTTGCCAATATATAGCAGCTTATTGCTGGAAAGGTACGCAGGAACTTGTAGTTTCACAACACCTGGAGTGTCACAGGTTAGCCAACACTGTTATACAGGTTTAAAAGATAACTGTTCCTTGTATTGTTCTGGTATGTAATGTCACAAACAGAAGCTGGATAATGGCCACTTGCCAGTATTTACACAATGGAACTTGGAGGCACAGAGACTAATGTCCCCCTGGTATTCACCAGGGACCCCTGCGAGGTATGGTCTTAGCTGCAAGGGTCGTGCAGGGCGCGGTTCTACAAGACAGTCACAGAGATCACCAGCTGGTCAACAAAATACGCAATCAGAATCCAAAAAGGTAGTCAGACGAGCCAGAGATAGAATACCAAGAGGTGGCATGTTAGCAAAATCGGAGTCTAGAGAGGGAGAGGTCAAAGTACAAGCCGGGTCAGAACCAATTAGTAGTCAAGTAGGATGACCTGATACTATGGCACCCCAATGGTGCCTCACTCTGCTTTAAATAGAGGCAGGGCAGTCCTGATTGGTACCCCGACAGTCAGTGGTGTAACTGACTGCAAACAACTGAAAGAAGCGTCCCCATTGCCAGGCAACGGGGACATGTGCTGTGCAGAGCCAGCCGAGAGAGGCTGCATCCTGTTGCTAAACAACAGGACACACACCACGCCTGAAGAGACAGGCGGCCGTTCTCGAGCAGTTAGAGAACTGCGTGGACGGTGCCTGACAAGTAGCTTATTATGGCAGATATAATTAAGGTTTGGCATAGACAATATAACAGGTTATTGCATGGTATTTTTGTACATTCACTATGTTTCATCTGTTTTAAAGGGATAGTTTTAAAATGTACAGTTTATATAAGAGATATTCTATTTTGGTATATGTAAAGTCTAATTAGACATGAAAATCCTTTGAGAGCACACGCTCAACATGAAAATCCTTTGAGAGCATGCGCTCAATCAATAAAAGTGCCGGCGTGGTTTTCAAAGACTAATTTGCCTATTGCTGTCTCTTTCTGTGTGTGCCTGTGGTTTTGTTAGTAGATGGCAAAGTGCCACACTGGAGTCCAACTGCCCCAGGGTCTGAACTGTCGAAGTCAGCAAATTGGATAAAGTCATTTCCATTAATATCGAGCAAACTTGGTTGTCTTTGTCTGAAAAGATGCGTAGAGCATGCTACGGCGTGGAAGGGCGTATCCAGCTGCAACACGTGGCAATAACAGTTTTTACACTTTTACACACATTTGCACAAACACACACATTTGTAATTAGTACACATTAATTGTAGTTGCAACACATAGTTATTTATGTCAAAATATAGTAGTATTTATGTTTAATATTATAAGTTATATGCATGTTAGTAAAACATAAGGTTCAGGTTATAAGAAATGTGTCATGTCTAGTATCATTTTAATCCCCTATTAATCAGCAGTTGTCTGATTCATTCGCCGAAGAGATCACACATTGCATACTCTAGTTAGCGATGTTAGGGAATAAATGTTTAAAGTGATAATGACTATAAAATGCTAATAGACTTGTTGAAACTGGATTCTTGGCGGGAAAGTTGGAGCACATCCCCTGGAGAGATGACCCCCACCTTTGGATATTTTGGTTTGAACTGGCCTATGATCTGCAACATCCTGAAACCTGGACCAATAGAAGCAAGCCACATCATCTCCATTCTTTTACTGTATTTTTGACTGCATATAAGCAGGGGCTCTTGATCTAGTGACCAGTCTTCTTTAACCACAGACTTCAGACCTGAATGACTGTTCACTGGATCCAGGGCGCCTGCGATAAGTAACGGCTGTACTTATTTTATTTCGCTTGAATTATTCTGCTACTTTTGGATAATAAATATCTTTGTGCGTTGGAAACACAAATCGAGATTCGACAATCATTATTGGATAGCGACAAAACGTGCATAACAGAACACTCACCTACTGGAACCAATTTTGGCTTGGGGGAGGGGATAGCCAAACCCCAGAGCAGGTGTCCTTGGAGTATTATTATTTAAGATTAAATCTCCCAGCAGAGACTTATTGGCACCAGGATGGAAAGAAGACATCTAATAAAATGGTGCAAAAAGATCATCCCTAAATAAAGAAAGCAAAGAAAGCAATAGTGCTGATATTTCTGTGTTCTTTCTCTTTAAATAAAGTAGGTTATCTTGAGCATTACATGGACATCTGGGGACTTGGTCAGCAGAATACTTGCAGCCACGTTGTGAGGATATTATTTAGCTAGAGAGACTCTGCATCCATCATGTCACACACCAGGCTCTCAAGGTCTGTCACTTACCTCTTCGCTGACTTTCCAAGTTGTCCCTGTGGTCCTCATGGTCTGCTGGTTTCAGACCTCTTTGTAAGATGCTTTGCAGTCTGTCTCCATTCTAGAGATTCCTCCAGAATCAGAGTATGGGTGCAACCATCTTGGATTCAGTCACATTATTCCTCTCAGCCAATCAGGTGATAACAGCCTTCATTTCAGATTCCCTCCAAAACCAGTTCATGGGAGCTGCCAACTTGAATATAGTCACCTGATCCATCTCAGCAACTCAGAGCGCTGCTTCTGCCCAGCTGACTGCAGTCTCCAATCAGGTATCAACAACAAGGATAAAAGGACTTCCTGGAGCCCTTACCTATTGCCAGTGTAATGTTGTATTTCAGATAAGTAATAATGATAAAAAGGGAAGCGCTGATAAAATTAGCATTTATTAAAACATATCCATTATATATAAAATATAGCACAGATAAACACAAATATAGCATGAATATTGCATCAATATACTATATCCCAACTCTTGAGCATTCCGGATTGTATTAGATGTATAAATCAATGATTATCAATGATCATATGATATTGTGGTTATGGAGATAAATATACCATGGTATTTGCACATAAAAACCATATATCATGGGTATTAAAATGTCCTGAATCGGTATTTCCCCAACATACTGTCGTTTGTGATCTTATTCTTTCAAACAGCGGTCCTCAATTAGACCTTAATACAGCCAATAATTAGATAGCAATTTGATATGGGAGAATGACTCCGTCGGTTACCAGTCCTATATCCGCATATCTTGAGGACACAGTTGCCCAAAGTGTGTAAAATAATAGCTATGACTTAGCTTATAAGCGATACTGGTTTCCGTAGCTTTCTGGTCTGTATATGTAGTCAGTTCAGTGATCCGGATAGCTGCCGTAATGTAATCAGCAGCTGATGCATGTACGTACTGCTGCTAGTGGGAATTCCCGGAAATGACGTGTTGGAGATCAAAATGCTTGCTAAGAACTTCATGTTATTTTCAGGTATGATTTAAAATGGAAATGTTTCACAGTTTATGATTTCCTCTCTCTGTCTCCCCAGGTGTGACTCTGTCCCTCCCGATTTGTGTGTGTGCACCTCTGTCTCTATATTGTGTGTCTATCCCTGTATTTCTCCACATTTGTGTAAAAAAGTCTCTCCATCTGTCTCTCCATGAGTGCTTCTCCCTTTTCCTCCACCTCCCCAATTGTTTGTGTGTCTCTGTCTCCACATTATGGATGTCCATTTTTATCTCCCCATTTGTGTATATTGTAACGCATTCATCTGTTTTGCCTCCTATACTCCCCTCTGCCCCTACAACCCACTGTCCTCTGCTTGCACTGATGGGGTTTTGAGTAGAGATGCTCCTTGACCCCAGTGTTTTGGTTTTGGATCTGGATTACCTTCGAGTTTTGGTTTTGGTTTTGTTTAGCAATTTTTTCCAAAAATCCATTTTTTGGGCTAAAATCACATACTTTAGGTGTTATTTGTACCTACATTATTATTAACCTCACTAACACTAAGTTCCAGTGATTATCATTCAATTTTTACCATCTCACAGGTCACAATATGCTTTTCGTACACTTTCAGCCAAATACTGCTGTTAAGCGACAGAGCAACGAAACAAACACATTGAAGTTTATATCACATCTAGAAAACATTGCCACACACCAGTGTCACAAACTCACAATAGAAAAGTAATACAAGATGGAATTGTCCTTGGGCCCTCCCACCCACCCATATTTTGGGTCTTACAAAGGACATGCACACTTTAACAAACCAAGCACTTCAGCGACAAGGGCTGCCACTTTTGTGGCTGAAGTGCTTGGTTTGTTTGGGCCCCCACTAAACCAGCTATCAATGCCCTAAAGGCAGGTTATACCAACAGTGCTGTCAAATGAATTCTACACAAGATGTTGTCGTCATCATCTTCAGCATCATCCTCACCCTCATCAGTGTGTACATCATCATCACAGACTATTAATTAATCTCCGCTGGAATCCGCCATTACAGAAGTGTCAGTACTTGGATGTATTTGCCGATAAAGGCCTTCCTCGTGGAAGATGTACTTCATTTTGATGAACATCATCTTTTCCACATTTTAGGAAGTAACCTCCTACGTCAAGCACTGACAAGGTTCCCTGTGCTGAAAACTCTTTCTGAGTACACACTGGAGGTCTGGCAGCTTAGGAATTGCAAAGCAAGTTTGCACATGAGTTTCCAAATTGATTGTTTTTCCTCCCAGTATGGAAAGGGACTGTCTGAAATTGGAATTTCAATGAACTCTTCAAAATAATCCTCCACCATCCTTTGCATGTTAATAGTAGGATCGGATGGAGTTATGTCCGTGGTCACACTTTTTTTGCTAAATTCTTTCAAACCAGACCAGATGTCAAACTGTTGTGGTCTGCTACCTGCTTCATCCCTGCTTCTCTTTGGAAAGTGCAATTTCTTATGAGCAGCAGCTGCCTGAGAAACTGATGGAGGAGATGTCGTCAAGCCAGGGACCAGTTCAGCGGTCAACTTGCTGACCAGGAGCTCCTTGCATCTGTTCAGATCTCAGTCATTTGAAAGCAAAGAATCTGCGTAGGTCTTAAACCTAGGATCAAGCACAGTCACCAAAACATAGTGATCCGTCTTCAAGATTTTAAGAACTCTTGGATCATTGCGAAGCGAATTAAGTACTTGATCTACAAGGCCAGCATACTTTGCGGAATTGCTTAAATTCATCTCCTCCTTCAGTTTGTCAAGCTGGTTTTCCAATAGTTGAATTAAGGCAATGACTTGGCTCAAGCTAGCAGAGTCTGAACTCACTTCACACGTCACAACTTCAAATGGTTTCAGCACCTTGCACATCACAGAAAGGATTCTCCACTGTGCAAAACTGAAATACATTCCGCTCCTTTCCAAGTGTCATGGCTTGTGCAATATGCTTGTATGGCTTTGCGCTGTTCCTTCATCCTCTGAAGCATGTACAGGGTGGAATTCCACCTTGTTAACACCACTTGCTTAAGTTGGTGGCAGGGCAAATTAAATTGTTCTTGGAGCTGCTGCAATCTCCTACATGCTTTGGCAGTATGCCGGAAATATCCTGAAATTTTACGGGCCACCGAAAGCATCTCCTGCATCTCATGGTTATTTTTCAAGAAGCTCTGCACCACTAAGTTTATTGTGTGAGCAAAACAGGGAATGTGATGGAATTCACCCAGCTGTAATGCTCACACAATATTGTTGGCGTTATCAGAAATGACATATCCTGGGGAGAGTCCAAGTGGCAAAAGCCATGTATCAATGACATTCTTATAGTTTTCGTAACAAATTATCAGCTGTATGTCTGATAGTGAAGCCAGTGATGCAAAGAGTAGCTTGTTACATAGTGGTGTACATGCGGCTGCTGTTCCTGGTTGTCAAAGCGAATGACCAACCCAGTGGGCTGTCACAGTCATATAATCTTTTGTTTGCCCACTCCCACATGTCCACATATATGTGGTTAAGTGTACAGTGGGTAGAATGGCATTTTTGAGCCCAATTATTACATTTTTACAGTTGAGGAATAGCTTTTCTCGAAAAATGGTGTCTCGATGGAATTGGTAACGGGACACAAAACCTCAATTAACTGTGAAAAACCAACTGCATTTATAGTGGATATTGAATGTAGATCTAACACTAGCATAGTCGCCATGGTGTCTGTGATCCGCTTTGCGACTGGTTGACTGCTGTCATACTTGCTTCCTCTAGCAAAAGATTGTTTCACAGTTAATTGTTGTAAAGTATTAGTGGTCTTCTTCTTGGGCTGCTTATGAGAGGAAGATTCACCGCCAGCTGCAGCAACAGAAGCAGTAGTGGGACTACCGCTCAAGAATTCTTCAGAGGAGTCAAGGATAGTGCAGGAATCATCTAGCCTTACCAATTTGGATGCAGGACTAACTCCGATCGCTACTGATGATATTGATGAGGACGGTGTTGTGGGTGCAGATTTGCAGGCATCGGGATGTAGGTGAGAGAAGGGTCCTAGCTGATGATGGACTGCTTGTTGTTATTTTTTTACCCTAACTTTCAGATTTTCCCAACAGGTGTTTTGCTCTCGCCAATATGAGGACTCATTCAGAAATCTTTCCATGGTCACTTTAAAATCCCAATCCACCTCTGGTTAAAGCAGAGAAGAAAAATCATAAAGATTATTTCCTGGCATTCTTATAGGCCAGATATGTTTGCAAACCTTTAAAAGACTGTTTATAAAACTTATAACATTTTTATCTTATCTACCCCATTACATTAGGATTCCGGCAGTGTTATGGAACACAATTTTAATTTCCTTTACAAAGTTTTATTGCTCTGCTAATTTACTTCAATGACTCAGCACCATTTTCTCCCATAGAGGGAAATCCTGAAAACATGAACTATTGGGGGTATATTAGAACTGGAGTTGAAATACCCTAGATGTACCTTCAGCAATTCACTGTTGTACTTTGCAAACTATCATGAGAAATATAAATGTAGGAATCCCCAGTACAATATATGAGCGGCTGATGCATTAAATAGCAGGTGTTGGGAAAAAGGACTTCAAGTTAATTTGTATAGCAACAGGTGTTTCAGTATTAAAAACTTTGGAAAGCACTTCTCTATACCGATGTGCCTGAAAATAAAACTTCATAAAGTGAGCCACATATAGCTAGTTAAATGAATGTACTTTTTACATTATTTTTTTTTCCAAGTAAAGCATGCTGGATGTAATTTGAATCAAGAAATATGATTTTATTACTGCTGGGAATGCTTTTACAGTGAAAATTATTGCTAAGATGAAATGTGCAAGTTAAATATTTTTTATCTTCAGAAAATGGACTTTTGCTGGGATTTATGTACTATGCAGTACCAGTGCTATGTTTGGCAATAAGTTAAGGGTTCAAAGAATGAATACCACAAAGGCAAAACTCAGGTTGTGCAAATGGGCAAAAGGAGTGCCTCTCAAAAACAGTTCATTTATTGTACTGGAAACATCATATTGACAAAATATAAAAAAAATTGATATAATATGTTAATTCAAAGAATGAAAGATTTAATTCTTAAGTAAAGAAAAAGCATTTGCTTTATTAGCAGTGTTGCCATGATTATTGCATATTCAGGAATTAGGAAAATAATATATAAATGTGGCCATGATTACTCCAAGAGATATAAGTACCTGTGAAGTTACTGGGCCTGATTCATCTTCGGATGTAATCCAAAGAGTACAGAAACTTTTGTGAAATTGCTCTATGCATGGCCAGAAATGGACCTTACACCAGTGAAGGCAATTGCATCCAATTCATGTTCAAACGCAAACGGCACTTAAAGCTGCCTGCAACTTGAAGGTGGAATAGCGTGGGAAGGTGTGAAAGCATGTAGACAACCTACAGTAAGGGCGTGCCGAGGTCGAGCATATACACATTCATCCGACTCAAGCTCTGGGCAACTATGAGGTACGTGTTATTTAGCTGTATTACTTGCACCAGCTACAGGGCAGGTGTTAGTGCCGACTGATAGTGTGACTGACACATATGCATCCCAGAACATGTCTTTGCAAGTAAGAGAAACTATAGAAATGCATTTTTTGTTTTTAAATGATGGCTTATTGAATTTCCGCAGAAGTATATAAGAACAGTAAAAAGGAAGGAAACATCTAAGAGAGAGGGGGGGGGGGGTTCACAAAAGGAAAAAGGGACAGGAGGAGGGGGACAGGATACTAAGAGCCAAACTAAAGCATAGTACATAGTGTGGAGTCATTTTAACGATGTTACAATGAGATACAAATTCAAAGATGTAAGTGAACACAGGTAGCCAGAAACATGAAATAATTTATAGATGCCAGATAGCTGATGAAAATTTTGTTGGAAAGGCAGAGGGAAGTCAGGGAGGAGCGTTATTAAGGGAAAGTATGGGAAGGGTGAGTGTTCAGATTGTTATATTACCTCACTTATCCAGGGAACCACCATGTTAGGCATAAAAGTATAAATGTCAATACTCATGTGGAGGAGAAGGTCAAACAGTGGCCTCGTAATGGGACATTATTAGGTCGGTCGTGTAGTATACTTGTTATAAGCTCACAATGATAAGTCTGCCAGATTCTATTTTTGACCACTGTGCAAGTATAGCATATCCAAAAGATTGGCTTAAATGTACACCCAGAGTGTTGTATGTCTATGAGAATGAAAAAAGACTACCTGAGTAAGATGGTACTATGGTAACGTAGTATATTTGAACGTTTGGAAAGGCCAATATACCCTCTGAGTCGTGTCATAGTAGAATGCAAGCGTGGACTTTGGGGCTTCTACCTAACCAGACAAATCTGGCTATTTTTCTCTTTCACATCTTCAGAACAGGAGAAGAAACTTTGATCAGGAAAGTTTTAAATAAATAGAGGATCCTAGGCAAGATATTCATCTTAACAGCTGTTATTCTCCCCAACCTTGAAATGTATTGACTATGCCAGTTAATGAGATTTTCTTTAATGGAATCTAGCAATACAGGGAAGTTGGCTTCATAGAGCATATTATAATGTCTGGTCATGTATTTAATTTTATCAGATTGCCATCTGAAGCCATGTTGCTGCTTTAATGATTGTAACATCTGAGGTGATAAGTTAAGAGGGAGAATTACTGATTTAACCATATTTATTTTAAATTTAGACAATTCTCCGTGTCTGAATTTCCATTTTGAGGGAGGACAGGGAGGTGATAGGGTTTCTAAGTGATAATAGGACATCTTCTGCGTACATTTTCCAGGGCCAGGTTATATAGGGGGTGGCACAGGGACACTGTGCCCTGAGCCCCCTTTCTCAGGTGGCCCACCAGTCAGGGGCAGGCAGGCTGGACAGAAAAAAAGATAATGTTGGACTGATGCAGGGACCAGCCCAGTCACTATTACTTGGGACCAGCCACCTTCCATCATTGGCCACGGATCCTTCCAATCTGTCCCCTTCCCTCCTTTCCCCTATGTGTGGCCTCCAAAAGACCCAGTGTCTCATGGGAGGCCTACAATGTGACAGGTGCCGTCTCATGTGTGAAGAGCAGGAAGACCACACAGTGTGCATGGATGGAACAAGGTAAATGAGTGGGGGAGTTTGCTATTGTAGTGTGTGTGTGTGAGGGGGGAAGTATGTTCATATAATGTATGTTTGTGGGGGAACTATGTTAATATAATGCATGTGTGTGTGAGTTGGAGTATGTTAATATAGTGTGTGAGGTAGGCTATTTAATGTTGGAGTGCAAGTGGGGGAAAATTATTTAATAATCGCTATTTTATTTGTGAGGTGGAAGTGGCGCAATTTAATTTATTTCTGGGGCTACTTAATTAAATATTAGGGCCTATCAATTTAAGATGAAGTGATTGGACCTTTTAATTTAATGCTGGGATGGTTTGGGGCTATTAAATGAATATGGGGATGAGTTTATGGAGGAGGGCTATTTATTAAACGTGAATATGAACTATTTAATGCTGGGGATGGTTGTGTGAAATAGTTATATATATTAACATAACACTTTAGCAAACAGTTTCAAATCAACATTTCAGAGTGATATAGCTCACTAGCTATCATAGAGGCTGCGATCAAGGCCATCCTTTGGAATTGTAATGACATTCGCTTTGAGAAAGTCCCACTGCTGGGACGAAACGCATCAGCCAGTAAGCTAGCGCTCTTTGACACTGATCACGGAGTGTATTGGAGAACCTTTGTGCAGCAGGAACGTACATTCTGGTATTAAGTTTCCGGACGGCAGCCAAGCAGGTGCACCTGTAGGAACACGTGGCACGCCGAGCACGGCGGAGGAGTAAACGGGAGTTAACAGTGAGTTACTTGTTTCATCAATAGCGGTAAACCTCCGTGAAATACTCTGAACTCCGTGGACTCAATCTTTAGCCTTGGAACGGGTAAGAAGTCACTATTTCCATATTTCTGTCAGCCGGACATCTGCATTTGGATCTATTCCACTGCTGAGGTTAACTCTATTTATTACCAATCTCTCCCCACTGGAGGACAAGTTTACATTATTTGGGATTATAATTATCTGTTCCCATACCATGATCTATTTTTGAGGATTAATGTGATCATATTACCATTTCTGGACTGTACATTTTTTAGAGGAAGTTATTTTATATCCATCACTCCGTTATTCAAATTCTGGATTGTTTATCATACCACTTTTTAGGAGACCATATGCAATTTTTATTCTGTATTTTGTTAATGTCATTGTTTGTATGCCTATACATTTGGTGATTTATTAAACCCTACATCTGGGATTATACCCAGGCTTTACACATTTTTCTATGTATCTATTTGGATGATCTATATTATCCCAGCGCCATTTCTATTCTTTATTTCTGTTTTTTAAGGTGTCAATAGCCCTTGAATGGCCTGCAGGGGATATAAGTGATCCTGTCAAATATCACTACTAGTGTTTTATTTCCTGCAAGCACTGGCATACATCAATATTGGAAGGATTTTATTTTGAGTTGCTAAATTAGTAATTGTTATATGTACTTTTATATATATGGTTTTTATTTTATATTCTATATCACCTACTCCTGAGAGCGCCGAACTATCGCCTTTGTGGGTGTTTTGTTGTTAATTCGCTTTGGTGGTGACTCTTTCAATTTTAAGATGGCATTAAATAGGGAAAGAAGCATGGCATAAGAGCTGTTGCAAATTTTTTGGAGTATAAGGCAAAAATGTCGTCAGGTTCAGGGACACCAGCACTCTTAAGTGACTTTATTATCAGGGTAATTTCTGGCTCTTGCCTCTATTTAAAGTGGAGAATTATGTGTCTTTAATGTGGGGCAGTGTACATACATGTAGGAAATCTAAAATGTTGTCTTTGTGGAGTTTTGAGGCCAATGAAAGGAATTGAAGGTTATATAACTAAATGTAGTTACATTTCGGTGTTTTCCATCTTTAAGAGATGCAGCTGTAGGTATGCCCAAATCAGTAGACTTTAATAAACGTGCCATCGGAGTGTCCACTTATGGACGTAGTTCCAATTTATTCACTTCTATAGACAAATTTAGGTCTCTCCAGCAAGATCTTACATAGAATGGGATCCTCCCTAAGTAAATCCCAATGTTTTCCAACAAATTTTCCTATTTGTTTGCATTGGGAATTATACTGTGTAATAAATGCAAGATTGCCACTTTCCGGTTTCCTTTTTGCCTGACTTTCAAATATTAAACCCCTATTAATAACTTTTTCCAAAGCTTGGTATAAAATAGCCTCTTTATAACCTTTCAACAAAAATAGTTTTTTCATAATAGATGTCTGTTTTCCCAAAATTTCTGGTTTAGAGCAGTCCCCTTTTAACCATAAGAATTGACCGGTTGGAATTTTCTCCAAACGCATACGGTAATGTTTGCTTGTACGGTGGGTTTTCTGAATGTCTTAGTGCAAATCCTTTCCCCCCTCAAATACAAAAAAAATTATCAAACTAACACTAATTTCATATGAAAGATCCACATTAATATAATTCTGAAATTACAAAACTATAGAACAAATCCAGACTCGATCGGTCCCCTCTCCAGACAAACATAATGTTTTCAACATACTTCATCCAAGACACCAGGTTCACCCCAAATCCATGGCCAGTCCAAACAGAATTTTCATCCCAATGGGCCAAAAACAAATTGACATTGCTTGGGGCGAACCTGGTGCCTATCACAGTTCCAATGCTCTGCAAATAATAGCGGCCTTAAAAATGATGATTAATACAAGTATCTAAAAATGTCAGATCTGCACTAACTTGGATATAATTATCTTCCTATTCCACTTCTTTGAGTTTACATATTACATTTCCTCTGTTTTTTACATATGATCAACATTTGACCACTATTGGTTGTAAATAATGATCTATTAATTCTGATAGATTGGCTGTTAGAGATTTTGTCCCAGCTACTATAGGATGTCCTGCGGGACTAGTAACGTCCTGTGAATTAGCAGCTCCACCACTTTGTAAGTGACAATAATTTCACTCCATGATAGCGCTAAATCTATAGCTAACCACAAGATGTGATGGCATACCATATCTGTATTGCGCAAGTAACACGTCCATTAAAGTTTCTGCCTTAATCGTCATAATTTCATTGCTTTTTGGAGTTTGAGTGGAAGTGTTTTAATAGTTTTCTTACATTTTAGATGGTGTGTAAGTGTAAGGAACCTTAATCGGACATGTTAAACCATAAGGTTTTTTGTCTATGGAAAAAAAAAAAATATATATATATATATATATATATATATATATATATATATATTATTCACCTACATGTTTTAAAACTCCAGGGTGAGTGTTCATAGTTTGAATATTTTTCCAAAGAGATATGTTCAGTTTTTAGGAAAAGCTATTAAGGGTCCCTGCGGTGTAGATGGAGAGAGAAGGGTGGGCTTATTTACAAGGCTGCTAGGGATTGGATTCAGTATCTCACCATCTGGGGAAAGGGACAGCAAAGTGTCTGTGAGAGGAAGCCTGCTCTTTGCTGTGAGAAAACCATGCTGGAACTTTTTATGTTTTGTTTTAGTTTGTTAGTCAGGAGTGAGTTGTATTTAGTTAATCCCGGACAGGAAAGGTGTTTATTTTGATGTTCATTTACTTGCCTAATAAAACTGGCTGAGGTCAGTTGAATCCAAAATCTTGGACTTATGTGATCTCTCGGCTGCTAAACTCTACCATCTACCCAAGGAGATGACACCTGTTCCCTTACCCCCAGTCACAATATATATTATATATACATATATACAGTTTTGGCTTTATATAATAATAGCCAGTACAATTAACTAGTTTGTTCTAAATCCATTCCTTCGAAAAACATGCTTGCCTGAAAGTGCTGCTTCAGTTTACCTTATTTGTGTCATTATAGGCACAATCCTGCCTGCCAGATTGTCTCACTGTCTGCATCTTTTTCTCATTGTACATATACTGTATCTTTGTTATGTTATACACTCTTAGTTTAGATTACTTCCTTCTGTTATTTAGAACTATTATTTAAATATAGTTTCCTCCATTCTGTCTAACTTTAACCAGTTTACATTTCTGCAAATAAGTTAAAGTTTTTATTTCAAGATAATACCAAAAATAGTTAATAACAGCTAATAAATCTTTAAAACATTAAAACTTGAAGGCAAGCATTAAAAAATGCTGCCTAATCAAAAAGTTAAATAGCCTGTGAAAAACATTGCCTTTAATTTAATATAACTCGAGGCAACAGTTCAGGAATAAATATATAAGCAGTGTAGTGTGTGATTATGAGCCTGCAAGAAAATATGTCATTTGTCACTGAATATTTTTAAAGGTGGGAAAAACTGCGTTCAAGCAGCAGGTGGATAGTTACCCTAAAGGAAATTTAATTAACCAGTTGTTAGCATAATACAAAATATAAATATGTATACAGTTGACTACTCATATTTTTTAGTATTAGTTTTCATACATTGAACATAGGACAAAAGTTCTTGAAATCGGTATTATAGGGGCTCATTTAGAGGTTGTGGTACATGAGCTTATAAAATGGCACACGGGAGAAAAAAAATTATATGTGTACATATTTTGATTTTGACGCATCTCAAGAGGCGTCCAGCTCGCAAACAGTAGCATTTGTGGCAGGCATATGGCAGTGGTAATAAGTATGTCTTCTTACATCCTACAATAACGTAGAGGTAGCATAAAGCTAGCGCAGACATGTGGCTTGACAGTGTTAGTTGTAAATGCTAAACTCCATCATCTATTTGTATAAAATCTAATAATGAAATTAAGTGTCATATAGAAAAGAGAGAATAGTGTAATACAAATTGAATTATATTAAATTAATTTGTTTTCCCCTTCAAAAATACAATGAGAATCCTGTAGTAATCTAAATGGAAAAGCCAATTACGTAAAGCAAAAAGCCTTGACTGCATAGTTATCATCATCATGCCACAAGAGATATGCCTCTTAAAAGGAGCATCTGCCAACAAGTCATGTCTAATGATGTCACAATTATATGAGCACGTCCTTACGGTACTTGGCCTATGCTTGTCTGCCCGTCTCCATTCCACCCCTCCATGCGTAATAATCCAATTCGATACATAAAAAAACTTTATACAAATGTATTTGTACTAGAGATGCACAGGCTCGGTTCCCCGAGAACCAAACACACCCGAACTTAGCATATCCAACTCGGCTCAGTACTTTTGCATTTTTTTGGAATTGAAAACGAGGGAAAACGTCATTGTTACGTTGTCGGATCTCCAATCTCGGATCTCACTAGTTTTGAAATCTATAAATAACACCCTCCACGGCGATCTATAGCCATTTGAACGAGGGACACAGAAGGGATAGCACAGTGTGTAGAGCAGTTGGGCAGCAACATAGATAGAATTGAAAGAGGAGGGGGTAGCAGTGTTTAACAAGATCTACAGTGACATTCAGGAGAGCTCCATTGCTAATTGTCATTGCTGAAAAATACAAATACTAGTGCTGGCAGGCTTGGTGTAATTCTGCAGTCACATTTTACTGTGTTATCTAGGTAACACCAGAGCCGTAACTTAGAATTCTAGTGCCCTGGGCGAGAAAGACAAATGCCGCCCCCCTAGTCCTCAATTTTAGCCAAATTAACCTAAAATATTCCTAAATTGCGCCCCCCTTCAGCATTGCACCCTGGGCGGTCGCCCCTGTCGCACAGCCCTAGTTACGGCCCTGGGTAACACACAAAGAGGAGAGCTCCATTGATAATTCTCATTGCTGAAAAATACAAATACTAGTGCTGTCAGGCTTGGTGTAATTCTGCAGTCACGTTCTACTGTGTTATATAGGTAACACACAAAGGGGAGAGCTCCATTGCTAATTTTCATTGCTGAAAAATACAAATACTAGTGCTGGCAGGGTTGGTGTAATTCTGCAGTCACACTCTACTGTGTTATATAGTTAGCACACAAAGAGGAGAGCTATATTGCTAATTCTCATTGCTGAAAAATACAAATACTAGTGCTGGCAGGCTTGGTGTAATTCTGCAGTCCTTATTCTGCTGTGTTATATAGGTAACACACAAAGAGAAGTGCTCCATTGGTAAGAGTCAATGCTGAAATACAAATATTAGTCCTGACAGTCTTTTCTTCTGAATTTGCAGTCAAATTGTACGGTGTTATATAGGTTACACACAAAGAGGAGTGTTCCATTGCTAAGAATCATTACTGAAATACAAATACTAGGGCTGGCAGTCTTTTCTTCCGAATCTGCAGTCAAATTGTACGGTGTTATATAGGTTACACTCAAAGAGGAGTGTTCCATTGCTAAGAGTCATTGCTGAAATACAAATACTAGGGCTGGCAGTCTTTTTTTCTGAATTTGCAGTCAATTTGTAGGGTGCTATATAGGTTACACACAAAGAGGAGTGTTCCATTACTAAGAGTCATTGCTGAAATAGAAATACTAGGTCTGTGTTATGAGTGACGGCGGTACTCACAGCTGCCGCGACTCGCTTCCTCTGCGTCCAGGCCGTCACCTTGACGACCGGGACCTCACTTCCGGGCATGACCTGACCGTTGCCAAGGCAACAGTCGGACGCTTGTGCTTTAGCGCCATGTCCTGGCAATGGAAGGAAGCCGGGCGCGTGCGCAAACCTCAACACCAGCCTGAGGGCTAAATAGTTTAATTAATTAATGATTATGCTGGCCTGGGGATCTTTGTAGAGCTAGGCTCTGATTGGCTGCCTTTAGTACTTAAGGCAGGGAGGGCTTAGCCTCCTTGCCGGTTATATCGTCCCAGTTGTTGTACTGTGCTTACCTGCTTTTGGACCCTTGTATTAATGATTATTTGCTTTGACCCCTCTGCCTGTTTATTGGACTCTGCTTGCCTGCTTGTGACCCTGACCCTTTGGCCGGTTCCTCTGATTTTGCTGTTCTGCCTGTGACCTTGACCTTTGGCGTGTTTCCTGACTCTTCCTGCTTGTGACCCCTGACCTTGGCTTTCGTCTGACAATCCTTACTGTCACTCGCTGGACTGTGAGTGCCTCTGCGCTGGTGCGTGGTTCTCTAGCCTTCCCGCCGGCGCCTGTCCTGAACCACGGCCGTCCGCCATCTTGATGGACTGCGCATGCGCAGCATCCAAGAACTTATGACCTTTTGCTTTTAACCTAATTGGTGGATCAGGCACCTCTCTCTATTTAAGGCAAATGTGCTCATTACATCGTTGCCTGATCTTGAGTCTCATTCCCTGTGAGTCTCTGAAGGTGTCTCCTGTGTTCTGCTTGTCTTCAGTTTCCTGCTGATTACCTGCTCTACTCATCGGTGGTTTCCATACCCGCTATTACTCCTGTGTCCTGCTCGTGTCTCCAGCTTCCTGCTGATTACCTGCTCTACTCATCGGTGGTTTCCATACCCGCTATTACTCCTGTGTCCTGCTCGTGTCTCCAGCTTCCTGCTGATTAACTGCTCTTCTCATCGGTGGATCCCTTACCCGCTATAGCCGTTCAACGCTCCTGCTGTGTCTTCATATTCTCGTGGACAAGCTTCTCTACTCATCAGCGGTATGCTCACTCGTTATTGACTATCCACTGTTACTTTGCATATCCGCTTAGGACAAGCTCCTCTTCTCAACAGCGGTATCCATACCCGCTATAGACTTTGGCTGATACTCTGCCTATCCGCTTGATACAAGCCTCTCTACTGAGCAGTGGTATACATATCACCATAGTAGACTAGTAGCGATAACGCTGCCTACCCGTTTGGAGAAGTTCCTCTGTGCTCTCATTGTCCTCATTCAGTTATTGACTCTTTCCCTGTATTCACTTATCAGCACCAGTACAAGTCCTCACTTACTAGCAGTGGTACAACTTGCTGTACGCAGACCACTGACTACCCGCTACCTACCTGCACCTGGACAAGTCTTCTCACCTCAGCAGTGGTACAACTTGCTATACGCAGACCACTGACTTCCCCGCTACCTACCTGCACCTGGACAAGTCTTCTCATCACAGCAGTGGTACAACTTGCTGTACGCAGACCACTGACTACCCGCTTCCTACCTGCACCTGGACAAGTCTTCTCATCACAGCAGTGGTACAACTTGCTATATGCAGACCACTGACTACCTGTTACCTTCCTTCACCTGTGCACATCCACTCTGGTCTCCGTGGTTAAACCTGTCTTTCCACTATAGCTGCAAGTCGCTGACTCATCTACCTATATAGCTGCAAGTCGCTGACTCATCTACCTATATAGCTGCAAGTCGCTGACTCATCTACCTATATTGCTGCAAGTCACTGACTATTCATCTGCTTCATTGGCATCCTCACTTCATCTGCTGTTATATACGTTACACTATTCACCCTACTGCCAGAGGACCGCTGAGCAAACTCCGCCCCTCTGGTAAGCAAAGTCATCTGGTGAAATCCTGGGCAGAACTTCTAGTGCCCGTGACACTTACCATCTCTGCTGCTTCCTGAAACTCCAGCTACGGTTTAGTATAACAAACCTACACTACTTGGAGTTAAGTCCTGGGGCATCTGAGTACCTGTGAGTGCGTCTAGCTTTATGGGAAAGGTGGCTGCTATAGGTGAAGACCTCCGCAGTCTGTTCTGCAGGTTCGTTATCTGACCATGAGCAGCCTAACAGGCTGGCAGTCTTTTGTTCTGAATTTGCAGTCAAATTGTATGGTGTTTTATAGGTTACACACAAAGAGGAGTGTTCCATTGCTAAGAGCCATTGCTGAAATACAAATACTAGGCCTGGCAGGCTTTCCTGCTGAATTTGCAGTCAAATTGTACGGTGTTATATAGGTTACACACAAAGAGGAGTGTTCCATTGCTAAGAGCCATTGCTGAAATACAAATACTAGGGCTGGCAGTCTTTTCTTCTGAATTTGCAGTCAAATTGTATGGTGTTATATAGGTTACACACAAAGAGGAGTGCTCCATTGCTAAGAGTCATTGCTGAAATACAAATACTAGGCCTGGCAGGCTTTCCTGCTGAATTTGCAGTCAAATTGTACGGTGTTATATAGGTTACACACAAAGAGGAGTGTTCCATTGCTAAGAGCCATTGCTGAAATACAAATACTAGGGCTGGCAGTCTTTTCTTCTGAATTTGCAGTCAAATTGTATGGTGTTATATAGGTTACACACAAAGAGGAGTGCTCCATTGCTAAGAGTCATTGCTGAAATACAAATACTAGGGCTGGCAGTCTTTTCTTCTGAATTTGCAGTCAAATTATATGGTGTTATATAGGTAACACACAAAGATGAGAGCTCAGTTGCTCCATTGCTAATTGTCATTGCTGAAATACAAATGCTAGGGCTGGCAGGCTTGGTCTAAATCTACAGTTACATTTTACTGTACCATAGGTCACTCGGAAACAGGAGAGGTGGCAGGGTTCAGTGCTGAATCAGAAATTGTAATAATAGGGCTGTCAGTGTTCTTCAAAGTCTCCAATGATATTGTATTGTGCCATAGCTCATACAGAAACAGGAGGGGTGACATTGTTGTTGTCACTCTCCAGTCTCAGTCATGATTATACTAATCCCTCTACCTCATATGCTAAAGCCTATGTTCAAGTGCATAGTGGTTTTAAGTCAGGGAAACAAAAGTGGAAATAAAAAGCTTGTACCCTTTTAAAGAAAAAAACATCTTTAAAAAAGGTGAAAGTTTACTGTAGAAAAACATAAAATTGGCAAGAAACCATTCTACCCAAAATATTACCAGACATACCAGTATCAGGTAGCTCCCTTCTCTTAGCTAGATTTCAGCACCTGCAATCTACACTGCCATCATATTCACCTTCATCATTGTGTACATCATACTCAAACAATACTAATTCATCCCCACTGGAATCCACCATCACAGAAGTCTGTGTACTTTGATGTAACTGCCGATAATGGCCTTCCTCATGGAATTTGTAGTTAATTTTATGGCAGAGCTGTCACGATTTTTGGGCAAATCTTTTAGACCAGCCCAAATGTCACAATGTTGTGCTGACTCATCTGCATCACCACTGGGTGTCTTGGGAAAGCTTAGTTTTTTCCTAGAAGGAGCTGGCAGAGAAACTGAAGGAGGAGACGTCATTGTGTAATTTACCACTTGAGCTGTCAGCTTGCTGACCAGGAGCTCATTGCATCTCTTGTGATCTGGGACAGTGGGAAATAAAGATATAGCTCTTAAACCTAAAATCAAGCACAGTTGTCAATATGTAGTGATCCCATTATAAAATGTTGATAACTCTTGGATCCTGGCGAAGCAAATTAAGCACCTAATCTACAATTACAATATAGGTAGCGGATTTGCTTTGTTTAATATCCTCTTTCAGTTTCTCTAGCTGTTTCTTAAAAAGTCTAATTATGGCAATCACTTGACTCAAGCTAACCGTGTCTGCACTCTCTTCACAAGTGACTACTTTGCTAGACTAAACTACATTCCCCCTCAAATTCTATTCTTCTTGCAGCTGTTGCATTCTCCTACATGCTGTTGCAAAATCCCAAAAATTACCCTAAATATTCCGGGACACAGACAGCATCTCCTGCATGTCATTGTAATTTTTTAAAAAGTTCTGTACCACTAAGTTGATTGTGTGAGCAAAACAGGGAATGTGATGGAATTTCCCCCGCTGTAATGCTCTAACAATATTGGTGGCGTTATCAGAAATCACATATCCTCAGGAGAGTCCAAGCAGGATAAGCCATGTTGCAATGACATCTCTTAGTTTTTCCAACAGGTTGTCAGCGGCATTTCCTCTGACCTGCGCCTTGTCTCGTCTCTGATAACCACCTCTCACTCCTGCCTTCAAGACTTCTCCCGTGCTGCTCCCCAGTTATTGAATTCCCTACCACGCTCAATCAGACTTTCCCACAGCTTTCAAATCTTTAGATGCTTTTTGAAAACCCATACATTTTTTAGAGGTGACCTTATTCTCGATAACACTATTCACACTAATGCACCCTCGCATTTGTCCCAATCCCCACTCTGAAACACACTCACTCCTCTTGTTTCAGCTGTGCCCTCTTCCCTTTAGAATTAGAATGTAAGCTCTCTAATGAGCAGGGTCCTCTATTCCCTTTGTTTTCATATCTCCATTCATTTTGTCTGCCTTGTCACTTCTTGTTTTATGTATGTCTTGTTTTATGTATGTCCTTGTCTTCCCTACTGCACTGTGATGCCTTACAAATCTACAATAATAATAATAATAATAATATGCCTCTTAGTGAAGCAGATGATACACAGAGTAGCCTGCCTCTGAAAAATGTGATGTACTTGGGTACATGCCGATGCTGAATCTGCTGGTGAAGGCGAATCACCAATCCATTGGGCTGTCACAGTCATATAATCTTTAGTTTGTCCTGGTCCTCTTCTCCACATATCTGTGGTTAAGTGTGCAGTGGGTAGAATGGCATTTTGCAGCCCAATAATTACATTTGTACAAACCTATTGGTAGAGGTGAGGAATAGCTTTTCAAGTAAAATGGTGTTGTGATGGAATTTGGTAACGGGGACACAAGACCTCAAGTAATTGTCTAACAGCAGCTGCATTAATAGTGGATATTGGATGCAGATCTAATACTAGTATAGTCGCCATGGTGTTTGTGATCCGCTTTGCGACTGGCTGACTGTTTTTAATCTTGCAAAGGATTGCTTAACAGTCAATTGTTGTAAACTCCTAGTAGTCTTCTTCTTGGTTTGCTTCAGGTTTGAAGATCCACCCCCAGCAGCAGGAGCAGCAGCAGTGGGCCTAACACACAAGGATTCTTCTGAGAAGTCCTGGGGAGGGGAGGAGACATCTCGCATTAGCAACTTGGATGCAGGACTAACTCCAATCACATGTGAGGATATTGATGATGAAGGTGTTGGGGACGTAGATTGCAGGTGCTGGGATCTAGATGAGAGAAGGGAGGTAGCTGATGCTGGACTGCTTGTTGTTATTTTTTTCGCATAAGTTTCTGATTTTCCCAAAAGCTTTCCATGAACTCGTTTGAAATGGTGTAACATGGATGAAGATCCTAGATGGTTAAGGTCCCTACCTCTACTGACTGTAGCTTTACAAATGCTACAAATGGCTAGACAACTGTTGTCAGGATTTGGATAAAAATAATTCCACATATAAAAGGGTGGACTTTTTGGTCTTATGCCCAGGCATGGCAATGGCCTTCTTCTTATCACTGGCAAGAACTGCTGCAGTCTTTGTTTGAAAGTGTATGAAAATAATATTGTGACCTGTGAGGTGGTCAAAATTGACTGCAAATGAGTTGAGTTAGTGTTATTGAGGTTAATAATAATGTAGGAACAAAAAAAGAGCACAATTATGTGATTTTAGCATATTTTAGCAATTTTTCTATAAAATCCAGATCCAAAACCAAAACACACGAGGGCAGTTTTGCCAAAACCGAAACCAAAACCAAAACACGAAGCTAATCCAGATCCAAAACAAAAACCACTTCACGGGGGTCATTGAGCATCTCTAATTTGTACACATTTTTCGTGCACATGTATGGAAATGTGAAGCCTACATAAAATTGTGTACATAGAGATTATTAATAGTATCGTAGATTTGTAAGGCGCCACAGTGCTCCACTGCGCCATGCAGTAGGGAAAACAGTACATACATAAAACAGGGACATGCAAGGTAGACAAAATAAACGCAGACATGAAAACAAAGGGTATGAAGGACCCTGCTCATTAGAGAGCTTACATTGTAAATGGAAGAGGGCACAGCTGAAACAAGAGGAGAAAATGTGGCTTAGGGTAGAGATTGGGACAGTTGTGAGGGTGCATTAGTGTGAATAGTGTTATTGAGGATAAGATCACCTCTAAAAAGGAGATGGGTTTTCAAACAGCATTTAAAGATTTGAAGGCTGTGAGAAAGTCTGATTGAGCGTGGTAGGGAATTTCATAAGTGGGGAGCAGCATGGGAGAATTCTTGTAGGCGGGAGTGAGAGGTGGTTACCTGGAAGATGTAAGTAAGCATGGATACAGTATGCACATGATCTTTTCCATTCATCTACATTATGCGTTTTCTAGAAAATCTATGTAAATGAACATCTGGTTACTATATGGGTCTTTCAACCCTACATTATATCACTTTTACATTTTGTCTCACTTTATTCAATTTAGCTTTTGATTTAATGCCTTCAAATAATGAATGCGTTAAGTTGTTTTTTTTTTCACTTCCACTTAACTGCAGTTAAAACTCTGGAATATGCGCTGATCACAGTTATTCAGTGTTATATTTTGGAAACTCGTTACTCAGATTTGAGGGCTGTTTTCATAGACAATTGTACAGCTGCATTGGGATTGAGAAAAATGCTGGGTAATAGAGCTTAGTGTGGAAAAACAATATAAATCAAAGGAGATTGTATTTAATAACAAAAATGAACTTGACTAATCACTGTTTTTATTTGCTGCCAAAGCCATGGAGGAGACAAAATCAGCACTGTCTCAACAACATAATTAATACAATACAACTCATGCAATAAAGACTTAGTATCCTCACAATTCTGACAGCGTAATAAACTAAAACGAAAGTTCACTTTTCTAGAAGCAAATACAGTTAAGGAAAAAAGTAATTTTCCATTCAACTAACTTGCTATATATTTGGTGTTAATAGCACTGTAAGTGTCTCTTTATTTCTTATCAAAGAAAGATCTTATCTTAGAATAAAAATTGTTTCTATTCAATATGTGGAAGCACTGTGGACACAATCCCAATCGAGAGCAGCAGAAGAAAGTTAAGTGTAAATGATTGCTAGTAATAAGACACCTAGGGACATAAAATACGCCACATAAATTATTGAATATATTAGACCCTTGAACTTGATTTCCTTTCTGCTGTTATCACTTTTGTTACTGAGGCAACTATATCCCTAGGTAATAATGTAACCTCATCTTAAAAAAGTGAAAATTTGTGATTTGGTGATGACTTAAATGAAAAGATCAGACATTCACTTCACCAATAGTCCACATACTGCCTTTAGCAATAAAAATTGTATTTAATAATGCGGAGGAAAATGTCAGTCATTTATATAAATATTCATTGCTATGTAACAAGAATAATTTAACATTTTGTTCCCAGCAGATTTTGTCTGGGCTGATTAGATTCATTTCTAAAAGACTTGCCATGCAAGGTCATTTCTAATCATAATAACCAGGTCCTGACCTGGTCAAAGTGGGTTTGATTTTTATATTAGGAAAGGTTGCCACAAAATATATACCCTCCTTTACTGCTTAAAACAACAGATCCCTCTCCTGACATTTCCTTACTCTTTTGCTACATTGCTTTCTATAGCCTTCAATGTGATTTACCATTTTCACCTTTAGAGTTGCTGTGATTACTATTCCTCCCCCATCCCACTCCCCCTCTCCTCTTCTCCTTTCGGTTAATGACCTCTAGCTAGGGGTGCTTTTTCTGGAGTTTGGAACACTTCCCCATTATCCTCTTTTCCACCCCTTTACAAATGTTTAAAACAGCTCTTTTCCATGTTAACCATTGGCAATACAAGGTCGTGATATTTTAGGCTATCTCGAATTCCTGTATTGTTTGCCTCTAGGCCTTCAGTCTTTTGTACTTCGTCTCGATTCAGTATTTTTCACAAACTGTATATTTTCTCTTGACTTGCCCTTATATGTCTGTAATACTGTTCTATGTCTGTTTCATGACCTGTATTATTTTTCTGCTGTTACAAATAAAATGCTGAGCTGTTCCTAAATGTCTTTTTTAAGTATCAAAAAACACTCCTATTCCAGGGTATAGCTCAACCCAAGTGGCCTTTGAAGCTGCTCAGTTCCTTCTACAGGTGACAAAGTTATCTAGTAACACAGAATATTTCTGGCCTCACATTTTACACAAGGAATTAGATCATAAACCCATGGAGAGCAGGGCTCCACTTTGAAGTCATCTGCATTTCACTTACAGAGAAACACAACTTATAAATGGATTCATTTGGTACACATTATTTACAATGCAGTTATGATTAACCTTTACTTCTCATAGCTATGTTTATTGTTAATCCTCATAATTTTAATT
Organism: Mixophyes fleayi; assembly: GCF_038048845.1. NCBI lineage: Eukaryota > Metazoa > Chordata > Amphibia > Anura > Limnodynastidae > Mixophyes > Mixophyes fleayi. The sequence goes on along the minus strand of NC_134404.1, from coordinate 169,923,006 downwards.
CCTCCCTGTTCACTACACCCTCATAATTAAAACTTGTATTGTTTCTCCTGTTATGCTTAGAATTGCCAGATAGCTCTGACAGATTCCTTTTTGTTTATTTTGAATCTCCTGCGAATTTCTGCTGGATCTCTGGCAAGTCTCTGTTGAATCTCCAACGAGTTTGAATAAACCGTCGGTGGGATATGTCACTATTTAGGAAGGGTAGCCTTCTTATCAAAGTAATGTGTGTCTAACAATGTGTGTGTCTAATGTGTGTCTGTTTTGATAACCTCTAGGAAGGGAGGAGACAGGATGTGTACTGTCTTAATATAATTTCCTTAGCTATAGTTGCTATTACTGATAATATGGGTTTTATGTTGACTAAGTTTTAGCGTTTCAGTGTTTTGCAGCAAGCATGGTCATTTGCAATTGCTGATCTTTGTATCAGCTGGTATTCAGGTCTCATTCTATACTTTTAATGGATTCACTTTGTGACTTTCAGCTACACTTTGGTTTCTGAGTTGTTGATAATAATGGGCATATTACATGGCCAACGTATTTATATGCTAGATTTAAAATTGCACATATTTTATGAAAACTGTAAGGGCATCAATGCATTTTTGCGTGTACACTATAGTCAAAATTTTATATTTAACTCTAAATCAGGCCCAAAGTATGGAAACTCCATTGAAAAAAGGAACAACTCTGGCCATGTGTAAAGTGGCAGAGAATAAAAGAAGAAAGAGCACAAAAGAGCTTAGGGCACTATGCAAATGATTTCTCCCAACAGACCCCAACTTTTTAATCCTAGATAAATACTGAAAAACAGCATAGTGTCACCAAAACCAAAAAGCTCACTCTCTTCTGTAAGCAAAGTTTACTTGCATTTATAAGGGTTCACTTGGCTATACCAAAACCCCATTTAAATAATAATTACTGACATTATACAACAACCCATTAACTTGAGAAATTATAACAGCAACCACAAAAATTATGACAACACTTGAATAATAAATAATAATATGGAAATACATCATTTAGATATTTTTTTTATTCAAATGCATGAAAACTGAGAGAATTAAAAAAAGTTTATATTATGAAGAACTGCAGTAAATGATGAAGGTATACCCCATACAATATTGTGATATAAATATTTTTTCCTTTCCTACCCTGGACAACACATACCTAAGAATAAAAGTCAGACAGCAAGGTTAAAACATATACAAACACCGTTAAAACCCTTTAAGAATATTGTTTTGTCCTATCTACCCAGAATCAGACAACGAGTATTGGCCTGTGTCTGTTTTGATAGGTCAGAGCCTTACTGAGTGCTATTGGAGAGGAGAGACAGAACATCTTTAGAACTTGACTTTCCATACTCTAGGATTGGAATAATTATTGCCTTCATCTACAGTTAATCCAGGGGAGTCCTATTCAACAGCTGCATTAGCTATACACTTTTTGGGGTGTTAATAATTTCCTGCATTTAAAGATCCGGAACTTACATACCTTCAAGAAAACAGGGGCACATAAACATAATTAAAGTATCCAAACCTGGGCTTGAAAATATTGTAAAAAGTATTAGACCATTTACTTATAGTAGTTGCTAACCAAAATGTTAAGATCTATTGGAATATTTTGGTAAAAGAGACATTTCAAAGGAAAGCACACTTAGAGATTTTTATAACTTTTTGGTCTATTAATTAATATTTGCAAGACAACTGTTCTAAATACATATCCCATCTCTTGTCTTGCAAATTGAAATAAAAATATACTTTTGTTTAAGTGATTAGTAGACCAAAATAATATATACAGCTCTATTCTAGTACTTACCTAAGACATATCTTTCTCTTTTACCAAAATATTCCACTTACATGAATGAACATGATCCAGGCTCTCTAGTCGTTGTGTTCTTAGAGCAACCTTGTGCACATACTTGCTGATTGGTATGATAATCTGTCAATAGTAGGGTACATTGGGAGACTGGCGCTTAAACTTGTTCACAACTGCTGGTGTCCTTAACTTTAAGATATATATTTAATAAAATGAAATAAATGATACAGATATGATATCTGTACATTGCAGAAAGCTATACATCTTGTGCACTATATTTCTCTGCAAATACCAGCTACTTGCTCCCCATATACTCCAGAATCCAATTCAAATGACTCACATTTAAAGCCATCACATCATCCTTTCATACATCTCAAACCTCATTTTGAAATACTGTTCCTCATTATCTATTAGATCCGCCTCAGACTTGCACCTCCCCCTCTCTCTGATAGCTACCTCTCAATCCTGGCGCTTATGATACCAAATGTTCCATAGAATATTATATATAAAGGAGTCAAGAATTTCACAATTCAGCTGATAGAGGAATGGAGGATTTCCTTTGGACTGAAAATCCAACACAGCTTCCTGCTTAATACGATAACCTTTAGGCTTGTATTAAATAAATTGTGTAAATGGAAAAAATACGATCATAATGTAATATGAAAATCATACATACAGCCTAAAATGTGCAAGAGTGAGCTATAAAAATTTAAACAAGTGAAACAAGTGGCCCATATTTAAACTTAAAATGTGCCACATATACCTGTAGAAAAATAGTGATACTTTCAAAATAGATTTGTGAAACTATATAGTCAATTAGCACAAGTAAACTCCAGGTGCAGAAGGAATTACCAAATCCCACATTGTATATGCACTTATGGGAATGAAATAGATTAACAACCCGAAACTAAAGTGTCTTTCTTTTTCAGTCTTTCTCTACTTTATCAGGATTAAAACAGTCAGTAGTGATGTTTTCAGTTTCTCTCTTCCATCATATAAATTCAATGTGCACCATAAAAATATAAATGAATGGAGAGATGATAATAGAAAGCAATTAAAAATTAATTTTCCAAATACATAAAAACTCCAACCTATATGAAGTGGGACACTTAACAGATGTAAATATAGAAATCACTTAGAGGAACAATCGTAAAATGGATATAACAGGAAGCTGACAAAGTCTCTAAAGATCATGGAGTGAGTATTGCAAACCTTTTTATGTCCAGTCCTGGCCAACGCATTTAAATTAATGAATCTTTCTCAAGGCAGCAGAGGGGAACTTGTATAGGATTATGTATTTAAATCCATCTTGGCCAATCACTTATGAGTGATTCAATATGAAATAAATTTATCTGTGATAAGTACATGATTGATGCAACTAAACAAATTACACATAAAGACATTACTTGATGACATATACATAACTTAAAACACAAATAATACAATGAATAGAAATATCACATAAATAGGAGAACATCTGAACACTTTATCTAATGAAGAGTGATTGAACCGGTTGAATAAGAGTGCACCCATGAAATACCGTCTGGTTACTCTAACATGATGTCCTGTCAAAAAATATACAACCCTCATTGGCATGATAACAAATAAAATTGTCATACAACTGATTTCTGTAATGTCCACCCCTGTAAAACTAACATATTGTAACACTGCATATATAAAAAATACAGAGGGATAAAATATGTAAAAAAAATAAAAGAACTGGAACACAAACCTCACAAGATAAACTATAATGATAACCATAATAACTGAAAAAATATCGTCGGAGCTAACTGATACATGATACTTGACAATCAAGGGAACAGGTAAATCCCTCGTTATCTATGAAAAATACTGTGCATGTAATAAAGGCAAGTATATATATATCACCTTATATATATCACCTAATAGTAGGAAAAGTAATTAACCAATCTTGTTTGCATAACTCATTTTTGTGATATGACACCTCAGACATAACACCTCAAAGCTCTGCAAATATAGATAATACAGCAAAAGCTAAGATATTTCTCAGGAAATTAATAAAGAGAAACCCAAATGTTACACAACAAATAATGATCACCAAGACGACAATGCAAAACTGTCGGCAGAACTCAGTAAAATAGTTTTGTACATACAGAAAAAGCGCTCTCCTAGTTGCACTGCAGTTCACGTCACTGTTGTGGGTGAACATAAACATCAGCATCTGTGGTGATTTGCTGAAACATAAAAACTTATCATAGTGCAATACTGTAAAACATGTGGAGCAAAGTTCTGTGTGAAAAGAAGTTGTGTCTTGATCTGTGGGTCACCACCAGTCACCCGTGCTCCCCTTTCACTTCACACCCCAATGGGTTTATGCTCACAAAATTTAGATGAATATATCACCCCACAAATCACGGAAATCCTCCTACCGACTGTTACGTGGATATCTGAAGTTTCATACACTCCTGGTTTACTCCCGGCGGACAGCCACTTCTTAAAATCACCCAATATGTACACTCCACGGATATTCCATAGAAGGTATCATATAAAAGAAAAAGGAATACTCTAGTGTTTCACCTTTTAATAAAATGCTCTAAAACAATCTTTGGGCTTTAGAAAACAGGACACGTACCATGTCGCAAATCAAAACAGGCATGAACATAACGTGAATCACATAGGCTCACCGCAGTCTCGTCTGATGTGAAATGCTGTCAGGTCCACCGATTAAAACCAACGCGTTTCATCTTAAAACAAAGTCTTTATCAAGGTTCAAATATTCAGTCTCTCCCGTCACTTCTTATACGGAAACATATCCACTCGTTCGTCCAATCATTGTTCATATCCGGAACGAGGCTTGACTCCTCCGCCTCTCCGGAAGTGTATTCATAATCACATCGAGGCTTGGTTTCTTTTTCACTCGTTGTTCACCACAGTGATTGGCTCCACCGTCTCTACGGAAGTGTGGACGTCCACACACCGAAATTTAATTTCTTAAAGTGACACAGTATCCTCACCTAACTAATACAAACAGTTTTCTAGTTCCTATATACAAAATAGTATGCTTAAGGGAATATCTTGATATCGTTGAGTAGATGTTCCTCGATATAAAAGAAAAAGGTACAGATCAATATATAATCTCCCATGTATAGTTCCGATCTAAACATACATATGTCTCTCGGATGTTGACATATACTCCATAAATGCATTTCTCTTTATACCGTACTATCATCATCTATCCATACATTACTGTATAGGGACCCATAGTAAAAATACATAGGATATAACTCCCAGCATTCTACCTCCTCCAGGTACAATTGTACAGTCCATACAATATCTTATTGATAGAGAATATGACCACAACATATTTCCAGTGTATGAACTACTCAAGATGTATACATTAACATGCCATACCACAGGACCACACTCACATACTCCCAAACACATATATCAGAGGAACCATTTAAGTTCGAAATCTGTGTTTAACCCTTTGGGAATCATAGTGTCCACATTGTATATCCACTTCATCTCCAGTTTGGATAATGAAGTTAATACATCCCTGTTCCTCCAGTTCTCTTCCACTATCTGAAGTCCCCAAAAACCTTTAATGTGTTCACATGAGCTTGAATGAACTGTTTTAAAATGATTAGAAAGCGTATGTGTATCTAACCCTTTCTTAATGTTGTATAGACGTTCTCTCCATCTTATTTTTAGTGGTCGGGTAGTTCTTCCTATTTATACTTTGTCACAAGTACATTGTACTGCATAAACCACATTTTTAGTGTGACAAGTTATGAAATCTTTTATCCTGTATTCCTTTCCATTTAAAAGCAAATTTGTATATTTACTTTGAGTAGTTTTCCATGTCTTACAGGCTGCACATAAGCCACATCTATGGAATCCTTTCGTTCTAACTAACCTTCTCATATTCTCAGGCAAATGACTTCTAACGATCTTGTCTTTCAGATTCTGAGCTTTCCTATAGATGAATACAGGTTTGTCTGGCAATATCTCACCTATAGTGTTATCTCTCTTAAGAATTCCCCAATGTCTTGCCAAGATCTTTTCAACCTGTAGATGATTATTACTATAATTGGAAAAAAATGCCCATTCATATTTTGTTTTATTTTCAAGACGGGACTTTCTCCCTTGAGTTAGAAGATCTTCCCTTTTGGTCTTTCTAAGTTTTTCCTCCGCTATATTCAATAGCTCCATATCGTAACCTTTACTGTGAAAAGCCTGTTTCATTTCTGCTACCTGTGTATCTAAGATGTTATTTTCAGTGCAATTCCGCTTCACTCTTTTCATTTGGCTTAGTGGAACGGCATTCAACCAAGCCCTATGATGACTACTATTGTAATCAATGTAACTAATTGTGTCAGTAGGTTTGTGGAAAGTTTTAGTCTGCAGACCCCTATCATCCACATACACAGTAATGTCTAAAAAGCTGACACTGACCCTACTGGATGTGAAGGTCAGCTCAATGCCATACTTGTTGGAATTCAAATGTTGAATAAATGATCCTAGATCCTGTTCAGATCCCCTCCACATGAAGAAGATATCGTCTATGTAGCGGAACCAGGACACCAAGCTCGCCCCGAAATCCTGGCCCATCCAGACACTCTCTGTCTCCCACCGGGCCATAAGGATGTTCGCATAACTCGGTGGCTGTCCCCACACACTGAAGATAATACTCACCCTGGAATCTAAAATAGTTGTGAGTCAACACAAAAACAATCCCATCTATAATGAAAGATTGAAGATTATCTGCATAGGTGGTGTTTGTAAAGCCACTCCTCACTGCTTCAACACCCAGGTCATGCGCAATTATGGTGTATAATGATCGTACGTCTGCCGTGACAAGAATAGAGTCCGTGTCCCATACAATTTCAGATAAATTTCTAAGAAAATCTTTTGTGTCTTTTAGATACGATCTAGAACTTTGTGCCATCGGTTGTAGATAGTTATCTAACACTTCTGACAGGTTAATTGTGATAGAGCCTGTCCCGGCGACAATGGGTCTTCCCGGTGGATTCTTACTGTCTTTATGGATTTTGGGCAGTACATATATAACTGAAACTCTAGTATGTTCTATACAAATGTATTTGGCTGTGTCATCATCTATGACACCCATATCCTTATATTTGGCTATAAAGGTAACTGGATCTCTACTAATTTGTTCAGTTGGGTCTTTTCTTAATTTTTTATATGTACCCTCTGAGTCCAGCTGTGATTGGACTTCTTTCATATAATTCTCAACATCCATCACTACCACTCCTCCGCCCTTGTCTGCGGGCTTAATGACAATATGACGGTTCTCCTACAGTGTTATTATGGCCTGTCTCTCTTTAGACGTTAAGTTGGATGTATATTTTTTCTTGCATTTATTGTTACTCAACTTCCTGATGTCATTCGCTACCATTTGATTAAATGTTTCTATGAAATTACCTTTAATGTGTTGAGGAAAAAAGGTAGATCTATTTTTGAATTTCTTTATATTCTCCTTTTGTTCCACAATCACATTTTCTCCCTCATTCTCCTTCATTCTGAAGAACTACTTGATGGTCAGTTTCCTCACAAACTTTTGCAAGTCTATGTGAGTTTTCAAAGGGATTAATATCACCAGTAGGGGCGAACTTCAGGCCTTTCTTTAGTAGTGCCTCTTCTCCTTCAGTCAGGGTGTGGGAACTCAAATTAAAAATATTATTGGTTCCTTCTTCATTCTCATTCTCTTTAGGGGAAGATATAGCATTTTTCTTCTTCCTCCTTTTGTGTCTATTCTTTCCCCCCTTCTTTCCTCTTTTCCTCCCTTTTTCCTTTCTATTGTTCTTTGTCATATGTTTCATCTCATCCTTCTTTCCTTTCTGCCTCGGTCTAAAAAAGACAAAGAGGAAGACGGAAAGACTTCAGGAGAGTAGGGTCTCTCCCTAGGATTCCTTTCCAAATTCTCAAATCTATTATGGGTCTGTGTTCTCCATGGTTTTCTATTCCATCTAGTGTTAGGGGAGTAACTGTTAGAAGTTCCATCTCCTTTACTTTCCTCAAATTTATGATTGAATCTTTTCTTATGAGGATTAATGTACTCTTCCCTAGTCCTTTCTCTATTTAAGGTCTTATTCAAGATAGTCTGATCCCTAGGACTCTGATCCGTTTTCTCTCCTGAACTGAATTCGTTCACTATGTTTCTACGTTCCCTCTGTTGGATAGGCAGGAATGTAGATCTCTTTGGAGGTGGTTGGAACACATTTCCTTCCACTTCCTTTAGCACATCTATGGCCAGTTTTCTATCTCTCAACAATTTCTTCTTTTTCCTATTAACAGTTTCTCTGTTATCTTTCTCTATCCTCCTTGTTATGCTATCTTCTATTCTCTTGTATTCCTCCTGATCTCTAAAAGGATGTATCATAGTATTGAGGATTTCAATTTCTTCCTCTAATTTGGACAGATCTCTCCTTCTGTCTCTGAGGATGAGGTCAATTAAAGAAAAAGAACAGGTTCTCAAGATGGAATTCCACTCATCCTTAAAGGATGTTGTGGCGGTCTCAAAAGAAGGTTGTTTGTTAGGTGAGGATACTGTGTCACTTTAAGAAATTAAATTTCGGTGTGTGGATGTCCACACTTCCGTAGAGACGGAGGAGCCAATCACTGTGGTGAACAATGAGTGGAAAAGAAACCAAGCCTCAATGTGATTATAAATACACTTCCGGAGAGGCGGAGGAGTCAAGCCTCGTTCCGGATATGGACAATGATTGGACGAACGAGTGGATATGTTTCCGTATAAGAAGTAACGGGAGAGACTGAATATTTGAACCTTGATAAAGACTTTGTTTTAAGTTGAAACGCGTTGGTTTTAATCGGTGGACCTGACAGCATTTCACATCAGACGAGACTGCGGTGAGCCTATGTGATTCACGTTATGTTCATGCCTGTTTTGATTTGCGATATGGTACGGGTCCTGTTTTCTAAAGCTCAAAGATTGTTTTAGAGCATTTTATTAAAAGGTGAAACACTAGAGTATTCCTTTTTCTTTTATATGATACCTTCTATGGAATATCCGTGAAGTGTACATATTGGGTGATTTTAAGAAGTGGCTGTCCGCTGGGAGTAAACCAGGAGTGTATGAAACTTCAGATATCCACGTAACAGTCGGAAGGAGGATTTCCGTGATTTGTGGGGCGATATATTCATCTAAATTTTGTGAGCATAAACCCATTGGGGTGTGAAGTGAAAGGGGAGCACGGGTGACTGGTGGTGACCCACAGATCAAGACACAACTCCTTTTCACACAGAACTTTGCTCCACATGTTTTACAGTATTGCGCTATGATAAGTTTTTATGTTTCAGCAATCACCACAGATGCTGATGTTTATGTTCACCCACAACAGTGACGTGAACTGCAGTGCAACTAGGAGAGCGCTGTTTCTGTATGTACAAAACTATTTTACTGTATGTCTAATGTGAGTGAATCTAGTGGAACCCTCAGTACATCCTACAGGCTGCTGTACCGAACGTAGCGCTAGACACACAGGTTGTAATTTATTTCAACTGTCGGCAGAACTCACCCAGACATATCTTTAAATAGTGAGAGAGCAACTAATAAATAATGTATAGATCTCCCTAAATGTTGCAGTAGGACTTGACCAACCAATATTTGTGACTATATGTAATCTACAGTGATGCGATGAAAAATTTTAATAGTTCCCATAGTAACATTGCTTGTGTCAAACACATTGCCACACTGTATGTATAATATAATATATATATATATATATATACAGCTTGAATGGGAATTGTATTTAGTAATGAATGGAATGCCACTCTTATAGGGATGTTCCTTAGATGAAACTTTTGGAACAAGAAGAGATTCCCTGTTCATATTGTTTACTTTTTTTATGATATTATCCACCATGTTTTCCTCAAATCTCTTATCCAAGAAGTGGTTTTTCATTGTTAGTGCTGGTTTGTTAAAAATCCCTGTTTTAGTACCATATTGCCTAATTCTTTGAAATTGGCTACATGGAATGCTTTCCAACCATTTGTGAAGATGAATACTATTGATGGAAATATATGAGTTGGAATCTGTAGGTTTATTGTAATTGCTAGTATGTTATTCATCATCTTTTATGTAAATTCTCCAATCTACAAAATTAAACTCTGTTTTACTTTTATCAAATATACAATTGATGTTAAGTGAACTAGAATTTAACCTATTACAAAAATCATTCAGAGATATATCATCTGACTTTCAAATTAACAAAATCTCATCGATGCTGCGGTACCTGGAAACCAGATGTGCCCCATGGGTAGGATCCTTCCAAATGTAGGTATGCTCCCATTAACCCATAAACATGTAAGCATAACTTTAGTGAACTTGGTTCCCATTGCTGTAACTTGTTTTTGTATTTAAAAGTTGTCATAGTACTGTTAAATATGATTTTTTGTTAAGGCCTCATAAAGCCTTTGTTCAGCCATTTTTTGTAACTCGCATAGAAATATTATTTGCTAAAAGAGATTATTCATTTTTCTGCTGATATGAAGTTTTACAAGATGTAAGCCCATGGCCTTGAGGTTAAGCTGACATAGAGAACTCCTGAAGTTATGTATCAAGATATGAGAACAAATAAGTAGCTTCATTTTTAGCTTGTAGTGTGGGAGCTGTGCCCATGAAGTTGGACATGGCAGACAGGACATAAACCTCCAGCTCCACTTGAGATAAGAACAATAGACTCATCTGTCATCAGAAGGGGGAGAAAGTAAACAGTTCAAGAATACGTGAGATAGTTAATTAGCAGCACATCCCATAGACTAATGTATGCTTATGACGTAGGATTCATTTTTTCAGTAGGATATTCAGTATCTTTGTATCAATAAATCAGAGGATATTTCTTGTATACAGAACTTGGTCTGTGTCAATTCTCTCCAGCTGATTGAAGCGCTTCCAGATATACCTGACACCACAGGCAACCTTGGATCAGAATTTTAGATCTAACAGTACGAAAAGAAATTGTTCTTAAGGATGAATTTGATACCTGCTAAAATAAATAATTTTAATTCAATCTTCATTCAAGTATATTGAGGAAATATTTAACTATTTAACTCAATGCCCTTACTATGATCTATAATGGTGTAGAAATGATTAACATCTGCTGTTATCAATGTATAAGAATCTTTCCAAATATTTTTTTTATCATTGTTTCTTGTTGGAATGTTTTTAATGAGATCCTTGAAGGGGAAGGGGCTGCATTTGATTGTTAGCACCAAGCAACAGTACTATTTGTATTTACCTCTCAATCCTACCTACTAGACTTCTCCCGTGCTGCTACCCACTATTGGAATTCCCTACCATACTTAGTCAGACTTTTTACTTCTTTATAGTAAACTATGAATCTCACCTTGTCTGAGATACATTTTGTTTAATTAGAAATTCTTCTAAATGCCCTTTATCTATTACTTATTGTAGCAATGTGTGAAAGTTAGTGAAATACATATTTACACTACCTCAACTATGCTTATATAAGGTGTCAGTACAAAATGATTCAAGAGTGTAAATTCTAAATGCAGGTGAAATAATACTAGATTGTGTAGTTAAGTGCATAACTTTTCATATTATATGCCTACAGTATATGCCTATGATCCAGTTTCTTAAAGGGAAAATGAGTACAATTATTTAATAAAACATTACTTTAAGATTAAATTATACAGCGCAGCTGTTTTGGAGTTTCAATACTGTACCCTCTACTAACAGTCAGCAAAGGGAAGCTTTTATACCATTTGAACAATGCAAACTGTTCACAAATGTTTATAAAGCATCACAGTGTTATACAATATGCAAAAAGGTCTGTCTTTCTGGGCAGATTAAAATGCTGTCTGTTGTTTTCGGCCCCTCAGGAAATGTTGACATCTGGCTTTGTGGTCACTTAAAAGAGGTAACACTTAAATAGAAATATTACAATTAGTGAGGTCATATTTATTCTTAAATTAATAAGAATTTCACAACAGATATGATAGTGACATTTTCCAAAATTCTAAATCTATTACTTAACACTTAGTATTAAATTATTGAACATTGATTCCAGTCTATCTGAGAATGTTAATCATTAAAATTGCCAGTTTCTCATACGTATTGCTGTGAATACAACAAAAGGCTGTGTTTATATTACATATATGCACAAATCTAGGTTTTTACATAGATTAGTTTTCACGAGTTATAAATGAGACCCTTTATTAAAATTCAAAGTAACAGAGACAAACCGTCTGAATGAAAGGTAATTTACCCTATATAGAAATCTTGTTTTTATCCTATGTATTAAGGACAGATACATTGTCAGATTAAAATATAATGAAATGATGATTAAAGATACAATCATATAGATTTATTACAAATTACACTATGAAAACAAAGTTATGAACCTGAAATTGCGTGACATCTAAGTTGTTTTTTCTTGAAGATACATCAATAAACCTTTCCGTGTGTGTGAGTTTCCCCAATGTGAATTGAAAAGTAATAGATGGCAGAAGATTGTAGTTAAATTCCAACAACTATTACAGCAGCAGGATATACGTATATACACTATGTAAAGGTGCGGTATGGTAAGTACATGTGATATTGGTAGAGGGTTACAATAGGAAAAAAAACTCAGGACAGTTTCTTGGAACCTACCTTTTCTTTAAGGAAATTGGACAGTCTCTGTAGATCATGTAATAACATCAAGATATATTAAATAACAAGAGTTTTGGACTTAGCAATGCACAACGAAAAACACACTGACACAATTTACCTTCAGATCTGTGCTCTTCATATGGTCCTTCATCTGGTCCTCTAGTCTTCAGAAAATAACAGACATATTCATTCATTCATTCATTCATTCATTATTGTCACATTGTCACACTGATTAAAACCGCCTTGCTATAGCTATCCACACGTCCTAACGAATTTCGTTAGCTTCTGTGACTCTGAAACTAAACATTCTGTCTCAGAATGAACAAATGAATTATTCCTTCTCCAGCACTCTCTACACTTATTCACCGGGACATTCATCGCTAGCATCGGCTGAAAAGAACACGACTCTGTAAACTCTATGGAGATTGTGAGCATGAGTGCATACACACTACATGATCGGTCGGTGGTTGGTCGGAAAATATTAAACAATACGACCAACCAAATGAAACTATAATCTGCACTTTAGGACGACTTTAGATCATCGTATACACATTCACACGATATCGGACCAAACGATCGGATGTCGGCTGATTGGAGGATTTTCGTGCAATCATCGGCCAGTGTGTACCTAGCCTAAGATATGGTATGAGTCAAAATATAAAAGTTTAGATAATAGTTATAAAAAAGAAACCAGATTTTAAGCTGAATGATCTTTCCATTTTACCTACTAGAATTATACTTTTTGGTCACTGTACATTTCTTCATTTTTGTGAAGAAATGTATGTATTAATTTTGTGTAAGGTATTTATTATTATGTAGTATAATAACAGTTCTATTTAGTTTCTGAACTGCTTTTATTATTGTTTATTTTTAAAGCCTTAAAGACTTGCCTTTGATTTCCCTCAAATGCATTTTCTATCACAATATTGCAGGAAAGTTGAATACAAATACACTAGTATTGTTTGTTACCCTCGCCTTTCAAGATTGTTATTGGGAATATTTGTCTTTTTTGTAAGAAAAGTAGGAACTAATAAAGATTTTATGTGACATAAACGCAATGTGCAATGATTACTGTCTTTTGGCAAGATACTTTAGACTGTTTATGGGTTATTTCTATTCTACCTATGACGGTGCCCACCTGCTTTACAGACTGTGCTACCCCTTCTGTGTCCCTCTGTGAAATGGCACTAGATCGCCGTGGAGGGAGGTACTTATAGAGTCCAAACCTCGCGAGATTCAAGATCCGACGACGTAACAATGACGTTTTGCCTCGTTTTCAATTCCGAAAGCGTGCAAAAGTACAGAGTACTTGGATCTGTGTTCGGTTCTCGGGGAACCGAGCCTGAGCATCTCTAGTTTTTTTTTTTTGTATGTCATAGTAAGTTAGAAGGTATGTTTCTAAAGAGAGGAACAAGAGACATCATTTTAAGGGAATATGAGGACATTAATATTGTGTGAGAATGTTATAATGATAACTGGGAAAAAAGGATCTTTTGAATGCTGTAAAAGAATGAGTTCCTGTATGGAAAACTAGTCCAAAAAAAAAGTTTGCAAGGAAAACATATGTGACTGTCAAGTAGACTATTTTTTGAAAAAGCCTACATGATGTATTTGTTAGATATTCAGGAAGTGAAGATCCAGTTAACAAAGATTAGCAGGCTGCAGTTGTTCTAGTAACACACAAATTTCCACCTAGTAATACTTAAAATAAGTTACATATATTAATTTGCTGCTGTGAAGCACTACTTTGTATCACTAGGCTGTGGATGCCCTAGATCTGGGTGCCCAGAGTGATGTGGTTAGTGGCTACTTGGGTCCAATGGTGGTGGGTGGTTGCAGGTGCAGGAGAGTTGAAATGGGCGATGAGCTAATGGAATAGCAACAAAAATGTAAATAAAATATATAAATAAATATTTCAATAAAATGCAGCTTTGAGGTATTTAAACTATGTTATTGGAGTGAAAGGTATGGAAGATAGGGGCATATAGAAGAATAGTAGTTCATTTGATAAAAGATATCTAGAAAAGATAAGGTGGTAAGATAGGTATATAGTCAGACAGCCCCAAACAATGTTTCTTAAACAGTAAAAAAAGAAATAGGGAGATATGTGGGTAAAGTAATTAAGAGGAAAATGTGAAAATGTTTCTGTGATATTAAAATGTGTGAGAATGTTAATTCTGCTGAGGTGAATAAATAGTAGTTAGGAATTATGTTAATGGTATAATATAGATATGAAAAGTAGGAGATTCACAATAAAAATAAAGTAGCTAAATGAATAAAGACAGTTTAAAATACTATATGAATCAATAGAGGTAAATAAATAAAAAAATAGAAGAGCATTGTCAGAAGAAGTATTGACAAATAAAAGAAAAAATAGTAATAAATAATTGTAAATACTTAAAATAATATAATAATTAAATGATATCAGCAAATAAAATAAAGAATTAATAAATACAAGGGGATGTGTGTGGTCCAGGTGAAATATTCTGTATATGTCTCCTGACTGGGTACAAAATGCATATGTTTCTCTTTTATGTCTAATGTAATGTATGATCATCCATGGGGGTGTGGGTATAAGTGCATCCTACATGACTGCATGCACACTCACTGGTTGCTGATGCTGGGTAAAGTGGCTATGCAAGTGGATGTTTTCACGTAGATGTCACAAAACTTACCTGCTCCACAGTCATGTGCTGCTGATTTCCTCTGGAAATTTGGTTCCCTGTTTCTGCCCGGGCAGGTTTTTTCAGCACACACAACCATGTGCTGACAGCTGTACGCTGTAGAGAGCTGTTACATATGTTTAAGGAGACATAGTTTCTCAGGACACTGTGGACACTGTGGACATCTAACAGCCTAAGCTGTAGCAACATTCAATCCGGAGAAACGTGAACTTAGCTGAGATTAGAGGATCGTGAGTACCGCTGGTTTTCGCTATCCCTATCTATTGCTGGACACTTGAATTTAACTCTATACTCCGGTATTGATTTCAGTACCCACATTCATCGTTCCATCATGCTCTCTATTTTTATCCATATATATATATATATATATGTGATTGTGGCCTTGGCTTGTACATTATTGTGGCCCATTAATTATTATTTTTGTGTTCAATTGACAAGTTGATTGCGGTTTTTTACATACACCTTAGGAGTATTATCTCCTTATTTTATTATATTGCTGGATTTCAATACATGTATGTGCATTATTAAATGTTTGAAGTATTCATTTATTCTGCCCTGGTTTTTGAGTCCATTTTTCATCATTTACATCGTTTATTCCAGAGTGTCATTTAGCGCTGTTATCTTTTGTTCTATTGATTTCCTCTGGTGCAGCACATGACTCTGGTGGTCGTCAATAAAACGACGCTGTAAAGAATGACACCCCATACCCCAACATGTGGAGCCCGAAGCTCTTATTGCCGACAAAGTGGGAATACAGACTGCCTGAAAATTAAAGCAATTGTGACCGATGAAGAGGCCGGCAGAGTGGAATGATGTCACTTTGAATGGACACACTATCATTCCTGTTGTTAAGGTGGTAATTTAAGGAAGCGGCGACTATAGATTGTACAAGCCTTTGTAAAAAAACATTGTAATGTGATGGAGTGAATTTGTTCTGTTTGTTGGTATGATTATGACTACTGTCATGCGATCAATTTCTGCCTCTGTATACCCACTTTTGTGCATGTTATTGGTTGTATTTCTGTATGTGAAATTCAAAATAAAGTCTTTAAAAATACTCATATACAAGAATAAAAAAAATTAGAAATATAAATGAAAAATAAAATAGAACACAATATATTATATTATATAAAATCTGACATATCTGTAAATGAAAAAAAAAGAAAAGAAAATAGAAAATTTGTGATTTGTTATTAGTTTGTTAGTTTATATTTGTTTTGTGTATGGGAGATATTGCACTGTTTGTTTATTTTGTATTGCTGATCTGAGTTGTCAATTTTGTGTTATTTGTGGTTTAATGGATTGTTTTCTATAAAAAAGTGATTTTAACAGGTGTCAGTAAAAACTCCATAAAACTAGGTGTGTTTTAAAAAATGTTTTAATTCATAGATTGCTTTAGTTTTTAATCTAGATAGTGCTTTTGTGTTTCCTTAGTGTTTTGGGATTGTGAGTGTAGATATAAGGTTGAAGTTGCTAATTTTACTGTGGTGCCTTGTTTTAAAGTTTCTAAGGTTCTGTGACTATTTTTTATATACTGTTCATTTATTCTAACATGCTTTTATTGATTAATCTTACTGTGCAGCCTACCTATCCAGGCTATATTGACATATGATTATGTATACCACATCGATGGATTTACATGTAATTATATTATTTATTTCTATTTATTTGCCTTCTTAATTTGATTTGAAATTGTTGCACCTTTTGGCTGTGTGCCAGTTTACACCTCATATGTGGGAGGGGTGGTTGTGGGTTAGCTTCTGTATGTGTTACATTTGATGTATCTGTGTTTAAATGAATGTGTGCTTTTGTGTAATCACAAATTTACTTTACTGTATATATCTTATAAGAAATTAAATATAATGATACAATATTCTAACAAATAATATACTAAGATGTGGGCAGCATGGTGGCTTAGTAGTTGGCACTTCTGCTCACAGCATTGGATTCATGAGTTCAATTCCCAAACATTGCCTTATCTGTGTGGAATTTGTATGTTCTCCCTGTGTTTGCACAGGTTTCCTCCGGGTGCTCCGGTTTCTTCCCACACTCCAAAAACATACTAGTGGGATAACTGGCTGTCTACCAAATTGACCATAGTCTGTGTGTTAGGTTAGGTTGTTTAGACTGCAAGCTTCAACGGGAAAGAGACAGATGTGAATAAGTGCACTTCAGAATTAGTGGCGCTATATAAATAGATGATTATGTAATCTTATCATTATTATGTTTATAATTATTATTATTATTATTATTATTATTATTATTATTATTATTAGCCTACATTTATAAAGTGGCAGCAAATTACAGAGTGCTGTAGATTAAGGGGCTCATGAAAGAAATGCATAACATACAATGACTGAATTAGAAGATAAATATGGGTTTGTCCAAATGAGTTTACACTCAAAGAAGTGTGGGGAACGATGGATACATAAGGAGCAGAATAACAATTTTAGCTGTTGTTGGAGAAAATGTGTGTGTTAACTACAAGACATAAGCAGCATAAGCCACCAATAGTAAAGTAGCAATTGGCTACTGGCATTTCTGTGAAGCCACTTGTGGTGTGATATGGTTGGAATGATAAAAGACAGTGGAAAGTGCAGACATGAGAGATGAACTAGTCACTGTAGAAGTAATAAGACTGTCAGTTGTTGATGACTTTAACTGAACCTCCTTCATTTTCCCAGTTCTGGAGATGAAAGAACTAGATGTGGAGTTTTTGTGTGTTTTTTCCCTTTGGATTAATAAATCGTTTTTAATATTATGTAATAAATACAATTGTAAAAAACAAAACACTTTAATTTTGCCATTTGACAGTATAACAAATTGTCACTGTTACAATTCAGTTTAATAAAACAATTGTAATATCCATTTAATTTCCATTTGAACTAAATAGTATGTTCTAAAAATACATTTTTTAAACAAAATTGATGTTAAAAATTTGATTTATACAATTTCTATAAATGAAACAAAATATAATAATAACAGAAGTGAATAGTTTTACATTTCAAAAAGCAAATCCCTTGTAAATAATTTATTACTGTTTAAACCATACATTAAGTAAATTGTTCCACATATGGTAAAGTGATATCCACTGTATAAAAATACATATAATGTATTTTAGGTTTTGGATACTATCATTGCAATATATCAATAAAATTAAAAATGAACAATTATGGGGCCAATTGACCAAATTATGTTTTCGCTTCACCCTATATATTAAAGGAATTACCACTTGAAATAACTCCATCTTCATTAAGTATCACCATCCCTTGTCAGTGAAGGCTCCACCAACTGTTCACATGGTTACTGTGGGGGTGTGGAGTTAATAGAAGACATTGAAAATAATTATTTATTGATTAAATAATGTATTTCCTTACAGGTATCTTAAATGAATATGGATTTTTCCCCCACCCATGAGCAGACCCCGGAGTATGCTCGGTAGGGCAATGGATAAGTCAATGTTATCACTGTGTATAGTTTTCTCTGTGACAGCTGAATATTGCTCTCCTGCAATGGTGATAAAATATTCATGTAAATTAAGCTTATTGAGGATATAAATGTAATTTTAACAAAAAGGCCTCTAATATTAAATTCTTCTTAAAATATTAGAGTAAATTACATTGTCATGTAGAACAGCATACACAATGTGTGGTACTAATATGTAACAGATAAAGGGAATGCGCTCCTTCTTTGTTGCAAGAGTATCTCTGCCAGTTAGTGGGGGTCCCTCCCTTGTGAAACAATGCAAAAAAACACACAGGGTAGATGCTCATTGACTAAATATATATCCTCTTCTTGATATTCAGGTTACTATGATTAACAGTATATAATAATCAGCAATCCTGTCAATATAAGCTGCTTATGTATTGTAAAACTAACTGAATGCAACATTTTCAGTTAGTATGTCTTTATTCATAGGGTGACCAATTACAATTATTAATAACTTAGCTAAAAACACTTCCACTGGGGTTGTTAAAATCAATCTAACAGTAATCATGGTAAATAAACACTTAGCATAAAAAATTGGATTCACTAAATAAAATTCAACATTAATCACAAGGGATTTAAATCAAATCCATAAATTGCACTCCGTTCCAATTCACTAATATTCCATCGATTGCCACAAGTAAATAAATAGATTCCATAATTAAACTCAGTTTCAACTAAATCCAATAATGAGAAAAGATCTGTGTTAATACTAAACAATGTCCAAAGAAAGTCCTGTTAATGTTAATCGACAAGATGAATCATTTGGAATTACACGTGTCCAATTTAACTTTAGTTACGTCCATGGATATAAAGACTCCTGGATGTATAAAGATTGGTGCTCAATATATGTAATCGCAGTTTCCTCAAAGTGTACCAAAATTGATGTGAACTGGGTTGTGAACTGGGTACCCAGGTGCCAGCTCCCGCTGGATGTGGTGAATGAAGTTCGCCGTGTGCGTTTCACTGTGGAACACTGGGCTTACCGGATTTCCTATAGTTAAATACGTCACTGTAGGCATGTCTCAACGCAGTTTATTTAGTGAATCCAATTTTTTATGCTTAGTGTTTATTTATCTTGATTACAGTGGGACTGTTTTTAGCTGAGTTATTAATAATTGTAATTAGTCACCCTATGAATAAAGACATACTAACCGAAAATGTTGCATTCAGATAGTTTTACAATATATAGGCACCTTATATTGACAGGATTGCTGATTATTATATACTGTTAATCATAGTATGCTGAACATCAATAAGGTGCTATTATGTATATTCTGCTTTCTTTATATTACTATTTACTTATCAATAAAAAAACATAATATTATATTCCTGGTACTTATTTATGTATTCTTAGAAAATATTAATGACAATACTGCACATAATTGCTACACTCCGTAATACCATAAACCACTACCCTCTAATATACATGAACTATAGGTCTTCTTCAGGAAGGAGATGCTAGCCACACCACTCTACTACAGTAGTTAAACAAACTGTAGAAAACTATAACTATAGCAAGAATAAGTGGCTGCACATGGAGATACACCTACATGTATAAAATACCAACATGGATAAGATACCGACAGTCTGATTGCTAACAGTGAAAATGCAGACAGTCACATTGGTGGCATTAAAACAGCAATGCGAGCAGATCTGGAAACAATATAGCTGATGGACTCGCCAGCAGTATACACTGTAAATAATACATAATAAATGTTTAAAAAGAACAAAAAATGTAAACCCCCCTCTCCAATGATAACACTAGTGCTGCCAGCCTAGGGTTGACCGGAGGAAAATCAGGGGGACAAACCACTTGGGGTCACCCCGATTTTCTTCCCACCAGTCCTATGCTTAGCCAGCCAGGGCTTTTGGCCCCATAGCATTGGAACCCACTGCAAGTGATCCCCTGCCATTATGACAATCAGCCCCAGGCTAGTCAGCATGGGGCTAGATTCCCTAGGGCGTTGAGGCCCACAAAAAAATGTAGACCCCCTCCCTAAGGGTACACAGCCTCATGTTGACAGCACAGGGATCTTCCCATATGGTGGGAATGGTGAGCGTGGGGTAATGAAAGTGTTAATGAAAACCCTAAAGCTGACCAGAGGAGGACAAACAGCGTGGGATCTCCTCTATTTTCCTGCAATCAGCCCTAGGCTTAGCCAGCTGAGGCTGGTGGCATCAGAGCAGGTGAACCCGCAGCAGGGGGTTCCTCTGCTATGATGCCAACCAGCCCCAGAATGGTCAGCACATGGCTGGATTAACTATGGAGTTGGGGGTCTCAAAAATAAGTGGGTCCCTCCCTAGGGGTACCCAGCTCCATGCTGACAGCACTAGGGCTCTTCCTACACCCCTGGGCAATAGGTGTGAGGGAAAGTGTAAAAAAAGGAAATAGATGAATTGAACACACGTCCCTGCAAGCCCAGGATGCCATAAACAGTCTGGGCGTGCTGATGCTTGTAGTACTACAAGCAGCAGCATATCCATGGCTGCCAGGGCATGCTGGCATTTAGGGAGCTACAAATTCCACCAAGGGTCCGCTGTGTCCTGTAGTGCACCAATGTAAATAAAACACCCCCTCATTAAAACAACAATATTTTATTAAAAATAAAAAGCTAACTTAACAACTCTGTTCTTCTTTCTTCTTTATGATCCACTCTTGTAAGGTTTTAATCCAAAATAAGCAAAGTTAAAAATAAAAAGCCCCAAAAATATTTCAATAGCAGAAAAAAAAATAATCCCAAAAATATTGCATTTAGTGGGGGAAAAAAGCTCCACCTTGTCCCACCAGTCCTGGCTTGGTAAGAATAGGGTTAGTTGGAAGAGAATCGGGGGGCCCTGAAGCTGTTTATCCCCCCGACTTTTCCCCCAACCAACCGTAGGCTGGTAGTACTAGGGTTAATATGACTGTGGAGCGGGGTGGCACTTTTTTATGTATAGCAACTGGACCAGCTCGCGTTGCTGTTTTAATGCCGGCTGTGTGACTTTCACCGTCAGCAATCACACTGTCAGTATGTTAGAAATGAGAGCTTGTGATTTCACTGCTTTTTTGATTTCAAGTGCTGTTTTTGTTTAAAGTGTGGAGTTGGTTCCAGTAAGGATTGCTGTGCTGTGCTGAGAGAGTGATATAGTTTGGGGAATTATTCTGTGTGTTTATTGAACGGGATTCATTTTTCTGTGTGTTTATTAAGTGTCCCTTTTTTTTTTTTTTTTTTCCTTCTCTCTGTTAGAGCTAGTGGGTGTGGTTTAATTGCATAGTTGATACAGCTGGTTAGTGCAAGCTCTATTTAACAGGAGGTAGCAAGCGATTTCATTGAGCTTGTGATTTCACTGCTTTTTTGATTTCAAGTGCTGTTTTTGTTTAAAGTGTGGAGTTGGTTCCAGTAAGGAGTTGAATCCAGGAAGGGGTTTAATCTGGTAAGTGGCTAGGAAAGGCTAGTACTAAAGTTCACTGTAGGCTATAAGAAGTTAGGTTAGCCATAATAAGATGAGTAGTAGCAGGCTTGATGATCTCACTCAATGCATATCTTGTCATATGTATGCACACTTGGAGCAAGTGTTCCAAGGTTTATACCTCTGTGAGAAATGTGAGCAATTGGTCTCTTTGGAAGCCCAGGTAACTGATCTAAAGCAGACCATTGCAAGATTGAGAGACATTGCCAACCTGGAGCAGAGTTTACAGCTCACCGTTGATGCATTAGCTGAGCAGGGTGGAGCAGAGACAGAGGAGGATGCACAGGTAGGCAGCTGGGTAACAGTTACTAGGGGTAGCAGAGGGAGGAAGAGGCAGGCCAGTTCTGAGCTAGGCAATCCCAGCAGATTTGCCAGATTGGATGAAGATACTGTGGAAGGCAGTTCAGAACTGGTAGAGTTGGATGACACTGCTTCCTCTAGCAACCAGGGGAATGGTCTCTCCAGCACAGGGGGGACCAAAGTTACTCAGGGACCCAGGCAGATTGTGGTGGTAGGGGATTCAATTATTAGGAATGTAGATAGGGCAATCTGTTACCGGGACCATGCATGCCGAACAGTGTGTTGTCTCCCGGGTGCTCGGGCTCGGCATATTGCGGATCGGGTGGACAGATTGTTGGGAGGGGCTGGGAATGACCCAGCGGTTTTGGTGCATGTTGGCACCAATGACCGAGTTAGAGGAAGAAGGGGTGTCCTAAAGAATGATTTCAGGGACATAGGTCGCAAACTTAAGGCAAGGACATCCAAGGTAGTATTTTCGGAAATACTACCTGTGCCACACGCTAGTCCAGGGAGGCAGCGGGAGATTAGGGAGGTTAATGCGTGGCTAAAAGATTGGTGTAAGAAGGAGGGTTTTGGATTCTTAGAGCACTGGGCTGATTTCTCGGTCAGTTGCCATCTTTATTGTCGTGATGGATTGCACCTGAATGAGGAGGGGGCTGCAGTGCTAGGGGAGAGGATGGTTAGAAGGTTGGAGGAAATTTTAAACTAGGCTCCGGGGGGGAGGGGCAAGCAAGTATTTATGGGATAGACATTGAGAGTAGTAAGGAGGAATTTAACAAGAGTAAAGGGGGTGGAGAGGGGGGAAAGGGAAGCATAGCCGATAAGGAGCGGCCCTTTTTAAAGCAAAAAGAAATACCTAAGGGAGGCAATAGACTTAAGTGTATGCTTGCAAATGCAAGAAGCCTGACAGGTAAAATGGGGGAGTTAGAACTAGTAGCAATGAATGAGCAGTATGATATTATAGGTATTACTGAGACCTGGTGGGATGATACACATGACTGGGCAGTCAACTTGGAAGGCTGTTCTCTCTTCAGGAGGGATAGGGTAAATAAAAGGGGAGGAGGAGTATGTCTTTATATTAAGCCAGAATTAAAACCAAGTATTCAGGAAGTTATATACGAGAATATTGGTGATAATATAGAGGCATTGTGGGTGGAAATATCCAGCGGAGGAAAAAGTTCAGAGAAGTTTCTGATAGGGATATGCTATAAACCGCCAGATATTAGTACGATTGAGGAAGCCCAACTTCTACAGCAAATTGAAAAGGCTACACAACTAGGTCAAATTTTAATTATGGGGGATTTTAATTATCCGGACATTGATTGGAGTACTGAGACCTGCAGTGCAGCTAGGGGAAATAGGTTTCTGAGCACGCTAAAAGACCATTACATGTCCCAATTAGTTGAGGAACCAACTAGGAACCGGACTATACTGGACCTAGTAATAACAAACAATGTAGACGTAATATAAAATATTCAAGTAAAGGAGCACTTGGGAAACAGTGATCATAATATGGTCTCATTTGAAATTAGTTTCCAGAAACAACAGTATAAGGGATCAACTAGGACTTTAAACTTTAAAAAGGCAAATATGCTAAAGGAGTCTATAAAGAGCATAGACTGGGACAAAGCCTTTGAAGGAAAAAATATGGAAGAAATGTGGGCTGTCTTTAAAATGTTATTGGAAACATACACATATAAGTTCATTCCTATGGGAAATAAATGTAAAAGAATTAAGTCTAAACCAATGTGGCTAAATAAAAAGGTAAGGGAAGAAATGCAAAGGAAGAAGCGTGCATTTAAATTAAGTCTGAAGGGTCAGAGGAGTCCTTCCATAGGTACAAGGAATGTAATAAAACATGCAAAAAGGAAATTAGATTGGCTAAATTAGAAAATGAAAGGCACGTTGCAAAAGAAAGTAAGACAAACCCCAAAAAGTTTTTTAAGTATATAAATGGCAAAAGGATTAAAAAAGATAATATAGGACCCCTAAGAAGTGAGATGTGTGAATTGATAAATGATACTAAGGAAAAAGCAGAGATATTAAACACGTTCCTTTCTTCAGTATTTACCAGAGAGGAACAAATGGCAGGAGTAATACATAAAAATGGAAATGAAACCATGCCATTAATTAATACTTGGTTGTCAGAGGAAGAAGTCCAAAGGCGACTGAAGAATATTAAGATAAATAAAGCTCCAGGTCCAGATGGCATACACCCAAGGGTCCTTATGGAGTTAAACTCGGAAATAGCTAGACCGCTATTCTTAATTTTCAGAGATTCAATCTCATCAGGCTCAGTACCAAGGGATTGGCGAATAGCAGATGTGGTGCCGTTGTTTAAAAAGGGGACGAGATCACAACCAGAGAATTATAGACCTGTAAGCCTGACATCAATAGTGGGGAAACTACTGGAAGGTATTTTAAGGGACAGTATTCAGGATTACTTGGTACGCAATAAAATTATTAGTGGGAATCAACATGGATTTGTGAGGGATAGATTATGTCAAACTAATATAATTAGTTTCTACGAGGAAGTTAGTGGGAACTTAGACCAGGGCAGGACAGTAGATGTGGTCTACTTAGATTTTGCAAAGGCCTTTGATACAGTGCCACACAAGAGGTTGGTTTACAAAATAAGGGAACTGGGTCTAGTAATCAAAATTTGTACTTGGATCGAAAACTGGTTAGACAATAGGGAACAGAGAGTTGTGATAAATGGAACATTTTCTAATTGGTCAAAAGTCTTAAGTGGAGTACCTCAAGGTTCCGTGCTGGGACCACTCCTTTTTAATATATTTATTAATGACCTTGGTGATGGTTTAGAGAGTAAAGTTTCTATTTTTGCAAATGACACTAAACTCTGTAAGGTAATAAAATCAGAGCAAGATGTAGCTTCTCTACAGAGGGACATAAATAAACTGGAGGATTGGGCGGCTAAATGGAATATGAGGTTTAACACAGATAAATGTAAGGTTATGCATTCAGGGATCAAAAACAAGAACGCAATCTATAAATTAAATGGAATTAATTTGGGAGAATCTATAATGGAAAAGGATTTGGGAGTGCTCGTAGACAGTAGACTTAGCAATACTGCTCAATGTCAAGCAGCAGCTGCAAGGGCAAACAAAGTATCGGCATGCATAAAAAGGGGCATAGATGCAAGGGAAGACAGTGTAATTTTGCCACTGTATAAATCGTTGGTAAGACCTCATCTTGAATATGCAGTACAGTTCTGGGCACCACTCTATAAAAAAGATAATTTGGAACTAGAAAGGGTTCAGAGAAGGGCGACAAAATTGATAAAGGGTATGGAGTCATTAAGTTATGAGGAAAGGTTAGCCAGTTTAGGCATGTTTACTTTAGAAAAGAGGCGTCTAAGGGGAGATATGATTACTATGTACAAATACATTAGGGGTCAATACGGAGAGCTTTCATGGGAACTTTTTACCCCAAGGACCATACACAGGACACGTTGTCATCCCCTAAGGTTAGAGGAGAGGAAATTTCACAACCAGCAAAGGAAGGGGTTCTTTACAGTAAGGGCAGTCAAGATATGGAATTCATTGCCAGGGAAGGTTGTGATGGCAGATTCAATAGATATGTTTAAGAAAGGGTTAGACAAATTTTTAGCGGAAAGGTGTATCCAGGGATACGACCGTTAATTTAAAATAAAGGATAGTAGTGGATATAGGGTAAAAATTGGATTGCAATATTGAGTCTGAGGGGATTTTCAAAATTGAAACAGATGGGCGGTTGCCTACTCTGGATTAATTTCAAATATAAGTGCAGGATCGCAGGAGATCCAAAATAGGTTGAACTTGATGGACTGGTGTTTTTTTTTCAACCTCATCAACTATGTTACTATGTTACTATGTAGAAATGTAGGTGTTTTCTCCATGTCAGTATTTACACTGTAGGGATTTTTGTATCAGTAATATTTCCGTGGTATTGTGACCATCGTAAATATTACTACTACAAAAAGAAACACTGCACTGAAATCAAGATCAGGCATTCAAAACAATGTGGAAAATATTGTAGATACTGTTGTAACCATCCCCCTATGACTTCTGCTAATTAAAAACACAATAAATTCTATAATAAAAATTATGTTACCGTATTTGTAGTAGATGAATCAATGAATTGCAAAGTGATCAGGAGCCGATTGGTCATAGGCCTTACCGGGAAGTTTCCCTGTAGGCCGATGGTCTAATGAAGCAACTTTGACACACGAGTGTCAAGGTTGTGTCAGATGTGCTGAGTATGATCTGTATCTCCAGGTTGTTATACTGACGGCTGTATCATATGAATCATCGTGACTGAAAATGGAATTGATTAATAGTGTGGTGTACATCATACAGCGAATGTGCAGAATTTAATCATACTGTGGGCTAATCCAGTGATCTCTTATCAAAAAATCCAGATTATGCAATGAATTATTGCCTATGAGACCTTTTTTTTTTTCTTTTTTTCCCTATATGTGCACTATAGGTGATTTCAGCAAAATTTAAGACCAATATTAGTCTGGATTAATGGTTTGGTGGAGTATGTGATATTTTGATATTTTCTTTTCATTTTAATCTTTTGCTTTATATATGTATTAATGGTTGTACAAATAAATGTTATTATTATTTTAAATCTACGGTGGTATTTATTAGATAGGATCTGTTTGCGCTTGTTTTTTTTTTATGTTTTTATTTTATTTTTATTTTTTTATTACAGTACAGCTTAGAGTAGCTAGAATAGCATTTATAATTTATTTATTGCATGCAGAGGATCCAATGTTTTTTTGTTTACACAATGTGGTCACAACCCTTTTGCTCCCCAGTCTTCAATTCTTTACATTTGTTAAATACTGTGGATAGAGCATAATACTTTATAGCCTTTTTTTGTATCTATTAGTTCCGCTTGGCGTTGATATAACTCCGCCTACCATTGCGTGTTGCATTAGTCATGCTTAAAACCGATTTTGCTATGGATATCTGTGTTCTAATCCTGCCTACTTTTGTGTTGGTCTCACTTACAGTTGATTTGCTCCCACCCACATGAGGCCACTTCCAGATGTTTTTCCATGGCCACTTTAACTTTCAAATCCGCCCCTGAAAGTGATAATTATGTTGTGAACGTTGTCCCATTACTAGGATATCCATTCACAAAATTGACAATAATGGAGATAATATACATCCAAATTAATACAAAATGTGAACCATTCACTGAGAACACATTAAAGACTAAAGTAGACAAAAAGTACAAAATGAGAATTGACATTGAAGATATAAAAATGAGCCACAGTGTGTTATAATTAGCTCTCATCAATTGCTGTCCTAGATGAGATTTGAGAAGCAGTCTACTTGAATTTTGCTGCACAGATTTGAAATATAATAAAGAAAAGCAAGGTAGATAACCTCTGAAGTGAAATACTTACTGTCTCTATCTCTCCATATTGTTGTGCACTCCTTTATATGACAAGTAATTGTTTTGAGCAAATGGAAGGCATTTTAAATCTATATTTTAAGATGGATTACAGCTATATAAAAAAATTATAACAACATTTAAAGTAACAATCCATATTTAACATTTTGTGAAAAATATTTTTTCTAAAGCTTTATCATCTAAGGAACCTAATGAGTTCTCTAATGCATAGTTAATAATAGAGATGTTCACTGACCTCCGTGAAGTGGTTTTGGTTTTGGATCTTGATTAACTTTGTGTTTTGGTTTTGGCAAAACCACCCTTGTGTGTTTTGGTTTTGGTTTTGGATCTATTTTTTAGAAAAGTTGCTAA
Source organism: Mixophyes fleayi (assembly GCF_038048845.1). Lineage (NCBI taxonomy): Eukaryota > Metazoa > Chordata > Amphibia > Anura > Limnodynastidae > Mixophyes > Mixophyes fleayi. Next base: position 169,894,854 of record NC_134404.1, on the reverse strand, counting down.
AATATGCTAAAATCACATAATTTTGCTCTTTTTTTGTTCCTACATTATTATTAACCTCAATAACACTAATTTCAAGTCATTTGCAGTTAATTTTGACCACCTCACAGGTCACAATATTATTTTCATAAACTTTCGGACAAATACTGCAGCGACCTAGCTGGATGGTAAGCGACAGAGCAATGACTCAAACACACGGCAGTTCCTAGCACATCTATTATTATTATTATTATTATGATTATCATTTATTTGTAAGGCGCCACAAGGTTTACGCAGCGCCGTACACAGTACGAACAGTAGACTATACAGGGTAAAACAGTACAGAACAATAAACGCAAAGTACCAGTTCTCCAGAAACTCCAGGCAGGCAAATACAGTAGAGACGGAGCGGAAGAACAGGTATGGAGACAGAAAGGAAGGGGGGGCCCTGCTCATACGAGCTTACATCCTAAGGGAGGGTAAACAAATCAGGCACAGAAGGGAGCCAGTGAAGCAAAGGGGGGAGAAAAAAGGGGCCAGGGGAGAAACAGAGGAGATGAGAGGCTAAATGGTTGGTTGGTAGGCCTGGAGGAACAGGTGAGTTTTAAGTGCCCGCTTGAAGGAGCACAGATTGGGTGAGAGACGGATGGAGCGAGGGAGATCGTTCCAGTGAAAGGAGGCAGCACGGGAGAAGTCTTGGATTCTGGAGTGGGAAGAGGTGATCAGAGTGGAGGAGAGGCGGCGATCATTGGCCGAGTGCAGGGAGCGGGCGGGAGTGTGAATGGAGAGGAGGTTAGAGATGTAAGGGGCAGTAGACTGGGAGAGAGCCTTGTAGGTGGTGGTAAGGAGTTTGAAAAGGATTCTGAAGGGGAAGGGGAGCCAGTGTAAGGCAAGACAGAGAGGGGAGGCAGAGGAGGAGCGGCGTGAGAGGAAGATGAGTATCGCAGCTGCATTGAGTATAGAGCGTAGGGGGGAGAAGTGGGAGCAGGGGAGGCCAGTAAGGAGGAGGTTGCAGTAGTCGAGGTGGGAGATGATGAGAGCATGGATGATAGTTTTGGTGGCATCATGAGAGAGGAAGGGACGTATGCGGGCAATGTTACGGAGTTGGAAGCGAGAGGCTTGGGCAAGGGATTGAATGTGGGGGGCAAAAGAGAGAGAGGAGTCGAGAGTGACTCCCAGGCAGCGGAGTTGGGTGACAGAGGAGATAGTGAAGTTGTTAACAACGATAGAGAGGTTATGGTGGGAAGAGAGTCTGGGTGGGGGAAAGACAATGAGTTCAGTTTTGGAGATGTCAATTTTAAGAAAGCGTGAGGACATCCAGGAAGAGATGGCTGAGAGGCAGTCAGTTACACGAGAGAGGAGGGAGGAGGAAAGGTCAGGAGAAGAGATGTAGAGTTGAATATCATCAGCATAAAGGTGATACTGAAGACCGAACAAGGAGATGAGAGCTCCAAGGGAGGAAGTATAGAGCGAAAAGAGTAGAGGGCCAAGAACAGAGCCCTGAGGGACTCCAACAGGGAGAGGGGAGGGGGTGGAGGAAGAACCAGATGTGGATACAGAGAAGGAGCGGTTGGCAAGGTATGAGGTGAACCAGGCATGGACAGAGCCAGAGAGGCCAAGAGAGAGAAGAGTTTGCAGCAGGAGGGGGTGGTCGACGGTGTCAAAGGCCGCGGAGAGGTCAAGGAGGATGAGTATGGAGTAGTGACCCTTGGATTTGGCTAATAGGAGATCATTAGTAACTTTTGCCAGGGCTGTTTCAGTGGAGTGGAGGGGGCGGTAGCCGTATTGGAGAGGGTCAAGGAGGGAGTTGTCAGAGAGGTGTCTGGTGAGGCGGCTGCAGACAATCCGCTCAAGTAATTTGGAGGCATATGGGAGAAGAGAGATAGGGCGGTAGTTAGCAAGAGAGGTGGGGTCAAGATTGGGTTTCTTGAGGAAAGGGGAGATAAGAGCATGTTTGAATGAGGATGGGACAACACCAGAGGAGAGTGATAGGTTGAAGAGGTGTGCGAGGTAAGAGCAGGCAGTAGGAGAGAGAGAGCGAAGGAGGTGGGAGGGGATGGGATCGAGAGAACAGGTAGAGGGTGGAGAGGAAAGAATAAGGGAGCGAACTTCTTCACCTGATGTGGGGATGAAGGAGCACCACAGCTGGTTGATGGTGGGAGGTGAAGCAATGAGGGTGGCTGGAGAGGGGTGGGTGGAGGAGATGTTCAGTCTGATGGCTTCAATTTTGGAAGAGAAAAAGGAGGAAAAGTCAGAAGCAGAGAGGGAAGGCGGGACAGTGGGAGGGGGGGAGAGGAGGGAGTTGAAAGTGGCAAAGAGGCGGCGGGGATTGGAGGACTGAGAAGAAATGAGTGACTTAAAGAAGGATTGTTTAGTGAGGGACAGGGCAGAGCAGAAAGAGAAGAGGATGAATTTGAAGTGAAGGAAGTCAGCCAGGGAACGAGATTTCCTCCAGAGGCGTTCGGCTGTGCGAGAGCACTTTTGGAGAAAGCGAGTGTGTTTGGAGTGCCAGGGTTGGGGAATAAGGCGACGATGGCGGATGGAAGAGGCTGGGGCAACGGTGTCCAGGGCAGTAGTGAGGGATTGGTTGTAGAGAGAGGACGCCTGATCAGGGCAGGCCAGAGAGGGAAGGGGTGATAGGAGAGTATCAAGAGAGGAGGAGAAGTAGATGGGGTCGATAGCATCAAGGTTACGCCTAGTCACGGTGGCTTTAGGCGAGGTGGGAGCAGGGGAGGAGGACAGAGTGAAGGAGAGGAGATGGTGGTCAGAGAGAGGGAAGGGAGAGTTGGAGAACTCAGAGAGATCACAGAGGTGAGAGAAGACAAGGTCGAGGGAGTGACCAAGACAGTAGGTAGGGGAGGAGGTCCACTGAGTGAGGCCAAGGGAGGAGGAAAGGGTGAGAAGTTTGATGGTGGCAGGGTCAGAACAGTTGTCAATGGGGATGTTAAAGTCACCCAGTATAATGGAGGGCAGGTCAGAGGTAAGATAGTGGGTGAGCCAGGTGGCGAAGTTGTCGAGAAAAAGAGAGGTAGGGCCAGGGGGTCGATAGATGACGGAGACACGGAGGTGGATGGGGGAGAAGAGCCGAATGGAGTGGACTTCAAAGGAGGAGAAGGAGAGGGAAGGTAAAGTGGGTATGACCTGAAAAGTGCAGTTAGGGGATAGGAGGAGACCCACTCCCCCACCTGGACGCTCATCTGGTCTGGTGGAGTTGGTGAAAGAGAGGCCCCCATAGGAGAGAGTGGCAGGGGAGGCAGTGTCAGAGGAAGTGAGCCAGGTTTCAGTTATGGCAAGAAGATTAAGAGTGTTAGAGATGAACAGGTCGTGGATGGAGGGCAGTTTGTTACGGACGGACCTGGAGTTCCAGAGGGCACACGAAAAAGGGAGGGATGGAGAATGGGAGATATGGATGAGATTGTCAGGGTTGATGGAGCGAGGGGGGGATGAGAGATGGGACAGAGAGATTTGGGCTCTTGACGGGGGCTAGGGGAGAGGATGGGTATAGGAAAGGAGCGAGGCGGCATGATGAGAGACAGGGGAACAAGAGAACGGCCAGAGGAAGCAGGGGGGGGTGTGAGGGAGAAGCGCAGAGGGGAGGGCAGCAATAGGGAGTTCGAAGTGGAACAGAGGCCTAACGAACAGAGTAAACAGCGAGTAGGACGGTAGGGGCTATAGAACCTATTAGAACAGAAAGGCAGTGGCAGAGACAGTATGGAGTGCAGTTGACATTCAGATAAAATTGAAGTAAAATGAAATATAATAAGATAAAATGTATAATAAGATAAAATGCAATACAGTAGAATAAGTTATTAGGAGTTCTGGCGAGACGTTAGATCCGGAGAAAATGTAGGTCCCGAGTCCAGGAGACCAAAGGTTCAGGAGGGCCAAAGTCCAGGAGGGCCAGAAGGTCTAGGTGGGTCCAGGTTTTAGGAGAGTCAAAAGGACTAGGTGGTCCAGAGTTCGGGAGGGCCAAAAGGACAAAGGCGGGTCAACAGTTCTGGAGTGCCAGACGGACTAGGTTGGTCCAGAGATCAGGAGGGCCAAAAGGACTATGAGGGTCTGGAGTTCAGGTGGGCCAAAAGGACTAGGTGGGTTCAGAGTACAGGTGGGCCAAAAGGACTAGGTGGGTCCAGAGTACCGGTGGGCCAAAATTACTAGGTGGGTCTAGAGTATAGGAGGGCCAACAAGGACTAGGAGGGTCCAGAGTTCAGGTGGGCCAAGGGACTAGGTGGGTCCAGAGAGCAGGTGGGCCGATTGGACTAGGTAGGGTAGGGTAGTGGCTGCGGTAGTGACTGTGAGTGGACCAAGGTCGGGGGGAGAGGGGGAAGTGCACAGAGGAAACCAGGGAGGCTATGAGGGCTAATGGTGGGGCAATGAGCAGAGGAGACCCAGCGGGAGAAAGGCTCAGAGGCGACCAGGGAGGTTAACTAACTACCGACTAACCAGCGGAGAGAAGGCAGCGTGGTGGCATCCAATCCGCGGCTGGAGATGGCCTCAGGACAGGAGCGGAGTAGCGAGGAGAGCGGCTTCCATGGGGCAGCAGGAGACAGCAGGAGACGGTGTCTGGAGGAGCAGACCACCCGCGGTGAGGGAAGGCTGCATGGAGGTTGGAGACATCATCAGGAGCAGTAGGACACGTGCGGTGAGCGATGGCAGCGTGGAGGCTGGAGACCGCATGGAGACCGGAGACGGCGTCGGGGCTGTAGCAGCAGGAGACAGCAGGCTGGAGCAGTCAGACCGGAGCAGTCAGACCGGAGCAGCAGACAGCAGGAGGAACAGCAGGACCGCAGGCAGACCGGAGAGGAGACCAGACGTGGCAGCGACAACAACAGCGTCAGGACCTGATCCGGAGCAGCACGTGAAAGCGGCAGCGTGTATGATGTCATCAGCGTGTATGATGTCATCAGCAGAGAAAGGAGCATCAGGGTCTGAAGAGCCAGGATGGGGGCGGCACAGTGGCAGGCGATCCAGGTAAGATTCAACTGGATAAGGCCCCGTGTAGAGGTAGAAGTCCCAGAGGTAGTAGAAGTCCCGGTAGAGGTAGTAGTCCGGGTGGTTCAGTGGGTTTTCAGTGGATAGTGGGGCCCAAGCCACAGGATAGAGTAGAGGTGGGGGCCAGGGACCGTGCACCCGAGAGGAAGGTAGCCAGCAGCATATTCACCTATTACGCTACTATTAATGCTCATCTAGGAAACATTGACACACAGCAGTGGCAGAAAAGAAAAGTGGTGCAAGATGGAATTGTCCTTGGATCATGAAACCAGTTATGGTTCATTTGATCGCTCTACTCGTTTCTTAGATAACTGTGGTAATTCTACAGCTAATACATGGACAGAGAGTAGGCAGCAGTCATGTACAAGGAGACCCTCAAAGTTGAGAAAGGGATTTCGAATATTCCCACCATGCTGCAAGCCTTTTTTGTCTGTAACTGCATCCGCAGAACTCTTATTGAAAAGAACCTTTGCTCTGCGGGGAATTCCATGTCTCGCTTTTTCCTCCTGCCTCTTTGGAGGACCTTTGGGGCGGACAAGTGGGACAGCTCCTTCCCTTACAACTGGACTACTTCTTGGTTTTACCTGGATGTTGGATAATTTGTAAGAGAGCACCATCTGGAGGGACTTAAACCAGACTTGTGGAAGCCAAAAACTGTCCACACGCTCATCAGAGCTATAGACATTATGAAGTCTGTTCCAGGGCTCTCTGATGCAACAGCAAAACACGTGTGGGAGAATATGGCCTCTTAGAGGCTAATAGACACAAACACATTGCATGGATGACTACCCAGGGAGGTCTGCCTCTCAGGACATTCATGTACTCCAGGAACCTGTGCTGATATGTCCACTGCCCCTTCTCCATCACCAGAAGGGAAACAGCACAGCACATTTTTTGGGACTGCCCCACTGCACAGGCACTGTTACAGTGGGGCACATGAACTTAAGGACAGTGTGCCCAGAACTTGCCTTTCATACCATTCGGTATTATTTCCTGGAACCCACATCATTGGGGCAATCCAGGAGGCTTGGAGCCTTATGAACTGCTTTAAGGATGCTATTTGGCTTGCCAGGAATCTTGAAAAGGGAGAAGATGATCATCCAGGACTGTCACAGGCTGATCCACAGCCTGCTAAGAGACTATAGCAGCATTGACAGTCCTGAGGAAGAGGAAGATGATTAATTTTCTGTCTCCCTCTTCTCCTTCTCCCCTTATGTGTCTGTTTATTCAATAAAACCTTGGGCTTGTGTCTCCCTCTTCCTTACCCCCTCCAACCCATTCCCCCATCACTGTTTGAAGTTGTGTTGACTGTTTTGCCTTAATTTATGCCCCCTTCCCTATATTTCTGTCTGTCTCAATAAATCTTCAGTCTTCTCTGTACTGCAGTGAATCCATTTTGATAACACAGTACAATGTGACTGGAGATTTACAATAAGCCTGCTAACCCTAGTATTTGTATTTCAGCAATGACAATTAGCAATGAAGTTCTCCTCTTTGTGTGTAACCTATATAACACCGTACACTTTGACTGCAAATTCAGAAGACCAGGCCTGCCAGCCCTAGTATTTGTATTTCAGCAATGACAATTAGCAATGGAGCAATGGAGCTCTCCTCTTTGTGTGTAACCTATTGTTAAGTGCGTATTGTCGCTAACCAATAATGATTGTCGAACCTCGATTTGTGTTTCCAAAGCACAAAGATTTATTTTCAATAAGTAGCAGAATAATTCAAGCGAAATAATAATAAGTACAGCCGTTACTTATCGCAGGCGCTCTGGATCCAGTGTGCAGTCATTCAATCCTGAAGTCTGGGGACAAGATGTCTGACCACTGAGATGAGAAGCTGCTGCTTATATGCACACAGGAATACAGTAAAAACAAGGAAGATGGTATAGCTTGCTTCTATTGGTTCAGGTTTCAGGAAGGTCTAAGGGGTTGTCAATCATTGGCTAGTTCATCCTAAAGAATCCAAAGGAGGGGGTCATCTCTCCAGGGGGTATGCTCTGCTCTTCCCGCCAAGATTCCTTAGTCTTAAGTAGTTCATAATTCCCTATCATTCATAACTTGTGTATGCACTCTGCGATTCCTTCGCAGAGTGAACCAAACAGTAGTAAATGTTAAGAGGTTTATTATGATACCTTCAACCTGTTCCATATATTTCACTAATGTGCATATAACTCATATTATAACACATAAATACTACTATATTTCGACATAAATGACTATGTGTTGCAACTACCATTAATGTGTACTATTTTACAAGTATGCGTGTTTGTGCGAATGTATGGTAAAAGACCAGATACTGTTGCTGCCACGTGTTGTAGATGCGTACGCCCTTCCACGCCGTAGCGTGCCCTTGTACGTCGTAGCGTACCGTACGCATCTTTTCAGACAAAGACAACCAAGTTTGCTCGATTTTATTTAAAAAGAATTTATCCAATTTGCTGACTTTGACAGCTCCATCCTTTGATAGTGTAACAAACTATCACCCAATCACCGTTTCAAGTTTAGGATTATACAATACTTCTTCACAGACCATGATCTCGGTATCTGGTACCACCCTTTCAGTCTCTTTCTCAGTGTTACTCCTAGGAGACCATTTTCCACACTTCAACACAGTAGGAACACATTTGACACATAAACCAATCGCTAAGATGACACCCAGTATAAGGAGAAGGAGCTTACCTACACTAGCAACCATTTCCTGTACCCACTCCCCCAGACCGGAGAACCATTTTACAGGGTTCAACCATGAGAACCAACCTGCCAACTTTTCCCCGAGCTCATATAACGAAGAATCATGGTTCTTTAGAAATTCCCATTTTAGTTGCAAAATTTCATCCATCTTCCGGTCTATAACCTCTTTAGGGTCATCCGCAATATTGGTGATGTACGTGCAACATTTGACACCGAACTGGGTGGCCAGTGTTACACAGTACCCACCAGTAATAGATGAAATAATTTAGTACCAGTCTATGTTGCACCAACTCCTTCTTGTACGCTTGTAGCTCCCTTCCAGTATACCTGAAAGTGTCATCATACATCTCGGTGATATTATCTATTAATTTAGCTAGGTCTTAGATATATTTAAAGTTTAATTTTCCCCGAGCGGTCCTGGTGAGATCTAGAGCAACCATAACTTGAAACCCAGCGGTCTCACTAATCAATTTTGTAGCTATGGGCTCCTCACCAGGAATCATATTTCTCTTGCCACGGTGTTCACACTGTGTGTGTAAGTATGGTGGTGATGTAGTCTTGTGAATACCAACCATTTCTTCATGAGTAATAGTCATGATTTCAGGAACCAGTTTAGCTAAGAAGCACAAGCCCTTGGAACTCGGAGTCATCCAGGAATAAGCTTTCCTTCTACAAACAAAATACACATAATCAGGGAGAACATAAGGAACAGTATGCCCATTAATTATATCACACAGAGTTTTGATAAAACTACCCATGCCCAGTGTCTTCATTTGCTCGAGACACGTGTCCGCATGGATGACATTCTTACAATTATCTATAGAGACTTTTCCAATGGATACCTTCTTATGTTTGGTTATACGCCCTAGTTTGTGACTTCCATCAACATTCCTGCCTATTGGTGACCTTGTGAGTCTCCCTCTAAAATGAGTGTGGCGAGCCATTGTCTGATCTGATGGGTTTAGCTTCCCAATTCTCCAGACGTTTTGCATGAGAGATATTTAGACACAGCAAAGATCTGTCTATGGAGTATTGTTGAAGCGTCAGACTAGGGGACCTAGTGTTGTTGTACCTCCCGTCTATGGGCCTCCCACCCCTCAATTCGAGTACTTCGGATATGTATAGAGGGAATGGCACTAGTCCTATATTATGCTGCCCTTGCGGCACGTGAGAGCACACCCAACACTCGGTTTGGTTTAGCACCTTACCCACCAGGGAGTGATAATCCTCCAAAGGATGCCCGCCTATATTCAGAGTACTGGGGGACTGGCATCGTTGGATGCATCTCTCTTCAACTAGGGAGTCACAGAACTTGCAGATACAATACTCATCAGACAATAGCCCCTCACACTGCCTCCGAGTTCCTGAGCTAGCAGACCTTTTCATAACCCCCGGACCAAGCTTGATAATGGGCTGCTCTGAGTATTCTAATAACTTTTCCTCTGCCTCCATCTCATCCGCATCACTACCAGAACCCTCAACCGTCCTCCATCCTCCTTCACAAAAATAGAATGTCCTATAAAGAGTAAAAACAAGGAAAATCCTGGAACAAAAGAAAAACAAAAACCGCCCCTCCATCGCTGGAAAGATAGTTCTGGGGCAACGTCTCTGGTTCAGGTGTCTCGACTGCAGGCTTTAGGACAGATCTATGTCGTTGGTCTTAGTTTTATCTTGCACTTTCTCCGGATTATGGACTCTCCTGCAGTGGGTGGAATGGACCCAAGTGTCTCTCTCTGCAACCTTCAGTGATGTAGTACTGGTCAGCAGCACTTGGTGCGGGCCTTCCCAACGGTCTGTTAAACAACCTGAACGTAAGAAATTGCGGATCATAACATAGTCTCCAGGTTCAACATCATGACAGTTCGTTTCTGGCATACCAGGTGACAGCATTTTTAGTTTTTGTTGTTGTTGTTTTAGCTGTCTACTCATTCTTATAAGATATTGTACAGTCACTTCATTATTACACTTCAAGTCGTCTTGTGGACTCACGATCAAATGAGGTTGTCGTCCGAACAGTATCTTAAAGGGGGACAGATTAAGAGGAGGTCTAGGAGTGGTCCAAATGCTATGAAGGACCAATGGCAAAGCCTCAGGCCATGCCAACCCAGTTTCAGCCATTACCTTACCAAGCTTGTTCTTTATAGTACCATTTACTCTCTCCACCTTACCACTGGCTTGTGGTCGGTAAGGGGTGTGAAGTCTGCTACCGATTCCCATGAGTTTACACATATTTTGGAAGATATCACCAGTAAAGTGGGTACCCCTATCACTTTCAATGATTCTAGGGATACCGAACCTACATACAAAGTCTTGTACAATTTTCTTTGCAGTGAACACAGCAGTATTAGTGGCTGCTGGATATGCTTCTACCCAACCGGAAAACACATCAATACACACTAACACACACTTTAGATTCCTGCACGGTGGTAATTGGATATAGTCAATTTGTATTACCTGAAAAGGTCCGTTTGTAGGAGGGATGTGGGATGGCTCAGTTGGAATAGTTTTCCCGATATTTTTCCTCAAACGAGTAAGACATGACAATTGCCTTCTTACCAGCCTGAGAGGAAAATCCGGGAGCACACCAGTATGCTCTCACCAGTTTGCACATACCTTCTTTACCCAGGTGAGTCAGGCCGTGTGCTGCTTCAGCCAGGCTTGGATAGTACGTTCGGGGAGCTACAGGCTTACCTTGTCCATCCCTCCAGAGTCCTGAGGACTCTTGACCACATCCCTTCGCCTTCCAGACCCCCTTTTGCTCCAGGGAACACAAATCTTGCATTTCAATTAGTTTCTGCATGTCTAATGTCTGAAAAACCATCATAGTCTCGGTTGATACAGTCATAGGTTGCCCTGCTGCCCATTTAGCAGCTTCGTCTGCCCTGTTGTTGCCCAATGACACTGGGTCTTCTTCAAAGGTATGGGCTTTGCACTTTATGACGGCTACTGTTCTGGGTAACTGTATCGCTGTCAGAAGTCTTTTTATGTGTTGTGAGTGTGCCACTGGCGTACCTGCTGCTGTCGTAAAGTTTCTAAGACGCCAAAGGGCCCCAAAATCGTGCACTACCCCGAAGGCGTACCCCTAGAGTCAGTATATATATTGGCTGATTTACCCTCTGCCAACTCACACGCTCTCCTTAATGCTACTAGTTCCGCCACCTGGGCTGAGGAAGGTGGACCAAGGCGATCAGCTTCTACCACATCCTGATCTTCTACAACAGCGTAACCAGTACATAGCTCTCCCGTCTCTGTCTGTCTATGACAACTCCCGACTGTATAAAACGTAAAATATACATTTTCTAAGGGGGTGTCACGTATGTTGGGCCTTGCCATAAAGGTCTGATTCAGGTGTTCCATACAGTCATGCGTGTCAGTATTCTTGCCTAACTCATCATCAACCAGGGTCTCCTCACCTCCCACCCTTTGTGTCTCTAGAGACACATATGGAAGGTATGTAGCTGGATTTAAGGTGCTACATCGTTTGATGGTGATGTGTGAGGGTGCCATCAGGGCTAGTTCCCACTTCGTGAATCTAGCTGAAGAAACATGTCTGGTTTGGGCTGAGTTTAACAGAGCTGATACAGCATGGGGTGTATAGACAGTTGAATTATGTCCTAATACTACGTCCTCGCTCTTACTTACCAGAAAAGCAGTTGCTGCTACACTTCTGAGACATGTTGGGAGTGATCTTGCCACATTGTCCAATTGTGCACTGTAGTATGCTACCGGTCTGCTACCGTCACCATGTTTATGTGCGAGGACACCTGCTGCACAACCATCAGCTTCCGTACAGTATAGCTCAAAAGGCTTTTCATAATCAGGTATTCCCAATGCAGGTGCTCTAGTCAGACTATCTTTAAGATTAAAGAACGCTTGCTCTGACTCTTCTGTGTGTATGACACGTTCTGGTTTTGAGGAAGAGACTAGCTCCTGCAATGGTAATGCCAGAATAGAAAAACCTGGGATCCAGGATCTACAGTATCCACACATCCCCAGGAAAGTACGAATCTGCTTCTGGCTCTGCGGCAGAGTCATGTGTTGTATGGCCTCAATCCTGTCAGTTGTCAAGTGTCTTAGCCCCTTAATGAGGCAGTGTCCTAAGTATTTGACCTTAGTCTGACATGGCTGTAATTTGTCCTTTGCCACCTTGTGCCCTGTTTGGGAGAGATGGAGCAACAACAATTTAGTATCATGTAAACATGACATAAAAGAATCAGAGCACAGCAACCAATCATCCACATATTGAATTAGAACAGACCCATTGAGGGGTTGAAAGGATTGCAAACAGTCATGTAAGGCTTGGGAGAAAATACTGGGGCTGTCAATGAACCCCTGGGGAAGTCTGGTCCATGTGTATTGCACTCCCCTGTAGGAGAATGCAAAAGGGTATTGGCAGTCAGGGTGAAGAGACACCGAGAAGAAAGCAGAACATAGATCAATGACAGTAAATTGACTAGCAGACGGTGGAATCTGCATGAGGATGACAGCTGGATTCGGCACTACGGGGAATTGGCTCTCCACAACTTTATTAATTCCCCTTAAGTCCTGGACTAATCTATAGCCCCTCCCCCCACTCTTCTTCACAGGGAAAATGGGACTATTTGCTGTACTGGCTGTACGAATTAAAATCCCTTGTTGTAACAGCCTCTCAATAACAGGATATACCCCTAGTTCCACCTCCGGTTTTAATGCATACTTTGGGATTTTTGGAGCTATCCTACCACTTTTTAGATTGACCATGACAGGGGCTATGTTTGCCATCAGTCCAGTGTCCTGTCAATCTCTGGTCCTGTCACGGTTACAAACAGAAGTACAGCTAGGAGTCACGAATATGGTGAAAACACTCTGTGTTTATTTGCAGACAAGAATAAATAACAGGTAGTCAGGAGTAGTGGTAATTACCAGGTGCAGGCTGATGCAGGAAATAATATAAATGTCCAGAAACAAGCAGGTACACAGCTAATGCAGGGAAGCAGTAGTATGAACAGATTCCAGGCAGCATGAACCAGAGGAGCAAGGCTGGAGGAAGAATCCACAGGTAACACAGGATATGACATCAGAATAGTACAACAATAACCAGCCATGTGTGCTGGGAGTGACAGGGTATATAAAGAGAAAACCACACCGAGGTGCATGGGATAATTGGAACATGAAGGTTAACCCCTAATGCACACAATAAGGCACAATAGCAGCACCTCTGGTGAATGGGGGTACTGCCAATACAAATACAATGAAAAAGGCAGGAGCTGCCATGCAAAGGAGCATGTAATGCATAAGCTGTAGGCAGATCGTGACAGGTCCATAGTGATGGACTGTGTTCTATAACAGTAGAGTGTAACATTAACCTTTGAGGGGTGTCCAATATATCCTGTACCTCATGTGCGACCTTCTCCGGTATATCTAAGAACACACCATCAGAAATACAGTATATGACACATCCCATTTTACATAACAAGTCTCTTCCCAGCAAGTTAGTAGGAGCCGCCGCAGCCAAGAGAAACGAATGCTTGGTATGCAGGGGCCCGATAGTAACTTCAGCAGGTTTAGTTAGTGGATAATGCAACACTTTTCCCATTACCCCCATGGCTGGAATGGTTTTACTGGTCACCTGTAGATTGAAAGGAGAGGTTATCACAGATCGGGCCGCCCCTGTAGCTACAAGACAGGTTTGTTTCCTACCAGCTATGTCAACTATCATTTTTGGTTCTTCTCTCTAACTCTCAGTTAACCTCACTGGCTGTAGATTACAGGTATGACCTGACCCCTAGCGCTGACTATCATTTTCCCGCGCAATATTTGCTGCTATAACATGCGCAGGTAACTGTGTGTTCTCTTGCCTATGTGTGTTTCTCCGTGGAGGATATCTATATGATTCCCTATCCATATGTGTATCCTGTCTTGTTTTTTTACAATCTCTTGCGAAATGGCCTTCTTCGTTACACTTGAAACATCTGATTATTCAATATTTCTTATTATGTGGGTTGTATGCTGGTGGCCGTGTATGCATCCCCTCTAGAGCCTGTATACTTACCGTCGTTAACCTATCACTTTTCTCTTCCTTTTTCCTAAAAAGGTTTTTGTCATGCTCCACAGCAGACTCCCTAAGAGAATCTACTGTGATGCCTCTCCAATTAGGTAATGTGGTTTGCACTCTCGTCTTTAAATTTTCTCTAAGGCCATCCATTAATACTCCTTCAGCTACCTCTCTGTGATGTGGGTCCTCACCTATGTTGGATATCCCAGTAAACCGTGTTATCGCTGCTATAGCTCTAGCAAAGTAATCTGAGGCTGTTTCACTATCCTTTTGTTTTATGGTGAAAATCTTACTCCAATTTACTACTACTGGAAAATAGATGGCTAAGTTTTTGACAATTTGTTCTATATTTTCTTGGTTAATCTCATCAGTCAAGGTGTCATCTTCGTTCAACAAACAATCTCTAATAAATTTTTGTATGTCAGTATGGGGAGGAAGACACGCCCTCAACACTACACGCCAATCCTTATTGGTTGGTTCGTGTGCATTTCCTAAGTCTTTAACAAATTTCTGACACTTTGCCAACTCTTTTCTAGGATCTGGGAATTCAGTCATAATGGAACGTAACTCTGATCTAGTCCAAGGACAATGTATTGTAACATTTCTTAAAGGAACTACACCATCCTTATCCGGTTTCCCATTGGGAACTGATATTGTGCGGACTGGGTACGCACCCACTGGTTCACTGGTTTCAGAAGTCACTACTGGATCTGCTGTTTCAAGATTTAGAATGCTATCACTCCTAGTGATCACACTACTCTCCCCTATCTCAGCCATTGCTCCTTTCCCATACTTACGCTGAACCTCTAGCATATTAACAGCATGAGCAATGGCCGAAATCACAGTGGGTTCATCTTCATCTTCTGATACACTTGTTTTAAACTGGCTTAAAACAGGATACAACTTAGCAATTTCTCTTTTTCCAGTTTTAATAACTGCTGTACTTACCCCTCCCGCCACATAAGGTGGCGGGGTCGCGCTTGCGCTGAGTTCGCCACGCTTCTCAATGGCTACTACTGCCGTGCGCACGCTTTTCGCCACGCCTACTTCCGCGGTGCATTCGCTGCTCTGCCACGTGTTACCTTCCATTTGCCACAATTTTAAACAATCATTATGTTTATTCCTCACTTTCATTGACTTAATCAACCATACTTTATCTTTTACAGTATTTAGTACCTCTGCTTTAAAACTCCCTATTGTTTGGAAAGGCCTATCACAATCTTTGGTCATCTTGACCCAAGTGTCGCAATACGCAGTTGCGTATGCACCATATTTCTTACACATGAGAAACCTCGCTGAACCAATAGGCCCTTCCTTATGCAGTACACTGGCCATCTCTAGCGTATGCTTAGCACCCATGTTGAACAATACTTTCTACACGGAACACAGACACACCGCAATGCTTTGTTCCTTCCTGCCAACAATACCCTTTTATGTGGAACACAGACACACCGCAATGCTCTGTTCTTTCTACCCAACAATTTCAACCCTGTTGCTACAATCACCGCTAGAGATCTCTAATGCCCGGTGGACGTATTTCCACTAGCCGCGTCCACTCGCTTTCTCTTGTTCCGAACAAGAATCCCTAACACAGAAATAGTTCCTCGATAGCCCGGCTATCTCAAATTTCTGCTGAGTTTATTATAACTGGTAGCAGCAAGTTGATACAATCAACCAGCCTTTCCAATATATTTCCTCCACGCACTTCCAATTTTACCCTCGCGGTTGTGTTTACCATGCGGTTAGATCGCACCGCCAACTAATACTAATTATCAGTAAACCTTGCGATCTATTGGTGGCGATTCGCGAAAACCCGGTTTTCGCACTTGGTATACCTGCCCTGTATACCGGCCTTCAGTTGGGCAACCTGCCTCGTCAGACAGCAACTGAGCACAATCCACAATAAACAGTGTATCTACGTTACAAAATCACACACTATACCTTTTCTGCGCAGAAAATCAAAAGTTCCCAACAATAGTAATAATGTCTCAGAGGCTTTCACAAGTAATTATACTATGCACATATAATAACTATCAAAACGATTGTTTACCACGTGGAAAATCTACCGGAAGTTCGTGTACGCACAGCAGGAAATACACATACGCTAAGCAATGCAATACAGTTAAACGCACAATGACAGTAAAAAGAAACAGTTTTCTCTTTTGTCCCTAGGTTCTAGTTAGCGTGCCCTAGACAATGCAAAAACGGACATTCGGTTTCACAACACAGAGTAAAATTCAGGTTTTGAACACATTGCGTTCTTACCCGTTTATGACGCGTCTCCACCCTTTGTTGAGGAACCGAAATCCATTGGTCTTGCGTATCATCGGCAACGAAACCTCCAAAGCTCACGAGCCCCCAAATTGTTAAGTGCGTATTGTCGCTAACCAATAACGATTGTCGAACCTCGATTTGTGTTTCCAAAGCACAAAGATTTATTCTCAATAAGTAGCAGAATAATTCAAGCGAAATAATAATAAGTACAGCCGTTACTTATCGCAGGTGCTCTGGATCCTGTAATATTAATTCTATTTCAGCAATGATAATTAGCAATGGAGCTCACCTGAATGTCACTGTAGACTTTGAAGAACACTGCTACCCCCTCCTCTTTGTATTCTATCTATGACACTGCCCAACTGCTCTACAGACTGTGCTACCCCTTCTGTGTCTCTCTGTGAAATGGTGCTAGACCGCCGTGGAGGTCGGCACTTATAGAATCCAAAGTTTGCGTGAGCCGAGATCCGATGACGTAACAATGATGTTTTGCCTCGTTTTCAATTCTAAAAGCGCGCGAAAGTACCGAGCAGAGCCGGCTCGGTATTCGAATCTGCTAAATTCGGGTGTGTTCGGTTCTCGGGGAACTGAGCCTGAGCATCTGTAGTTAATTACATGGAGATTGAGCTCACTTGTTTAATCTCACATGTCCCTGTTTATATTACACACAGTCCTGTACACATTATTAAATAGCTTATATGTTAACGGTGATATATCAGTCATATTGTGATATGCTAATATTGGGACCATATAATTATTCTAATTAAGTATAATCTGCCAAAAATCTTTTTACTTTGCATTTTCTTTTAGTACGCTTTGGTCTGTTTCCTTGTAAAATTATACCTGTATGTGTTCACCGGGAAAATCACTGGGTGCCACAAATGTGCATACTGTACCACCACAAACCACATGCTAGGTTATAGGGACAATGTACATTAATATAAATGAACTATAAGCATGCAAATACCTACTTATATAAGAAGGCATTTAGTGCATAATTTTCAGTGTAGCATTTTCATGGTTATTTTAAGCTACCAGACACCTATTAAATTTTAATTGTAAAATGTAAATTTACTTTTGCAAATCTAACCTTTTGTCACTTCTTTTAAGGTTTATAGAAAATACTAAAGCAAAACTTAAGGCAGCTGATACATAATTGATTAGGCTGTACAATGTCATGATCTGTTGCACACGGGTGTCAACGACATAGAAGTTATGTCATGTTACATCCACTTCAATATTGTAACTATAGTGCCACAACCTCTATCATCTCAGGTTATCATCTCATTTTAGAGTCATTAGACCACCGTTAGCTAATATAACTTGCTAACGGCACACCAGGGTCTGCCATCTTGCATCAGCTATTAAAAAATATTTACATTGTATGCCTTGTCAATTTAAACTTCTTGTCCTCACCTTCGAAGACCTTAAAGCAGACCCATAACCTACTCACAAATGAACATTCAATAGACATCTGAACAGATAATATCTAAATGTTTGGTACATTTACTTTGTGTAAGGCCAGTCACCCGCTGGGTTTTACTAGAACGTTTTACCCATGAGTGCTTGTGATTACAGTTGGGAGTAGTTGTATTTGGGTTATTTTTTTGAATAGTTCCTAAGCCTTAATAATAGCAATTTGTTTGTCACATGCTTTCTTGCAATCTGTATGAATCCCCACCACAGCTACTGGGAGAAAAATATATGGATCTATCACTCTTTCTGTAAAAAAGTTCTTTCTTATGCTACCTTTCACTGTTCCTCAAATGTCAGAGAGTGCCCCCTTGTTCTAAAAATCATCTTATTTTGCATAGCTGAACCCTATTAAAACATTTGATATATTTAAATATTTCTATCATATCACTTGTACCCATCTCTGCTATAAGATGTTATAAGATTTGTTATACAGTCCATGTACCATTTTAGTAGGTTTTCCCTGATTTTTTTTTTTATTAACATACATTTGCCTCACTTTACTTAATGTGAGGTTTTACCGGTGACTTATAAAGTGGAAACTTAACCTTTTTCTTCCTGCTACTAACTCATAGACAATAAAATATTCTACCAGTTCTTCCCATTGTTTGAGTAAACAGCTTGTTTACCTTCACGTCATCCAAATCTATGGGGCATATTCAATTAAGCCCATACTTGCCAACTCTCCCGGAATGTCTGGGAGACTCACGAAATCTGGGTAGGTCTTCCAGACTCCCGGGAGAGCAGGCAAGTCTCCCGCATCCCACAAGTTGTTAGTCAAAATAATGTGATTCATGGTGGATTGCGTCATTTTGACCCCGCCCCCGCAACAAAATGAAGTTTTCGTTACGGAGCGGGGCCAAAATAACACGATACGCCATGCCGACTCATGTCCTCTGGTCACGCCCCCTGTCCGGGATCTCCCGGATTTCAGCAAAGTAGACAAGTATGATTAAGCCCAAACATTGTGGCTTCCCCTTTTTTCCGTGTTAATACGGTACCACTACATCGTGGATTTCCCATCGCAGCCCTATGGAGTGCATTCGGATCCATTCCGGAGGCACTTCGCACTTAATTCAATTCCAAGGTCCCTCTCCTCTCTTGTTACTGATATAACATCACCATTCATTCTGATTTTAGCTTTTGTGTAGCACAAACATTATTTTACATTTTGATGATTTACTGTTACAAATATATGTATCTGCTGCAAAACTATACAACTTACCTTATAGAGCACAAATAATATCACTAATGAATACGTAAAACAAAACAAGACACAGGACTGGTCCCTGAGGTATTACATTGGTTACCAGCCCTTCATGTGAGCTTATACCATTTATTATAACACTCTGCCTTAACACTCTGCTCTGCATTACAATTAGACTTTTACTTAGACTGTACTATTTTAAATGAAATGCATGGCATGGCCACTTTAATAAAGCTGTGCCTGTCTATCTCTCTTTTCTTGAGCTTAGTTATTTCCATTTAACCTAGCCTAATTGTTAAGCAGGATCTGCAATGAATATATTTAAGTGATAGTGTTGAGCTGCTTGACAGAATTATAATTGCTGCTGTTCTCTATGCACTACTCAATTTATATGAGGCCATGTATTTGCTTTGAACAATTATTAGGAGGACAGTTTACTGATGGATTTAATACACAAACGAGTCAGACTTACAACACCCATTACACCACCTGTGTAGAATCTGCCTCCTGTAAGCAGACACAATATATGGGGGTGTGAGTGAAGAAGCAGCAGCAGCAGTGTCTCCCAGGCAGGAGTGATTCTTCAGTATGCCAACCACAAACAATGAAATCCACCCACGCATGTATGCTGCTTTGCCTAAGGCCTTTGTAATTTCATATGGGCACTTAAAAAGATACAGTAAAAATCCTTGTGACAGTGACTATAAAATCTGAAATACAGATAATGCTTTGCAGTCATTCACTTTATAAATACTGCTATGAAATCAGCTTTTAATAATTTCTAAAATAATAAAATAAATTTTACTTTTTGACATTTCAAAAGTTCAGTATTGAACCTAAATTATTTTGCAATTTCACTTTGGGCGTTAGGTAAATGCCTTCAAAGATGCCTTTTAACTTTGTATTTTAATAAGAAAATAGACTATGCTCTGCTTTGAGCTCTAATTGTATGAAGATGCAAAAGGGCAATGTAAAAGATATGCTTGTTTACTGTAACAATTTCTGAAATATTAGCAACCTTTTTGTAGTCTCTTCATTTAATAATGAACCAGAAAGTTACTATTAAAGTGAAGCTTATTTCGGTCAGGTGTTGTCTCGGTTGGTAAGTAATTTGCGATGAGTACAAAAGCGACAAGAAGGACACCGACAGGATATAATGGGTGCCAGAGAGACAGTTCATCTAAATAATGGTATGTAGATATTTATTGACTGTCGCCTTGATGCTCATTGTGATTTTTATGTCGGTGTCCTTCTTGTGGTTATTGTAGTCATCGTGAAACTGACTACCATCGGTCTTAGGGTGACCATCCTTGGTGGGTTCTGTTAGATCTGCCAGTAGACAGAGTTCAGGTTTGTTGCCAGTTACAGACCTTGTAGCTATAAAGGTGGTGTATATGAAAATGGTGCCAGTTGTACTGGAATAGCTTTCAAATGTGTTATTTTAATTTGTGGCATGGCATCAGTGAGGATGAAAAGTACAGCATAAAATTACCACAACAAATTCAGAGAAGCTATAATAGAATCCCTGGTAGGTACCTGATATCCTATTACACTGTAGTACCTCTCTATTTCAGTCTATTTGATCTTCTCTTAGAATTATAAAGATGTGGAGCTCTTACCTTTTGTCTCACTGGCAGTCTTAGATTCCATTTGCTGCTACCAGTGAAAATCCTTGCATTTTCTCATCTTAGTTCATTCTGGAACTGTGAATATCTGACCTGTGTAGTGCATTTAACTTCACACTAAATATATACTGCCAGTTATACTGCCAATTGTGCCTACCCTGTTATATCCTGACCTTGCATGACTACAACGGGGATTACTATGTAGAAATACATCCATTGTCCCTGTTCATAATTCTACACAAGTCAGGCCCAACTTTGTCCTCTGTGGTTGAAAAGACAATTTAAAATTGGACACATTTGCATAAGAATGTACAACTAAAATGTGTGCCGCAAAAATTGAACACTTAAATAATTACATTTTAAACTTCTCGTGATACAGCTGCATACTAAAGATGCCAGTCATCAACATCCTTCTTCATTTATGGTATCCAGCCTTGGCTATGAGCACTCATGCTTGGTTCACTTTTGTTTGGGGCGGGGTATTTATTTACATATGTTATTGTTAACACTTCAAAGATCTGTGCTGATTATCATAATCAGCACAGATCTTTACTCCAGGTGTCAAACACCCACAAGAGATACGTCTCTAATGTTCACTTATAATATTGTCACACTTATGTGAACACACCCTTACTGTAATTAACCTACACTTTCTCCCCGCTTCACTCCCCCATTCCAGCTCTGCAGCCATAAGGTGACACAAGTCAAGGATACACGAAAACTATGGACGTATTTGTAGGCATTTTTGATGCTTATACGCAATAAGAAAATGTGTATTTTATGCAAAAGAACCCCAAATTTATGTTCAACTCTAGATGAACCTCTACAATGTGCAACAGACAGCAAACAGAACAAGAGGCAGAAAGACAAGACACACGGAAAGGTGGACAAAGATGGAATATAGATCAGGGTATCAAGCAGATTGTGGTGGCTAAATACAGCCCAGGTTGGTCGCAGATGGTTGGTTAGTAAAGAGTTGTCAGACATAGAAAAGGCCATAACCAAGCCAGGTCACATATTGTTAGCCAGATGAGTTTCAATAAAGTACCACAGAAATAGCAAAATATACCTGTTTCACAGGTACAGCAATAGGCATTGAGCATACCAGGGGCTGAACAGTGTATGACGAAACAAGTTTGATAACACCGTAACCAGCCTGTTTCTCGTTTCTCACAAAATGTGAATTATAGCATGAACTTTTTATAGCCCTTGCTTTTGTTCCCCAGCTGAACAGACTACCACTGCAGTGTCTAATTACATGTAGATTAGGGGACATTGTAGCTCATTGTAAATATGTATATTGTGTATTGTATATTGATGATGTAGCAGTGAGGTTGTTATTCATTGTCCTTAAAGTGAAGCCGGGTGGGTTATGGGTAAAGATCAGGTGGTGTCCAGGATACAGGTGAGGGGGCTGGAGCTGCATTCATTTCCCCCTCATTCCTCTACAGGAAGCATGGAACAGCTGCGGACCCTGTGACATCACAAAGTAGTGTAAGGGGTTAATTTTAGGACGGGCTGACTGCTGCCCTATCTTTGGAGGTGGGGGAAGCCAATTAGTATCTATTGTTTTCCATAGGACTAGTTCAGACGTTTTGTCTGCGAGCCAGCAGGGGTCTCCACTCCCCCTTCCAACCTCCTGATCCAGGACCTACCAATGTTTAAAGAGAGAGAGACCCAGCGGTTTGCCGAGGGAAGGGAAAGCACATTAGAAATTTGACCCTATATAAAAGGAGCACCTCCAGGGGGGTAGGTGCTGTTCATTCTGTGATTTTATTCCTGGAAGGTTCAATGTCTACATATGCAGCTGAGAGAGATCCATGGGCCTTTAAGGCAGGACATCCAGGTGACTGTAGCTCCTTAAGCTACTGGGGTATGAGACAGATGATGTGGTAAACCTGCCTGGCATTTATTTACTGTGTGTACATAATAATCTCTAGTGATTGTTTTTATTACAATAAATGTATTGCTTTACTTTCTAACTGCATTTTGACTGAGAACCCTAGAAAGTACTGTGTAGACTTCACTGGCATAGTAAGGAACCTGTGGGTGGCCAGTCAGACAAACCAGGTATCTTCACACAGTGCATTACTGAGCACTATAGCAAAATCTGGGTAGAGGCCCTGTGATGCTGGGACCCCTACTCTGCTCTTAATAGGGTGTATGTACCTAGTGCTATTCAGAAGAGGCCTCTGTGCGCGACCTGGCATTTCTGGCGCTCTCTATCTACAATGCAGCACCGCTTTAAATTTAACCGCAGAAGACGCTGAACACGCCGGAGTTGAAGAATCAGGACATTAATACATTTACCCCAAGGTGTCATAACGGCACACCCCTTGCACCCACTATAGTTTCGCCCTTGCAACATACTATCAAATCCACCTGAAATGGATGAACTGATGAACTGATGAGCAGCCATATATTCCAGCAACAAAACAAAACAAGCAGGAAGAGGCATGGCTGTGCATCTAAACACACACCAAGGGCCTGAGTCATTAAGGAGAGCAAGGCAAAACGTAGTAAGTTTGATCCTGTACAAACTATGTTACAATGCAAAGTGGTACAAATTAGTTTATTATTTTGCATACAAGTTAAATACTGGCTGCTTTTTTTATGTAGCACGCAAACACTTGATAACTTTATTTTTACACTGAAATTGAAGTTGATATATGTCTCCACATTTTAAATGTATCTCCTCCCTCCAATGCAACATGGTTTTGCCAAGGTGCAAAGTTATTATTTTTTTTTGCTTTGCTCTCCTTAATGACTCAGGCCCCCAGTGTTGCAAGGAAGAATGCCAAACCAAGGATGGTTGTTTACAGTTAGTCCCCTCTTATGGTAGATATCTGGATGATATCACACACCAGATGATAGAAAGCACCCCAATACTATGATTAAGGAATGCTACACAGATCTCCACAGCTGTACACACATCAGTGAACAGAACAGATATTGACAGGTAAGAACTGATTAGCAAGAGTATGCTACTGGGATTGGGGTAACATTTTCCAGAAATGCTTCCAAAAGCCAATTCAGAAGGAGAGTTGACTAATGTACATAAATCCCTTCTGCTGTTTTTTGACATAGGGTGGCACCATATTGAAAATTGAGCTATTACAAATAACTCAGCTCTGCACCAAACACAGAAGAAATGGCTTTTACGACCTCTGGGGTGACAGATGACTTTAGCACAGGGAGGAAGGGAAGGAGCGCCACTGGTAAATATTAATATCATTATCATGCACGCTTTTGCTCAACCCCAACTCCTTCCCCAACCTTGACCCCCTACAAACGGCCACATAAAGTACCCGCCTGAAGGAAAATATGGAGCAAAGAGTGGGAATGCTATTGTAATAGAATAATTCTGAGCATGTACAGAGCTTACAAGTCCATATGGTAGTAAGCTAAAATAAAAATAACTCTTCACAAGCTTCTATAAATTATCACACAAAGAATCATACCATGACACAATGCAATTGGCTACCCTGTGGTCAAAAGGCAAACTTATTAGCATAGTGTCAAATGATAGGTTCAAACTTAGTGCCTGTTTATATATATAAAAAAGACCTCTACATGTAACCGAAAGAGTATAAAAAGTCTAAGGGATATATTTACTAAACTGCGGGTTTGAAAAAGTGGAGATATTTCCTATAGCAAACAACCAGATTCTAGCTATCATTTTGTAGAATGTACTAAATGAATGAGGGCTAGAATCTGATTGGTTGCTATAGGCAACATCTCCACTTTTTCAAACCGCAGTTTAGTAAATATACCCCTAAAAGTCATTGGCTAAATATTTGAAAAATGGTAAGAAATTCTTGACATCCTTTTGAACAACTGACTCCACTGCACATTGGCATACCCCGGGTTTCCTTTCCATTGTCTCAAACACTCACTGTTTTGGCCTCATCATGTTTCAATAGCATAGGATGTAAAATGGTTACTTCAGAAAATACATGTTTCCAAAATTTAAATATAAAATTTACAAATATATACTTTTATTAAATTTAGCCATTCAACTTCCATTTTTTAATCAATAAGCTATCTCAACTATTTCCTCCATATTTTCCATAATACAATATACCCCTATATTATATTTTTGTATAAACAGCTATGTAATACATTGACGTTTCAACTGTATTTTTTTTACAATGGACAGACAGGTGCAAAAAAACTCTAGTTCTCTGCACTTGTCACTATCACTAGTCCATCTGTATATGCCTTCTAACTGAATCCCTAATTGTATATCAAGTTTACTTTATTGACTGTCAGTTACTTTATAAAGAATGACAACTTGCATGAAGAAAGGTAAAGTAACACACAAAAAACTACTGCAAATATATGGTATGATTAGCCAATGTTGGCTGTTTACAAAATTAAATTTGTGAATCTTTATTATCCCCTTTATTAAATCCATGGCACAGAGCTTTCACACTTTTCACTTCATTGAGGACTTTGAGAACACTGTCTGATCCTAGAACTGGTAAAAATTATGTACCTCTGTAATCACAATTACATTTCATTGACAAGTCACAGTTTAAGGATAAGGATGATGAGACTGCAGCATTGTGATGTGATATATTGTACATCCTTAGAGGGATGATAAGGATGACTATTTACTAGAGATGTGCGCTGACCCTCGTGTTTCATTTTGGAAACCGATGTCTGTTCTAATCCATATTCGTGTTTCGGCTTTGCTACCTGTTTTGTCGAACAAACATGAAAGGTTTTGGTTTTGGATCTGGATTTAATTGAAAATTGTGAAAAATAGGTAAAATAATGTCATCTTGAGCTGTTTTTGCTTCTATATTACTATTTATAGAATTAACATTAATTTCCAGTCATTTCCACACTATTTTCTAATGATTCCTTCACAACAGTCCCGATTTTCACCAATGTTAGCCAAAGTCTGCAGCGAGCTATCTTAATGAAGGATTTTGGAACTTTGCCATTATTGCATTTGCTTTCTCTGATTAAAATTAAAAAAAATAAACGAAATGGTGCTGATATCTCCCTTTCATTGCACCCAAACCTCCTTCGCATGTTGAGACTTTTACTGCAATTGAACAAATAAATAACCACAGGTACACCAATGTAAATTTGGAAAAGGGTCACAGATATTGTGTAAACAAAAATGGTGGCGGAGAGAGTAATGCTAGTCAGCTAACAACTAATTAGCAAAACCAAACAGTGAAAGGTCAGATTGCTATTACACCACTGGTCCCAGGTTTTAATCCTTTACGATGTTACAGCTTTTTAGTATGTCATAAGCTTTTAGAACTAGTAGGAGAGGTCTTCACCTATAGCAGCCGTCTTTCCCATAGAGTTGGACGCACTCACAGGTCCTCAGATGCCCCACAGGACTTAACTCAATGTAGCAAAAGCTTATGAGCAGGGATTGGTAGCATGGAGATATGCGAAATGGAGCCAAGAGCACCCCCCCATGTCCACTCAAGAGGCAGAAAAAATGTAATTACAGCAACGCGCTCAGCTGCTTGTCACTAGCCGGGATGCAGCGGCAGTGTGAGGCATCCTGGTTGCCCTGGCGTCAGAGTGAGTACACCCCTTTTTGGGGACTGCCTCTGGTGCAAGTCTCGGGAGTTCCCATAACCCCTAGTTTAATTCAGAAGGGCAGCATTATGGCACATATGTATTCACTCCAAGGGCAATGCCATTTTTACTTGCACCATTTAATATTGTGCTCTCTCATCATGTATTAAATGTCTACTAATGTCGCTGTCCATAGTTGTCCACTGTATTAATGAAGGATTTTTTAAATCTGCCATCGGTGCTTTTGCTTTCTCCGATTCAACTATATAAAAAATTTAACCATACTTTACCGTTCTCTAACTCAATCACATAGCATAAATCATATCTCCATCTATACATGTGTTTTTTGCCAGGTCCAAAATCTGTCCTGTTAATTTCTCAGAATGTGGACTTTCAATTGCATTGTCAAGACATGTTTTGGGCAACCAAATCTGCATCAATGTAAGTATTATACATACTTTAATGTGTGGGAAGGGAGATTATTGGCCAATCTGAACTGTATTTCTGGAACGTCACTAATAGAACATATAAATACAATTTATGTATATGCCATATTTATATACATTTGTCATGGGGACCACCTCTGCTGCAAGTCTCAGGCAGACCCCTTTACCCCAGAGTTGGACGAAGCTTACCCTGGGGGAATGATTTTTCCTTATGCCCTCCCCATAAATATATACGAGTCCCCTGGTTTGATTCAGAAAGGCAGCATTATGGCACAGAGCATATAAATAAAACAACGTGTTGAAAGCCATGCTTTTGGCAACCGATGAATACTCTGGCAATGTATTGTGTGCCTAGTTATTTAATTTTTGTAGAAGAGATGCAGGCCACATTCATATTTCAGCATCCTTATTTATTTATATAATGGCAAGGCAATGAAAGCCATGCTCTTGGCAACCGATGAATACTCTGGCTATGTATTCTGTGCCTACTTTTTGAATTTTCGTAGTAGGGGTGCAGGCCACATTCATGTTTCAGCATCCTCATTTATTTAAACAGCGGCAGCAAATTAAATAGAATTGTACGGATTAAAAAAGAGAAAACAATAGTATATATAGCAGTTTTTTTGGGGGGGAGTTAAGCTGCATGCTGACCATCACAAACAGTCTTCTTTAAATATCTATTTCATTGAATGACCTTTCCAAAATATAAAAGTATTGAAAAATGGAAGAGGTTGGAATATATAGAGTTTTTGGGCTGGACCACCTGCAGTCTGACCCTCACAAACAGCCTTCTTTAAATATAGATTCCACTGAATGAGTCTTCCAAAATACAAAAGCATTAAAAAATAAAAAAAGATTAGATTATAATAATATATAACCTTTTTTTTTTTGGGGGGGGGGGGGTGCAACTGATGCTGAATCTCACACTCAAGCACCCAGTTTTTTTCTGAAGTATTTCACTTGCCATTGCCCCAGAATTAGTCATTTGTGCACAATGCAAA
The DNA here is from genome assembly GCF_038048845.1 of Mixophyes fleayi. Lineage (NCBI taxonomy): Eukaryota > Metazoa > Chordata > Amphibia > Anura > Limnodynastidae > Mixophyes > Mixophyes fleayi. The sequence goes on along the minus strand of NC_134404.1, from coordinate 169,867,580 downwards.
CCAATGTGTGTTTGAAAATTCTGATGACAAAGCCACACAAAATGATATTTCTTCAGTCAGCCTATTTTCAGAAACTGCTTACTCAAGTGGTTACGATGAAGAGGAAAGCTAGATAAAGCAACCATTTGGCAGGTACATAATAATTGTAAAGCTCTGTTTGGGCTTTCAGTTGTACTGTGATGGAAAACCATGAAGAAAGGACATGCATTACTAGGACCTCTACATTGCAGGGGCCCATGGCAGTTGCAAGGGCTACGACAGCAGAAGTTACGCCCCTCTGCACCTGCTTTATATGCCAAAACAAAACTTAATTTAAGCACCCTCCCTAACTTTCACTTGCTGTGTTATTTGTTGCTCTCCAAATGCAGAGCGAATGTGTGTGGGTGTGTGTGTGTTGGGGATGGGGGGGTGGGTAAGTAAGAGTTGGGACCTGATTTGCAGTGCATCAAAACAAATTACAATTTGAAAGCAAAATTCAAAACACCCTTCACAATTTGAACATTTTGATTTCTAGTCGAATCATGGAAAACTGAATCTCTATGGTGTCACTCACCGGACCGTGAGTGCCTCTTCCCGGATATTTAGGAACCGTGGCCGTCCTCCATCCTGAGGGTCTGCGCATGCGCAGCCCTTTCCTACCCTTCAGTGTATGTCCCTTTAACTTAATTGGCAGATCAGGCAACACTCCCTATATTAAGCACCTGTGGTCAACACCACGTTGCCTGATCTTGGAGTCTCATTCCCCATGAGTCTCTGAAGGTGTTTCCTCGTTTATTCAGCGCTGCTGATTCCTGTGGTTTCCAAACCACTTCTACCGCTGTGGTTTCCAAACCACTTCTACTACTGTGGTTCCCATACCACTTCTACCATCAATTGTATCATCGTGACTGTTAGCTGATTCCTATCCGCTGCCTCCGTGCACTACAGTCTTCTATACCACTTCAACTCTATCTCATATCATTGTGACTGTTTGCTGATTCCTATCCGCTGCCTCCGTGCACTTCAGCCACTCTCCACATCTACTCACCTGTTCATCATCAAGACTGTGAGCTGATTCCTATCCGCTGCCTCCGTGCACTACAGCCTCCAGCTTGCAACTCGTCTGTGTTCCAACATCGTGACTGTTAGCTGATTTCTATCCGCTGCCTCTGTGCACTACAGCCTCCAGCGTACAACTCGTCTGTGTTTCAACATCGTGACTGTTAGCGGATTCCTATTCCGCTGCCTCCGTGCACTACAGACTCCAGCTTGCAACTCGGCTGTGTTTCATCATTGTGACTGTTAGCTGATTCCTATCCGCTGCCCCTGTGCACTGCAGCCTTCATCTCATCTCTCCTGTGTTTCCTCGAGACTGCTGCTATTATTGCCATCCACTACTCTCCGTGATCAACAGCTCCTTGTCTACTCTGCTCACCCGTGTTCCATCGCTATTTGCACCTGCTGGTTGCTACTGGTTACCTCCGGGGATCCGCAGAGTCCTGCTGCTGCTGCCAGCGTTAATCGTCCATCTACTGCTGATCCGCTCTCCACGCCTTCCTGTGTTCCGCTGGTCTCTACCCGCCTGTCAGCATTGGATTCGTGTTTCATCCGCTATCCTGCTGCTAGATCATCACCATTCTCCTGGGTCCTCCAAGAGTCCAGTTTCTCGTTCTACCGATTCCTGTGGATTCGTGTCCCTGTTGGTTTACTTACCTGTGCGCTGCACCTACTAGACCTCTGTTTCATCTATCCAGGGACTTCTCATCCTGCCGGCCTCCTGCCGCTCAGGTATCGCTGCACTCCTGTCTGACTGCCTGCTTCTGAACCACGGTATGCATACTTCTCATTGACTGTGCTGGTGTATTGCATACCTTGCTGGACTGAGTTTGTTCTCCTCTGGAGATTACTATCCGCTGAGACTATTACCATCATTGACTGTACTATCTTGTGCCGGAGTACTTCTAGAGACTTTCCATATTTGCAGTGCTGTTCAGTCATTCATATATATATATATCTATATTGTGCATATTACTGTGGATCGTGTTAAGGTGCCGTGTTTACCCTGTGTTGCAGTCTCTCCCCGTGCACCTCCTCACATATATATTCAGTGGTACAACTTGCTAGTAGCAGACCACTGATCCCTGTTTCCAGTATCACCTGTTCCAGTATCCTCTCACATAGCAGTGGTACAACTTGCTATCGCAGACCACTGACTCCCCGGATACCTCCACTTGGATTCCATTCCTTCACCCAGACAGCGGTACAACTTGCTATCCGCAGACCGCTGACTCTCATCACTTCCTCGTTTCTGTTGGACATTCCTCCTCACTATAGCAGTGGTACAACTTGCTATCGCAGACCACTGACTACCTTCACGTGTCCTTGTCCATACAGTTCCTCGTGTACTATTACCTCCATATTACCAGTGTTGCTAGTCATAGACTTTCCTGAGCATCTCATCATCTGCTATTTACTGTTCCGTGATCACCCTGCTACCAGAGTACCCTATTACCACCTACATTGCTCTGGTAAGCCTACCACCTGGTGATCCCTGGGTAAAGACTCCTAGTGCCCGTGACAGTAAGATCAGGCCATGACAGACCCAGATACGGAACCTACCGCCAAAGAGATGCTGCAGCATCTGGTCAGCCGTGTAGAGCAACAGGATGCCCGCCAACAGCTGTTACTTCAGTGTTATCAATCATTAACCTCCCAAGGAACATCTGGACAGACTGTGAAAGCCACTACTGAGGCTCCTGTGCTTTCCTCCGTTTCCCCAGTGCCATCCCAGGTGTCTACAGCTTCCACGCTTCACCTGCCTACTCCGTCAAAGTACGATGGGGACCCCAAAACTTGTAGGGGTTTCCTTAACCAATGTTCAGTCCATTTTGAGCTCCAACCTCAAAATTTTTCTACCCATCGTTCCAGAGTGGCCTATCTTATCTCTTTGTTTTCTGGACAAGCCCTGGCTTGGGCCTCCCCTCTGTGGGAAAGAAACGACCCAATATTGCAAGATAGTGCCAAATTCATTTCTACATACCGAAGTGTGTTCGATGAACCAGGTCGTGTGACCTCCGCTGCTTCCAGCATCCTCCGTTTGCGACAAGGATCTCATACAGTAGGCCAGTACGTCATTCAATTTAGGATCTTAGCCTCTGAACTTCAGTGGAACACTGAAGCCCTAGTTGCCGCCTTCTGGCAGGGGCTCTCCGATAAAATTAAAGATGCACTGACTACCCAGGAGCTTCCTTCGTCACTTGAAGATCTGATCTCTCTTTGCCATCGTGTTGATATGAGATTTCGTGAAAGAGAGGCTGAGAAAACAACTTCTGCTAAAGCACCTCTTCGTTCAAACCCTCAATTTCGTCCTGTTTCACCCTCTGTGATTTCCATGGAGATAGGACGTTCCAAATTATCTTCAGAGGAGAGGAAACGAAGAGTTAAGAATAGACTCTGTATCTATTGTGCTGATTCCACTCATATGCTCAGCTCTTGCCCTAAGAGATCGGGAAATGCCAGGCCCTAACTAGTTCTGGAGAGGTGAAGTTAGGGTCCCTGGAGTCCTCTCCATCTTCTATGAAATCTAAAGTCTGCGCTTTTGATGTTTCGATTTCCTTTGCTACCAAAACCTTTGAGTCACAGGCATTGATTGATTCCGGAGCAGCAGGAAATTTTATTTCCAAATCATTAGTGCATCAATGTTCTCTACCTGTAATTACGTTAAGAACACCCATTACTGTGACGGCTATAGATGGATCACGTCTCATCAACGGTCTCATCACCCAGAGTACGTCTCCAGTAACACTTCAGATTGGTGCCCTGCACCATGAAGAAATATCGTTTTTAATCCTTCCAGTTACGACAAGTCCGATTGTCTTAGGCCTTCCATGGCTTCAGTGTCACTCTCCCCAGATTGACTGGCGCACTCCTCAAGTTACGTCTTGGGGTTCTGAATGTTACCATCGGTGCCTTTCCCAAGTTATTCCTCTCAAAGTACAGCAATCTTCCATCTCATCTTCCTCACCGGGACTCCCTCCTCAGTATGCTTCATTTACTGATGTGTTTGATAAAGCTCAGTCTGAACGTCTTCCCCCTCATCGTTCTTGGGATTGTCCGATCGACCTTCTACCTGGCAGGACTCCTCCCAGGGGCCGGGTCTATCCACTCTCGTTACCTGAAACTCAAGCCACATCTGAGTACATACAGGAGAACCTCCAGCGTGGGTTTATTCGACCTTCCACCTCTCCCGCTGGAGCTGGGTTCTTCTTCGTCAAAAAGAAGGATGGATCATTACGCCCTTGCATAGATTTTCGTGGACTCAATGCCATTACTATCAAGAATCGGTATCCCATTCCGCTGATCACTGAGTTATTCGATCGCATCAAGGGAGCCCGTATCTTTACTAAGTTGGATCTTCGTGGTGCCTACAATTCAATTAGAATTCGTTCCGGTGACGAATGGAAGACAGCGTTCAACACCAGAGATGGGCATTACGAATATCTGGTAATGCCTTTCGGGCTGTGTAATGCCCCCGCTGTTTTCCAAGGCTTCATCAATGAGATCTTTCGGGACTTATTATATGTATGTGTCGTCGTCTACCTGGACGACATATTGATCTTTTCACAGGACCTGCCTTCTCATCACCAACATGTGGCAGAAGTCCTCTCCAGGCTACGGAAAAACTCATTGTTCTGTAAATTAGAAAAATGTTCATTCGAATTGCCCCAGATTCCATTCTTGGGGTATATAGTTTCCGGAGTTGGCCTGAAGATGGATCCAGACAAGGTGAATGCTGTACTACATTGGCCCCAGCCAACGACTCTTCGTGCTATCCAGCGTTTTTTAGGTTTTGCCAATTACTATAGACGCTTCATTCAAGACTTTTCTTCCATTGCATCCCCTATTGTGGCCCTGACTCGGAAAGGGGCTAATCCTAAGCAATGGTCATCTGAGGCTCTTCAAGCCTTTCAAATTCTCAAAGAGTCCTTCTCCTCGGCTCCAATTCTTCGACAGCCTGATGTGACACTTCCCTTCTTCCTAGAAGTAGATGCCTCTAATGTGGGCTTGGGAGCCATTCTCTCCCAACGCTCGGAACAGCAAAAATTCCATCCTTGTGCCTTCTATTCTCGGGGTCTTCTGCCCGCAGAGAAGAATTATACTATCGGGGACAAGGAGTTACTGGCTATCAAAGCTGCATTAGAGGAATGGAGATACTTATTGGAAGGAGCTCGCCATCCGGTGACGATCTTCACGGATCATAAGAACTTGTCATATCTCCAGTCTGCCCAATGCTTGAACCCTCGTCAAGCAAGATGGTCTCTTTTCTTTTCCCGTTTTGAATTAATTATAACCTTCAAACCAGCTGCCAAGAACAAAAAAGCTGACGCTCTATCTAGAGCTTTTGTGACGTCCTCTGATGTAGAAGAGGTTTCCAACCATACTATTCTAGACCCCAAATGTATCTCACTGGCTGCCTCCTCCACCAAAATGCTACCATTTGGGAAGACCCTTGTGCCTCCTACTCTAAGGAGGAAAATCCTTTCGTGGTTCCATGCCTCCCGTTTTTCTGGACACGCCGGTGAACACAAGATCCTTGAGATTCTCTCTCGAAATTACTGGTGGCCTTCAATGAGGAGAGACGTCAAAGAGTTCATTGCTTCCTGTGAGTTATGTTCCCAGTTCAAATCCTCCCGCAGAACCCCAGCAGGGTTGCTGCGACCACTACCCATTCCGTCCAAACCATGGACCCATATTAGTATGGATTTCGTTACTGACTTACCACCTAGTAAGAATCATAATACTATTTGGGTGGTGGTGGACAGATTTTCGAAGATGGCTCATTTCGTCCCTCTGTCTGGTTTGCCTTCCTCGTCTATTCTGGCTGAACATTTCATTAAAGAGATCTTCCGTATCCATGGATGTCCGTCGGAGATTGTGTCCGATAGAGGAGTACAATTCGTTTCCAGATTCTGGCGAGCCCTTTGTAAAACCTTGGGCATACGATTAGCACTCTCATCTTCTTACCATCCGCAATCTAACGGACAAACTGAACGAGTCAATCAAGATCTTGAGACTTTTATAAGGATGTTCTCTTCAGCCAATCAAGACAACTGGGTAGAATTGCTCCCTTGGGCTGAATTCGCCCATAACAACATGTACCATGAGTCATCATCCAAAACTCCATTTTTTGTGGTCTACGGTCACCATCCGTCTTTTCCGGAATTTCCTGCCCTCCCGCCCACCCAAGTTCCTGCTGTGGTGACTGTTAGTCAGACCTTCAAAAATATCTGGTCTCAGGTCAAAACCTGTTTAAAGAAGACATCTAACAAATATAAGTCTTTTGCAGATAAAAAGAGGCGGGCTATTCCACCACTAAAAATTGGAGATCGTGTCTGGTTATCTACCAAAAATATTCGTTTGAAGGTTCCATCTATGAAATTCGCCCCTCGTTTTATTGGTCCATATAGGATCATTCAAATAATCAATCCAGTATGTGTTAAACTTCTTCTTCCTAAGAATCTTCGGATTTCCAATGCCTTTCATGTGTCTTTACTCAAACCTCTTATCATCAACCGTTTCTCAACTCCTCCCTCAGCTCCGCAGCCAGTTCAAGTTCACCAGGAGGAGGATTTCGAGATTACTGAGGTATTGGATGCAAAAATTTCGCGAGGAGTCCTCCGTTTCCTCGTTCATTGGAAGGGCTTTGGTCCTGAGGAGCGCTCTTGGATCAAAGCTGAAGATCTTAATGCTCCAGCCCTTTTGAAGAAGTTTTATTCCAAAAATCCGGACAAGCCCGGTTCCAGGCGTTCTGTGCCCACCTTTAAAAGGGGGGGTACTGTCACTCACCGGACCGTGAGTGCCTCTTCCCGGATATTTAGGAACCGTGGCCGTCCTCCATCCTGAGGGTCTGCGCATGCGCAGCCCTTTCCTACCCTTCAGTGTATGTCCCTTTAACTTAATTGGCAGATCAGGCAACACTCCCTATATTAAGCACCTGTGGTCAACACCACGTTGCCTGATCTTGGAGTCTCATTCCCCATGAGTCTCTGAAGGTGTTTCCTCGTTTATTCAGCGCTGCTGATTCCTGTGGTTTCCAAACCACTTCTACCGCTGTGGTTTCCAAACCACTTCTACTACTGTGGTTCCCATACCACTTCTACCATCAATTGTATCATCGTGACTGTTAGCTGATTCCTATCCGCTGCCTCCGTGCACTACAGTCTTCTATACCACTTCAACTCTATCTCATATCATTGTGACTGTTTGCTGATTCCTATCCGCTGCCTCCGTGCACTTCAGCCACTCTCCACATCCACTCACCTGTTCATCATCAAGTCTGTGAGCTGATTCCTATCCGCTGCCTCCGTGCACTTCAGCCACTCTCCACATCTACTCACCTGTTCATCATCAAGACTGTGAGCTGATTCCTATCCGCTGCCTCCGTGCACTACAGCCTCCAGCTTGCAACTCGTCTGTGTTCCAACATCGTGACTGTTAGCTGATTTCTATCCGCTGCCTCTGTGCACTACAGCCTCCAGCGTACAACTCGTCTGTGTTTCAACATCGTGACTGTTAGCGGATTCCTATTCCGCTGCCTCCGTGCACTACAGACTCCAGCTTGCAACTCGGCTGTGTTTCATCATTGTGACTGTTAGCTGATTCCTATCCGCTGCCCCTGTGCACTGCAGCCTTCATCTCATCTCTCCTGTGTTTCCTCGAGACTGCTGCTATTATTGCCATCCACTACTCTCCGTGATCAACAGCTCCTTGTCTACTCTGCTCACCCGTGTTCCATCGCTATTTGCACCTGCTGGTTGCTACTGGTTACCTCCGGGGATCCGCAGAGTCCTGCTGCTGCTGCCAGCGTTAATCGTCCATCTACTGCTGATCCGCTCTCCACGCCTTCCTGTGTTCCGCTGGTCTCTACCCGCCTGTCAGCATTGGATTCGTGTTTCATCCGCTATCCTGCTGCTAGATCATCACCATTCTCCTGGGTCCTCCAAGAGTCCAGTTTCTCGTTCTACCGATTCCTGTGGATTCGTGTCCCTGTTGGTTTACTTACCTGTGCGCTGCACCTACTAGACCTCTGTTTCATCTATCCAGGGACTTCTCATCCTGCCGGCCTCCTGCCGCTCAGGTATCGCTGCACTCCTGTCTGACTGCCTGCTTCTGAACCACGGTATGCATACTTCTCATTGACTGTGCTGGTGTATTGCATACCTTGCTGGACTGAGTTTGTTCTCCTCTGGAGATTACTATCCGCTGAGACTATTACCATCATTGACTGTACTATCTTGTGCCGGAGTACTTCTAGAGCCTTTCCATATTTGCAGTGCTGTTCAGTCATTCATATATATATATCTATATTGTGCATATTACTGTGGATCGTGTTAAGGTGCCGTGTTTACCCTGTGTTGCAGTCTCTCCCCGTGCACCTCCTCACATATATATTCAGTGGTACAACTTGCTAGTAGCAGACCACTGATCCCTGTTTCCAGTATCACCTGTTCCAGTATCCTCTCACATAGCAGTGGTACAACTTGCTATCGCAGACCACTGACTCCCCGGATACCTCCACTTGGATTCCATTCCTTCACCCAGACAGCGGTACAACTTGCTATCCGCAGACCGCTGACTCTCATCACTTCCTCGTTTCTGTTGGACATTCCTCCTCACTATAGCAGTGGTACAACTTGCTATCGCAGACCACTGACTACCTTCACGTGTCCTTGTCCATACAGTTCCTCGTGTACTATTACCTCCATATTACCAGTGTTGCTAGTCATAGACTTTCCTGAGCATCTCATCATCTGCTATTTACTGTTCCGTGATCACCCTGCTACCAGAGTACCCTATTACCACCTACATTGCTCTGGTAAGCCTACCACCTGGTGATCCCTGGGTAAAGACTCCTAGTGCCCGTGACATATGGCTTCATATAACACTGCTCATCAATATTACAATAAAGGTGCCTTAGTTTATAGGTTACAACTCTACACAGAGAAGAAAGAGTACATGATTGAACCACTACTGCTAGGTGTACACAGTTCTGCCTTCATGAGCAGTACAATGTGAAATGGGACATGCCTCCCAATTGTCCTTGCAGTCGAACCAAATCCTGATTAAGCAAGACAGTGACCCAAATTTGGGACTGCTTCACCAGATTCAGGATAGTTGGCAGACTGTGCTGCTCTCTCTTACATGTTCTTGTCACTTTCATCACCTGTGGCTGCTGGTGTCTTTAGCTCTGTTGCTGATGTTTGGATCCTGGAATGTTGGGAGCCCTATTTGGAAAAAAAATGGGTACATGAAATTTCAACCAGTTAAATCAATAGCACCCATGTTTAATGATTAAGCTTCCCTCCTGCCCAAACATTAAAGCAATAGTATTCACATTTGATCTCTCATATATGTTTTCAAATATATTATATCAGACTTACAACTGGTTGGCTTATAACTAAAGGGCAAAATTACTAACTAGTCCAATCACACATTTATGTAAACACATTTATACGTATATGTGCGTGACTGCCTCATGCGTTTTAAAGGGGACTGCTGTATATAGCTATAGACCAAGAAATATATCTATGTGATAATAAATATACTATATACAAAGATATATTATCTTGGTTCATTGACTATGCGGAATATATGTGTCCAACCTTGCAGCCTGATATAAATATTTATGCAGCTTCCCTTCTCTGCTCCAAACTACAAATATTAAGATCTTATAGTCCGATGCTACTCATTATTCCGACATGTGTATTACTGACAACGAGTATATAGACAAGCAAATTCCGATTACTAGAACAGCAACATTGATTAAATGAAGACTTACATTAAAACAAAGGACGTTTCCGAACACCCTCCATCCAAACTGCTGGAAATTGTGAAGATACTGCATGCCGGCACTTCAGTTGTACGTCAGAAAACAGAGCGACATAGAGAATTCTGTATTTAAAGCGGCAATGGCATGAAACATAAGCCGTTTAGGGTTACGCCTTACCATAACCCTAACCCTAACCCTAAACCTTAGATTAAATTATAGAGTTGCTGGGTCCTGCCATTGCCACTTTAAATTCAGACATCTCCATGTCACTCTCTTTTGTGACGTATAACTGAAGTGCCAGCATGCAGTATCTTTGCAATTTCTAGCAGTGTGGATAGAGGGAAATGTTCTTTGTCTATTTAATGTAAGTCTGAATTTAATCAATGTTGCTGTTCTAGTAATCACAATTTTATTGTCTATATACTTGTTGTTGGCAATACACATGTCGGAATAACGAGTAACACCGCAGCAGAGAAGGAAATGGGGGACATGATATAAACTTTCAAATATATCAAGGGTTTTAAGAAGGTTCAGAAGGGAAACATTCTTCAAAGGAAGAGAAATATTAGAACAAGAGGAATGCACTGAAACTGGAGGAAAGTAGGTTCAGAAGAAATTTGAGGAAAAACTACTTCACAGAAAGGATAGTGGGTAAGTGCAATAGCCTCCCATCAGAGGTGGTAGAGGCTAACACAGTAGAGAAATTTAAACATGCTTAGGTTAGACATAAGAATATCCTTACAAACAAGGGTTAAAAAGGATTTGAGGTTACAATAGGTTAACAATTGGGCAGACTAGATGAGCCAAGCAGTTCTTATCTGCCGTCAAATTCTATGTTAAAGTTACACCTCGTAAAAAGCATACCGTTGAATGTGTTGTAATTACCTGAACACACCTTGACTGTTTTTTTCTTTTTACTGTAACACTTTTTCACATATGTTCTTTTTACTAAACTCTGCATTTTGAAATATTGTTCACAGAGTTGTAGAAATGCAATCATTTGAAATGTTCAATTTATAATTTAAAGTTTGCTACAGTGGGAAAGTAAATGAAAATGCTACTCAGGAGAAAGAAAGTATTCATCTACTGCAACATAAACCAAATGCAATATGGTTTATAATAAAATACACCAAGGGAATTTCCAATATGTATTCCATGGTAGTAATTTCACTCTTCAGTGGAACTCAGAAAGGTAACCAGAATCCCTTTAATTTTAATTTATAAACTGAATGCTATAATAACTAGCAAATGAAACTGGTATGTATTTCATTTTGATACTATATTTCTGCATTGGAATTCATTTTTGCTCTGCCAAACTTCCTCTTATTAAATGTTGTATTGAGCATTTTATCATGGAAGGTTTTTATACAATTTTCTGCAGCTTAAGTAATGTTTAAAATAATTAAATTATTAGAATGATTGACATACATAATCACTGCTTGGGGCTCAAGCAATGGGACCAGGCACTATTTCTTTGACAAATGGTCATCTTATACCTTTACACAGTTTTACAACTGAATGCACCGTGCAGCAATTGAGAAAGTGCATTAGAAATGAAAAAATTCATGCCATCCCAATTGTTATGTTATAAATAATGCTGTTAGTTGAAGGGGTGATCATAGATGTACTTCAGAATTAGAATAAGAATAACAAGAGAGAATAAAAGAATGCATCATTTGCAAATAAAGTGTGAAATGTCATTTCTTAGAATTACACAAATTCACTCATCTCTGCACTGATTATTAATTGGGAAAGACCTATTTTTTCAACTTAATGACTAATTGTGGGGATCTTGCCTGCTAAATAATTTTTCCATGGATAGCAACTAAGGTGTACAAAATCCCAGATCACTAGCAGCTGTACAATTTTCCTGACCCCAAAATTCAGTAGCCAGGCACCAGTGCCTGAAGCTGCTCTCAACCTTTAGGAGTTTATTTAAAATACAAGGTTCATTACTTTTGTGTGATTGAATAAATCACCAATGATAAATTGCTTTGCATTGAAACTGTTTAGGCTGTTCAGTCCCACTATATTTTGATTACTGATATGCCACTTACAGACATGTATCTAGAGATGAGAAGAAAAAAAGAGAACAAAAGTATTTATCCGACCTGTTTCTACAGACAGAAATCCTAAAAATATGGATTGTTGCGCTTACATGAGGAATGAAATTAAAAAACTCTGATGTGCAACAATTTGGTTTACTATATTACTATTCAGCTCTATTACTATTCAGAACTTTGTCAGACTTACATAAGAACAAATAAAGCTTACAGCTCATGTTTGGGCTGCAAAATCATAGGAAAAAAAATCATACTTTATGAATAGTAAAAAAAGAGGTACTTATCAAGGAGAGTGCCTAGCCTCACCATTAGACAAGGGCTGTGTTGAAGTCGTATAATTGGATGAACGAAAGTATATTGGTTTAATATTGTTTAGCCATGCAAATGCGATCCGTACGCCACGTGTTACGTGGTGTGGTGCGGTCGCACGGTAAAATACGCACGCACACACTCGCATTACAACATTTAGTTATTTATATAATTTCATATTGGTTCTGTTACACTGTAATTAAGGAGCAGATATTATTTGGTTTATTATTAGTCTATATATATATATATATATATATATAGTGATTATATGTACATTGTAGTGTTATTAAAGGTTTAGGTTATAGGAAAGGTGTCATGCCTGATATTATATTGATCCCCTAATCATCAGCAGCTGTCCGGTGCAGTCGGCGAAGAGATCGCACATTGCATACTTTAGTTATTGATATTAGGGAATAATCCTTTGTATGATGCTGGCTATGAAAGGAGCAGACCCCCTGGAGAGACGACCCCCTCCTTTGGATTCCTTAGACTGAATCAGCCTATGAACTGTTTACCCTGAAGCCACCCTGTGCCTGGACCTATAGAAACAATCTACGTCATCTCTATTGTTCAAGTCTAACACTGTACTGTATATAATATAGCTGCGCTTCCTTTGACTCTCAGTCTACTCTGACCACAGTTATCTAACAGATACACTGTTCCATTGGGACCCATGGAAGCGCAGCGATTGCAGCGGTATGTATGTATTTATCTTTTGGTATTGGCTGTGCTGTACTGTACTTTATCATAATATAATAATGTATTGAATTGTTGACTATTTACATCTGCTAAAATAAACCACCATGTGCTTTGGACACACATACAATTGATTGAGCAATGCTTATTTTAAATCGATAGAATTACTTTAATAATTTGGGGGCTCGAAGGTGAGTTACGTTATCGGCAGGTATGCAGCGCTCACGGTATTCGGTTCCTCAACAAAGGGTGGATTGACGGACGCGTCGCATGGCAGGAAAGAACGTAAAATGTTCAAGACCTGTGGTTCATTTTGTGTTGAGAGACCGAATGTCCGTTGTTGCATAGACTGAAGGAACGCTAATTGGAATCTAGGGACAAGAAAGAAAAATGTTTCTTTTATTGTTGTTTTACGTTTTAAAGTATATTGCATTGCTGAGCGTATGCGTATTTCCTGCTGTGCGTACGCGAACTTCCGGTAGATTTGCCACGTGGTTAAACAATCGTCTTGATAGTTAGTATATGTGCATAGAATAATTACTTGTGAAAACCTCTGAGACATTATTACTGTTGTTGGGAACTTTCAATTTTCTGCGCAGAAAATGTGTATAGTGTGTGATTTTGTAACGTAGATACACTGTTATTATTCATTGTACTCAGTTGCTGTCTGACGAGGTGGATTGCCCAACTGAGGGACGGTATACAGGGCAGGTATACCGAATGCGAAAACCGAGTTTTCGCAAAGCGCTACCAATAGATCGCAAGGTTTGCTAATAATTAGTATTGGTAGGCAGTGCGATCTAACCGCACCGATTAGTGCGAATTGGTGAAGCAGCTAGGAGGAATTATGTTGGAAAGGCTGGTTGATTGTATCGACTTTGTGCTACCAGTTATAATAAACTCAGCAGATTTTTGTGGTTGAGCCAGGGTATCGAGGAGCTGATAGCCCTTGGGGCCCACAGTGATATTTCTGTATTAGGGATCCTCGCCTGGTGCGAGAAAAGCGAGTGAACGCGGCTAAAGGAAATACGTTCACCGAGCATTATAGATCTCTAGCGGTAATTATAGCAACAGAGTTGAAATTGTTGGGTGGAAAGAACAGAGCATTGCGGTGTGTCTGTATTCCACAAAAAAGGGTATTGTTGGCTGGAAGGAACATAGCATTGTGGTGTGTCTGTGTTCCGGGTAGAAGGTATATTGTTCAACATGGGTGCTAAGCATACGCTAGAGATGGCCATTGTACTGCCTAAGGAAGGTCCTATTGAGTCAGCGAGATTTCTCATGTGTGAAAAATATGGTGCATACGCAACTGTGTATTGTGACACGTGGGTCGAAATGACCAAAGATTGTGATAGGCCTTTCCCAACAATAGGGAGTTTTAATGCAGAGGTACTAAATACCGTAAAAGATAAAGTACGGTTGATTAAGTCAACGAAAGTGAGAAATGCACATAATCATTGCTTAAAATCGTGGCAAATGGAAGGTAACACGTGGCAGAGCAGCGAACGCACAGCGGAAGTGAGTGTAGCGAAAAACGCGTGTTCAGCGGAAGTAAGCGTACCGGAAACAAGCATTCAGGAAGTGTGCGTTGCAAAGCGTGGCGAACTGAGCGTAAACACGCCCCCGACAAATTCGGTCAGGGCGGGAAGTACAGCCAATACCAAAAATGTAAAAACTGTAACTAGTAACTTGTATGTTGTTTTAAGTAATGTTAAAAGTAATGTTTCAGGACAAAGAAGAGGGACGGTCCCACCAGCAGGGGCAGCGGCTGAAAGTGGTGAGAATAATGAAAAGGTTAACACAGGGGGAGACATCCATTGTACTGCAGCAGCAATTTCAGCAACTAGTTCAGAACATAGTCATTTGGTAGACTTACATCCTGTCTGCACTACAACAGTTCCCAATGGGAAAGCGGACAGAGATGGTGACATTCCCTTAAAACATGTAGCAAAGCATGATACATGCACTAGGTCTGCAACATTTTCAATTTTGTCTGATTTCCCTGATCCTAGGAAAGATTTGACCAAATGTCAGCAGTTTATTAGATATTATGGTAATATGTATGAGCCAACCAATAACGATTGGCGAGTATTATTGAAGACCTGTCTTCCTCTCAATACTGATATACAAAAGTTTATTAAGGATTGTGTGTTGGAGGAGGATAAATCCTTAACCGAGGATGATAATCAGGACAATATTAGACATATAATGACACAGTTGGCCATATATTTCCCAGTGATAGTGGACTGGAGTAAAATTTTTACTATCCAGCAAAAAGATAGTGAAAATGCAACAGACTATTTTTGCAGAGCTCTGATAGCAATGGGCAAATATACTGGGGTACCAGACATAAAAGATAATGTACGCTACAGAGAGGTTGCTGTTAAAGTTCTAATGGATGGCCTCAGCGAAAACTTAAAAAGAAGGGTGCAAACTTCATTACCATACTGGAAAGGAACCACTGTAAGTGCTCTCAGGGAGTCAGCTATAGAACATGATAGAAGTATGAATAAACAGAAAGAGACACTAAGTGATAGGGTATTGATGGTAAGTATCCCAGCACTAGAGGGACTGCACACACGAC
The DNA here is from genome assembly GCF_038048845.1 of Mixophyes fleayi. Lineage (NCBI taxonomy): Eukaryota > Metazoa > Chordata > Amphibia > Anura > Limnodynastidae > Mixophyes > Mixophyes fleayi. The sequence goes on along the minus strand of NC_134404.1, from coordinate 169,852,120 downwards.
CACCAGCATACAACCCACATAACAGGAAACCCAAAATAGTGAGATGTTACAATTGCAGAGAAGAAGGACACATTATTAGAGATTGTAAAAAGGAAGAGAAACAACATGAGTTGAGGAAGTGTTTTCAATGCAATAAAATAGGACACCTAGCAAAATATTGTGCAGACATGACAGGGACGTGTTTCTACTGCCGTAAGAAGGGACACATGAGTAAGAACTGTGTAGAGAGAAGAACGGATACCTGGGTTGGAAATCACATAGACATCCACAAAAGAGGTGTACACTTCTCTCAGAGGTTCCCCTACGATTGATTGCACACTCTGTAACAACTAATACTTTGGGGGAGAAATATAGCCGACTCTAGGTTTAATCTATGGTAAGTATAAGTGTGTACTTTTAGGAAGAAACTAGTTTAAAAAGTAATCTTTGTTGATTTTGTTTGTTTGTTTTATGTTGTCAAATGCTTGTTTTCCTAATCGCTGGCCGATGGTAAAGAATGAGAATGCTTGGTTTGTTTGTTGTTTAAAGATAACTATCTTGTCTTTTCTTCACAGATAAAGGCAGACAAAAGAAGTATAGACTAGTGTTTAAAAGGGGTGAGATAGAGAAATAGAAGAATTACTCTTGAAAGACCAACTAACAATAGACAAATGGAACACTCTTTGTTAGGCTGCAGTGTCTCATGATAATTTGTTTGGCTGAGAATCATTATCCAACAATGAAGTATATACATACTTTGCTCCAAAATATCGTTTATGTATCTCAGATATGTCATCAACAGTTAATTTTTACATTTCTCTATTATAAGTTAGGAAAGTCCGTTGAAAAGGTATGTAGTCAATGAGATACCGAGTTCTTAATGAACAAATGACGGACGACACTGGATTGCACTGTTAAGACCCCCTAGTCAAGTATGGGGAGGGGTCATAGTTAGCAAATAGCTAAGGGGAGCAGTGGAATGAATACAACCATTTCCCCATAGAGTCAGAGTCCAATCCAGCTGTCATTTTGTTGTAAAAATCTCCCTTTCTGCATGTATGTTTGTATTCAAATCTTTATATTTCCATCAGTCATTGCTTTCCTATCTCTCATTTTTTACACAAACGCTAGTACCTCTCTCTCTCTCTCTCTCTCTCTCTCTCCCTCTCTCCCTCTCTCTCCCTCTCTCTCTCTCTCTCTGCTCTGGTAGAGAGAAAATCAGACACAGTCTCAACAATGGGGCTAAAACATATTTTTATTTTTTTACATAAGAAAAATTCAGAGATACACACACTAGATTGACATGAGTTACAGAAACAGTCAGGGGTTTTGTTTTCATGTGTATAGAAACTGCTGATTTTAAGCAGAAAGGTTCTGTTGTGGAAATACGATTCATGTTTTATAGATTGCATATCTGTTTTGGGTTTTTTTTGTTTTATGATTCGTGCCTCCTGTACAAAAATGTGCCTTTATATGGAGGCACAAAGGGTGGATAGGAGATTGCTGTAGGTTAGGCATACAGATATGCATCTCTGTATAGAACATTGGAGTAGGATTTATACTACAAGATACGACATAATGTGAAACCCTAGAAAATGTAGAATTTTCATGTTTTATATTTTTTTCACTGTTAGACAGGCATGTACTGGATACTGTTATATTTGAAGAAAGTGTTATAGAAATAGACCCCTTTGCCTTTCCTACTTAGTCAAGTAGCTGAATGTGAGGTACTGAGAATGACATGTGAGTTGGCAGAGGGAAAATCGATTGATATACATTGGTCTTCAGCATTTTTCTAGTCAAGGGGGCGATGTTGAGGTGACTGAGAAATTGTTTTATAGCAATACCAGCACATGATTAGGACACTACATAGAGGACTTTAGACAGAGATACAGTTACCAACTGAAGTAGCTGCTAGTAAAGTCCACACTTACACACACGACCATACATGGCTGTCACACCAGGGCGAACATAGCTGTCAAATAGACAGCAGGGTTCTATGTGACAGCTAACAAATCTATGTTTTGTTTTGTTTTTCGTTGTATTGTTTTAAGTTTTAAAATGTGAACACACACACACACACACACATGCACGCATACACATATTGGTTAATATAGGAAGATTTGTGTTACCTGAGGGATAAACTTTCTGGAAGGTGAAGAGATGTGGTGAGAAGTCTGGTGGACTCTGGAGAGATGGACAAGGTAGACCAATAGAGCCATCCCATATCCCTCCTGCTGATGGGTTTTCCTCCATGTAAAACAAATACACGTCATCCAATTACCACCATGCAGGATCCTCAAGTATACACTGGTGTACCAATGAAATATGTCTGAGTAAAGGTGTATTGAAATGTGTCTAATGTATTACTGTGTCATACTCAAAACTTTTGTTATTCAATGTGATAGTCCTAGAGTTATAATAGATGATAGGGGTATTCATTAATTGATATTGATAATAGAGGTATAATGTATGAGTAGTGGTAACAAATCACATACTTTCAGTTAGCCATAAACCAGTGTGAACATAAAGTAGTGGTACTTGGTAGAACGAATTGAATAGATTAAGAGTTGGAACTTGATTGCAGTGACTGATAGCTTCGGCCACTAGTCCTTTCCCGCTACCAAAAGATCACTCCTGGGCAGACTCCTAACCTGTCAGTTTTTGAAATGTTCTTGACCCTTCGTGAGATGAGATTGTAACTGGGAGGCTAGGTTAGATCTTGAGAGAAGGTAAATAGTGAGACAGCAACCAAGAACGTCCAAAACACTGTTTCCTGAAAAGTCACACCTACTGTCAGGATGTTGGATCGGGAGAGTAAGTTGTGGAGCAGAAATTTCTTAAGCTTAGGTTATTTGACAGACAGGTACCAGGTGTAGGCTACCAGCATCACGGCTTCAAGGGTAGCAGAGACACACTGGTGCCCATTCCACCCACTGCAGAGGGGCCAACACTCAGAGAAGGGTCCAAGGGCACTCATGAGTCTGTACTGGAAGGCCTCGGATGCAGTTAGTAGCACCTGAGCCAAAGGCTAAGACTGTTGTCCAGCATGAAGTTGTAGTTTTTCCTGTTTTGTGTTCTCTCATTTCATTCTCTTCCCAGGGCGGTTAATTCTTTTGATTATTAGCAGGTGACAGAGACTGGTTCAGGTAATGATAAGGAGGTATTGGGGAGGAAGAAGTTAGTAGCATAATCGGTCCAGCCAATTACTCTATTCAATTCAGGGGTAAAGGAAAATTTGGAAACCTTGGAGCTTGGAGAAAGTGCGAGGGGCTATTGTCTGAGTAGCATTACGTCCATAAGTACGGCGACCCCATGGTTAGAAAAGAGACACACCCAGCGATGCCAGTCCAGTAATATTCGGACTTGAGCAGGCATCCTTGAGAATGATTATCATTCTTGGGAGGGTAAGGTATTAGACCAAACAAAGTGCTGGGCGTGCTCACACGTGCCTCAGTGATTATATCAAGTAGGACTAGTTCTCTTCCCACTAAATATTCTTGAGGTACCCGAACTATGGGTGGGAGGTCACTAGGGAAAAAAGTAGGACACCTAGGTCCCTTAGTCTGAAGTCTCCCAATGCTTTGCAAACCGATCACTGTTCAATCTGAGTATTGGGAGACTGGGAAGAACGAACAGATAATAGCCCACCCACAAGTGTTGATGAAAAGAACTGATGACATTATTAGAAGTGTGTATATTAACGCAGGCTGAAGGAGATTGTATATGAAATTATTGATAGACATAGGATGATGCTATTGATGAACATGAAGTGTTTAAACGTATTCTGAGCTTAAAGACATGCGTTGGACAGAAGAACCTGTTAAACTTGAAGAACTGTAGTAGAGAATTCTGTATAGCTGATACATGTTCTACTGTACCTTGTACCTTTCCAAATAATGTATTAAGTGTTTTATTGCACCCTTGAAGGGCATACAAAAGGTTATGTCCAAGCTCCAGAAGTGTACGGTTTATAGTAAAAGAAGAAATCGTTTAGAGGATTGAGACTCTCTCTTACGATAACTTGTTTTGATCTACAAACAGCGTGGTCATACACCAAGGGGGATTTGTATTACATAACAATGAAACGTGGTACTGAGATCCTGCATATAACATCTTTAAGGTGATAGTTTATTATACTATCAAAGGGTGGACTGTTGAAGTCGTATAATTGGATGAACGAAAGTATATTGGTTTAATATTGTTTAGCCATGCAAATGCGATCCGTACGCCACACGTTACGTGGTGTGGTGCGTTCGCACGGTAAAATACGCACGCACACACTCGCATTACAACATTTAGTTATTTATATAATTTCATATTGGTTCTGTTACACTGTAATTCAGGAGCAGATAGTATTTGGTTTATTATTAGTCTATATATATATATATATATATATATATAGTGATTATATGTACATTGTAGTGTTATTAAAGGTTTAGGTTATAGGAAAGGTGTCATGCCTGATATCATATTGATCCCCTAATCATCAGCAGCTGTCCGGTGCAGTCGGCGAAGAGATCGCACATTGCATACTTTAGTTATTGATATTAGGGAATAATCCTTTGTATGATGCTGGCTATGAAAGGAGCAGACCCCCTGGAGAGACGACCCCCTCCTTTGGATTCCTTAGACTGAATCAGCCTATAAACTGTTTACCCTGAAGCCACCCTGTGCCTGGACCTATAGAAACAATCTACGTCATCTCTATTGTTCAAGTGTAACACTGTACTGTATATAATATAGCTGCGCTTCCTTTGGCTCTCAGTCTGCTCTGACCACAGTTATCTAACAGATACACTGTTCCATTGGGACCCATGGAAGCGCAGCGATTGCAGCGGTATGTATGTATTTATCTTTTGGTATTGGCTGTGCTGTACTGTACTTTATCATAATATAATAATGTATTGAATTGTTGACTATTTACATCTGCTAAAATAAAACACCATGTGCTTTGGACACACATACAATTGATTGAGCAATGCTTATTTTAAATCGATAGAATTACTTTAATAGCTGGCATAACATAGTTCTAAAAAGAAAGAGGTTCTATCGCACTAGTTTGTCATCTGAAAATGTAACCCCAATAAATACATTATATATTTATATAAATATCAGTGGCGCTCAAGGTGTGACAGTATTGGAAAATAAACCAAAGTTCAGTGGAAAATATAAGTCATAAATAAATGGATCTTTCAAGATTCTGGATAGTCCTGGACTATCCAGAATCTTGAAAGATCCATTTATTTATGACTTATATTTTCCACTGAACTTTGGTTTATTTTCCAATACAGTCATACCTTGAGCGCCGATTCCTGCACTATACCTATCTATATACTCTGGACTTACCACCCAATATAAGGAAGGCTGTCTCCATACGTGGAAGAGGTGTTTTCGTGGACTCTTTATGAAATATTATTATACAATACTGTTGTTTGCGCCAATTGTTTATTGCTGTATATTTTATATAAATATCAACCTGGGGGTGCCACCTTAACTTTAAATGCTAATATTTTAGAAGAGGAAAGAAAGAAAGTTATGTTGTAGGTGCACTGACACTTCCTGATGATCGTGTTAGATTATAAATGTAAGATATAACTTTTATTAAGTATTGGTTAAAATTGAGCAAAATATAGGTTAAAATAAATAAAAATACTCGCTATCTGTATATATAATCTCTATTAATATTAGGATTTATGCTGGTAATAATTATAGTAGCGCTGTGGTAATTGTTTTAACAGATATACCTATTGCTCATAGCCACATCTAGCTAACATTCCCCTAGTATTAAATTAGGCTATAGTGTTGCCAATCAATGCCAAATTTAGTAATTCATAGGTATGATCTATTTGCCTTTAAGGTAATAAGTTACTAGGTAATACGGGGAGTGGATTGCTAACTACCTAAAAAATACCACCGAACTGACTCTGGGTATATCGGGGTATTATAGCAGCTGCCAGTATGAGAGATATCAGGTAGACAGACAGCGAGGACGCTGACGCGCATTTCGCTAAGGTCTGCTTTGTCCAAGGCATAGTTCTATGCAGAATTCCTTTGTCCATTTACAGTTGACCTGTAACATTAGAAATAATGTTCCAAATAAAAATGTAGTAATGTATATGGTATGGGCTTCATTTAGAGTGGGACGCAATGTGCGTCTAAGACTTACATGAAAGAGTAGGAGTGGGAGTGTGCCGCAGCTTGGTAGGGTATTCTGAGGGGCATGCAACCCCAGTTGCGTCCAACTCGTAATACCCTATCAAGCAGCAACCGGTTCCTGCAGCTAGCTAACTACTTGCGCCACCTAATTCCTGCCTCACTTTTTCAGTCTTGTTTTGATGTGTGTTTCCCCTGCACCTTGATCTGACTAGAGTAGTTTGTGCAGGTAGACGCCCATAGTATCTGAATTATTCACGGTCACGCCTTCATAACTTCGTGTTCCGCCCTTTCCCTCGTACTGAGACGCAAGCTGTCGCAGTGTACACTTGCATTTGAAAAGCAGACGGAACTGCAGGGAACTGATGCTTGCTGTGCATGCCCCATCAGTGGAAATGTGCAGGATGCGACTGAAATGGACTTTGAGTCCGACTCTAAATGAGGCCCTATATGTACAAAATGTTCTAAATGTCATAAAAGGAAGTAGCACCACAACAACTCTCCTCCCAATTTACTCCCAATGTAAGATTTGTACATGAGAGTACATTGTACCCAGGTGCAGTTAAAGCATAACATGAAAGAAATTATAGAAGTTCAGTGAAATGAAAGAAAAAATTAAAATACAAATGCAGACCTGTCCCCTGGGCTCTATAATGGTGTAATTTACACATATTTTGTATTTCCACACTTGGAAGAACTCATTAATAATTATATTTTCAGATAAATACTTGGAGGATCACTGCTGTAAAAGTATGTAGGGGTAAATCATTGGAAATGTAATTATTTTCCTATTTTTTACCTTTAGAATGCACATAAAATTAAATATATATTTATTCTGCTATTCTACATTCAATATAAATACTGCATCAGTTATCATGTAAAATTCACTTATGTGAAATAAGAAATAAAAAAGTGGAATTAACACAAACACATTGCTAAAATGTGAAAATTAGCATGGTCATAATGGGTGTGGGAGAAAGAACCATTAAGTAATGAAGTGGTTAAACAATCTTTTAAATTTCTGGCAATTATGCTTGCCTGGTTTCAGCTGGTGAGTATGTATATACCTCTGTAGACCAAAGTACAAAGGCTTCTTGTGGTTGAACTTTCCAACCATTTCTGGGTCCCAGGAATCAGCCCTTTGGAGATAGAAGGTTGTGTTTATGCTCATTCATTACCATATATGCCATGAAAAAATCAGGCTGTTTATGGTCAATGTGTTATTCACCACACTGAAACCTAGCTACCTCATTTGTGCTATTTAATAAGCAACAAGAGAGTCTCCAGCAATAATCAGTAAAATCCTTAAAACCCTTAATTTACAATTCTGTGATCCATGGTAAAAAAATAAACAGTGCATCTGTCAAAATGAACCTAGTCATATCTCAATAATTTCCTTTTAAGAGGATGTTTAAAATGTATTTTTATTATCACCCTTTGGACTTTGTTGGATCAAGGATCAAGAAGATTAAGGACCTGGACTTTGCTGGACAGAAAAAGTCTGTAGTTGGACTTCATCAGATGTAAGAGAAGATGTTTTGCTTTTATGGACTCAAACCTCTTAAAGTGATGAACATAACATTTAATTGGTTCTATATTACAGAGGAGAAACCTTGGAATTGGCAGTTGCATGGAGCAGCCAGGGGTCCAGAGAGATATAAGAGCAGGTGAGCAACAATTCAAAATTAGATTGTAATAATTTTAATTAAAATATTAAGAGCCTATGTGTAATATCCAAAATGTCTGTAGTAAGTCTAGACATGGGGGTAAATGTATCAAACAACGAGTTTCTGGCGGGTTTGAAAAGTAGAGATGTTGCCTATAGCAATCAATCAGGTTATAGCTTTAATTTTGTAGAATGTACTAAATAAATCACAGCTAGATCTGATTGGCTGTTATAGGCAACATCACCACTTTTCAAACCCACTGGAAACTTCGAAGCTTGATACATTTACCCTAGGGTGTCAGATTTTGGAAAGCAACCAGATTTCTGCAAGAAATAGACCAAATAATATACTACTTACTATAAATAACATTAGATAGAAATTGTGGGGCTCGTCTAGAGTTGGACATATTTGTGTACCAAAGGTATGTAAAAAAGAAACATGCAAAAATGCATAGTTACTTATCTCAAGATATGTCCAGCTATAAAAAGAGTAGCATTTGTGGCAGACATATGTAGGCACACAATTGTGTATATTTATGCCCCACAATACCGTAGGGATGTGACTTGACAGTGATAGTAGTAAATGCAAAAGTCACTTTATCCTATTTGTATGCAATTTAATGTAAATGTAATATACAAAAGTGAGAACAGAGTCAGGACAGTTATTAATAAATGTTAAAGCTGCATTTTAAACATAAAATGTAATTGAAGATGAAGAACTCCACATCTGTTGTTTGCCCCTTTAAAATCAATGGGAATCATCTTTACTGCAGTGGTCCAAATGGGAATGTCAGTAATGAAATAGGTGGCTGGGACTTTATATAATGTAGCCGCAACACTAATGATTTAAGTACTTAATGATTAAGCAGTAATGAATTAAGATCAGCTGGAGGGGTTAATATGGATGTAGCCAATCAGAAGAGGATATATAGTGCTGCTGTGAGTCATCATCATTGCATATACTATCCCTCCAGTACCTGTTAGAGATACCTGTGTCTGATATTAATGAAACATCTTTCACATAACATAAGCTACAGTTAAATCTTACTGCAACAGGTTTTTACTCATACCCTTATTAATTTAATAGTGGAGTGTGGATGGGGGCTAATTATTTAATGGTGGGTGCTTTTATTTTATTTGTGGGATCATGGTGGGGATATTTAATTTAATAGTGGGGACTGATAATTTAAGGTGAGGTGTTTGGACCTTTCATTTAATGCTGGGGTGATTTGGGGGCGATTAGTTGAATGTGAAGCTGAGTTTGGGGAGAAAGAGGGCTATTTATTAAATAAAAATATGAATAATTAAATGTTGGGGATGGTTGTGGGAAATTGGTATATTTATTAAATGTGAATGCTAATAATATTTTACTTGGGCTATTTTAGGGGAGAGAAATTGGTTTATTTATTAAATGGGAATACTATTAATTTAATGTTGGAGCTGGTTGGGGGAAAATACGTCTATTTTTTAAATATGTATGCTATTAACTTAATGTCAGGGGCTGCCTGGGAGAAATAGTTCTATTATTAAAATGGAATATGATCAATTTAATTTCAGGACTGGTTGGAGGTAAATAGGTCTATATATCAAATGTGAATATTATTATTTTAATGTTGGGGCTTGTTGCAATGAAGGAGCCTAATTATTAAACATGGGTGCTATTGATATAATGTTGAGTTTGGTTGGAGCTTTCTAAATTTCATGTACCTGTATTTTTTCCAAGTAGGGCCTCAGATTTTTCAGGATCTAGACTAGCAGCAAAAGACTCGAAGACTCAAGCAGATGCAGATGATGAAAGCTGAAAGAATACGTATGATAGAGCAGCATAGTCAGCCAACTGTCCTGAATCTGGTAGAGCAGTCCCAAATTTGAGTGACTATACCACTTAGTTATGATTTGATCCGACAGCAAGGACAATTGAGAGGTATTTCCTGCTTCACACTGCTCTGTTCATGAAGGCAGAGCTGCGTACACCTAACAGTAGTGCACTCAGTATTGCTCATATATTTGTCAATAATGATAGACCTTTAGACAATAGGGGCCAGTTCAAGATTAGCCCAATGCCAGAAATATTTCTGACTGAGCTGAAGCTGAAATACAAGTATTGTGAGTTTAGATATATTATTATTAATAATAATAATAATAATAATAATAATAATAATAATAATAATAATGATACAAGTTCAGCAAGTTAATCTTTACTTTTTTGTTTATCACATATGAGAATACTATACAGACAGAAAAGAAACTTAAAGGAGATTGACATGATGAACGAAATGTCACCTATAACAAAAGAAGCTACTATAGCAAAGTTATTTTGAAGTTCACTCTGCTTATACATGGTTTCAGGAAAATTCACTATGCCATTATGGATATATTTGAACAACCACTTTCAGTACTTAGAAATGTTCAGCAATGTGACAGAACTGACTGCCTGGATCAATCAAAGGATCTTATTAAATAAAAAAAAGTGACAGCATTTCAACACTCCAAAAATGGAGACTGAACAATCTCAATTAATTAGGAAACATTTTTTCACCATTTGGGATGAGAAGGATGGTTAATGACAAGTCAGACTAGATGAACAGTCAATACTGCTATGTACTTTAACATACCTTGAGAATTGTTCAAATTATATTGGCTTCCATTTTAAATTAATTCTGTTAGTGAGGTATTTCAGCATGCAGAAACTGATGCATTTGTAGACATTGGTATATACAAGGTAGTCACACCACGGGGAGCTTCTTATCATCGAAACATATTTCATTTGATATATGACACAACTGTTATATTTGATGTGAAGGAGAAATGTGAGGAAAGCAGGATGCTAAGGACACAATAGTAGAAATCATAATGCAACTGCTATGAACATTTGTCTGTGTAAGGCACTAATATACCTAAGGCACTAATATACCTGTAATCGTTACAGTACATAGATTGGGTGGTCACAAGGTTGACACTCTATTATTATGGTTGTGTGTCTATTATATTTCATATGTTGTGATGTTATCTGTAAATTATGGTATATGTCATAACTGAGATGGTAAAATATGCATAGTTACTAGCTAGGAATTAAATACTGTTACAATTTGGTTAATATTCTAAGACTGTTTGCAGCAGTCTTAGGAAAGGAGTGCTGGATTACTCAGATAAGAGAAGGCTATTTCTGGGTCCATAACAATTAGCAGGCCAGAGCATGAAAGGTTGTCAGGGTGTGTGACCTGGTGGTGAGACTGGAAGTTTGAGGCTTCATCTCCAAAGCCCACAAATTCAGTGGGGTGCTAGTATGGAGTGATGAATTGAAGAGGTCATACTCTGGTCTGAGTAAATGTCAACATCTGGGAACAGCAGTAAACTAACATTGCCTGGGATTCAGCTATCTTGTTACTATATTGGGACTACCATCCTGGCACTTTGCCTTGTCACTTGCTGGACTATTGTTAACCTCCTGGTATAGTGAACATTGCCTGTTAAAGACTATTGCCATACATTATTACTTAATAAAGTACTGTTATATCATCTGTCCTCGACTTGCTTGATCTAACAACCCTATATCCTCACAAGGAGAAGATGCAACCAGTACATTTAGTATGAATCCTGTACAATCTGCCTTAGAGCTGCCTGTACCTGATAACACTCCAATTCTTGAACCAGGTTCAGCAGCTCAACGACCACTTGGTTTACACTTATTGGTCCGGTTAAATTGTAGTATTATGTCCTACATTAAACATTTACATGGCCCAGGTGATTTATTTAATTGGGAGTTATATTTATAAAGGAGGATGTTCTATATGGTGCAAAATGAATCATTATACGGTCACGTGGTATTAACAAGCACAATTGTTATATTTTTTGTGTAGACCAGAAGCTGACAGGACAAGATTCCATTTTTGGTCTTTCTTATTCTATTGCTGTGTTAACCCTTAAGTAGAGTGTTCACTTTGCAATGACAGTTCTAGTGTCTGTTCTTCCTCTTGTTTACTAATAAACCCATACCCATAAACTGCCTATGTGAGTAATTACAAACATTCTATAACAAGACAAGGCATCTTTGATTTTTAGTAATTACCACCTTAAGGGCCTAATTTAAAGTTGGATGTTAGTTCATTTGTGCCACAGAACAATATGACCTGCATAAAATTTGTCGCACTGTGCAAGCATCTTGTATTTTATACTTGTGCTTAGAGAGGTGGTTCAGAGCATTCACCTATAAATTCAGTACAGTAAGGCAGTGGAGACAGTGGAGACACAGGATAACTGCATCCCTGACTAGTGCTCAGAGACTCCGGGTGCTTGCCCACCATCTGCCACCTGCGTTTTAATTTTGAATAGTTTGCTATGGCCCTCACTCATTAAGATTGGGGGCCTATTTTTGTAGTAGTGGGGACTTTGTGGGATCCTGCACACTGGTCTGAGCAGTATGGGATTACTAGGGCCAGCCCTGGTGTAAAGAAGGCTGAATCTGCAATTGCTTTCCTTCCTGGTGGCTGTCCCTTCCCCCAACCATCAATAAGCATGATTTGTTTCTATACCTGCTCCCCACCCCTCCTGTCTACAGGGCCTGATCACCTATGTGGCGATCTAGGCTTCTTTATAAGGCCCACATACCACCCACCATCTGCCTATTAATTTTTAATACTTTCCCTGAGTCCCTCACTCATTTCCCAAGTTTCGAATGAATGAGGGACTCACTGGGACCTATAGTGAACCAATGAAAAATCTTTCTTTTTTGTTTGTTATGTTTGATGGTTAAATTATTACACAGTAATTTACGGATTGGAGTAACAACTCTCTCCCCAAACAACAACACAAAACTATAAATTTAAAATATAGATTTAATAATGACTAAATTATAGTTATATTTTAAAGTGTGACCCCATATTAGGACTTTTTAGCAACTTAATTTATAATTAGAAGCATTTCCTCTGGTCAGCGTCCAGTCAAAATTCCCTTGTGGATATTAGATTTTGTTGTGACCTTATACATTTATCGTCCTTATGACTGTAGACTTTTTGGTGTAGACATTTTCACTGTCAACTTTTCATAACTCACCCATTTATAATGCATTACAGAATTCAGCTACAAAGCTTTATAGTGTCTTTATCCAGCTGCAAAAAAGTAAATGGCAACTATTTAAATGGTGAGTACACTTCGAGGGCACTACCTCATTTTTTAAAACCTAACCATCGGGTAGGTTGAGAAATCAAACATAAATGGAGTACACTGGGAATACATTGTAGATGAAGCAGACAGTTGATTTACACACTTTGTTGTATATAAATTAGAGATCACATTACAAAGGTGTATATGGTGCAAGGGAAATTGCAGCTCATCTTCTTGCCAATCTCTATTATGGCATTACATACTTTTAATCTGGTCTAATGAATATCTCATTGTTTTGTTTTTATATGTTAGAATAATTGAAAAAATAAACATATATGTGTTACACTAAAATACCCTTATATGCCACCTACACTACCATACACTAGACACCAGTGGTCGAAGTGGAAATTTAGAAGTGGCGGTATGAAAAATGTAATGGGAATGGAATTTGATAGTTTTACAATGAAGGCATTGGAAGAAGTGGCGGTATGGCATACCACTGTACACCAACCGACTTTGACTACTGTTATATACACATCTTATAGCACACTATCACACCCACACTCATGGTTTGGGTTATGCTTATTTGAGTACACCATGACATGCCATATGTTGGCATTACAACTACAAACACTCTCCCTTTTTTGTGTAACCTCTGTGCAACAAATGAGTATTTTTTTGCTACTGTACATAAAAAACATAACACTATACAATCTTTGTTTACATATTCTTTCTGTGAAGCATATACTGTGATTATTTGGATTCTTATGAATATAGTTATAATTATTGTGATACTTAAAAATGTAAAGATTTTAATATTAATTAAACATTGTATTACATTTGCAAGATCTAGGTGAATGTATGTTGTTATAATGTGTTTTGATTATATTTATTAATAATAGAAATTATATTTTAAAACATATATTACGAGCCATTGCATTTGGGAACTATGTCTTTATCCACATTTTGTAATGCCGAATAGATTGTAATTTACATATTGGCAGCTGAGATCATGAACCTGGGAATCTTAATGCAGTAATATGAATGCGTTTTGCATATATGACTTTGACTAATAATCAGTTTTTAGATAAATCCCAAAGTGTTTCTCTCTAGAAATACTCACCCTGGCTGTGACTTCTGCAAGTGATTTTCTAGGCAATTTTACATCAGGAAGAAGACAGTGTGATTGTGAAATTGTCTCATTTGCATGCAACATTGTGTAATCATTCTAATTTGAATGCCAAGAGTAAAATTGTATAAAACTACTAACATATTCATGTGGACATATGAAAAGATGAAGTGCAAAATTGAATAGAAATGTATATATTTATTAGTAAATATAAGATGTGGACTACGAATGCATATACATAAAAAAATATTGTCTATTGAAACAAAATACATATTTGCTAGTACATGTAAAGGGATTGAACAAACAAATGCAAAGACCAAAATAACATCACTTAATAGCATGTTGGGCCTCCATATACAGTCAGCATGGACTCTATTCACTGTGGCATTGAGTCTACCAATGTCTGGAATTGTGCTTTGGGTTCAACATCCTGTAGTAAGAAAGTTACTCAATGGACCCCCTGGTTGATGTTAGTTGAAAATGCTGTCTCAGGACATTCTAACATAGACCGAGTGCAGTAATGGCATGTCAACGCAAACATTGCTCACGTGGACCTACAGAAACACACATGTAAGCCTATGTACATTTGTACATAAAGTACAAATACACCACAAGATGTGTGTGTGTGAGTTTTCTGTAAATATATATATATATATATATATATATATATATATATATATATATATACATATATATATATATATATATATATACATATATATACTGTATATCTGGTAGTGCTTGAGAAAAACTTGCCATTAAAAACTGTGTACAGGTAAGCTTCAGCCCGGATCAAAAGTATAGCATTTGATCATGTTAAGACTGGCCAGAAGGGGAAGACTTTGGCATGAGGAGCTCAGCCTAACATACTGTATATTGCAATATGTAGAACTAACGTTCTCTGGTTTTAATATGGGACTGCTCTCAGTTCATTGACTTTTTGTACACATTTTATTCTGTCCTTATTAGATATTGTGTTATTTTAATTAGGATATGTGCCAATTAGAACACAAGACACCAGGAAGGGGGGGGGGGGGGGGTGGGAGAAGGGAAGAGAACCATCAGAAAGTAGAAGATAAATTGCAAGCAGGAGGGAGTAAAGAAAATAGAAACTTTGCTGGAAACAGAACCAGTACTGGAAAGGAAAAGAGCTAGGAGAGGAAAGTAAAAAAATAATCAAGGGAAGAAAAGTATGGGCTAGCAAAGTAGGAAAGGGAGAGACCCACCAGAGTGAATATAAAATAGCCAGCTGAGGGGTGAGAGCAGAGAGCAAGCAGTGGTAAGAAAAGAGAGTTCTGAAGGAGAAAAATAGTGAGAGAAGCAATAGGAGTTAGAGAGATTCCTAGGTGTAGAATAAAGATAGTTGGGGGAGAAAAGCATTTTTGTGGTGATTCGTGACTGTTAGAGTGCACACATGAGACAGAGACACCTTGGCGGAGACTGTGTGAAAGTGCCATCTCTTCTTTTCTAGTTTTACATTGCTGGGTTTGAACATGGGGAGCTCTGTAGGATAAGATGCCATGGACACTTCTGGGTCAAGGTTCTGGATGCTGCTGGTTCAAGGTTCTGGATGCTACTGGGTCACATGTGCTTTATGCTGCTGGGTTGGATGCACTTGGCATTGCAAACAATGTTGATTTTGGCACTGCATAGTATATTATTTTTCCCACTGTTGGTAGAATGTGTTAGTCCGGATTATGATATGTTTGTCACGTCTGACTTCAATTTGTTGGTCACTGCTTGCTTACATATGAGAAGTACAATATTATTGACCAGTTTTGCCTTAGGCAAAAGGGAAAATATTTTGTAAATGTACAAATTACAGCACAATTTACTAAAGTCATACTCCTTAGAGATTTTCTGCATTGACATTCATGCACCGAGTTTTTTTTATCATTCAATAAGCGAAGAGGGCAATGGAGGCACATTTTCAATTTTCATTATGAAAGCTAACTTTTCTGTAAACTGCTCAAGCTGGACTCCTCTAAAATAAATATCTAATAACATAACAGACATTTTTAAATTACAAAAGTTCAAACGATCCAGGTTTTCCTAAAACATCATCCCTTAGTATTGCTTTCCTTTAAAGTAACGTCAGAGGCAGGTGACAGCTGTTACCCACGAAGACTATTCTCAGCTCTCAGATTGGTAATGGGAGTCTACGCAGAGAATGAAGAAAGAAGCAATGTTTTCAAAGCTTGATATTTTCAATAAAGACCAATAATCGGTTTAGCAGCATATTTCAGTTAATGTATAATGAAATACAAGTCAGTTGATTTGTGAGTGTACTTTTTCTGCAATTATTTATTGTTTGTTAATGTCAGGGGCGCACGGAGGATTTTTCAGGGGGGGTTTCCTCCGCCCCGAAAAAAAAAATAATCCTAGAGACCTGCTGCGGCACAATTGTGTGTTTTGTAAATATACAGGTTGACAATTCATGTAAGTAATACTAATTGTGATATATCTCTATGTTTAGTCATGTTAGAAGGTTCAGTGACCACAATTATTGGTCAATTTTTATTCTTTTTATTTTATAGACTTTTTGCCTATCTTTTAATTATTAGTATTATTGAAATCAATATGTGCTCAGAGGAAAATCTAATTAAATGAGAATATTTGACACATTATTGAATATTTGACATTATTTAGCAAAGTTTTTCTTTATATATATATATTTACATATGTTCTCCAATTTAATGACCTGACCTTTAATAGTAAATGTTACTTGTCTCAATGCTTTTTTCAATATACAGTATTAAATATTTATGCAACCTATTTTCACACTACAAGTCTGCATGATCCTACGTTAATGTTTGTGATATAGCCAGTTGAACCAGTTGTAATACTGTTATCTGTAGGGGCCTGTAAAACGTCAACACTTGTCTAAAGAATACAGTGAATAGTGCTCATTGTTCTGGAATGTCAGTTGGTTACCTGTTATCCTTTGTACAGTAGACACTGCTACTGTGAAGTGGGTGAATATTTGATAAAGACATAGAGACAGGAAGACAGAATATCTGAAATATGATATCTTAATATATGAGTTGGTATAAATAATAAATATAAAGAAATAGGTGAAGTGTGCACAAGGATCTGTTTTAGTAGACTATACTTAGATAGTATTTTTGCCCTAGCAAGCAGATATGCAGACATTCCATTACAGTTAGCAACATTAATTTGATCTGTCTTTATTACATCTGTCTCTGTACATTTTAATGCTGTCACTCACCGGACTGTGAGTGCCATTTCCCGTGTGTTCAGGAACCGTGGCCGTCCGCCATCCTGAGGGTCTGCGCATGTGCAGCCCTTATCAAACCTTCAGTACCTGTTGCTTTTAATTGATTGGATGATCAGGCAACCCTCCCTATTTAAACCACCTGTGATCATTACCTGGTTGCCTGATCTTGGAGTCTCATTCCCCATGAGCCTCTGAAGGTGTTCCTGTGTTCCTCGTGTATTCAGCTCCTGCTGATTCCTGTTTACTGCTATTGTGGTTTCCAGACCACTTCAACTCTCCTGTGTTCATCGTGCCTGCACTCAGCTGATTCCTATCTGCTGCCTCCGTTACTACTACAGAGTTCCTGATCGCCTCAACTCTCCTGTGTTTATCGTGTCAGCTCTCCGCTGCCTCCGTTACTACTACAGAGTTCCTGATCGTCTCAACTCTCCTGTGTTTATCGTGTCAGCTCTCCGCTGCCTCCGTTACTACTACAGGGTTCCAGACCGCCTCAACTCTCCCGTGTTCATCATGTTTCCAGTTTCACTTACTACTGCTTCCTGAGTATTGCTTCGTTGATTCTGGATTACCTGCCGTGCGCTGCACCAACCTGATTACCGCTTCCACCCTCCAGTGGTCTCTCCTCCTGCCGGCCTTCAGCCGTTCAGGTATCCCTGCACGTCTCTCTGACAGCCTGCTCTCCTGAACCGCGGTATGCATACTTTCCATTGACTTTGCTTTTGTATTGCATATCCATCTGGACTGAGTTGTGTTCTCTTCCTGAGCCTCCTATCCACTGAATCTATTGTTACCATTGACTTTGTTTCCTATTGCCTGGATAACTATTGTGACTTTGTATACTTCAAGCAGTGCTTGTCAGTTATCGTTGTATTGTGGATATCATCGTGGGATCAAATTCT
Organism: Mixophyes fleayi; assembly: GCF_038048845.1. Lineage (NCBI taxonomy): Eukaryota > Metazoa > Chordata > Amphibia > Anura > Limnodynastidae > Mixophyes > Mixophyes fleayi. Next base: position 169,833,950 of record NC_134404.1, on the reverse strand, counting down.
TTGTGCCCCGTGTATACTCTGCTTTACATTCATCTCCTCGTGCCCCTCCTCACATATATATATCAGTGGTACAACTTGCTGACGCAGACCACTGACTCCTGTTCCCTGTGACACCAGTTTCAAGTATCCTCTCACATAAGCAGTGGTACAACTTTCTATACGCAGACCACTGACTTCCCCGTTACCTACTTTCACCTGGATTCCATTCCTTCACTATAGACAGTGGTACAACTTGCTATACGCAGACCGCTGACTCTCACTACCTTCTCGCTACTCCTGGACATTCCTCCTCACTATAGCAGTGGTACAACTTGCTATACGCAGACCACTGACTCTTCTCACGTTTCCTTGTCCATCTGGTTCCTCGTGCACATTCATCTACTCATTACCAGTTGCTGCTAGTCATACTTTCCTTGAGCATTCTCTCACCATCTGCTGTTTCTCCTGTTCCGTTGTCACCCTGCTACCAGAGAAACATAGTACCAGCTATATTACTCTGGTAAGTCCATCATCTGGTGATATCCTGGGCAAAGACTCCTAGTGCCCGTGACAAATGCTCTATTTACATAAGTTTTTGTGTGCATATAAATAGAGTTTCCCATATCAAATGTGACTAGGTGGCAGGATATTACCTATGAGCCTGATGTCTGTGGTTAAATCCGTGTTTTTTTGCGGCTCAAATAGTATATTTTTTTTGTTAATGGCAAACATACGATTTTTACTGATCAATTTCCTTCATGTCCTCCTGTTTATTTGGATAATGGGAGTTCTCTCAGTTTTAGTGTATATTCATAATAATTTTGTTTTAATTAGTGCAATCATTAGATGACCATGCACACTATCAGATTGTGGTCATTATTCTCCTCCATAATACTAACTAATTTTAACATCCCTATTGATAACCACACTGACCCTGCCTCCATCAAACTTCTCCCATTTTTCTTCCTCCTTTGGCCTCACTAAATGAACCTCATCGCCCACTCACTGTCTTGGTCACTACCTTGACCTTGTATTCTCTCATCAATGTGCTCTCGGACTCTAACTCTCCCTTCCCATTCTCTGTCCTCCTCTCTTTCACTCTCTCCTCTTTCCCTCCACCCCCCCTGCCTAAATCTACCCTCACTAGGTGCAATATTAATGCTCTAGATCAGTGATGGGCAAACTACGGCCCGCGGGCCAGATCCGGCCCACTTAGAGGTTCTATCCGGCCCGCCAATATTTGAAAAAATTTCATTAAAATATGCATAAATTTATTAGGGCCGACCCTGTGTGTCAGAACCTTCATTTTTATGCCTTCCCAGCTATTTCCTCCATTACACTTCATCCTCCTTCCTAAAAGGACACTTTGTATGTCAATCACTCAAACACCTGCTCGTCCCCTAATGGCTGAAAGTCATGTGAGAAGAGATGGGCTGGGCCATATACTAAGGCGAATTTCGATTGGCTGCTGTGTTGTCAGTTAGTGGCTCACCATAACGATGGATCTGCAACAACCTGCTGAAATAAGTGCTGTGTCTGTATGATTGCTGCACTTATAGAGGTAACACTGCTATATAACACCCTCCTGTCCCATTCAAAAAATTTGTATTATATATTTCGATATTTGAGTTTTTTAATAAATTATAATGGCCCGCTTAAAGTTTTTCTTTTTTATTTGGCCCGCTCCTGAAAAAGTTTGCCCATCACTGCTCTAGACCCTACTTTATTGTCCTCCTCTCTCACAACTCTCCTCTTCCCTCCTCTTACCCTGGTCTGCCGTGACCAGGCGAACTCCCTCTACAACCACTCCCTGGATGCTGTTGTTCCTGCCTTGCTGTCTGCCTTTGCCGCTTGTTACCCCAACCTTGGCACTCCAAATTCACCCACTTCCTTCAGAAGTGCACTTATGCTGCTGAGCATCTCTGGAAGAAATGACAATCTCTCGCTGACTTCATTTCAAATTTATCCTCTCATCCTACAGTTTTGCCCTCTCCTTTGCTAAACTCTTCCCTTATCTGTCCCCCTCCCTCCTCTCTCGTGTATCTGACTGTCTTTCAGCCATCTCCTCTTGGATGTCCTCACGCTTTCTCAAAATTAACATTTCCAAAACCGAACTCATCATCTTCCCTCCTTCTAGATCTTTAAGAAAAACACCTTGATCTCTCTATAACTATTAACAACACCACCATTTCATCTTTTCCCCAACTCCACTGCCTTGGCATCACCCTCTCTTTTGCTCCCCACATTCAATCACTTGCCCAATCATGTCGCTTCCATCCCATCTTTCCTATCCCTGGATGCCATTAAAACAATTATATACGCACTCTTTATCAGGTGTTCTCTGTCATTCCATATCTCTTTTCACTTGTTTTTGAATGTTTTGATTACTGCCTGAGGGCCTGGAAGGTGAATGGATCTTTTTGTATATGTATGACTAGACTTCTTTCTAATATTGTCACCATAAAATACACTGTGTTCATAATGCACACAGGACCAAAATGATGAAAATGCTTTATTAATTTTGGTTCATTGTAAATTCTAATAACATACCCATATTAATATTACTATACTAATATCGACAACAATACAAATTCTGATTCAATGTAAGAAAAAACATAATAGGTCTTTAAATCTAATATTCACTTTAATTGTTGCAAATATACTTGGAGGAGAGGCCATAATTTAAAGGTGAAAGAGAATTTTGAATTTATCTTGCGCACCTTCTTAGCCTCTTAGCCCCTTCTAGGGCAGAGAGCCCCTGCACACCCTCCTTTGGTTCAGTCAGGGCTACCTGTACTGAGAAGCCATGGCTATCCTTGAAAAGGTAAGATCAGCTCATACTGCCATTTTAATTAAGGGTGCAGCACTCCATGGCTCAACTCCACTGAAAACGTACAACACCAATATATTGATCGCTGACCGCTGCTCTATATCAGACCAAAAATTATATCAGACCAAAAAACACGAGGAGCATTCCAGCAGCCTTTAAAACCCAGGAGCACCTCCTTTATGTGTAGCATTAGAACGATAGACTTCCGGTTACCCAGGTCATTACTACCTAAATGGACAATCAAAGCATTAAGGAGCCCCAGCACAGAGATCAAACAAGAAAACATAAACCAGTCAGGAAAATCAAAATCAGCAAGCATCAAAACAAAAAAAAATCTAATAAAACACAGACGATCTCAAACAGGCAGGCTAGCCGAGAAAGCGGGAGAACTATACAACAAGGGAGGAATGGGGGGGGGGGGGTCTGGAAGCGGACAAGTAACCGATATGAAGGTGAAGCCATAAAAAACCCCATAAGAACTCAAAAGCCAATCAGGCCCTCTGTGTATGGGGAAATAATAGGCAAATCTCTTTATGCCCCATGCAACGTGGCAAGCGAATAAACCTGGTTTGACTCATGTTGGGAGCATCAGCACAGAAAGACTAATGATTGTTTGGGCATAATGTGCTTTCTATACGAATTTGAACTCCATCTCCCTTAATTTTTAGCACTATCAATGGAGTAACCAGCCTCTGTGGTAGCTGTGGTATCCCCACATTCTAATGCATTCAAACTTAGCTTAATCACAACTCTTTTAAAACCTGCCTCAAATTGGAACTTCGTAAGCAGGGTGGAGGTAGCATGGACCAGCCAGACATAAATTTTCACATTATTATAAGTCACTTCACTGCAACAGGTCATATAGCCTTATTGGGGTTAACATACAACCTGACCCATTTCATCTGTAGATAAAAATCACAGCAATAAAGCACAATATAAATTCTGCTTTCTCTGGAGCTCAGCAAATACGCTGACAGCTTTTTCTTTGGAAACACTAATAAGCAAATAGTAAGCACAATTCACACAGAAACACTAGACAGGCAAATTGGAAACAGATTTACCTTAACAAATATGTCATCCATGAAATTGATTGGATCCTTATTAGGGAACTTGTAAAATGGTAACAGATGATCAAGCTAAGAACATTGCATGGGATCTTCAGTGGATAATATCCGAGAACAGTAGCTTGTTTTGATCCTACTTAATGAGATCAGTTAAATTAGTTAAAGTTGCCTATACACTGGCAAATCATAATCCCCTGTTTAATTGGGTTTTAAATGTAGGTCATCTGAAAAATACAGGTCCATTACTGGTCTGATCACAAGGCACGCAGATCACATTGGGGCCACGTGGTGTGATCACATTAGCACACAGTCATATTGTAGTCTTGAGTGACTGCATTTGCCACCACTCCAGATCAATATCTTATAGAGACTGAGCAGTTTCTGAAAAGTATTGCTAGTCATTTTAGGGACTACCAAGACAATGGTTTCTGACCAACTTTTCCCAATTTTCTAAAACAATTGACACAGTCTATGCATGTATGGACTGTTCAAGGGTACATATATATTGACAATATATCACTAAAGACTAATAATGTTTTTTAAAAGAAAATATTTTACTATAACAGGGGACCTTAATCCTTACATTTAGTATGTATTACGGTATGTCTCCATAATATCGTAAAGTTAGACAGTAACTGTAAACATATAAGAAATAAAGACTAACATATAACGTCTCATTCCACAGGTGAAGTTTTCAATATAGAAGGTTTTTACAATTTTAATACCACGTACTCTATATACGTGTTGCAGTGCCCTTGTGGAACGCAATACGTGGGTAGAACTACTAGATCCATGAAGCTGTGTTTCATGGAACATAGAAGAAATATCATTAACAAATTGGAAAATCACAGTGTATCTAGACACTTTGAAGATACACATTCTGCTGATCCCACTAATTTAAAAGTGTATTATAGACTCCCACTTTGAGAGGTGGAGACAGGTTTAGGATCCTTTGCGAAAGAGAAACATTCTGGATTTTCAAATTACGTACCCTTATGCCTGAAGGTTTAAATGAACATATTGAATTCTCTCAACGATAAATATATTTAAATAACTTAAGATCCACTCTCCATATTTCTTCCATACATTCTGTCTCCATTGTTATAAGATATGTGTACATATGGATACTATGTGCAGGGTATTCCAATATGTATTGTATTAGTTATAGAGAATCTATAATCTAGCATGTATTCTATAGCCTCTATTATGAATACACTGATTCAATACGATTGTCCTACAGATACTATATCTGGTTCGTTTTGTATATATAAGATATTGCTGGGGAGTTATATGCTAATTCTATCTCTGCACATTTACATCTTAAATATGTTCTTTCATTTTGTAGTCTTGGGAACACTCTGAATAGAGAATATCTTTATATTTTACTTAAAGAGGTAGGCAACTTAGGATATGGCTCACTCGATTAATGCTTTGCTATAAAGCAATACACCAATGAGGTCACAAGTTCTAATCCCTGTGGGGATAGTTAAATTTTATAAATAATAAAAATGTTTTTTTTTTTTAATATAGATATTATTTTATTTCATTTTATTATATTAATTATTATAATTCCATCTAATAAAAAAATGTTTAGGCACATTTTTGTACAGATAACGATGTGTATATATATATATATATATATATATATATATATATATATATAGAGAGAGAGAGAGAGAGGGAGAGAGAGAGAGAGAGAGAGGGAGAGAGAGAGAGAGAGTTACTTGTACTACTCTTCTCTTTAGTCAGATTATATTATTGTATCCATATTATATAGGAGGTTTATGTACTTCATAATTTACATAATGAGCACTATAAATAAATGAATATGCCAACTTCATGATCCGGTGTCAAACTGTGGAAAACATTTTAGTAATATACATGGATTTTCTTTAAATTTCCAAAATGCAATACCAACAAGCAAAGGGTGAAAAACATCAACAGATGAGGACTAATTAAGATAGAATGAATAAACAATCACGAGGATATGAGCCTCTTAAAAGACCGGAGAATGGGGGAAAAAACATCTTTCAAACAGTTGGCTCATTGCTAACGAAATGCGTTAGAGTCAGGATTCCCCTACATCTGGATTGTTATTTTAAGGAGAATACATTTCCATTATCTCCAAGGAGACCATTCCATGTTAATTTGAAGATTCGGGACTAGTATACCTACTCAGTGTATATGCCGAACTACCTTAATATATGAGGCAGCTTTACAATGGGACATCACTCCTCGGCACACTGGAACTCTGGCACCTGAGTATACTTATCCTGATATCTGCTGATATACACCACCTACATCCATCAGCGGTGGTTTGTCATCTGTCTTCTCGGGATGCTGATTTCAAGTGATGAGATGTTAATACCTCATCGCTTTCACCATTTACAAGAATTTGATCGATCATCGTGGTATTATTATTATTATTATTATTCATTTTTATTTATAGGGTGTCACAAGGTGTCCGTGACGCCGTACAGGGACAAAAACGAATTACAATACAAGGTGAGACAGCACAGTACAGTAAACATAAAGCACAGTAACTCAGTAAGCTCAATGCACAGCTAGTGAGGGCGGGGGGAGTATCTGCAAATGACGGGGCCCAAAAGGAGGGCGCGGAAGACAGAGAGACCCCCAGAGGGGGGAGGAGGGCCCTCGAGGAGGAGGGCAAAGTAGCTGGAGAGCAGAGTTAGAAGTGGTGGAAACAGGAGGAGAGATGGCCCTGCTCAGAGGAGCGTACAATCTAAGGGGAGGGGTGGACAGACGGAGAAACGCAGGGGAGAGAGGGAGAGTAGAGGGACAGAGGCAGGGAAGGGGAAAGAAGGGGGAGAGGCAGAGGATAAGGTAGGAAGTTAAGTGGGAGACTGGAAGGCTTTAAGAAAAAGGTGGGTTTTTAAAGCCAGTTTGAAACTGGACAGGTTAGGGGAAGTCCTGATGGAGTGAGGGAGCTTGTTCCAGTGGAGGGGGGCAGCGCGGCCAAAGTCTTGGATACGCACGTGGGAGGAGGTGATGAGGGGGAAGATAGGCGACGGTCATTGGCAGATCGGAGAGGACGGGATGGAGCGTGAATAGATAGTAGTGTGGAGATGGAGGGTGCAGTGGTGTTGGCGAGGGCCTTGTATGTAAGAGTGAGGAGCTTGAACAGAGTTCTGTAGGGGAAGGGGAGCCAGTGGAGGGATTGGTAGAAGGGGGAGACAGAGGAGGAGCGGCGAGAAAGGAAGATAAGCCTAGCGGCTGCGTTAACAACAGATCGAAGGGGAGCGAGATGAGAGAGGGGGAGGCCAGTAAGGAGGAGGTTGTAGTAGTCCAAACGGGAGATGATCAGAGAGTGAATAAGGCATTTGGTGGCATCTTGAGAGAGGAAGGGCCGGATGCGAGCGATGTTACGCAGCTGGAAGCGGCAGGATTTAGCAAGAGAGAGGATATGGGGGCCAAAGGAGAGAGAGGAGTCGAGGATGACACCAAGGCAGTTGGGGGACAGAGGAGATAGAGGAGTTGTCGACAGTGATGGAGAGGTCGACAGGGGATGAGGTATGGGGGGAGGAAAAACTATCAGCTCGGTTTTGGCGAGGTTGAGTTTGAGGAATCGAGAGGACATCCAGGAGGAGATGGCAGAGAGGCAGGCGGACACCCTAGAGAGGAGGGAGGGAGAGAGATCAGGAGAGGAGAGGTATAGTTGAGTGTCATCAGCGTAAAGGTGGTAGTTGAAGCCGAAGGAGCTGATGAGTTCACCCAGGGAGGAGGTGTATAGAGAGAGGAGTAAGGGGCCCAGAACAGAGCCCTGGGGGACCCCAACTGGAAGGGTGGACGGGGGGAGAGAGACTCAGTGGTGGTGACAGAGAAGGATCGGTCAGCGAGGTAAGAGGTGAACCAGGACAGGACAGGGCCAGAGAGGCCGAGAGACTGGAGGGTATGGAGGAGGAGGGGGTGGTCAACGGTGTCGAAGGCTGCAGAGAGGTCAAGGAGGATGAGAAGAGAGAAGTTGCCCCTGGCTTTAGCAGAGAGGAGGTCATTGGTGACTTTAGCCAGGGCAGTTTCAGTGGAGTGAAGGTGGCGGAAACCAGACTGGAGAGGATCAAGGAGGGAGTGTTCAGAAAGGTAGGAGGTGAGACGGCTGCAGACGAGCCTCTCGAGAATTTTGGAGGCAAAGGGGAGAAGAGATATGGGGCGATAGTTCGAGAGAGAAGTGGGGTCGAGATTAGGCTTCTTAAGAAGCCTAATCTCGACCCCAATGGTACAATTTGAATGCCACATTAAGAAAAATCTATACATCACGTTCCAGATCACGCTAGATCCTATTACGGATCTGTGTTCATGCACCCTCGTGCTGCAGCTGCACTTGATTACTGGGTGAGATTTCTCCTGCTACTACCTGTTGACCACAAGGACTTGGTCCATATATATTGTTTTTATGATATTGTGTACTGGCCAGACACTTATTATTACTTATTATAACCCTCTCATCAGATATGTGTTTATTGTAACATCACATCGGGTATTACCCGTTATATCATTTGTATGATACACATGTGAGCTCGGCTATTAATATATTTTTTATAATAAATATTTTTATATCCTCTTTGGATGCACCCTGTTTATTATTGTGGTTCTATATACATTTTTGGAGATTGGCAATCTCATACAGGGTATGCGACAAGAAGATATGTGAAGTTATGTATGATACATTATATATAATATATTAAGGTGATATATACGGTTGTAGCATAGTAAGCCAATTTGTCTTTTAGTAACTGCGCAGCCTGAAAAAGACTTTGCAATTTAGGCAGGGAGGTACATATATCTCCTTCCATCTCATGCTATTATACTACTGAGGCTTGCATTACAGCAGAGCCCCACATTGAATTGTACACATCTCCTGAGCATACTACAATAATGATAGTCCCATCATAAAGACTAGAGGGCATAGTAGGCCATCACATGTCCCACTGGACTGCCCATTGTATTCAGTATTTCAAGTATAATCCTCCCTCTGCATGATCTACCATAGATTGTAAGATTGCGAGCAGGGTTCTCTTACTTCTCTTAAGTCTCTGTCTGTATGTATTACCCAGTATTGTTTAATTAATGTTTGTTCCCAATTGTAAAGCGCTATATTTGCTGGCGCTATATAAATAAATGTTGATGATGATGATCATAGGCAAACCGAGAGGGGGTTCCTAGTGCCTGGAAACCCCCTCCAAGCCTGGGGCACTGTATAATATTATATCCACGCCCCCATGCATGCTTGTCACGCCCATGAGCAGCGTGGTGTGGAAACCCCCCTCTACAAATCCTGCGTTTGCCCCTGATGATGATGATGATGATGACGTCTATCCAAATTCTTGCTATGGAAGTCTGAAGGGAGAAGAATAGTGCACAATCCACTTAAAAGAAACAAAGACTTATTACAGAGTTCCTTTAACTTTAGCTAGTACATGAGAGTGAATTTTGCAAAATGCTTTTAATATTGCATGAACTATGAGCTTAAGTTAAGTGATCCTGTAAGGGGAGCTTTGAGGTAATTATACAATTTCCATGGTCTCATCGATACAGCAATATAATGATGGTGATAAACTCATAGGGGAAGCACACATCAGTTCAGTGAGAAAAGATGCTGCTACAAACATTAACAGCAAATATCCCCCACCCACAAACACATTAACCCTGGTGCTGCCAGAGGCTTCACTGATATTGTCAACTTCTGCTAGAATGAAATAACAAAAATCTTGGGGTTTATGATATTCAACCTAATTTGGGCTTTATTTCTTTATCTATTGGTTGAGATATGAAGGAGGATTTTATTTTATTTTTTAATGCAGCTGTGCTAGTCATTTTGCTGTATTAAATGGAAGACATACTCCATCCAAACTTTAGCATGAATATTATCTTGTGTACTATCCTTTTTATCCTGGCTGTACAATTCCTTATTTCATTGAGTATCAATTGTGAAGATGGCTTCTAACAGTCCCTAATACTTGAGCTCAAGCAAGTTTTAACTTCCTTCAGACAGGTAGGAATATGTTTTCAATGCCTGACCATTAGGTTGAAAAATACCAATAAGAAGTGTCTGGCTGAGCAGAGAAAGTATGGTGTCTGAGTTGACTTGTGTACCTATGGGTAGGACCATTTCAGTTGTAAAGGTCAGAACCAGTAAGAGGAGCTATCTTAGTGTAATGTTTGTACTTACCTATACCAAGACTTTTCTCTGAGAAAAAAGCCCTCAAAAGCTCACAGAGGATGTGTTACCCTACTGACTTGCAAAATAAATAGCAGTTGCAAATCTCTGAAAAACAGAAACCACCAATTGTTCTTAGTCCTGCTTTCGGTCCATTCCATTGTGTCCCTTCAAATTGGCAAAGAGGTAAGAACTTGTCAACCTGCTTGTAGAACCCCAGTATCAGCTGGTTTGGTGAATGCTGCCTCACACTGCCTGCTCATAATTCAGTTTACAAGGCTACTGTTGACTTCTATCTATGGTTTGGGATGGGAAGTTTGCAGTGCTCAAAGTGGTTCCACCCACTGGAACTACTTCCCCCTTTTATAGAACAGCATTGACATTACAGACTCCAGAGCAGACGTGGTGCTATAAGGGTGAAAGACATTTTTGTCATTCTGTGATGTATGAAAGCCTCCTCTATAAACACCTATTCTGCTGTGCAACACCTCATTGAGCGACAACCTGCCAGCATTGAATCGTTTAGGTGAAAGGATCAAGTTTCAGCCTTCAAAATAGAAACTTGCTTAACTATACCCAGGGCCGGACTGGAACTAAAAATCAGCCCTGGCATTCAAAGTACACAGGCCCACCACAGTTCCAGCAGGAACGAAACTATGTGCCATTGCGCAGCGGCGAAAAGGGCGTAACTACATTGTGTTGTGGGTGTGGCCAACATGGGGCATTGATACATACATTATAATAAAACATTACATGGAGAATCGTACATGCAGACCTCTGAGTATATTGGGTTGCTAATTACTGCCATACAGCACTAACCCTGAAGCACCCAAAAAGCACATCTTTAGCTCAGACAGTCTTGGATACACTTCACTATACACTGTATATAAGCATTGCTTGCTGATAGATAGAGGGTATTATTTGAATAAAAATCAGCTACATGTATTTTACATTTAACAATGTCAAAAAATGGCAGCAAAGATGGGTATATCCTTTACAAACATATTTTGTACATGGGGATATGCATAGTAAAATACAAATACATATTATTAAATTAAAATTAGGATGTGTCCTTCTCTTGCAGCATGATTAATTACTGAGACTGTCCATCACTCTGCAGGAGAGAGGCCTAATATGAATTAAACTGTACCAATGCCTGTCTACGGGTTTTCCTGATAATCAGGATCAAAATGAAGAGATGAAACAGCTGTTAATAGTGATGGATCAACAACGACAATTAACAATGAATAAAAGGAAATATAGTGATTTTTATTTTATTATGCATCCCATTACATAGATTATACATTGGCAATGGGGTTGTTCACTTTTGGACTTCAATGCCTCTTTATGTACTAGCCCCTTTTATTTAGCAAATGAGATTCCACATGTTACTTACAGCCAGGATGAAAACTGCACTATATATTTCAAGAAGTCACTGCAGCTAATAGTGGCAGAACAAAGCAATTCATCACCTCTAATCAATAGAATGAAATAGAGCGGTGGTTCCCAAACTGTGCACAGCGGCTCCCAGGGGTGCCGCAGCGCTGTCACTGGGGTGCTGCGGGCCAGCCATAAAAAAAAAAGAGAACACAGAAACTTACCAATCGTCGGGCCCCAGCAGCCTCCTCAATCCCGCAGCTGTCACTGAATATCGACGTCAATAACAAGCTGCGGGAGAGAGGAGGCTGCTGGGGCCCGACGATTGGTAAGTTTCTGTGTTATTTTATTTTTTTATGGCTGGTGCCTGGCGCGGGGCAGAGGATGGGGACAGAGAGCAGAGGATGGGGACAGAGAGCAGAGGAGGGGCACAGCGGGGCAGTGGAGGGGGACACAGCATGAGAGGGGCAGTGGAGGGGGACACAGCAGGAGAGGGGCAGTGGAGGGGGACATAGCGTGAGAGGTCAGAGGAGGGGGACACAGCATGTGAGAGGGCAGAGAAGGGGGACACAGCGTGTGAGAGGGCAGAGGAGGGGGACACAGCGTGTGAGAGGGCAGAGGAGGGGGGACAGCAGGACAGAGGGCAGAGGGGGCAGTGTGAGAGAGGACAGTGTGTCTGGATGCAGAGGGGGCAGAGTGCCTGAGGGCAGAGTGTCTGGATGCAGAGGGGGCTTTTTTGCATACAACTAAATAAGTATTTCTGTCCTGACCTAAATACTTATTACAATTTTTTGACCCAACTACTTCTAAAACAGGACTGCTCAATAATTATTTTGGAGGGGTGCCTTGAAAAAATTTGGAGACTCTAAGGGTGCCGCGAACTGCAAAAGTTTGGGAACCACTGAAATAGAGCATTTATACTGCTACATGGGGATGGGGTAACTACAAGAAGAGGGAGGTTTCCTAAAGTGAAGTCAAGATAGCTTTTAAGAAATTTAAGCACACAGTTAAACTGACTTGATCATAGTAGTCGTAGTCCATTTTTAAAGATGGCCCAGTCCGCATGTCCGCCCGAGCAGCAGCACCTCCATGCGCGCTGCTCGGCGGACAGAGAGTCAGGGACTGCCGCCTATGCAAGTAATCACATGGGACAGCACCTGTCACATGGTGCCGTCCCATGTGATTATTTGCATAGGCGGCATGTCACTGACTCTCCGTCCACCGAGCAGCTCGCATGGTGCTGCTGCTCGAGACCGGCCCATCTAGCCATCGGCCCTTCTGGCATTTGCCTGAAGTGCTAGGTGACCAGTCCAGTCCTGACTATACCCATCTGACCTGCTTTTAGAAATAGTTGCTCATTATTGCACACTGACTCTAGTTCCTGAACCCTAATCTATTTTTCCCGGCAGTTCTCATGCACATGCACTCTTCTCTTTGTGCACAAATATGCTTATGTGGTTGAACATTATCATTTCCTGTTGGGTTGCTTTGGTTGCAAATTAGTGTGTGTGTGTGTGTGTGTCTGGACATATTTATTAGAGATGTGCTTTGACCCCTGTGTTTTGATTTTGGATGTGGTTTTGATTCTAAAACATCTTCATGTTTTTTGTTTTGTTACAGGTTTTGCCCAAAAATCCTGAACTGTTTTGGTTTTGGATCTGGATTTAATTAAAAATTGTGAAAAATAGGTAAAATTATATGATTTTCAGCTATTTCTGCTCCTATATCACTATTATTAGCATTAAAATTAATTTACAGTAATTTACAGTCTATTTTCTAACGATCTCTTCTCAACTGTCCAAATTTTCACTAATTTTGTCCAAAGTCTGCAGCGAGTAAGGAAGTACACGAACAGGTTTTCACTATAGCAACCAAAAACACAGTGATTCCTATTTGAGTCACTGGGATACCTGACTAGCAGGTATGTATTTCCTATGAGTACCTAAGACATGTACCAAGGCAGTGCAATAGCGCACCTACACTATCAAATGCACACTCCGGCAATATGCGTTCCAGCTTGGAACGTATTAATTGCAAGTGCAATTTTTGCACTTCCTGTATAATAAGCGTATTGGTTCCATATTTTCCTGGAAAGACATTTTGTCTCGTTTTCCGATCCGATTATGGCGGGAAAAATCGAGTCCTGTTTTGTATCAACTCGGACCCCAAATCTCGGATCTGTCATATATTTCCAAATCCAAACCTCTTATCTCTAATATTTATCATGGCAGCACTCCAGTGCTTTATTTAAATAGCTCATTCTAATCTTCTGTGCCCCAGCAACAGGTGTGTTTGTGAAGCTGAAACTAAAGCTAGACTTTATTCTGACTGACTTTCTGGATTTAACCTTGGCTTTTTATTTTGGCCTCATCTATTATCCACCTATCTTGACCTTGACCTGTTTACAACTCTGAGCCTCTGCTGTTTTACCCTGAATCTCATTTTGTCTTCCATCAGCTGCCTTCTAGTGGGACTCTAAAGGGTGGCTGTAACCTGTATCTATGCACCAGAGAAAGTCATGTCCGCTTGTGGAGGCTTTTGATGAAAACCACTGCACTCATTAGACTCTGCGCCTCTGCAGATTCTGTGGCAAATCTTAGAGGCTTTTAGGATCCACTATTCTGAGAGTTGTTAGACTCCCATTTACTCACAATAGTGGGGATTACGCTGCCTCGGCAGCTGCTTTTGTGCATTCATTAATATTGGAACACGTTCACCAAGGCTGAAGAGGATGGCGGACCTCTAATGCCAGAACCATAGGATCCGCAGAAAGGTTTTAACTGCTGTAGCTACACATCCATTATGGTGGAACTATAGTGGTTGCTAAGATGGGTAGCGCACACTCCCCAATAGGGCAGGAAATTAACAGCTGCTACTTCAAGGATAATCACCAGGGACTGATTACACAAATACCTGAGCTGTAATTCTACCATCATATCAAGATGAATGAATGGAGTTTCTCTATTCAGCTTCACCCTGTCACTTCTATGACAAGTATTTCTTACAAAAATCAATAAAAATAAAGAAATATAGAATGTCTGGTGGCTATAAAAATGGAAAAAGAACAGCTGCTCTCAGAGAGCAGAAACAAAAAGATAGAAACAAGCTCCTCTTTCTTTTGTCTGCATCCTGCAGAAAGCAATTACTGCAATGCCAGTACAGTACATTGTGACCTCAAAGTGGGACACCCTTCACTCTAACTGCAGTCATTCGATTGAGACTGTCTTGATTCAAGTATACCTCCCATAGTTCAGCTGAACATTTCGTCAAAAAACACACTATTGTGCGTGAATGAGCTGAATAGATCTTTGCTCATCAAGGTCACTAAAGAAAAACATCTCTGTCTGGAGGATTTGAGAAGTGTACACTATATGGGTATATAAGACTTATTTTATTTTTCAGGACAAACCACTTCATTTCAGCATCTAATAAACTTTCTGTAGTGCGTGTGGGCTAATAAATGATATGTTCAACATTTGCAACCCATCACACATTATTTTATTTTATTTTTTATCTCGACTTTGGCAGTTTCACAAAAGAGAAAAATGCAAGGAATAATGATTTTCTGTATATCATTTGTCTATTGTATCTGAATGCTAATGAAATATGTCAGGGTTAATTCATTTCAAATTCACCTGCAATCATATTTTGCACAAATTTTGTATGCAAAGACATATTAAAAACAAATGCAGCTGCTTCTCAGGAAAATATTGATGACATTGATAATATTCATTTTAACTCTTTCCTGCAGCAGGATATAACAATAAGCAAACACTCTTTTGGGGGAAAGTTTGAAAATGTGCACACATGGGATGCGGTTTTCAGATCCAAATCACAGGATTTATTATCCAGTGATTTTGAGGCTGAAAACTGAAACCTCATGTGTTGTGTGGTAGTTTGCACACCCCATAGCTGGATGCAGTTCAGGTAAAACTGAATCTGAAATTTCCGGCTTTACTTTGTGGTTTGAATATGTGGAGTGCCTGACAAGGTGTACTGTACCCGGTTGGACAGGCTGATCAGGAGCCATCACGCCAACCTTACATAGATTGCATCAAAATGAAGTAAAAAATAAAAAGTCTCCTCCACTTCCATTAAATGCACTACAAGCGTTGTCCCCATTATGAAAAAAAACCTGTTTCCTGTGTCATAATAAAAATGTTGTTGCCTCATAATAAATGAAATAGTAGTGCCCGCATGTTAAGTCATAAATTAGTAGTGGTCCCAGGTGTAAAAAGATAAATAGTTGTATCCCAAGTGTTACAAAAATTAATAATGGTGCCCCTGGTAATAAGAAAATAAATAATGGTGTCTGTACTAGCAATAAAATAAATAATAGTGCACCCTGCAGTAATCAAATAAATAGTAGGGCACTTTAGTTTCATTTATCTCCCCCCCCCCCCCCCCCCCCGTTCTGACAAGGCAAGATAGCTCTAACACCTTAAAAGTAGGGGTGTGCACCGGCCACTTTTCGTGTTTTGGGTTGTGGGTTCTGATTAGCTTCAGGTTTTGGGTTCTGATTGGTTTTGCCAACAACACCCCACTCAAGGTTTTGGTTCTGATTAAGGGTTTTGGGTTCTGATTTTTTTTTAAAAAAGCATAAAAAGTGCTAAAATCCATATTTTTTTTTTTTTCACTCCTACACTATTATTAACCTCAATAACATTTATTTCCACTCATTTCCAGTCTATTCTGAACACCTCACACCTCACAATATTGTTTTTAGGCCAAAAGGTTGCACCGAGGTAGCTGGATGTATAAGCTAAGCGACACAAGTGGGCGGCACAAACACGTGGCCCATATAGGAGTGGCATTACAGTGGCAGACAGGATGGCAGTTTCAAAAGCTAGGCCCCAAAGAGCACATAATGCCAAAAAAAGAGGTGCAAGATGGAATTGTCCTTGGGCCCTCCCACCCACCCTTATGTTGGTGAAATAGGACATGCGCACTTTAACAATTTTTGACTGCAGGAACAGTGAACATAGTTAAATATTGCAGTACTAATTTTTTTTGACTGCAGGAACAGTGAATGTAGTTAAATATTGCAGTACTAATTTTTTTTGACTGCAGCAACAGTGAACATAGTTAAATATTGCAGTACTAATTTTTCTGGACTGCAGGAACAGTAAACGTAGTTAGATATTGCAGTAGAAATTCCTTTTTACTGCAGGAAAAGTGAACGTAGTTAGATATTGCAGTAGAAATTCCTTTTTACTGCAGGAACAGTGAACGTAGTTGAATATTGCAGTAGAAATTTTTTTATACTTTTTTTTATAATTTATTTATCACATTTTTAATTTTTTTTATAATTTTTTCATAATTTTTTTATAACAATGGACTTAGCAGGACAGAGCACAGGACACAGCACCACTAAAAATTCTCATCCATGGTAGAGACATCCTGAGAGATACATGGGATAACCCAAGCGAACATATCAAGGGAAAAAATAAAGGAAGATTATATTTGTGCCAATTATTTGTCTACATGTTCTACATCTAATGCCCATAAGAGAAAATAAATTTACTCCAATATGCAAGTAAATGATAGCCTCCAGTCATGAAGGTGTTAAGTGTTTTATATATGGTAGAAATATCAACCCCTTTTATCAGGATCAAACTCCAGCAACTCCTGTTGCACGCTTTGTTTTTAGTTTGTGTAGCCTCATTCAGTGATAATGCTATTTTTCCCCTTTCTACAACATCAATAGGCCGCCTTTCCTTATCTCCAAAACAGATTAAGTCTAAAAACCCAACCTCCCGCTTCCCTGATCAATGCCCGACTGAAGATGGCGGCGGCAAGCGGGGAATTTATAGAATCCGAGTATCGCGAGATCCGACGGCGGGATTTGGAGTCAGAGCCTCGTTTTCACTGTTTCTCCCCGCCGGAAATACTTGAACAGTGCTCGGATCGGCCTCGGATCCGCACTGTTCGGGTGGGCTCGGATTGCGATAATCCGAGCCAGCTCATCGTTACTTAAAAGGCCAGTCAAAACCACATTGTTTTTAAATAATAAGTCGCAGTTTCCCATTCAGATTGGCACACTGCCAAATACAAGGGACAGATTTTATCCATGATTTATTAAGGAATGTAAATTGTGTTTTTGCGTAAAATTTCTCTATGGATGCTCAGAAACGGACTATAAGCCAATGAACACAAGTGCATCCAATTCATATTCGAACACAAAGGACACTTCAGACAGCCTATTTCAAGGGTGGAATGGGGGAGAAAAGAAGCATCTGCATATAGGCAATGTACAGTCAGGGCATGTCAAGATCGAGTGCACGCACATCCGTTCGATTCAAGCTCTGGGCATCTCTGAGGTACGTGATTCTTAGTCTTAGCACTTGCACCAGCTACAGGGCTGCATTCACATTGCGTTTCTTGATGAATCAAGTCCTCAATATTTACACATGAAGATTGAGATTTGTGACCTTGCAGATTTAATGATTGTCCTTTGATGTACTGTTTGGCCTTTAGTAAATCACAAGGTTTACAAATTCAAATCAAAGCGTCAAAAGCTATGCAGATACTAAAACCGTACCTTAGTAATTTCTCCCCTTGGTCTTAAATTGTTTAGGGACAAATCTACTAATGAACGATTTGCAAAAAGTAGTGATTTCAATTACGCTTAGCGATATACATTTCCATTTGCAAATCACTGAATCTATAAAAGGGAAATCACCAATTTTTCAATCTTCTCCATAAAAATTACCAGACATTGCAAAATCATCCAGTCACTGATTTCTTAGTAATAAGTATAGAATAGTGTTAATGTATGACATATAATTTAGTAATTTGCTGTGGGAATTACAAACAATATTTTCACTAGTTTCAGAAAGTTGAGATTGCTTCAAAAACAGACATATGAAAAAAGCAAAAATGGGGGGGGGGGGGGGACTGCGTCGTGGCTTGACAGCTATACTGATTGGACAGAGATTTTAACAGCTCTTCGCCAGCACAATACTCGTTATCTCTGGGGCTTTCCATTTCAACTTCAAGTTTTTGCGGCCAGCACCTCTCATTTAATTAAAACACTGGATCAAGTTCAGGACTTACTTGCCAAGCTGGACCTCCTTCCTGTGACGTCTGACTCACAGTTTTCACCTTCAAAGGCCCAATGCTCCGCTTTCCCGCAACCTGAGTGGTCCCGTACTTCTCGTTGCCATGCTCGGGGCGCTACTCCACCCTGAAATTACTTTAGTTTAGTTTCCTCACCTTTTGGTGTTTGTTCTTTATCTGTTCTGATTTTACAGGTGGACCTCTTCATATGGATGGAGCTCTGAGTTTCTCGAGCCTGATTGCGAGATCTTCTAATCCACCATGATTCAAGTACTCTATACTGTTTGATTACCTGTGTTGTTCTAATCATTGTGACACTATACTGTTTGGAATAACCATCCTGATTATTTTCTGTGAGTGTCTATGAATAAGTTTCTTATGTACCTCCTCTCTTCCCCTCCCCTCCCCACCTCCCTCTCTTCCACCCTCCCCCTTTTTCCCTTCCCTACCTTCTTTGCCTCTGCGGACTACATAAATCAGGGTGTGGCTATCTTGATCCACAACAAAGTCCGCAATGCACTCCACCACTTATGCAGAACCGGAGGGTTGTTTCCTACTTGTTGGGGGCACCCTCCGCTCTGCTCCTGTCAACCTACTATCTGTTTATGTGTCAAATCAGAAACAAAAGCTCTTTTTACCATGCTTTTCAAATGTATTGAGCGGGTGGCGTGGGGTCACGTGATCACCAGTGGAGACATCAATGTAGTCATTGATCTCGCCCTGGACTAGTCTCCTGTCCCCACCTCCTGGCAGGGAGCTCCTCCCTCCGCTGAATCTTACTCTCTTGCTACTTTGCTCACCCTCCTTTGTCTTTATCACACTAGGGGCTAGATTTACTAAGAATCGTGTTTGATGGCGGTTTGAAACCGCCACTCATCGCCGGCGGTTTAGTGGTTCAAACCGCCGCATTTACTATAGGGCGACTTGAGGCTTCAATTTAAAATGACTGGCGATGTGTGGCGGATTGAAAAAGCTAAACCGCCGGCGGTTTTGTCCAAACCGCCGGCGGTTTTGTCCAAACCGCCGGCGGTTTGGATGAAATCTCCATAAAAATTACCAGACATTGCAAAATCATCCAGTCACTGATTTCTTAGTAATAAGTATAGAATAGTGTTAATGTATGACATATAATTTAGTAATTTGCTGTGGGAATTACAAACAATATTTTCACTGGTTTCAGAAAGTTGAGATTACTTCAAAAACAGACATATGAAAAAAGCAAAAATGGGGGGGGGGGGGAGAGCTGCGTCGTGGCTTGACAGCTATACTGATTGGACAGAGATTTTAACAGCTCTTCGCCAGCACAATACTCGTTATCTCTGGGGCTTTCCATTTCAACTTCAAGTTTTTGCGGCCAGCAAGCACCTCTCATTTAATTAAAACACTGGATCAAGTTCAGGACTTACTTGCCAAGCTGGACATCCTTCCTGTGACGTCTGACTCACAGTTTTCACCTCCAAAGGCCCAATGCTCCGCTTTCCCGCAACCTGAGTGGTCCCGTACTTCTCGTTGCCATGCTCGGGGCGCTACTCCACCCTGAAATTACTTTAGTTTAGTTTCCTCACCTTTTGGTGTTTGTTCTTTATCTGTTCTGATTTTACAGGTGGACCTCTTCATATGGATGGAGCTCTGAGTTTCTCGAGCCTGATTGCGAGATCTTCTAATCCACCATGATTCAAGTACTCTATACTGTTTGATTACCTGTGTTGTTCTAATCATTGTGACACTATACTGTTTGGAATAACCATCCTGATTATTTTCTGTGAGTGTCTATGAATAAGTTTCTTATGTACCTCCTCTCTTCCCCTCCCCTCCCCACCTCCCTCTCTTCCACCCTACCCCTTTTTCCCTTCCCTACCTTCTTTGCCTCTGCGGACTACATAAATCAGGGTGTGGCTATCTTGATCCACAACAAAGTCCGCAATGCACTCCACCACTTATGCAGAACCGGAGGGTTGTTTCCTACTTGTTGGGGCACCCTCCGCTCTGCTCCTGTCAACCTACTATCTGTTTATGTGTCAAATCAGAAACAAAAGCTCTTTTTACCATGCTTTTCAAATGTATTGAGCGGGTGGCGTGGGGTCACGTGATCACCAGTGGAGACATCAATGTAGTCATTGATCTCGCCCTGGACTAGTCTCCTGTCCCCACCTCCTGGCAGGGAGCTCCTCCCTCCGCTGAATCTTCCTCTCTTGCTACTTTGCTCACCCTCCTTTGTCTTTATCACACTAGGGGCTAGATTTACTAAGAATCGTGTTTGATGGCGGTTTGAAACCGCCTCTCATCGCCGGCGGTTTAGTGGTTCAAACCGCCGCATTTACTATAGGGCGACTTGAGGCTTCAATTTAAAATGACTGGCGATGTGTGGCGGATTGAAAAAGCCAAACCGCCGGCGGTTTGGATGAAATCTCCATAAAAATTACCAGACATTGCAAAATCATCCAGTCACTGATTTCTTAGTAATAAGTATAGAATAGTGTTAATGTATGACATATAATTTAGTAATTTGCTGTGGGAATTACAAACAATATTTTCACTGGTTTCAGAAAGTTGAGATTACTTCAAAAACAGACATATGAAAAAAGCAAAAATGGGGGGGGGGGGAGAGCTGCGTCGTGGCTTGACAGCTATACTGATTAGACAGAGATTTTAACAGCTCTTTGCCAGCACAATACTCGTTATCTCTGGGGCTTTCCATTTCAACTTCAAGTTTTTGCGGCCAGCAAGCACCTCTCATTTAATTAAAACACTGGATCAAGTTCAGGACTTACTTGCCAAGCTGGACATCCTTCCTGTGACGTCTGACTCACAGTTTTCACCTCCAAAGGCCCAATGCTCCGCTTTCCCGCAACCTGAGTGGTCCCGTACTTCTCGTTGCCATGCTCGGGGCGCTACTCCACCCTGAAATTACTTTAGTTTAGTTTCCTCACCTTTTGGTGTTTGTTCTTTATCTGTTCTGATTTTACAGGTGGACCTCTTCATATGGATGGAGCTCTGAGTTTCTCGAGCCTGATTGCGAGATCTTCTAATCCACCATGATTCAAGTACTCTATACTGTTTGATTACCTGTGTTGTTCTAATCATTGTGACACTATACTGTTTGGAATAACCATCCTGATTATTTTCTGTGAGTGTCTATGAATAAGTTTCTTATGTACCTCCTCTCTTCCCCTCCCCTCCCCACCTCCCTCTCTTCCACCCTCCCCCTTTTTCCCTTCCCTACCTTCTTTGCCTCTGCGGACTACATAAATCAGGGTGTGGCTATCTTGATCCACAACAAAGTCCGCAATGCACTCCACCACTTATGCAGAACCGGAGGGTTGTTTCCTACTTGTTGGGGGCACCCTCCGCTCTGCTCCTGTCAACCTACTATCTGTTTATGTGTCAAATCAGAAACAAAAGCTCTTTTTACCATGCTTTTCAAATGTATTGAGCGGGTGGCGTGGGGTCACGTGATCACCAGTGGAGACATCAATGTAGTCATTGATCTCGCCCTGGACTAGTCTCCTGTCCCCACCTCCTGGCAGGGAGCTCCTCCCTCCACTGAATCTTCCTCTCTTGCTACTTTGCTCACCCTCCTTTGTCTTTATCACACTAGGGGCTAGATTTACTAAGAATCGTGTTTGATGGCGGTTTGAAACCGCCACTCATCGCCGGCGGTTTAGTGGTTCAAACCGCCGCATTTACTATAGGGCGACTTGAGGCTTCAATTTAAAATGACTGGCGATGTGTGGCGGATTGAAAAAGCTAAACCGCCGGCGGTTTTGTCCAAACCGCCGGCGGTTTGGATGAAACCGCCACAAAACCGCCACAAAACCGCCAGCCAAAAGACAGGACAGGACAGTTTTAATACCTGCTTCAGAATGGCTTGATAGCTTAAATATGCTGTTTGAACTATTTTGCCATTCAGAACATTAGAGAAAGTACCATTGACATTTAAATTATGTTGGCAATCATTATTTATTGATTAAGGGGCAAAATGAATAAAATATTATCTTATGAGGGAATAAAAAAATTTCATTATATAAAGGGGATAAAATTATTTATTTATTACATTATTTGGACAATATGTCCTGACAAATTGTGCAACATAAATAATTATATCCACCATTAACAATCAGTTATTAATATTATATATTCACATTTTCTACAAAATATAATGCTATAACAGTGTCCCTTTAAAAAAAAAATATAAGAAAAAATTATTTCATAAATTATTATTACATTTATTTTGTCCCTTTAGCAATAAATAATGATTTTCCAAATGATTAAAATATCAAAGGTGCTTTCTCTTATGTTCTGATTGACTAAATATCTGAAACAGCACACTGTTTGAACAATCTCGCTGCTCACAAGCAGCGCTTTCATTTTGGTCTATTGAATGGCGGTTTTCCGGCGGCTTTATAAACCCCCTAATAGTAAATCCGGCTGTTTGTATGTTGAACATTGTTGAAACCGTCATGGCGCTTTATACAGAGGCGGGTTTGAAAACATCATTTCTGGCCGTTTGGACGGCGGGTTTAGCCTTAGTAAATCCGGCGATGGCTAAACCGCCGCCAAACCCGCCGAAAGTCGGCGGGTTTACAAACACGCCTGTTAGTAAATCTAGCCCTAGGTGGCTTTGTAACTCTCCCACTTCCTTACTCCGTCCATGACAGCAGGCATAACTCCCCTCTGCTGAATCGACCTCTTGGGGATGTTCCATCTCCTTGTACTTTTAAAACACCCTCCACAATGTGGTAGGTGCCGCTTGGATGACACCCTATTACTTAACCTATCATCTTTTAGATGTTAAAGACTCGATCTCCAATTATTTTCTAGAAAACTGTACTCCTGATGTAACATGAGTCATATGGGAGGCCCACAAAGTCACAACATGGGGGTATTTGACTAGTTTCACTGTGACTTCCTGGAAAAAGGCCAGGGAGGAAATGTCATCCCTAGGACGCAAAATTGCCTTGCTCCTTGCCCAACACCAGATCCACCATGACCCAACTCTACTTTCTTAGCTTGACTCAGTAATGGACCAACTTAACACCCTCCTCTCCCATAGAGTGGAAACCACTATGCAGAAGCCAGAAGCTCCAACAGCGTTATTATAAAAAATCTGATAAAGTTGATTCAATACCCGCTAGAAAGCTCCGCAAGAGAATGGCCTTGAGCCATAATGACAAAATTCAATAATCCTCCACAGGTGCTTTCACCTATGACCCGTCGGTGATAGTCCACAAGTTCGAGAATTTTTACTCCTCCCTTTATAACCCCCCCTCATGGAGACCCCTTGAGACCCACTGTGAAGGATTACCTCATATCCGTTCATCTTTCCAAAATTACTCCAAGGCAGCTATCCACCCTGAACTCAGCCCAAGGTCCCATTAAATCCCAGTATTGTGGGGTGGCAACTTTGCAACCCCAGTAATCCCATTATAATGGACACCCAGTATATCAAAAGGGTAAAAATAAGTAAATACATGATTCTAAAATAAAACTGTGATTGAGTAAAAAGACTCCTCTCAACCCATATTTACCCATATAATCTAAAATGTTTGTTCTTGGTCCATTGTATTCAAAGTAGGAAATTAAATCTTTACTTCTTTGGTCTGTCTAGATCCACTGTACCCTAAAAAAATGTTTTCCAAATTGGAAAAAAAACACGAAAAATCTCCATTAAAGGTGACCCATTTACTCACAAGTGCTGACCACTAAATGATCAAAACAGGACTATATTTTGTCGGCAAGCAATCACAAGCTGCTCTGAGCATTTTATGGCAATCAGGGTTAGTGAGGCGATGGGTTATTTTTTTATGGGAATTTTTCTTCCATTTGGACTATGACAGATCGAAGAAGAAAAATAGATTTTATTTCTGATTTTGAATACGACGGAAGAAGACATAAGGTTTTATTTTATGTATTTTAATTTTTTTATGTATTTTATCTGGTAAACAAAGTTTTTTTTTGTAGTTTTTATTCGATTAAAGTTCATTTTAAAATTTTGTGTGTTTTCTTATTTTAACTCTTTTGTTATAAATGAGACCGGTGTAAACACTACTGGAATATATGGGGTGGCAAGTTGATACTTCAGAGTTCCCTATTGTATTCATTACCCTGGCACCCACAGCTCAGGGGAGTTGACCAGATCCCCGTTACTTTTTTGGAGCTGGGCTGGTAGTTTCTTTGAGGAAGGGTTACCATTTTTTTCAGCCCCCTCATACAATCACTGTTCCTGCACTGATCAGCATGGGGCTGGTTTTCACTAAGCTAGGGAAACATGCTGTGGAAACCAACCCAAAATCTACAGCATTTAGCTTGGATAAGGATTTGGGGGTGGGGGTCATGCTGCACAATATTGTTTTAAATGGACCCATTTATTTCAATGGGCTTTATACTTATACTGCACACACTGTAAACAGCATTGATGTGAATGCGCCACTGAATTGAATCTGAAAAGCTCTCAGATGTTTAAATCATGCTGATGAAATCACAATTTTTTAGTTATTGGAAATTGCTATGAATGGTATGAACAGTATGAATTTGAAAGAAAATAGCTGTTAATAGGTTCAAAAATCGGGACAATAAATACCCATTTTGTTGGTTTCTAGAGATTATGATCGACTTTAAAATAGACCTTAAGTAGATTCCCCCCTATATTTCAGATTTCAAGGATAACTGGTAAGTAATGTGTTCAAATGACATAAATGGGAGAGATCATGTATCCTATCTGTAAAATGAAATTCATTTAGATAATGTTGCCAATAAAAATGTATATAAAATTAATATTTGTAGTCAAACATATGGACTAGTTTTTCCATAAAGTGTGGAACGAGTTAACAGCATTTGAGAACTGTAATTTGTCCACAGACTCAAAAGATGTTATTGTGTAGAACAGTTTCTGCATGAAGGTCAGTGCACATAGCAAAGTGAAAAGATTGATAAGGTGAGTTGAGACTTTTTGGGCGAGTCTCAGGGAGATAACAAACACGTAATGTTTTATTATATTTTGTTTCCATCTAGTGCACTCATGATCACACATTTTAAGCAGCTGTACAAACTATAATTTATAATGAAACATTAATCACATGGTATTAAAATTTAAGCTAGCAACAGAATTTTGTTCACCTACTGCTACCTATAGAAGGCCTCATTTAAAGTTGTATGTATGTCCAACTTCAAGCTCAAAATTCTGCTTTGATTAACTGTACATGTGCAGTAAGACAATATGGAATTTTGACTTCACATAAATGTATTGCACTGCAGACCCCTACATCTGGGGAGGTGAATCGTGAATATGCAAGTGCTACTAGAGTACAGTAAGAACATGTACATATGAGCATGCCCCCTGGAGTTGTGACTTACTTAAATTAGTAGTATATCAATGAGTTATGAATGATACCTCATTGAGGTTCATTCATAAAATGTATCGCTGTATGTCATTTATACAATGACGTTTATTCATAGTCCACATGGGTCTATATGCACATGGCTATATCACACTCTAGTCAATGAAGCCACTCTGATTGGTTACTTGCAGACAAGCCCCCGGACTGCCATGTGCATCCGTTAGAAGTGGTTTGTCTGTAGTGGGGTTCTATTTATTTTTTACCATTGAAGAAGAAGGTTTAGGTGTATAATAAAGTTGAAAATGAGGCAATGGGTGAGTCTAGTTTTACAAGTGCCAAAAAGCTCTGACAGCTAAGTACCAGTATGCTGTGGGTTTCCCTGTTTAGGTGGGTCCAGCTCAGCCTGTTAAAGCCTGGATCTGGTTGTGGCTTGTGCAGGGAAATCCCAAGCAGTTTATCACCAACCCAAATATGACCGTTTTTTTATAGCAGCTAAACTATGGGAAAAATAGTGGTTGGTAATACAGTACTGTTAAGGAGTGTCATCATATCAAAAACATGATAATTTCAAGGATATGCTTGATTACCATCTCTGTGTAGCTGCTGGACTCAGTAAGCAGAGGTTTCCTTATCCATTATGCCATCCATGAACAACAGAGGAGTCTCTGTAACTGTCCGGACTAACTGCTGTGTATCAACAATTAACAAAAGTATAGATTTGAAGGTCCATTCGTCACCTATAGCAACCTTTATTTCCCATAGAGCTATGCATGCTCACTGGTAATCAGTTGCCCCAGGTCTTTTGCAATATTATAGGTTTATAGTTATAAAATAAATAAACACAAAGCATATACTAAATTCTAGTCCCCTGAATCCACACAGAATAAATATCAGCTGACATATGGTAACTGAATATAAGAGGCAGAAATAGTCAGGTACAATACAAAATAGATCACGTGGAAAACAGAATTGTATGGGGTCCCAAATTGGGATTAAGGCAGGCGACAGACAGGGATAATCAATAAATAGACTAAGATCAGTGTAGGCAGCAGACAAGAATGGTCAATAAACAAGCAGGGTCAAAAATGTAACAGGCAATAAAACAGATACAGAGCACAGTACCTAAGCAAGCAAACACTTTAACAGGCAATAAGAGTGTGCTGTTGACAGCCTTATAAAGCCACCTGGAACCAATCCCAATAAGTCAATTTGGCTTTTTAAGTAATTCTAAGCACGCGAGTGTCAGGGAAGTTAAGTGGTGTCAATGTAACAAGTGGAAATAGGCTAATATGCAGTAAAATGCCTCAATCTGCCACTGTTTCCAACCCAACCTTTATTCGTAACCCTTACAATCATCTCCCCTCACTACTTCACTCCTCGTTTGTCTGCACCCACAAACTATTTTACTCCCTGAACACACTTCCCTTGTCAATCAAAACAAGCAGAATCAAAACTCAAACCCACAATTCATCATTTCAGATCCTCTTTCTTGCCCTGCTCCTTCTCATTGCTGCTGCTACACCTCACCTAACCAGGGGCCCCGTGCAATTTAAACTTTATGCTCATGTTCCTCTTTCCACCAAAAACTTCTCATTTACCTCAACCTTCCAATCGCTCTAACCTTATCTACATCTCCATTACCATCTCCATTACCAGGTGCACTCTGTAACACAAGATATATTTGTAAGAAATCTGCATACATCCATGGCATAATAATTAAAAAATTCCTCAGTATTCTTGACATTACAGAACCATGGCTTAGCTTCTCTGATGGACAATGACCCGAAGCATACTGCTAAAGCAACCTAAGAGTTTTTTAAGGCTAACAAGTGGAATGTTATGCAATGGCCAAGTCAGTCACCTGACCTGAATCCGATTGAGCATGCATTTCACTTGATGAAGACAAAACTGAACGGAAAATGCCCCAAGAACAAGCAGGAACTGAAGACATTTGCAGTAGAGGCCTGGCAGAGCATCACCAGGGATGAAACCCAGCGTCTGGTGATGTCTATGCGTTCCAGACTTCAGGCTGTAATTGACTGCAAAGGATTTGCAACAAAGTATTAAAAAGTGAAAGTTTGATGTAGGATTGTTTAGTTTGTCCCATTACTTTTGGTCCCTTAAAAAGTGGGAGGCACATATAGAAACCGTTGTAATTCCTACACTGTTCACATGATTTGGATGTAAATTCCCTCAAATTAAAGCTGAAAGTCTGCAGTTAAATCATAGCTTGTTTGTTTGATTTCAAATCCATTTTGGTGGTATATAAAGCCCAAAATATGACAATTGTGTTGATGTCCCAATATTTATGGACTTGACTGTATACTCTCTCTCAGGTAAACTTTCAAACCTGGAGATAGACAATGTGGAATAATACACATAATATTTTCTCCCTGCTGCTCCTCTTGTGTAATTTGCCCAGATAGCCCCCTCGACTTATCTTCCTTAGAAAACCACACTATCCGTCTCTTCTGTGTGATCCAACTTTATGTTGAGCCCAGGTCAGGTCTCCCATTGCCATGACAACTTTGCTGCCTGGCTCATCTTTGACCTTTGTTACACATTCTGTCCTGGTTCACTTGCAACCTATTTATTTTCTCATTCAGTGTCTCTACCACTGCCACATCCTCCACTGTTTTATCACTGTACACCACTTATCTTGTTGAAATAATTTGCTCATTTGGCCTCCTGTACAACCTCTCAGCAGGTGACACCTAAATCTACCTCTCCTCTCTCACCTCACTCTCATGTGACCAACTGTCTCTCTCCTATTCGCACATGTAGGTCCCAACACTACTTAAAGCTCAACATGTTCAAAACAGATCTTATAATATTCCTTCCTCCTAGTCCCTGACTTCCATAAAATCATTGCCTTAACAATAGCAAATAGCTCAGTCTGCCAAGCCTACTGTCTTGGTGTCATCTTAGCTTCTGCCCTTTGCTTTACTTGTAATGTTCAGTCTCTTTTGTACTCCTGTCATATCCACCATTGAAATATTGCTAAAATACTCACTTTTTCTGTTTATGCAACCAAAATACTTATCCATTGTCTCATACTCTCCTGCTTTCTGTACTGTAACTTCCTTCTATCTTATGTTCCCTTCACCCATCTGTCCCTGCTTTAATCCATCCTAACTGCCTCTGTAAGACAGCATTTCACATCTGCAGCGTCACTCTTTAAATTCACTGGCTCCCAATATCCCAGTAATACTTTCTTCCATGCCCTCTAACCAGTGCCTTGCCTTCTCTCTGATACCCACCTCTCACTCACTCCTCCTTTAAAAAACTTCACCACTCATGATCAGACTGTCTACCAGCCTTCAAATGTTGAAATGCTTTCTGAAATCTGACCTCTTCTCTAGATCCTTCAATGCAGTGACTTATACTACTCAGGTACAACCATGTTGCTGCCCCAACCTCCACTCTGAGTCACACTTGCTCTTGTCACAGCTCTGCTGTTTTCCCATTAGTTGTAATTTCTATAAAGCAAGTCCCTCCCTATTTTTTGTTTTCATTTCTGCACATCTTTATTGGATCAGCCTTGTAAGGCTGGGTACACACTGCAGAAAATTTCTCCTGATGCGACATGTTTAACGATTTTACCAAAGTCCCAATCAGCATGCCACTTCATGTGTACACACTATACACATTTTACAAGATTTACATTCAGATCTGTGCTCTTCATCTGCCATAACCATCGCCTGAACAGATCATGACTCTTCACACTCCATAAAGATATACGGACATTGCCAGTTGTGAGTGCATACACACTGCAAAATTGGAATGACATTGTTCCATTGTTGAACAAAATATTTAGTTTGGTTGAAAAATCAAATGAAACAATACAATATGCTTTGAAACGATAATCGTTGATCGTTGGGGTGTACACCATACTTGCCAACTTTTCCTCGTTGGCTTCAGGGAGATCCCAAGGGGAGGTGGCCGTGCGGGAGTGGGGCTTGACGAATCACATTATTTTGGCCCCGCCCCTAACGATTGTCACAATTTTGGCCAATTACAGTAGAGAGTGGGGCTAAGATGACACAATATTTACGTCATTAAGCTCCCCCCGCCACTTATTTATTGCAAGGATGAGAACCGAGAGGTTGCCCAGCTCTCCCAGAAATGCAGGAGTCTCCCGAACATTCCAGGAGAGTAGGCAGCTATGAAAAGCAGCTAATGAATCTCTAGAGACTGAAGTGTATTTTACATTTCTGTCTTCATTACTGAAGTCATGTTGTCTTATCTGTCAGTCTTTGATTAAATCTTGGTCTCCATGAAAATGGCCACCTCCATAGGCATCAATACATGGACATAGGGCACAATTTCTGAACTGTGTCATCAAGCCACAGATGGCGAAGCCAACCACGGCTTGTACTGACTCAGCATCAGGGAGAATGCCAGACTCTTCAGGGAGTGAGGGAGATCACCTCTATTACAGGGAGTCTTGGCAAGTATGGTGTTGGCAAGAATGGTGTACACACTAATGTGATATCGGGTGAAACAGTTGTTTATCGTGTGATTGTCCTGATAATCGGCTGAAAATCCTCTAGTCTGTTCCAAGCCCTGTCTGACGCATGCTCTGTTTTCCCACTGTCTGGTGCTGCAGAAAACTGTAGTAATGTATTTGTGACTACTCTGTGAACACTTTAAAACTGTTTGAGTGAAAACAAAACATTTTATCTTCTTACCTTGCCATTTTCTTTGCACTTTGGCAGCTATGTACAAAGCCAGTTTTTTTTCCAGTGATCTTATGTTCCTGACACATGCAGAGAATCTGAGAAGCAGCGTTAAGCTATTTTCTGCTATAAAATGACATAATTCCTTTTCAAGGCCACTATTATGTGTTGCTTAATTCACCAAAACATTAACCTACAAACTGTCAGAGCAGAGAAAACAAATAGCAATGCAGCATCTCTGCAGAATGCAAGCAAATAACACTTCAAAATATTAGAATCCAGCCATTAAAAGCCTGCTATTCAGTTAAACTATTTGTTTTTTTTAAAGTGTGTTCAACTAGGGCTTGATCACATTATTGTATTCAATCTTCCTCTCCTGTTGGTCTGGGAGTACCCTGTTTATTACTCATCAGATCAGTGGAATTTTCACAGTAGTAGGAGATAAATGTCTTGATCTTCTGGGAGCCAGTGGCCTGTCCCATCATGTGATTGATTATGCTAGTGAGGATAGTGCGTATGACAGGGGCAGTATCATGATGTGAGGAGGGGAATGGAAGTAAACAGATAGACAATGGAAGGAGCTGTGTCTCCAACAGCACAGAGTAGTAATGCACAGAGTAATAGCTCCTTTTAGACGGAATGTTTAATACACATCGGTTTGAAATAACCTAGCTAATTCCAACTTGTGTCTTCTACTGAAGTGCCAGTCTTACTATTATATTTATTATCAGGAAACTACACATTGCAGAAAAATCTCACAAAGAAATTGGCTAATTCTCTATAAATTAGATGGACTATTACATAGAAAGAGAGGTGGAACTGGGTCTGTCAAGAGTAAGTTGCATACAGTAAGGGTGCGTACACACAATTGTAGCATGCCCCTTGGAGATGCAGTATAATGAGACTTGGGCACATCCTCAGATAAGATTCGTAGAAGCTGTATCTTTTGTGGGTACTATATGTATGGTGTGAAGGAATGTGATGAAGATGATGATAATGACACCAGTAGCACTATCTAGCTGCTTCTCATTGTCAGTTTCCATATTGCCACCTCCTACTGACAACTATATGCTTTTTGCTCAATGTAATAAAAATATTCAAAGACACAAAACTACTGTCCTGATGTTCCTTAGATTAATTTATGCCCTTAATTAATCAAGCAAACATGAGCAAGGAGACATGGAAATGTTCAAATAAAAGATGTGTGGTGCTAAGGTGGTAATAGGTTGGACTTGGAAATTTCACTTTCCATCTTGCACATTTTCAGATGGATCAGCAAACTAATAAAAATAGCTTATTTTTTTAGGGGGCAGTGGGGCATGCAACTTGAAATGCTCTTTTAAATACTTCACATGTGCATATCAAAAAGCAGTGTGTATCTACATTTTATCATTTGCTAAATTAGCATTATTTCCTTAAATTGTATTTTACCTACAAATTCCCTTTACAAGCAAATTGCCACTAGCGTTAGGGTATGAGCACATTTACTGTATCATTTTGTAAATTGCTACAACTAGGATTTACATATAGATTGTCTCTTCATGGACTGTGACAGGGACTATCCCACCGGCGGTTATTTTAGAGAGGCCTCTGGACTCTTTTGGTCTCTGCTTTGTGCTGTGAACGCTGTAGATGACAACAATGAAATACAAACTGACAGCTAGAAAATGGTGTCTGTGATGTCTATTTTATTACTGTCTGTGTGTCTTTTCGGAGCTATTTACCCAGTAGTATATTAATGTTGTGTTCCGTTTGGAATGCAACCCAAGTATTTCGCTTGTGTGGACAAGCCCTATATGGTGGAGGACATTTCTGTGATTTTGCTCTGGTTTATGGTAGTGTATTTTGTATAATTGAATTGTCTACTTCCAATATACTGAAAAGCTTATAGACAAATGTGAAGGGCCATTTTATTGCTAGGTGTGATAAGCTAAGCATACTGTGTCAGTCTAGTGTTGTGAAATGTTTTTACAATATGTATGAACAAATAAGACCACCTGTAATATTGCAGGGTAATCTTTAAGTATAAATTGTGAGAAGACACAGCTACCCCACTTCAGCAGCTACTATAGAATATGGATCTCTTCCTCTATTCTGAATGTAAAGAAAGACTGGATAGGATACGGCCCAGCTCCCAATGCACCCATTTAGAAGATTGCAAGATTATATGTGTTAGACCACTATTAGTATAATCCCAGTACTCCCATAAGAAATAATGAAACTCACCATATAGAAGACTGCAAGTTTCTATATGCAGGGTGCCAGCATCTGGGGGGCGGCACAGTAGCCGATTAGATAATGATAATTAAAAAAAATTAATAATTAGGTAAGTTTATGCGGGTGGCTCGATCGCTCAGAGCAGATCGCCCGTCCGCAATATAAAGTTTCTGCAGATCTAAGAGGTGCTGCACTGTAGCAGCACCGCATTTTCAAATCTTCCCAGTGCCTGGCTCCCGGCTTCTGGCAGCGTTGTGACGTCACAATGCTATCAGTGTAGAGGAGCCGACAGGAGTCAGGTAGAAGTGGAGACAGAGGAAAGAAGCAAGAAACAAGAGGCGGGCAAGAATAGAAAGGAAGAAAATTGAAGAAGTGAAGGTGAGTACAGAAAAATGGATGGTACAGAAATGGGAGAGGGGTAGTGAAAGTATACAATAGAGAAATGAAGGGGAGGATGAGAGAGAAGGATGCTACAGATCACAATGGAGAGTAGAGAAGGATGCTACAGAAAACAGGGGGGGGGGTAGTGAAAGTATGCAACAGAGAAATGGAGGGGAGGGTGAGAGAGAAGGATGCTACAGAGAACAAGGGGGGGGGTAGAGAAGTAATGTACAGAAAGGGGGTAGTCAAAGTATGCAACAGAGAACCGGGGGGTTGGAGAGTAAATGCTACAGTAAACAAGGGGACTGATGTGAATGAGTTCTCTGTACAGTGCTGACAGTAGCGCTATATAAATAAATTGTGATGATGATGATTCTGTTGATGCTACAGAAAAAAGTAGAGAGGGGGAGAATGGATGCTACAGAAAATGGGGTGGGGAGAGTGGATGCTACAGAAAATGGGGAGCAGGAGAATGGATGCTACAGAAAGTGGAGAGGGGGAGAATTGATGCTACAGAAAATGGGGAGCAGGAGAATATATGCTACAGAAAATGGGGAGAAGGAAAATGGATGCTACAGAAAATGGGGAGGAGGAGAATGGATGCTACGGAAAGTGGAGAGGGGAAGAATGGATGCTACAGAAAATGGGGAGAAGGAGAATATATGCTACAGAAAATGGGGAGCAGGAGAATGGATGCTACAGAAAATGGGGAGCAGGAGAATGGATGCTACAGAAAATGGGAAGGGGGAGAATGGATGCTACAGAAAATGGGGAGCAGGAGAATATATGCTACAGAAAATGGGGAGCAGGAGAATGGATGCTACAGAAAATGGGGAGCAGGAGAATGGATGCTACAGAAAATGGGAAGGGGGAGAATGGATGCTACAGAAAATGGGGAGCAGGAGAATATATGCTACAGAAAATGGGGAGGAGTAGAATGGATGCTACAGAAAGTGGAGAGGGGGGAGAATGGATGCTACAGAAAATGGGGAGCAGGAGAATATATGCTACAGAAAATGGGGAGCAGGAAAATGGATGCTACAGAAAATGGGAAGGGGGAGAATGGATGCTACAGAAAATGGGGAGCAGGAGAATGGATGCTACAGAAAATGGGGAGGGGGGCAGGGGGATTACACTCAGAAATCCCCTTGAGTTTGAGACTATGAGGTCTCTGTACTAAAATAGTGCAAAATAGTGTAATGTACTAAAATAGTGACAAATTGCAGCGATGCATAATAAAGCACTGCTTTAATTCACCTTGCTGGGGCTACTCTAGAATAGTTGAGGAACCATTTATGTTTTTTAGTATTTGCTCTCTATTTGGATGTCATCTGTTGCTTTTTATTAGTATAATTAATTTTACATCTACAGAATACATTAACACATGCAAATAAAATAGAACGGTCTAGATTATCAATGTCATTTAGATTACCTTGCTCTATTTATTTGCATGTGTTAGTATATTTAATATTACATCTACAGAATACATTAATAGACAGCAACAGAGGATAGCCAAGTAGTGAGCAAATACTAAAAAAAATGGTTGCTCAACCATTAAGCATTAAGCTGTTTATTTATTAAATGTTTGTAGACAAATGGGTATGTGAGAAAAAATTTGGTTGGCAAGGGGGTATGTGAGAGGAAAGCAGTTTGGCAGGGGAGCATTTTAAAAAAATGATGGTGGGCAAAAATCTGGCTACTGCGCTTAGGGCAGCTGTGTATGTTGGAGATAAGTTGGTGGGCATGGGGGCATATGAATAAAGCTGGAGTTATGCGACTAGCATATGTGACACAAGCTGATGGGCAAGGAGTGACATATGTGAGAATAGTTAGTGGGCAGATGGGCATGTGTGAGAGAAGTTAGTGGGCAGCGTGGCACATGTCAATGTGTGTAACAGGTGAGTGATGTCAAGTTTTCTTTTCTTTTCTTTGTTTTGTTCTGAAGTCTAGCATTTGGAGCCTCCCCTCTAGATATCATGTGTTTACTCCTGGGCAGCAGTGAAGCCTCGACAGCATTCCGCATTAGACATCAGTGCTGCGCCAGACATCTGGATTGCATCCTAGCCAGCCAGGAGGAGGTAAGAGTTATAATTTGTATTTTAGAAATGTCAAGTGTGTTAGGGGTTGGGAAATTAGATTTTTGGGGGAGGAGGGGCAGTAAGCTTAAGCTTTGCCTAGGACGCTGAGCAACATTGCACCGACCCTGTCTATATGTTAGTTTGGGTAGCAGTTTCCCACCATATAGCTTATTATAACTGTAATTCAATTTCAAATTTGTTTCTATCAATAGTACTAGCTCTTGTTAGGAGAGGATTTATGGCAGGGATGCTGATACTAACACTGTGACCTTTGGTGAGCGGCGCAGTGTGAGTACAGCGAAACATATCACTTACTCATGAGGTTGCTTTATTACATGGGATCAATGGAGCTGCACATATTGCGCAGAAGGTATCAGACAGTGATAAACGTCATAGGAATGAGACCCACATGTACAGAGCTAACAGATCATGATTCCTAGCAGCTCTGTCATATTACAATTTAATCAGAGGACAACCTTTCTGTTCAGACATATGGTTAAAAAAAAAACAGAAAAAAAAACCACACTGAAACATTGAGGGAAAAAGTCAATTTATTTCAACTCAACAGCTCTGAATAAAATCAATTAAGTACATAAAATGACATTTACAGAAAACTTCAAAAGTCCATTTGTTTCAATAAAATGTCTGTAGAAACCATGGCAACTTGAAAGGATGCCAGTTTGGGAACTTGGACGAACAAGAACAAGTGTTAAACATTTTTACCCATCAGTTGTGAATGAAAACAGAATTAATTAGATTATCTGAGAAAATATGCAGCAAGACAATAAAAAGTCATAAGTTCTTTTGGCAGCTTTTGTGGGTCGCACTTTATCACAGCCACTATGTAGCACTAACAATGCTGGATTCCAAGTATGGTACTAAAAACACACACAAAGACACAACATCTAACAACAATAAAAGAAAGCTATTTGTATCTTAAAATGCAAAAGCCCAGTTCTCTTATTACTAACCAATCTATGATGGAGCTTCTGGGTAGCTGCAGTTTTTACATCAGCCTAAAGGCTGACATAGGATTAACCTAATGCTTGCTTGTGAATGAATTCAGTCATTACAAATATATCTGTCATTATTTTGCAATAGACGGCTGCTTTTGTCTCCTGGATGGGTGGCTGTATTACTTCTAGATCTACTAGCGAAGTATCTCATTATCCTCTTTCTCTTGGAAAGTGATGGTTTGCTCATGGTTTAGGGCTCTGCTTATAGCTATATTGAGGGGCTTATCTGGAGGAGGCCAAAGTTAAATTTTCAGCTGGCAGCTTAGACCAGGTACAGCCAAGAGAGATGACGCAAAAGTCATTCCCAGCTCTTGAAATCACACTGCTGACCTTTGGCATCAGGGCATTATCACTGACAGATTTTGATGCAGTTTTTTCACCAACCTATGAAAGATTTGTAGAACTCAACCTTTAATTAATTGGGACTGTTGAATTTCCAGTTGGCATTACTTGTTCTAGTGGTATTATAACTGCACTCCTGTCACAGTTCTACCCTGCCTATATTGTACTTCTTTTAAATCTGTCTGATGGTAAAAAAAACCTCTTTTAAATCGATTATATTTTATCATGAGGCCGAGCAGAATACTCCAGGTAACTTTTTTCCGTCAGTGATCCCAAAATATCCAGTAACTTTTTTGGTCTTTATTTCTGCACAGAGCTAGGGAAATTTTCCCATAAGAAAAGTTGCTCTAATTGTTTCAAGCATTCGATAAATTCTCATCAAGGGAACAGTAACAACGGGTCATTAATTTTCTGATTCAACGAAACAAAGCTTTGTAGGATCTTTCTCAAATGATTACTTTCTTTTACTAGACACACAATAGATAAGAATAGCTGAATAAAGGCTTCTTCTACTGATCTCATAGAAAAATAGTATTATTGATGCTAGACTAGGGATAAGTGTTAATGTGAAAATGCAAAAACTGTCACTGGTATGCGGACGGAGTTGGAGTAAGCTATACACTGGATCAGCTCTTTACATAAGCTCCCACTTTTCTTTATTCTCACAAATATAAAGCTTTGAATATTTCTGAATACTGTTGGCAAACATGACAGCAGCGCTGAGGATTGACTTCATACTGAAAAACAAGGCTGATTTAGGATCTACTGAACTACCATCTCTGTTCAGCTGTGGGACCCACAGAGCTTAACTGTCATTGCTGTTTTTCCATTTATTCAGCTACCCACTGAGCTCAATTGTGATTGCTATTACCATCTCTGCTTGGCTGCTGGATCCTCTACACTCAACTGTCAGGATCCTCCTAGACCTCGTGGTGTCGGTGCAGCAGAAACTGCCTACTCTATTTACCCCAGCCTCCCCTCCTCCCCTTTGCTTCCAAACTACTTGAGAGATTAGTGTACAAATGCTTGTCTCACTTTCTCTCCCCTCATTCCATTCTCGACTCACTGCAATCAGGCTTCTATCCCCAACATTCCACTGAAACTGCTCTCGCAAAAGTGATCAATGATCTACTTACTGCAAAGTCTAAGGGTCATTTCTCTATGCTCATTCTCCTGGACCTCTCTGCTGCTTCTAAAACTGTTGATCACCCTCTTCTCCAACACACCCATCACTCCATTGATCTTCTTGACACAGTTCTTTCCTGGTTCACTTCCTACCTAATGGACCACTCCTTTATTGTTTTTACCTCTGGCACATTCTCCCCTCCACTGCCACTATCTGTTGGGCTCCCACAAGGCTCTGTTCTTGGCTCTTTACTTTTTTCAATGTATACCTATGTATGCTTATGATATCCAAATCTATATCTTTTCCCCTGACCTCTCCCCTTCTGTACTGTCTTGTGTAACTAACTGTCTTTCAGCTATCTCCACATGGATACCTAAAGCTCAATAAATCCATAACTGAGCCTATTATTTTCCTTCCTGCTAGAATCACCACCTGCCCTTAAATCTCCCTTGCTGCCAATAACAGCACAATTTCCTCAGTCACCCATGCCCACTACCTTGGTGTCACACTTGACTCCACCCTCTGCTTTATTCCTCACATCCAGACTCTCTCCCAGTCTTGTCGACTCCACCTTAAAAACATTGCCAGAATACGCCCTTTTCTTACTCAGCATGCTACCAAAACTCTTATCCATTCTTTCATCATCTCCCATCTTGACTTTTGCAACCTCCTGCTATCTGGCATTCCTTACACCTATATATCCACACTTCAATCCATCCTAAATGCTGTTGCAAGACTGATGTTCCTCTCTCACCACTCCACATTTACTGCACCACTTTGCAAATCCCTACACTGGCTCCTTGTGATCTCCAGAATCAAATTCAATTTACTCACCTTTACCTACAAAGCCCTCAACAACGGTACCCCTGCATGCATCTCAAATCTCATATCAATATACTCTCCCTCCTGCCCTCTTAGGTCTATCTCTGACCTGCACCTTGTCTCATCTCTGGTAACCACCCCTCACTCCCGCCTACAAGACTTCTCCCGTGCTGCTCCCTAATTCCCTATCACTCTCAATCAGACTATCCTACAGCCTTCAAATCTTTATACGCTCTTGGAAAACCCATATCTTTATCAAGGTGAAATCATTCCTGATAACACTATTCCCACTAAGGCATCCTCACAACTATTTCAATCTCCACTCTGAGCCACATTTGCTACTATTGTTTCAGCTGTGTCCTCTTCCACTTAGAATGTAAGCTCTCTAATGATGAAGGTCCTTCATACCCTTTGTTTTCAAGTCTGTGTTTATTTTGTCTACCTTATATGTCCCTATTTTATGTATGTCCTGTTTTCCTGACTGTACGGCGCTGCAGAGCACTGTTTCGCATTACAAATCTACGATAAAAATAATAACTGTCTGTAGTTAAGCAAAAAAAGGTCCCCATCAATGTTCTGCTACTGTAGTGATGAGGTTAGTTCTCAATAATGGTGAAAAGGGTTTCCATAAAAAATGTATCATCTTTATTTTATTCTGTGAGTAATGTTGTTATTCTATGATAGACTACTGCCTTTGAACAGAAGAGAGCAACTTATTATTAATTGTACAAAGAAAGAGGAATTAATGAGATGATGAAGATGATGGCAGATTTGGATTCACTAACCCTGAGTGTGGCGCCAGCCACACTCTGACCTTTGACTGTGAATAAAAAGTGCTCAAGGTAATTTCTGAACATAAAAAAGGCAAAGCTAAAGCACAAAAACAAAAACATTTCTTCCTGTTGCATGAGATTATGTACCTGTTTGCATTCATCCGTGCTTGTATTAAGCAATGGGTTGGTGGAAAAATGTGGCATTAAGTTCTGGTTGGTGTAATAATTAAAGCATAATAAGAATAATTCTGAAATAATATAGCAATGTTGTCATGATCTATATAATAAAATCTAAAATAAATTTAGCTAAAAATGACTTCTAGCAAATCACAGTGTATAAGCAAACAAGTAATTCATGTATTTTGAAGGAAATAGACATACTTCAGGGCCTGCTTTATGTCCTGTTTCCCTAATCACAGAGGAGTAATCAAACCTTTTTTAATACCCAGTTAAGACTTCCAAGGTAAAGGCTAAAATGTATTTTTGGGTCAAAGTAAATTCAGTGTATAATTTTTATGCAAAACATAATGGTTCAAAGCAATATTTTTCATTCACCATGTTTGAGAAGACATCAGCATAACTTTTATAATTGCTGAAATTAACAACACAATTAAAGGATATACACATATCCCCCGAGGAACCTATCGGAAAGATGTATCTCTACAAGGAATCCATGTAGCACAATCATATTTCATACGTATAGCCAGTGGTCAACGTAGGAATTTTGAAGTGCCGTTATAAAAATTAAAAGTAAATGGCTGATGGCTTTACTGATATTGCTAGTATGAGTTTAATTGTATATTCTTTTTAACATCATATAGTATAATATGACAAATATTAAATGATGCAAGGTTACATTTTTATATGTACCCAATAAATTGCAAATGTATTTACTTTACTGATTTCTGAGATGAAACCATTTTTATTTATATATATATTGCTTTTTTTGGAAAATAAGGGGTTTCTATTAGCCAAATATAGACCTATTGGTTGTAGGTAGTGTTAAAAATATAACAAAACAAAGTAATTCACGTGTTGTATCTAGAAATGG
Organism: Mixophyes fleayi; assembly: GCF_038048845.1. Taxonomy (NCBI): domain Eukaryota; kingdom Metazoa; phylum Chordata; class Amphibia; order Anura; family Limnodynastidae; genus Mixophyes; species Mixophyes fleayi. The sequence continues at coordinate 169,793,644 of NC_134404.1, read as the reverse complement.
TCAAATTAAGCACCAATAAATGGTGTGTCCAATGTGTTAAGAATTTGATAGAATAGGTCATTATATGATAACTTCAAGAGTTTTGGGTTCATGGTCAAAAAATTATTATAGTTTTGTGGTTGCCAAATGCAAAGCGCAAAATAAATGACAGTCAAAGTTTAAGCTCAAAATATAGCAAATGTGTGATAGTTCATGGCTGTGTGAGTTCAAGTAGGTGCTTCTAATCTGCCTCTAGTTGGGAGTGTGAAAAAGCGGGAACAAAGATGGTAGTAGGGAAATGTGTTTCAATATATAGTAAGTTAAATATGCAGAAACAATAATAGCCAGCAGTGTTTACTGATGTGTTGTGTCTTCATTGGTGTCCAGTCTGTGAGCGGAGGTGCTACTTGGAGTTTGGAGAAATTCAGGCAGTGGTGTCTGTTAATGTTAAGCTCACATGCTCTGCAGGCAAATAACCTTCTTGCAGAGCATGAGAGCAGCTGCAAATGAAGTGGAGAGAAGAAGCCAAATTAAGATACGTTTCAATGACAAAAGGCAAAGAGGTTTCACTCAACATGTGCATGTGTGGCACATACTTTTTTTTTTTTTTTTATCAAATAAGCATTTTGTCATATTACATCCCTTTTAAGAATGTCCTGTCTGTGCCTTTTTAAAACATTCATGGGTCAGTAGTTTTTATAATGCAACAGTTAGGGTGTTTTTTTTTTTTAGTTTATAGCATCTCTGATTAAATTAGGCTGTTATTGTATTTTCAGATAATTCAGGGAGTAGCTGAAGATTCCCTAAAAGTGACAGATCTTGATCTAAATCTTAGTACTGGCAGTAGTTGAAGTAGTTTGAGAAGTGAGTTTGAAATACATTTTGGGAGGATTTCAGTAATTTTTTATTACAGATGGGCGGGTCCAGTTCCCCGAGAACCGAACCCACCCGAACTTTGGGTATCCGTGTACCGAGCTGAGTAGCTCGGTACTCTCCCGCTCGTTCCGAATCCAAATCAAGGCCGAACATCATCGTGACGTCGTCGGATCTCGGGGCTCGGTTCTCGCGATACTTCAATATTATAAATACCTGCCTCCACAGCAATCCATCGCCATTTGACAGAGGGAGAGAGCAGGGTGTAGTCACAGGCTGATTAGAGCAGGAACAGATAATCCAATTTTCTTATTCCAATTGCTCTAACAAAAATCGCTAGAGAAGAGAGGAGGATAGAGGTTTATTATTTTTTGTTAATATTTGGCACTCCTCAGTGCTTTTCGGGTGTCCCCCATAATTGTGCATAAATATTTCTGGCTGTCAAAAGTCATATCTGTCAGCAGTATCTACCAACTAATTGTTAGCACTCCTCAGTGCTTTTGGGGTGTCCCCTATAATTGTGCATAAATATTTCTGGCTGTCAAAAGTCATATCTGTCAGCAGTATCTACCAACTAATTTTTAGCACTCCTCAGTGCTTTTGGGGTGTCCCCCATAATTGTGCATAAATATTTCTGGCTGTCAAAAGTCATATCTGTCAGCAATATCTACCAACTAATTGTTAGCACTCCCAGTGCTTTTGGGGTGTCCCCCATAATTGTGCATAAATATTTCTGGCTGTCAAAGTTATATCTGTCAACAGTATCTACCAACTAATTTTTAGCACTCCCCAGTGCTTTGCGCTCAGAATGGATTCAAAGCAATCCACATATGATCAGAATGAGCAACCAGATTCTGTCATCAGTCCTGATGTTAGTGTTCCCAGTACGTCATCTGGCCAAGGAGATGTCAAACAACAGAGTGTTTCCAAATCAGTGCAAAAAACAAAAACCCAAAAATTTTTTACTGTATTGAAGCGAAAAAGAAGTGTAACTGAGCAAAAGTTAAGTGCCGATAAAAAAAATTGCAAACATGCCATTCTACACACGCAATGGCAAAGAGAGAATGAGGCCTTCACCTTTCGCTATTAGTGGCAGATGCCAAAAAGTTACCCAGCCTACAATTGGTGCACAACTACTGTTATGTGTCAAAGCCGAGCTGCAAGATAACAGTAACGCATTAGAGGAGAATGTTTGCTCTGATTCACAAATGACAATAATCCCTGTGGAGAGTCCATTCAACAGTGGGATGTCTAATCGTGAGCATTCTGCTGATGTGTGTAGCCGGTGATACCCAAATTGAGGATGACACTTTGTAATTAGAAGAGGATGAGGGGGAGATTTGTGTAGGCGATGAGGGCGCTAATGAGGATGTTGATGAGGATGAGGTTGTTTGTGTAAGTCCTGAACCAGTAGCAGCAGTTCTGGCACGTGACAAGAAAAAGGCCATTGTCATGCCTGGGCATAAAACAAAAAAATCCAATTCTTATGTGTGGAATTATTTCTACCCAAATCCAGACAACAATTGTATAGCCATTTGTAGTGTATGTCAAGCCACAGTCAGTCGAGGGAGGGACCTTAACCATCTTGGAACCTCGTCTATGTTACGCCATTTAACGAGAGTTCATGGCAAAGTGTTGGGAAAAGCTGAAAGTTCTTCCCAAAAAAATTCAAGCACTCCATCATCAGCTAAGACCCTCCGCTCACCGACATCCCGACGGCTACCAAATACACCCACCACACCATCCTCATCAATATCCTCAGTAGCGCTCTGAGTTAGCCCGGCATCCCACTTAAGGCTGGATGACTCCTGCACTATTATTGATTCCTCTGAAGAAAGCGTTAGTCCCACTGCTGCTGCTGTTGCTGCTGCTGGGGGTGAATCGTCATCCCAGAGGCAGGTCAAGAAAATGAGCAGTCCTACATTTCAGCAATTAACTGTGAAACAATCATTTGTGAGGGTAAGCAAATATGACAGCAGTCAACCAGTCGTCAAGCGAATCACAGACGCCATGGCTGCAATGTTAGTGTTAGATCTGCGTCCAATCTCCACAATAAACGCAGCTGGTTTTTCACAGTTAATTGAGGTTTAGTGTCCGCGTTACAGAATTCCATCGCGACACCATTTCTCCCATAAAGCAATTCCACAACTATACCAAAAAGTGTGTAAAAATGTAGAGATTGCGCTGAAAAATGCCATTCTGCCCACTGTCCACTTAACCACAGATATGTGGACAAGTGGAAGTGGCCAAACCAAAGACTATATGACTGTGACAGCCTACTGGGTGGTCATTCACCTTCACCAGCAGGAACAGCAGCAGCATGTACACCACTACGTAACATTTGTCACAGGCAGGCCACTCTTTGTATCACCGGCTTCACTAACAGGCATACTGCTGACAATTTGTTATGCAAACTGAGATATGATTGATGCATGGCTTATACCACTGGGACTCTCCCCAGGTTATGTCATTTCTGATAACGCCAACAATATAGTGCGAGCATTTCAGCTGGGTGATTTCCAGCACATTCCCTGTTTTGCTTACACCATCAACTTGGTTCTGCAGAGCTTCCTACAAAATAATCGTGAGGTGCAGGAGATGCTTTCGATGACCCGTAAAATTTCAGCCCATTTCAGGCATTCAGCCACAGCATGTAAGAGGTTACAGCAGCTCCAAGAGCAGTTTAACTTGCCCTGCCACCAACTTAAGCAAGAGGTGGTAACTAGGTGGAATTCCACCCTGTACATGCTTCAGAGGATGGAGGAACAGCGCTAAGCCATCTAAGCATATTGCACAAGCCATGACATTGGGAAAGGAGGGGGGATGTATGTCACTCTTGCACAGTGGGGAATCCTTTCAGTCCTGTGCAAGGTGCTGAAACCATTTGAAGTTGTGACGTGTGAGGTGAGTGCAGACTCTGCTAGTTTGAGCCAAGTCATTCCTTTAATTAGACTATTGGAAAAGCAGCTTGAGAAAATGAAAGAGGAGCTGAAAGCAAGCAATTCCGCAAAGTATGTTGGCCTTGTCGATCAAGTACTTAATTCGCTTCACAATGATCCTCGAGTTATTAAGATCTTGAACTCGGATCAGTACGTTTTGGCCACTGTGCTTGATCCAAGGTTTAAAACCTACATTGAGTCTTTACTTGTAAATGAGCGAGATGTGAACTTTTGCAAGGAGCTATTGCTCAGCAAGTTGTCCGCTGAACTGGGCCTCGGCTTGACAACGTGTCCTCCTTCACTTTCTCAAGCTGCTGCTGCTCGTAAAAAATTTAATTTCCAAAAAAGACGCAGGGAAGACGCAGTTGGCAGACCACAATAATTTAACATCTGGGCTGGTTTGAAGGATTTTTCAAAGAAATGTGTCACTTTGCCCATAACTCCATCCAATACGAGTATAAACATGCAAAGGATGGTGGAGGATTACTTTCAAGAGGTAGTTGATATGGAAATGTCAGACAGTCCCTTTCCTTACTGGGAAGGAAAGCAGGCCATTTGGAAACCCATGTACAAACTTGCTTTGCAATACCTAAGCTGCCCACCCTCCAGTGTGTACTCTGAACGAGTATTCAGCACAGCAGGGAACTTAGTCAGTGATCGCCGTAGAAGGTTACTTCCCAAAAATGTGGAGAAAATGATGTTTATAAAAATGAACTACATCTTCCACGAGGAAGGCCTTCACCATCCAAAACATCCAAGCACTGACTGTTCTTTAATGGCGGATTCAAGCGGCGATGAATTGATAGTCTGAGATGATGGCGTACACACTGATGAGGGTGAGGATGAAGCTAAAGATGATGATGATAACATCTTTTTAAAACTTTCTATGTAAGTGTAGGGTGCAATCTACCCCCAAAGAGGAAAGGGACTTGTGGCATTTCCATATCACGTACCGTCTTGAAAGGCTGCTGTTTGGGCAATTTATCCTTAAGGGTAGGGTGTCATAGACAGAGTGACCCCAAACTGCCTTTGTCCATTTCTCTTAATATTGTACAGTCTATAACGGCTGAATTTTTTGGTATTTTATACAAGTGGAGGGGAGCCTAGAGAGACAGAAACCAAACTGGCTTTCTCCATGTCAATTAATATTGTACAGTCTATAACGGCTGAATTTTTTTGTATTTTATACAAATGAAGGGGGGCCTAGAGAGACAGAAACCAAACTGGCTTTCTCCATGTCAATTAATATTGTACAGTCTATAACGGCTGAATTTTTTGGTATTTTATACAAGTGGAGGGGGGCCTAGAGAGACAGAAACCAAACTGGCTTTCTCCATGTCAATTGATATTGTACAGTCTATAACGGCTGAATTTTTTTGTATTTTATACAAATGAAGGGGGGCCTAGAGAGACAGAAACCAAACTGGCTTTCTCCATGTCAATTAATATTGTACAGTCTATAACGGCTGAATTTTTTGGTATTTTATACAAGTGGAGGGGGGCCTAGAGAGACAGAAACCAAACTGGCTTTCTCCATGTCAATTAATATTGTACAGTCTATAACGGCTGAATTTTTTTGTATTTTATATAAGTGGAGGTGAGTCTAGAGAGACAGAAACCAAACTGGCTTTCTCCATTTAAATTAATATTGTACAGTCTATAACGTCTGAATTTTTTTGTATTTTCGACAAGTGGAGGGGGGCCTATAGAGCCAGAAACCAAACTGGCTTTGTCCATATCAATTAATATTGTACAGTCTATAACGGCTGAATTTTTGGTTTTTTTCAACAAGTGGAGGGGGGCCTATAGAGACAGAAAGCAAACTGCCTTTTTCCATTTCTTTACATATTTAACTATAAGTGTAGGGTGTAATATACATCCAAAGACGATGGCTGCATTGCCAATGTGCATAGATGGAGAGGAAGACAATCTGTTTTGTGTGTAGAATAAATGAAGGCCTACCAACAAAGAATTAAACTGTTTTGGATGATTTATTACCTCTACAATTAGATTACTTATCTCTAAAACAGTTGGAGCACTAAATTGGGTTCTTTTAGGCCCAAAAACATTGATTTTTCAACAAAATAGCAAAACAAAACCAAACAAAACCAAAACCAAAACCAAAACACGCAATGGCGGTTTTGCAAAACCAAAACCAAAACACGACGGTAATCCAGATCCAAAACCGAATCCAAAACCAAAACACGGGGGTCAGTGACCATCTCTATTTTTTATAGACTAAGCATTTGTGTTTTGACTAACACTTTCCTTTCTCCATTTCATGCAAGGGTGGGTCATGTTGTGACAGATGGACATATCTTTGCTCATTATGAATAGTATGGCTTTACTGGACATTTCAGATTGTGAGAAATACATAGTAATGAGCCTTTTTCTGTGACTATATGAAGATATATAATTTAGTTCTGTTGGATAAAATAGTCTAAAGAACTTTGAAGTATGGACAAGGTGCAAAAACTGGTCAGACTTTTACATTATCATCTTTGAAATGACAGCAATTGGACATCAAACATTACTTTCAATAGGCATCCCTACAAGATACATTTTATTTTTAATTTTTTTCCATTAAAAAAATTAATGAATTATTAAGGTTTTGGAAAAAAAGGAAGAAAAATTAAGGGATAGGGAAGGGTGCAGAAAGAGAAGCAGGTGGAGGGAGAATAAGTGCATAAGGGGTAACAGTGCACAAAAGTTAAATACAAAAAAAGACAGAAAAACATAAGAACAGCACAACAGCACTGAATATAGTATTTTGTATGCATAGATACATTTTAAGATGAATTAATTAATGCATTAATATACTTGTAGAATAAATAGTCAGCCTTGATGTTACACTAATTTCATGAGTAACAGATACTAATATCAAACTAGCATTTTTTCAGAAGAAACAAGGAAAAAAGTAAAATTACATTATTGGTTGGTGCAAAATGTGGAAATAGGCGGACCTTAAACTACCTTTTTTTAGTAGAGCAATTATACAGCTAATTATTCTGCACACCAAATACATTATATACACAACTACACATACTATCTCTCCACCCGAGAGAACACATCCTCCACAGCACACCACACACATATACTATTAACCACTTCCACACCTCCACCTAATTTACCACAAGGGAACACACAACCCTGATACTACCCAATTTCAACATACCACGAGCTATAAACATCTTGCCTTGAATACAGAGTAATTACCTCTGCCTCACTACCACGAGCTATAACATTTTGGGGCTATAAACATTAAGCTGTAAACATACCCCACTCCACATAACCCCCAGGGCTCGTAACGAATAGCAGTAGTTATAAACAGAACCACCCCTGCATACAATATACATTGCATTAGAGCTATAGACAAAAAGGCAAAAGAGCTATAGATGAAAAACACTGCAAAAAGCTATAATCAGCAGCTAAAAAACTTAGCACCGTAGTATATTGTCTGCATTACCTGCACTGCTTCCCCCCCATCTCCCACCCCTATTTATCCCCACCACAGGTTGCGCCACGGCAGAACCAAAGAAACAGTCACTTAAGATGCCAGTGGTTAGTGTGCACCTAAAGCACTAAATGAGTGACATTGCCCGCATCCGTCCCTTCCTCTCTCAAGATGCCACCAAAACTATCATCCATGCTCTCATCATCTCCCGTCTCGACTACTGCAACCTCCTCCTTTCTGGCCTCCCCTGCTCTCACCTTGCCCCCCTCCGCTCTATACTCAATGCGGCTGCGAGACTCATCTTCCTCTCACGCCGCTCCTCCTCTGCCTCCCCTCTCTGGCTTTCCTTACACTGGCTCCCCTTCCCCTACAGAAACCTTTTCAAACTCCTCACCACCACTTACAAGGCTCTCTCTCAGTCTACTGCCCCTTTCATCTCTAACCTCCCCTCCGCTCCCTGCGCTCGGCCAATGATCGCCGCCTCTCCTCCACTCTGATCACCTCTTCCCACTCTAGAATCCAAGACTTCTCCCGTGCTGCCCCCCTTCACTGGAACGATCTCCCTCGCTCCATTCGTCTCTCACCCAATCTGTGCTCCTTCAAGCGGGCACTTAAAACTCACCTGTTCCTTAAGGCCTACCAACCATCCACTTAACCTCTCACCTCTTCTGGTTCTCCCCTGCCCCCTTTCTCTCTCCCCATTGCTTCACTGGCTCCCTTTTGTGCCTGACTTTGTTTACCCTCCCTTAGGATGTAAGCTCGAATGAGCAGGGCCCTCTTCCCTCCTGTCTCCATACCTGTTCTTCTGCTCCGTCTCTACTGTATCTGCCTGCCTGGAGTTTCTGAAGTACTGGTACTTTTTGTTTATTGTCCTGTACTGTTTTACCCTGTATAGTCTACTGTTTGTACCATGTACGGCGCTGCGGAAACCTTGTGGCGCCTTACAAATAAACGATAATAATAATAATAATAATAATAATAATAATAATATCACTCATTAAATGTTTTTAATGTATTAGCTGCACCTCCACAATGAACACCAGCTGCTGACATGGATAACCAGCAGTTGTCAGCTTCTTTATTGTAAAGCTACCCACTGCTCCTCCATGTCTGTTATACACTGGGAGTGGAGTACTGGCCTACAATGTTGTGTCCCCAAATCTGGTGAACAGAAGATGCCGCCTCCTCCTTTCCTGCTAAGATAATAAGCAGTAGGCGGAGGCGCTGCCTTTCGGTGAGGATGGGTGCCACCTCAAAGCGAAGAAAGGGCACAAGCCCCAGAAAGTACCCACATAGCATTTGCAGGCTCTGCTTCCAGGCCCACCTAGGTATCAAGTAAGCCAATTTTATGCTCCCAGGTCAATGGACAGAAATCTGTAGGAGCTCTGTCAATTCCATAAAGGTCATTTACAAATTACAAAAATTAATACTTGTAATGAAAATACAGTTATTTTCTTATTTTGTACACTTATATCCTCATGCAACATCTACATTTATTTTAATAGGTATGTTTATGGGTTAGCACATCACATCATGTTAATTGTAGGATTCATAATCTAACTCCTTATGTGAAAAGTTGAGTAGATTGGGGCATCCCATTATGATTGCAACTATAGTAACATATTAATCATCATAGTATAGATTATGTTACCAAATTGAGAAATTAGAAACTAAAATTTCACTTTTAAACTCATTTAGGGAGTTATTCCCTGTCTAGTGTATGTCTGCAAAGCATACATCCTGAATTTTACACATCCTCATAGGCAACCATGATTGTGTATCTGCCATAACTTTGAGTAAAGTTAGTTTGTAGTTGATTTAAAGGGTGGTCCAAAAAGTGATAGTAGCCACAACTTGGAAGGGATGTTTTTTAAATTACCAATGTGCTGATTCAAAACACGGATTTTAAAATGTTTAATTGGGGGCACACCTCTGTAGTCACTGAGCAAAACTATTTGTCTGCGCCCCACTGTTTTTTAAAACATACTTTGGTTTAACAAGATATGCATACTCTATGACAGTATTTCACTACGCCTGTGAAAAAGCCCTCCCAACAGTCCAGGTTTTAAGGATATGCATTTATACCCACCTGCGTGTTAATATAAGTCTTTTTTAAACAATCAGCCAAACAACAACCTTCTATTTTTGATTTAGCACAAACTGTTCGTGTCAACCTATTTAAGAGTTGTCCAGAAAAACAAAAAAGACTAAAATTTACCCTAACCCACACTCAATAGCACCTAGCAATGCAAAATGAGCCAGATTCCCACCTGATTGCGCCAATCAGATGTAAGGAAAATGATTTGCACTTCTCATGTACAGTATTTGATTAGTGAACACTGCAACCCAATCAAACATATAGGGAATTGTGGGAACCAATTTTTTAATTGGTTTGCTGATTCATGCATTTCTCCTATAATGTTCTAATGATGCTCATAATTACTAGGTTCATCTGCATACTAAGCAATAATGAGGAATCTTATAGCAGTTTAATTAAAGGAACTTAAGTGTGCCATCTTCATGTGCATAGCCGTCATCTTTACACATAAAGGGCCTGATTGTTGGGACACAAGTTCATTTGCATGCCGCATCTTGCATGAAATAGCTCTGCATATGCTCATTTATGGGCCTTACGCCAATGAATGCAATTGCATGCAATTGATGTCTGAATTGAAATAACACTTATGACTGCATACCACTTGAAAGGCAGAACGGAGCATTCTGATTAGAGATGGGCGGGCTCGGTTCCCCGAGATCCGAATCCTACCAAATTAAGCCTATCTGAGTACCGAGCCGCGCACGCTCGGTACTCTCCCGCCCGTTTGGATTCGAAATCGAGGCAAAACGTCATTGTGACGTATTCGTTTTTCTGAGCTCGGTTCTCGCGAGATTTGAAAAGCATAAATACCAGCCTCCACGGCAATCCATCGCCATTTGACAGAGGGAGAAAGCAAGGTTAGGTCACACTGGTTATATCAGCGCAGGGACAGAGCAGTAATTGGACACATTATTGCTTCTATTCAATACCATTCTAATCTTAATACCAGTTGTTACAGCAGTAAGAGGAGAATAGAGGAGGGTTTTTGTTCAGTTTTTGGCACTCCAAGTGCTTTTGGGGTGTCCCCCATTCTTTTGCATTAATTTTTCTGGCTGTCAAAAGTCCTATTTGGCAGCAGTGTCCCAAAAATATATTTAGCACTCCAAGTGCTTTTGGGGTGTCCCCCATTCTTTTGCATTAATTTTTCTGGCTGCCAAAAGTCCTATTTGGCAGCAGTGTCCGAAAAAAATATATTTAGCCCTCCCAAGTGATTTTGGGGTGTCCCCCATTCATTTGCATTAATTTTTATGGCTGTCAAAAGTCCTATTTGGCAGCAGTGTCCAAAAAATATATTTAGCCCTCCCAAGTGCTTTTGGGGTGTCCCCCATTCTTTTGCATTAATTTTTCTGGCTGTCAAAAGTCCTATTTGGCAGCAGTGTCCAATAAATATATTTAGCACTCCAAGTGCTTTTTGGGTGTCCCCCATTCTTTTGCATTAATGTTTCTGGCTGTCAAAAGTCCTGTTTTTCAGCTGTCTAAAAAAATATATTTAGCCCTCCCAAGTGCTTTTGGGGTATCCCCCATTCTTTTGCATTAATTTTTCTGGCTGTCAAAAGTCCTATTTGGCAGCAGTGTTCAAAAGATATATTTAGCACTCCAAGAGCTTTTGGGGTGTCCCCCATTCTTTTGCATTCATTTTTCTGGCTGTCAAAAGTCCTGTTTGTCAGCAGTCTAAAAAAATATATTTAGCCCTCCCAAGTGCTTTTGGGGTGTCCCCCATTCTTTTGCATTAATTTTTCTGGCTGTCAAAACTCATATTTGTCAGCAGTATCTAAAAAATGTGTAGCACTACAAGTACTTTGGGCTCATAATGGATTCAAAGCAGTCCACATATGAGCAGAATGAGCAACCAGGTTCTGTCACCAGTCCTGATGGTAGTGTTCCCAGTACTTCATCTGGGAAAGTCGAATGTCAAACTACACAGTCTTTTGAAATCAGTCAAAAAAACACACACACACAATTTTTACTGCGTTGAAGTGAAGAAGAAGTGTAACTGAGGAAAAGTTAAGTGCCGATAAAAAAAAAAATTGCCTACATGCCATTCTACACAAGCAGTGGCAAAGACAGAATGAGGCCTTCACCTTTCTCTATTAGTGGCAGATCAAAATATGTTACAGAGCCTACAAGTGGTGCACAACTACTGTTACGCGTCAAAGCCGAGCTGCAAGATAACAGTAAGGCATTAGAGGATAATGTTTGATCTTATTCACAAATGACACCAATCCCTGTGGAGAGTCCATCCAACAGTGGTATGTCTAATCGTTAGCATTCTGTTAGTGTACCCATAAAGAAGGGGCCTTTCAGCAGTTCTGCTGATGTGTGCCTGAACAGCCTGAGTGTAGCTGGTGATACACCAAGTGAGGATGACATTTTGGAATTAGAAGAGGATGAGGGGGAGATTTGGGTAGCCGACGAGGGCGCTGATGAGGATACGGTTGATTGTGTTAGTCCTGCGCCAGTGACAGCAGGGTGGCACCAGTTGCAGCAGTTCTGGCACGTGAGGTTCTGGCACCAATTTGCACTTTCCAAACACAAGCAGAGATGACGCAGGTGGCAGACCACAACAGTTTGACATCTGGGCTGGTTTGAAGTATTTGATAAAAAAATGTGTGACCTTGCCCATAACTGCAACCAATCCTACTGTTAACATGCAAAGGATGATGGAGGGCCTACTAGGGATTAAACTGTATTTTTCCTAATTTGCACTAATACGATTTGGGTGTAATATACACCCAAAGTCGAGTGCTCAATTGCTAAGAGTCATTGATGAAGAGTAAGACAAGCAGGCTTGTCTGTAGAATTTGCAGGCAAATTCTACTGCGTTTTATAGGTAACACCCAAAGAGAAGAGCTCCATTGCTAATTGTAATTGCTGAAATAAAAAATAATAGAGCTGACACTCTTTGTGTAAATCTGCAGTTACATTTTATTGTAGCATAGCTCACTCAGAAACAGGAGAGGTGGCAGGGTTCAGTGCTAATCTTCCTCAAACAATACTAATTCATCCCACCATCATAGCAGTCTGTGTACTATGATGTAATTGCCGATAATGTCCTTCAAAATGGAATTAGTAGTTCATTTTAGGGCAGAGCTGTAACGATTTTTGGCCAATTCTTTTACAGCAGAGCAAATATCTAAATGTTGTGTGGAATCATATGCATCACCACTGGGTGTCTTGGGAAAGCAATTTTTTGTACAACAAGCAGTTGCCTAAGAAACTGAAGGAGAAGATGTCTCAACAAGATGTCGATAGGTCTTGGATCCTTGCGAAGCAAATTAAGTATTTCATTCACAATTAAAATATAGTTAGCATATTTATTTTGTTTTATGTCACACGTTAAATTTCTGTAGCTCCTTGTGAAAATGTATTATTAAGGCAATCACTTGACTGAAGCTAACCGTGTCTGCACTCTCTTCACAAGTGACTACTTCGCTGGATTAAAGTACATTCCCCTCAATTGCTAGTCTTCTTGTAGATGCTGCATTCTCCTACATGCTGTTGCAGAAAACTGAAATTGCCCCTAATTTTTTAGGGACACAAACAGCATCCCCTGCATGTCATTTTTTAAAAGTTCTGTAACACCAAGTTGATTGTGTGTGCAAAACAGGAAATGTGATGGAATTCAACCCCGCAGTAATGCTTGAACAATATTGGGGTCGTCATCAGAAATGACATATCCTCAGGAGAGTCCAAGCAGGATTAGCCATCTTTCAATGACATCCCTTAGTTTTTGGAACAGATTGTCAGCTGTATGCCTCTCAGTAAAGCTGCTGATACACAAAGTAGCCTACTTCTGAAAAATGTGACGTACTTGGGTACATGCTGCTGCTGTCCCTGCTGGTGAAGGCGAATGACCAACCCAGTGGCCTGTCACAGTCATATAATCTATACTTTGCCCAGTTCCGCTTGCCCACATATCTGTGGTTAAGTGTACAGTGGGTAGAATGTCATTTTGTAGCCCAATGATTACATTTTTTAAGAACTTTCTGGTAGAGGTGAGGAATAGCTTTTCGAGTAAAATGGGGTCATCATGGAATTTGGTAATAGGGACAGAACACCTCAAGTAACTGTCTAAAACCAGCTGCATTAATAATGGACATTGGACGCAGAACTTATACTAGCATAGTCCTTATGGCGTCTGTGATCCGCTTTGCGACTGGGTGACAGATTTCATACTTGCTTCCTCTTGCAAAGGATTGTTTAACTGTTAATTATTGGTTATGGTGTTATTGATGATGAAGGTGTTAGGGGGGGGGGGTGGTAGATTGCAGGTCCTGGGATGTAGATGAGAGAAGGGAAGCAGATGATACTGGACTGCTTGTTGTTATTTTTTTTTAACCTAAGTTTCTGATTTTCCCAACAGCTTTCCAAGAACTCGCTGAAAAATGAAGTAACATGGATGAGGATCCCAGGTGGTTAAGGTCCCTACCTCTACTGAGTGTGGCTTTAAAAATGCTACAAATGGCTAGACAACTGTTGTCAGGATTTCTGTAAAAATAATTCCACACTTAAGAAGTGGATTTTTGGTCTTATGCCCAAGCATGACAATGACCTTTTTCTTCTCACTGGCAAGAAATGCAGCAATTTTTCTTTGAAAGTGTATGAAAATCATATTGTGACCTAGGAGGTGGGTAAAAATGACTGGAAATTAGTGTTAGTGACGTAAATAATACAGTAGGTGTTAGGAACCCCTCCAGCCAGCACAACACAATCCGGAGTCTACTCTGCCAGTCAGGTGTTTACTGGAGCCCCTGATGGTGGGGACAGACTGGGCTGCAGACTGACAGAGGGTCGTGAAGTGTGTACCGGCTGGGGAGAACCCAGGCAAGAAGAGTCAGGTCCACGCAGAGGTCAAAGGCCGGCAGCAAGTAGCAGTATCGATGAACAAGCTGAGGTCAGAGGTCACAGGCAAAGTAGCGGAACGGGTAAACAAGCCAAGGATCATGGTCACAGGAAACACGAGCGAAGTCCAATACAAAGCCAAGGGTCATACAGGGGAAGTCAAATATAGATATCAGGATACAGGAACTGGAACAAGCAGGTCAGCACACTGGAACACAGGAGCTATAACCGGCAATGAGGCAGCAGACCTCTTTTCCTTAAATACCCAGCTGAACCAATCACAGGTTGAACACAGTCCTGCAGGTTAATAAAGCAGTCACTAACAGAGCCAATCAGGGCTTGCCCCTGGCCTGCACAGTTGCAGGCTAATGCCTGTAATTGCCTCCTATAATCTGCCCATATTAATTAGCCCACAGGCTGTAGAACGCTGCGCCCGGCCTCCTCCTATTGCCGGGACACAGCTCTGAAGCGTCTACTGGTTGCCCCGGGTGAGTGAGTCGCGGCGGCTGGGCACCACCGTGGCTCGTAACAGTACCCCCCCCCCCTTGAGGAGGGGTCGAGGGACCCCGACATCCCGGTTTTCTAGGGAATTTTTTGAAGAACTTCTTCAGTTTCTTTGGGGCATGGAGTTGTCTCCGCGAAACCCAAGATCGCTCTTCCAATCCGCGATTCCTCCATTGTACAAGGAAATGCACCTGTCCTTGAACTTTTTTAGAATCAAGGACCTTTTGAATCACAAATTTTTGTGGTCCACTGGAACCTCTCCCAGGCACACTTGAAGACTGGGCTTGGCCAGGAAATAGTACCGGTTTCAACAGAGAACAATGAAATGTGTTGGGAATTCTCAACGAGGCCGGAATTTTTAACCTAAATGCGACGGGGTTCACCTGTTCGATGATAGGAAACGGCCCGATGAACTTAGGGCCCAACTTCTTGCAAGGCTGTCTGAGCCTGATATTTTTTGTAGACAGCCACACCTTCTGGCCAACCTTAAGGGAGCAGGTGGTACGATGTCGGTCCGATTTTTTTTTTGCCACAAGTGAGGCTTGTCTCAATGATGAGTGAACTTTCTTCCAGATAACTCTGAGATCTCTTGCAGTGGAGCGGATCTCCTGGATACCAACAGACTGGAGTGAATACAGGGAGTTAGATCTGGGGTGAAAACCATAATTGCAGAAGAATGGAGAGATTTTAGTAGCTGAGTGACAGGAATTATTACAGACAAATTCCGCCCAGGGTAACAAGGAAGACCAATTATCGTGGAACTCCGATGTGTAGCATCACAGAAACTTTTCTAGGGACTGGTTAACCCTTTCAGTTTGTCCATTTGACTGAGGGTGGTAGGCGGATGATAAACTGACCTTAATTCCGAGAAGGATACAGAAGGATCTCCAGAATTGTGCTATAAACTGAGAACCCCAATCAGAGACGATGTCAGTAGGGAGTCCATGGAGCCTGAAAATATGTTGAATGAATAAGAGAGCCAAATCCCGAGCAGAAGGCAGTTTGGTTAACGGAATGAAGTGTGACATTTTGCTGAACCGGTCTACCACAACCCAAATCGTGTTGTGTCCTGCAGAAGGTGGTAAATCCACTACAAAGTCCATAGACAGATGAGTCCATGGTTTCGCAGGAGGGGCCAAAGGAACTAATTGGCCTACTGGACGGATCCTAGGAACTTTGTTTCTAGCACAAATCTCACATGAGAGGACATGCCTCTTGACGTCGTCAGACATGGATGGCCACCAGACCATGCGGGAAAGGATTTCTAGCGTCTTGTAAATTCCAGGGTGCCCAGCAGCCCTACTGCAATGTGCTTCCGCAAGAACCATCTTTCTTAAGTGGACTGGAACAAAAAGTCGTTGCTCCGGAGTAGCATCCGGGGCTAATTTCTGGAATCTCTGCAGTGTGACACTCAGATCTTGGGTTAACCCAGCATGGATTATGGAAGGAGGAATAATAGACTCTGGGTTAGTAACTGGAACATGGTGTGCCATGAAACTCCTGGACAGGGCATCTGCCTGGACATTCTTGGAACCTGGTCTGTAGGTGATCAGGAAATTGAACCGGGTAAAAAATAATGCCCAGTGGGCCTGTCTAGGGTTTAAACGCTTGGCTGACTGTATATATTGCAAGTTCTTGTGGTCGGTAATGACAGTTTTCTGATGCGAAGCACCCTCCAACCAATGCCGCCACTCCTCGAAGGCCCACTTGATTGCCAATAGTTCTCTATTACCGACGTCGTAGTTGGCTTCTGCTGAAGAGAACTGACGGGAGAAATAGGCACATGGGTGTAGACGATTAGTATGAGGATCCTTCTGTGATAGAATGGCGCGGGCCCCGACGTCCGAGGCATCGACCTCTAGAACAAATGCTTTAGCTGGATCTGGATGTTTAAGGACCTCAGCTGAGATAAAGGCCTTTTTCAGACTTTTGAATGAGGCTACTGCTTGAGACGACCAATTAGTTGGGTCCATTCCTTTACGGGTCAAAGCGACAATGGGAGCCACAATGTCAGCGAAGTTGTGAATGAACCTTCGATAATAATTGGAGAAGCCCAGAAACCTCTGTACCACCTTTAGATTGTTGGGTTGTACCCAATCCACAATAGCCTGGACCTTTGTTGAATCCATAGAAAATCCCTCAGAAGAGATTACGTAACCTAAAAAGGATACCTTCTGCACCTCAAACTCACACTTTTCCAGCTTGGCGTAGAGATGGTTTTCTCACAATTTTTGTAAGACTTGTTTGACGTTAGTCTGATGTGCGAGTAAAGATTTGGAATAGATGAGGATATCATCTAAATAGACGACCACAAAACCATCCAGGAAGTCTCGGAGGACCTCGTTGATCCAAGTCCTGGAACACTGCAGGCGCATTGCTGAGGCCAAACGGCATGACCAGATACTCGTAGTGGCCAGAGTGCGTATTGAAAGCCGTCTTCCACTCATCTCCTTCTTTGATACGGATGAGATTATACGCTCAACGAAGGTCGATTTTAGTGAAGAAAGTAGCCCCTCTTAGCTGATCAAACAATACTGAGATGAGCGGAAGGGGATAGGTGTTCTTGACTGTGATATGATTCAATCCCCGGTAGTCAATACAAGGTCTTAAGCCTCCGTCCTTTTTTGATACAAAGAAGCATCCTGCTCCTACGGGAGATTTAGATGGCCTGATAAAGCCTTTCTCCTGGTTTTCGTCGATATATTCCTGCATGGATTTTGTTTCTGGAGCAGAAAGGGAATACAAACGCCCCTTAGGTAACTTGGAACCAGGAATAAGTTCGATGGCACAGTCAAAGTCACGATGTGGCGGTAAGGTATCAGCAGCCTTCTTGGAGAACACGTCCCAGAATTCATGATACTGTGAGGGAAGCCGCTCCGGAATAGGCTGAATCATACGCAGAGACAGTGACAAACAAGACTGTGTACAATAAGTACTCCACTTGACAATCTCTCCTTTTACCCAGTCTATGACAGGGTTATGACAGGAAAGACATGGGTGGCCCAAGATCATAGGAACCGACGAACAATCGATCAGGAAGAATGTGATTGACTCAGAATGGAGAGCCCCGATCTTCAACTGTAGTGGCGGGGTCTCCCAGGAAATCTTGCCACCAGGCAACGGACCTCCGTCTAAGCCGCAGACAATAATAGCAGAGTTGAGTTTTACCATCGGAATTCCGGCAGAGCGGGCAAACCCGATATTAAGGAAGTTGCCTGCAGCTCCGCTATCAATGAAGGCCGACAGGTCCACAAAGCGAGCCCGGAAAGTGAGCTGTGCAGGGATTAATACAGCATTTTTCGGGGAGATAATTTGCAGACCTAGGTGAACTTTCCCCTCATTCCCTAGGCATGGTCTTTTCCCGACTTATTTGGGCAAGAACGGGAGAAGTGGCCTTTTATGCCACAGTAGAGACATAGACCTTGCGAACGTCTCCTGTCTCTCTCCTCAGAAGAGAGAAGATATGCTCCTAATTGCATAGGCTCCTCACCATCCTGGGAAACAGGAACGAAGGCGGATGGAGGTGATGATGTTTCCTTTTCAGTTTTCCGCTCCTTATATCTCCTGTCAATTTTGATGGAGAGGTGCATCAGATCCTCCAGAGAGCTAGGAGACGGGTATTGCACCAAAGAATCTTTAATCTGTTCAGATAGGCCGAGACGGAACTGACTTCGTAAGGCAGGGTCGTTCCATCCACTATCAGGTGACCATCTACGGAATTCAGCGCAGTATTCTTCTGCCGACCGTCGGCCTTGTTTCAAGGACCATAGATGAGCTTCCGCGGAGGCCACTCGATCCGGGTCATCATACAGTAGACCCAATGCCTCGAAGAAGGAGTCTACGGACTGCATGGCCGGACTGGTCTGCGGCAAAGAAAACGCCCAGGACTGGGGGTCACCCTGTAGAAGGGAAATAATAATCCCAACTCTTTGCTGCTCTGAACCGGAGGAGCGGGGTCTCATCCGAAAATAGAGCTTGCAGCTCTCCCTGAAGTTCCGAAACAGGGTTCTATTTCCGGAGAACCGATCTGGTAAGTTCATTTTGGGTTCACAGATGGGACCTGGAGTAGGTTGTGAAGCTTTTGTGGCTTCTTCTTGAACAGACATACACTCAGCCAATCCCTGCATCATCTGATACAAGGACTCAATGTGGCCTGCTAGGGTTTGTGCCGGAGACGGTGTGGATCCACTTGCATCCATTCTAACCTCGTCTCCATGAGTGGGCCGGTTATAATGTTAGGAACCCCTCCAGCCAGCACAACACAACCCGGAGTCTACTCTGCCAGTCAGGTGTTCACTGGAGCCCCTGATGGTGGGGACAGACTGGGCTGCAGACTGACAGAGGGTCGTGAAGTGTGTACCGGCTGGGGAGAACCCAGGCAAGAAGAGTCAGGTCCATGCAGAGGTCAAAGGCCGGCAGCAAGTAGCAGTATCGAGTGAGCTGGGCACCGCCGCGGCTCGTAACAGTAGGTACAAAATAATACCTAAATTATGTTATTTTAGGCCAAAAAAAAGAATTTTTTTTAACAAATAGCAAAACAAAACCAAAACACGCAATGGCGGTCTGGCAAAACCAAAACCCGACGGTAATCCAGATCCAAAACCAAAACCAAAACACGGGGGTCAGTGAGAATCTCTAATGCTGATGCAGATCCTGCCTTTCTCATAAGTACGCTTGGTTTCAGCCATGTCATTTGCACCAGCTACAGGGCAGGTGTAAGTGCCAACTGATGACTAACAAGGCATAGTTGTTGTTTTAAAAACACGTATGCATGCCACTAGTTAGTACAGAACATCTGTATGCAAGGAAAATAGACTATAAAAACGATTGTTTATACACTACATGGTAAAAGGATATTAATTTATGCATTTCATGTGAAAAATGAAAACTTAAAATCCCTATTAATGATTATACTGTTAAGAGTAATTTATTTTATTTTACAAATATAATTTTATTTTGAATGCATTCTGATGTGCGTTCTATATTGCACATATAAATGTGCACATATGCTTGTGCGTATACCGCAGTCTGTTCTGTGTGTCTACCTACTGTAAGTATGGTCAGAACTATGCACAAGTTCTTTGTTTAAAAGTTCAGCTCTGAATCAGGCCCAAAAGCTTTTGTAGTTATGTCATATATGCCAAAAGCAGTTTTTGTATTGCACAGCTCTCAATTTGATCATCATAAGTAAATAACCCTTTGCAAATATGCATTTAAAGGGCTTTGAGAAACCTAAATTTACACAAAAAGTTAGCCTGAAGAGATATTCTTACATTACTATACTATTGCATATCTTGAAATATGATAATTACATTAACATTTAAAAGTCATTACATATATGTACTGCTGTATAATTAACAATATCCTTTCGATTTAATAGAATAAAATGCATTTTTTTATTCATATTAAATGTACTTTATGCACATTACTTATGTTCCAACAGCCATTTCCGCTGTTGCTTTCTTAGGTGTCAGGAGATAATGAGGGCACACAGTGCCCTATCAGCTATCTGTACTCCAAATGAGAAACAGTAAGAAAATGTCAAAAATAAGATATATTCTGGACATGAACAGAATAATGTTGAAACCAGATTCAAGCTGTCATTACTGTCTATTGCTCTTGTCTTGCATTGCTAAAATTAATTTACCATTGTTATGTGCATTTAGAAGTCTTTTTCCTATATTTTATTTTTGTTAAAATATAATGTTTTTGAGACCCACTAGTGATTATGTACCATTCTAATGAAGGTAAGACATTTGGCGCGCCAAATCCACAGGGCACTAAAGACATTACGTTCTCTATATATATGATTTATGTGGTACCTGTACCATGAAACAAGTTTTAAAGATATCTAAACTATGTATAAACATATTTTCCTAGCTAGACTAAAAAAACTTTATATAATTTACTATACAATGTATATACATTTTTGAAACATTAACCGCCCTCCTAACACCCAAGTACCAGAAAGTCATGATCTGATACTCAGGACCACTACAGTTCAGGTGAATACTCAACTACCCCCAGTATCTCATCCTGGTTGTAAGAGGAATTTTGAAATTCGCTGCTCCTGACACAAATAAGAGTTCTTGACACATGAAAAACTGATATGCATAGAAAGCACTAAGTTTTAAAATTTGCCTGCCAATCACAGCAGAAGCTGTTAGAGGGGGAGAGAGTAACTATTTGGTCCCTGGCATTGGTCCCCTGCTGCTACAAAAGTTGATTGGGTGTATTTGTGTATTTGAAGATGTGTTTTCCATTAATCTCACATTTTATAAACCATTAATGGCTGGTTGTTGAGAAAAGTCAAGAACAGCAAATCATATTTAATTATTTGTTTTATTCATTGTAATTGAATCTTTGGTCAGACCACTGTGTGGTGTTCACAACACATTTCTGTTGGTATCTTCTCCTCTCTTTCACTGTTTTTGAGCAATGCAAATGAGTGAAGCTCTGGACCATGTTATATTTTTTCCAAACGACAACTATCAACAAAGCAATGGTAAATATGCCATAATATACACACTTTAGCTAATCGCGACAGATCACATTGACAGTCTGTGCCGGCTGTTGCCAAGTAGCCAGAGAGCTATGCTCTGTGGGCCGCTGCTTATTTATGATCCGCCGAACTACTCGCGATGGTTCACACTGTTTTTATGTCAATACTGTTGCCTAGCAGCCGGAACGCAGGACAGACTTCCTCTTCTGCCCTGGCTGATTCACAGTCAGAAGGGGCGATCTGTTCAGTCATGTGATTGCAATCACCATTTACTGTGTGTGGTGGTGGTAGCGGTGGCTCATTGGAGCATTCTGATTGGTCCTCATTACTTTAAATGGCAGGGAGGGCTTAGCCTCCCTGCCAGTTATAACATTAGTGCCCTGCATTATACATGACGCCTGGCATGTTGCCGAAACCTGATATTCTGATTGATAACCTATTGGCTGTACCTGCTTGTTCAGGCAATAGGTTAACCTTGTCTGCTGCTTTATTTTTGGACCTTCCTTACTCCCTACCTGTCACACCATTCTATTCTACTTAACTTCTTATAGTCTTCTTTCATTCTGTGTTCTTAATTTCTTTTCAGTGGCTCTTGTCAGCACAACTCCTCAATGACAGCGTTGGGACGTGATGATGACATCACCCCTGACAGTCAGAGAGGAGGGAGGAAGGAACGAGGCCCTATAATTTGGTGCAGCAAGACTCCTGGGGGTAAATGTGTCAAGCTGAGAGTTTTCCAGCGGGTTTGAAAAGTGGAGATGTTGCCTATAGCAGATTCTAGCTATCATTTTGTAGAATGTACTAACTAAATGATAGCTAGAATCTGATTGGTTTTTCAAACCCGCAGGAAAACTCTCAGCTTGATACATTTACCCCCTGTAGTCAAAGGGAGGAGCCCTGCAGGCAGCCTATGCAGTTCAGTGCATAAGCGGCAACATCACATATTGCTCAATGTGGCCGCATCATTCATTATTAGAATTTTGTACTACAGCTTGTCTGTTAATGTGTGAAGTAGCCGAATCGAGTAATATGCGATGTGGCTGCCTATGCCCAGTCTTCATAGGCTGCCTGCATCGTTATGCTGGCTGCCTGCTCTGCACTGCATTCATCACCAGGCAGCACCAAATAGATTTCAATTATCTGACCCCGGGGACATATGCCCCCCAGCCTATGGCACCATCATGTTGATGTAAAAGCATAAGCAAGGTACTGGGACACTGTTTTTACATTAGTAAACATAAGACCTATAACAAGAGCCTGGGAAACCTGAAGTTTGATATCCTAGGCACAAAATAATGTATTAATAGAGATGCTCAAGCTCAGTTCCCCGAGAACCGAGCACACCCGAACTTAGCATATCGCGCTTTTTCAGAATCAAAAACGAGGCAAAACTTTATCGTTACGTCGTTGGATCTTGCAAATTTTGAATTCTATATGTATCGCCCTCCACGGCGGTCTAGTGCCATTTCACAGAGGGACACAGAAGGGGTTGCACAATCTGTAGAGCATTTTGGCAGCAAGCTAGATAGAATAGAAAGAGGAGGGGGTAGCATTGTTCAACTAAATGTATAGTGACATTTTTGAGAGTTCCATTGCTCCATTGCTAATTATCATTGCTGAAATACAAATACTTGGGCTGGCAGGCTTGGTGTAAAACTGTAAATCTGCAGTCACATTCTACTGTGTTATATAGGTAACACACAAAGACGAGAGCTCCATTGCTAATTGCACCACTTTTCTTTTCTGCCACTGCTGTGTGCCAATGTGTCCTCGATGTGCTAGGAACTGCAGTGTGTTTGAGTTATTGCTCTGTCGCTTAGCATCCAGCCAGGATCCAAAACAGATCCAAAACCAAAACCAAAACACACGAGGACGGTTTTGCCAAAACCAAAATCACAACACGAAGCTAATCCAGATCCAAAACCAAAACCAGTTCATGGGGATTAGTGAGCATCTCTAATTTCTAATAATATAAAATATAATATATATAACAAATGAAACTAAATTTGCACTACCCATAAAATGAATTTCGTTAATCACAATTACAATTGTTACACACACACACACACACACACACACACACACACACACACACACACACACACACACACACACACACACACACACACACACACCCTCCCCCCTAGGGTCCAGAGGCAAATTCACTGAACAGAGTAATTCCATGCAAACACAGGATGAACATACAAACTTTACATAAATAGGTGGCAATGCTATCATTTCTGCCACTCGGGTGCCCCAAGATTCATCAAGAAAGATGATAATATTCTGTTTACAGCAATTCATCAGAAGTTTTTGAAAACAAAGCGCAGAACAAAATGTCTGAGAGATAAACGCCTGAGAGCAATATTACCTACAATACATAATTCCGTATATAAAAAATCACTGAACCTGTAAAATAGTCTACAAACAAGCTATTGTTCACACAAGAAAAGAAACCTTGTGGCTAGATACACAGAACAAAGACTCCTACCAATATGGCAGCTACATGAGGTGCAGAGATCAAATGATCAAAAGAACTCAACCAACAACAGACATTACTTCCAATATCACAAAATAAACACAAAAGATCAATGATAAAATCAATTGTGGGACAGAAGCAGGGATCTATATGTGGACTCCTATGTGTATAAATAAGATAATGTGAACTTAGCATTTGCTACTCACACTGTCAAGCCACATATGTTATCCTTTAGGCAAGCTATCGTATGACGTAAATATACACACTTGTTACTCCGGATGTAATTCTGGTGAACATCCTACTGGTATACAGCTGGTGACGGATCATAGGCACTTAAATGTACTTTTTCATATGTGTGTGTTTTGCTGTTTCTGTTCGGGGAGCAGATGTGTCCAACTCTACATGAGCCCTACAGCAGCTCCATTCACTTTGCATTACAACACAATAAAGATCCATCATAATTGTCAGTTACAGGAAGTAAGCATGTTGAGTGTGACAGCATGGGTCTGACAGAAGAGTGTAATCTATCTGTCAAGCCAGCATTATGAAGGTTGTGAGGATTTACTGCTGATTACTTATATAACTATGGAGAGTGATTCATTTATGCACTAAAATATGCATCCATCTGGACTGTGGCATGGACTTATTTCCACCAAGTTCTTAAATATACCCGGGTGGGTAACCCATATCCCTGTGGATTACAAAATGGTTGTTTATCTATTTCATGGGCAAGTTTCCACCTCCACAGTAAGTGTTTATAATATAATATAATATAATATAATATAAGGTCCTTATGCATCTTTATCTTCTTTAAATGTCTGCTAAGCTACAAAGAAGATGAATGGGATTATCTTCCGTGTAAATCTACTAATAATGGGAAATTAATAATTTCTTCCACCATTTTTATTAAGGTTAATAATAAAAAAGATAATAAAATATGCCTATTGGGGATCCTGGAACATCCAACAAGTGGAGGTTAACAGATAAGTAGGTTTCCATTTTTTTTTAAACTCTACTACTAATACAACTGCTACTGCGACTACTATACAATTACTACTACTACTACTACTACTACTACTACTACTACTAATACTACTAATACTACTAAAACTGCTAAATGCAAAACTAGAAGTTTAGTTTGAGGTGGACCTCATTAAGAACGCCCTGGCCGAGCCTGAATTAAGTAAAGAAGACAATGATTATAAATATCGTGGTTCCTTCAAGCAAAGTTGCTCAAATAGCGCAATAGTTAGAAGGGTTAAACCGTCTACAAATACTTCTATGAAGGTGGATAAGTGGAAGGTGAAGAGAACCTAAAAATGTAAAACAGTCCCAGAACAGAAGTATTTAATCAGAAGGCTAAGATTAGTTTAGTGAGCCGTGGATACTATCCATTAACAAATTAATAATGGACGCTATTCAGATTACAATTTTGCTCTATTGAGTGTCAAGATCCTACTCCTCTTGATCTCTACCACAAACATGCTATTTTGCTGCATCACTCTGAATACTGCTAACATCTTCTAATATGGCCTTCACCTGACAGGGACAGCAGTCACTTTCCTCTCACCACTACTACTGCAGCCCTACCACAACATTAAGCCTTATCTCACACTGAGTGCTGGCTGTCCCTGGGATTTAAATTAAACACATCTGTTTCTCATTGGATGGCAATGGGGTAGAAGGTGCTTAATAATTAAAATAATGTTGAACATGCTACTTATCTTTAATCATGCTAAAATCTCCTGCTCTGGGAGTGTGGCACTGAACTGGCTCTGTCCCATGGTTTATAATGTTCTTTATTGCTGCACACTACTCCAAATCTCTTTATTTTAATACATTATTTACTTTATTTCATTACTACTGTTTGTTTCTTCCAATCTTCCTCACTGCCCCACAACATTATGTATGTCACGGGCACTAGGAGTCTTTGCCCAGGATATCACCAGATGATGTTCTTACCAGAGTAATATAGCTGGTACTATGGTCCTCTGGTAGCAGGGTGACAACGGAACAGGAGAATCAGCAGATGGTGAGAGAATGCTCAAGGAAAGTCTATGACTAGCAGCAACTGGTAATGACTTAGGTGTATGTACACGAGGAACCAGATGGACAAGGAAACGTGAGGAGAGTCAGTGGTCTGTGTACAGCAAGTTGTACCACTGCTATAGTGAGGAGGAATGTCCAGGAGTAGAGAGGAGGTAGTGAGAGTCAGTGGTCTGCGTATAGCAAGTTGTACCACTGTCTATAGTGAAGGAATGGATTCCAGGTGCAAGTAGGTAACGGGGAAGTCAGTGGTCTGCGTACAGCAAGTTGTACCACTGCTTATGTGAGAGGATACTTGAAACTAGTGCCAATGGGAAACAGGAGTCAGTGGTCTGCATCAGCAAGTTGTACCACTGCTATATATATGTGAGGAGGGGCACGAGGAGATGAATGTAATGCAGAGGATACACGGGGCACACGGAACTTGATCCCACGATGATATCCACAATACAATAATAACTGACAAGCGCTGCTTGAAGTATACAAAGTCACTAGAGCGATCCAGGTAATAGGAAACAAAGTCAATAGTAACAATAGCTTCAGTAGATAGAAGACTCCGGAGATGAACACAACACAGTCCAGACGGATATGCAATACAATAGCAAAGTCAATGGAAAGTATGCATACCGCGGTTCAGGAGAGCAGGCTGTCAAGGAGACGTGCAGGGATACCTGAACGGCTGATCGCCGGCAAGAGGAGAGAGCACTGGAGGATGGAAGTGGTAATCAGGTTGGTGCAGCGCATGGAAGGTAACCGGTAATCAACGGAGCAATACTCAGGAAGCAGTAGTAAGTAAAACTGGAAACATGATGAACACGGAAGAGTTGAGGCTGTCTGGAATCCGGCAGAGTAGCGGAGGCAGCGGAGGGAAGGTACGCTGAACACAGGAGAGTAGAGGCGGTCTGGAATCCGGCAGTAGTAGTGAAGGAATCAGTGGAGAGCTGACACGGTGAACACAGGAGAGTTGAGACAGTCTGGAAACTGGCAGGAGTAACGGAGGCAGCGGAGAGCAGACACGCTGAACACAGGAGAGTTGAGGCGGACTGGAATCTGGCAGCAATAGCAGATAGGAATCAGCTGAGTGCAGCCACGATGAACACAGGAGAGTTGAAGTGGTCTGGAAACCACAGTCGTAGTAGACAGGAATCAGATGGAGCTGAATACACGAGGAAACACAGGAACACCTTCAGAGGCTCATGGGGGATGAGACTCCAAGATCAGGCCACCAGGTAATGATCACAGGTGGTTTAAATAGGGAGGGTTGCCTGATCATCCAATCAATTAAAAGCAACAGGTACTGAAGGTTTCATAAGGGCTGCACATGCGCAGACCCTCAGGATGGCGGACGGCCACAGTTCCTGAACACAGGAGAAATGGCACTCACAGTCCGGTGAGTGACAATGTACTTTGTTTATCTTTTCTGTTTGTCAGGCGCCGTCCTGCTTCTGCCTCTAGATGGGCACCTGCCTCCATGCAGAATCGGCATCCCGCTGCTTAGGTACGCTCTTGCCATTCTATTCGCATGCGTACGCTGAGCTTGGCAACCGTTGTATAGCAAGGCACCACGGTCTGTCGTTCTGCGACTAGCCGGTGATTGGTTGCGGTTCTCCTGCCGATTGGATGCACCTATCAGGGATCTCTCTCCTCTATTTAAGGAGCTCACTGATGCCATTTGCTTGCCTGAGTACTTGGTCTTCTGCCTTGCTCCAGCATTTGTTCCTGCATTATTACCTTATTGGATTCTGAGCCCGGCTTGTTCCTGACTTCTCCTTTGGTTCCTGATTTTGGCTTTGAGTGATTCTTGGTACTGACCCAGATTCCTGACCATTCTCCTGCTCCTGATTTGGCTGTATTTGTCTCTCTGGTTCTGACCCGCCTTGCTGACCATCCATCCATCCTGTATCCTAGTGTGCCGTTACTGCTGCCTCAAATGTTACCTAGTCAGCTGACTGATACTGAGGGCCGCGACCTGCACGTCCCTTGCAGCGAAGTCCATACTTCCTTGCGGGGGTCTCTGGTGAAAACCAGGGGCCTGTTCGATTCCGCGCCACAGTGCTCAGTAGCTCCAACTGCTGGCAGGTATCACCAACTCCATCTTCGTGATTCTGACACTGTTTAACTGCCTGAGTTGTTTCCTACTCTACATCTATTCCACCCTACCTCTACCTTCAAATCTTTCACCTCTCCCTACTCCCTCTAAACTTTCCCTCTTCATCTCACATGCCTCTTACCTCATGCTTCTCCCATCTTTACCAATCCCTTCACCCTTCTCTACTTCCCTTACATGTCCCCTCCAGTCTTGTCCTATGATATTCATTTTCTTATATTATGTTCTGCCACTTCCACTTCCTATTATATGTCCTGCCACCTTCACTCACTTACTGTCACCCCATGCCTACAACTTGCTATGCTTCCTAATCCCTCTCATCCATCTAATAATGCATCAGCACACCAGGCATACATAAATCTTCCTGTCACATCCTCTTGGTTATCCTGCCCTTTTTCCTGACCCCAAGGCTCACCTTATCCCCATGAGTCTCTCCTATCACTACTTCTATCCCAAATCTTCACACATACAGACACACCTGAAGTCCTACTAACCATATTACCACTTCTCCCTATTTCATATGCTCGCTGGAATGCTATATCTGTCTGCAACAGCTGGCTTCCAATCTATTACAACACCAGATAAATATCTAGAACCAGAACCAAAACCAATTGAGGTCTTCACCTATAGAAAATCATCTTTTAATTAGTGTGTGATATACACAGTGGTTTAGGGACTTAACTGAATACCAACTAGCAAAGGGGTTTAGAGATTAAAAATAGTGGCATACACTAGGATTGTAGTCAACCAGTTAGTAGTGAGTAGAAAAATCAAGCAAGACAAGGGTTGAGATGGGCATCAGTCAGTAAAAACCAGTAACATAACCAAGGGTTAAGACAGGTTGCATAAAGTGGATCCAGTAACATAGCCAAGAGTTGAGCAAGGCAGCAGAGAGGGAATTCCAGAGACTAGGCAAAAAGCTCAGAGGAGCTATAGGAACAATATACAAGATCAGCAGACTTCATGAAATCCACACAGCAGAATGGTATCACCGTAGGGAGAATAAGCATTCCTTGCCATTTAAACTAATGAGGATTAATCAGAACACTGCATTAGGAGCGTGCACCCCGCATAATACTATTGCTGCAATTGAGATCACATTTATGAACTTTCACTGAAACTTGTCTATCTTCCACAGACACGACATCATTTGCATCTCTGTCCTACGATATTCGCTCCTTAGTCTACACTCCCAGACCTCAAGATATACAAGGTGACATCATGGGCAACCTACTCTATCCTCTCTGCACCATCTGAGTCATTCCTCCTGAGCCCTCTCTCTCTCCTTTCCCTCCTTTGAAGTCCACACTGTTTTTTTTCCCATCTCTTCCTTTTCTCTTCCTTCATGTGGCAGTCACCTATATTTCCCCTGGTCCTGTCTCCCAATTGCTAGACAGCTGCCTGTCTCCCTCACTTTCTATTCTACCTAACCATCCCTCTCTCATCCGAAGTGATCTAAATATTACTAGTGATACTACTTTAGCTGCCATACAACTTCTTTCCCCCTCTTCCTCTTCTGGCATCTTCCAGAGGACATCATCTGCCACGCTATGTAATAATGTTTATCTTGACCTCACCTTTTCCCACTTCTGCTCTCATGTTCATCTTTCTTTCTTTTATGTATCCCATTTAAAACGTGTATATGCATTGTTATATTGATTCTGGGTTGAGCATGACTTCAAATATAGTATCCTAAAGCTAAATTTGTAGTTTTAGGGAAGAGTTATCCTTTAATTCCCTTAGCTTGCTTCTTGTTGTTTACGGGGGTCCTCTCATATAATACTTGTAGAACATATTTCTGTTTATACTATACAATAGGCATAATTGCCAATTACTTATTTGAATTCAACCTAAATTAAAATAAAAAATGTACATAAAAAAGATGCCTTTCTTAAATGTAAAATTTCAGTAAACGTAATAAACAAGGATAGAAATGAACTTTACTGATAAGATCATATCTATTTAAAATTGAGGGTGTTAAAATGTACTGAAAACAACTCCTGCATTAATGTTTTATTTTCAATAGTAGCATAACCCATTCTTTATTGCAGCATATTAAACCCATACATTATGCAATGTGTTGGCTAGGCGAAGAATATCTTGTATTAATAAATAAAGTTTTTTTTAATTAATGTTTTTAAATATCTATTCATTTATTTTATTTATTACACTGTTCAAAACAAACAAAAGTGGTAAAAAAATACACTTTTCAATTCAGCTTTACATTGGTAATTATACAATACAGTAAATTATTACAAAAATTAAAACAAAAAATGGGTTTATCTCTTTTACAGTTATTTACACCAGATCCCCACACAGCTGCTGTCACCAGCTTATATTTATATTTTACAATTTTATCATTTCAGAGCTCTGTGTCGGCCTCAGATTTTGGTTTAGCATCAGGCCCAATTGTTTGCCAATACTAATCTGTAAGAGTGAAGTGGATAATAGCGTTAAAAAGGTAAAACATATGTAACACTTGTTAATGGAAATGTGCATTGAAATGACGAAGGCCTATTACAGTATAACAGTTTCTGTTTATTTTAAATAAATGAAATTCCCAGCTTTCCCATGTACTGAGGATGAGATTTAAGTGTTTAGGCCCGAGTGAACCAATATGTGACAGCAATAAGAGAAGGCTTGGGATATTCATTAGTAAAAAAAATACAGTTGTTGTCAGCACTTAACCTTAACACTTCATATCTGTGTGTATCTAGCAATATGAAAGCATGAAGTATTAGATCATATTTTGATCAAAACATTTAAGCCTGTATCCCATTAAGCCTGCAGATCCTACACTGACCTAAGTGCTGCAAACACCATTACAATGCAGTTAAAATCAGATGCACTCACCTCTCAGGTATAGGGACTTACATCTAGTAAGGGCTGACATGTAAGCCACGGCCAAATGAGCCTTAAGTAGACTTTGAAGGACAGCTGCTAAGACACATAAGACAATATTTAAAAACAAAACCAGAGAAGAAATAAGCCTGTGGAGCTACTGTTAAATGGTGGTATCAATGAATTCAAATAAAATAGTGCCGATTACAGTGCTGTATCTGGCTCTCCAAGCAGTCCAGGATAATGAGGCAGGAAAAAAAGGACAAGAAGGAAGGACCCTACTCGAGTTGCCCTCTGGTACCAATCAGGAGAAAGAAAGAGATAAATTTAAGCTCTTTGGAAGAAGAAGTAGAGTAGCCATCTTGGGATAGTGTGACACTGCCATGGGTGGGCTGAGCAGAAAGGGGACATCTGCACCCCCCCAGGATGGTCCCATGGGCTACCTTGGGCTGAGTCACTGTGCCACCTGCATTTTTTTCATTTAACATGTTCCTATAAAAGGCTGGCTAAAATTTGCCAGCCTTCCCAGCTGCAGAAGGGAAAGAGTGTGCCAGAGGTGTTGTAGCAGAGCTGACCGGCTTGAAAGAGTCATTGAGGGCCATGGAGAGACTTGGAGAGCTTGACCCCTTTTAGATTTAGTGAAGTGCTCAGTAAAGCTTCACAAGGAACCTGGGACTGTGAACCTCTGGGTGAGCTTTGTAAAGAGCTACTACTGTGCATATACAAAGCTAGTCCCTGGCCAGAGAGGGAATCTCCTTGTTTGGGTGAACCACGGGTGAGCAGAAAGTACTAAAAGAAAGAAGAGGTTTGGTCCCAGTGGATTGCTGCTGCAACCTGCCCAAATCCCAGCCTCTACTGTGACAGATAAATGCAATCTTTCATTTAAACACATATGCACATGCTGCATGAGCCTTTATGAGTGTAATTTCCCATTATCCCAAAGTTGGGCTACTACAGACTGATCTAACTGATCTAACTGACTGATCGAACTGCGTCAGATAAAGACACTGACAAGTTTATGAACTGCTATCTAATTTTTGGATAAGTGTGAAGATAAACACTGCAACCATATACAATAAAGACTTTCACATAACAACAAGTGCACCAACCCAATGTTATAAATGTGACTGTATTACCTGCTTCAGATAACCAGAGTGAGAGAAGTGTTGCAAGGGTGATTGTGGTGGTATTGATATCACTTAATCAGATTGATTATCTGTGAAGGAAAATGATATGCTGGCATTAATTGACAGAGCTGTTATGTTTGCTAACCTCTAGTGTCCTTTGGGTGATTTTTATATGTATCTGACATATTTTCTGTTTCTTTTGTCAATCAGAGTATTTTTCTATTTTTTTATTCTTTGTCTGTTTGGCTATACTAGCGGCCAGTTGTGAGAGGCAACCAGGTTTAATTTGGGCATGGTTCAGCTGCCATGGTGTTAAGCTTTTATGTGTATATATTCTGTGAAAGAGATGTGTCTCTTAGAGGAGGAGATTAAGAGGTGCAGTCTAATTGTGATTGAAAGTTCTATTGGAGATTATACTGTCTGTGGCATTTTATATGTTAAATCTGTTATACTGTAGCTCCTGCTAGATTTCAATTCTCAATTACAAGCAAACTTCTCTTTAATAAAAGTACCAAGGTGGTTTTTACTTGAGATAAGTAGTTCAGATTTGGAGAAATCCAACAGATGCAAGATTTGTGGATCCAAATATAAACAAAACATGACTTGATTCTTCACACCAAATTCGTCATTTCATTTTATATATATATATATATATATATATATATATATATATATATATATATATATATATATATATAAAAATCTGAAAAAGGGAACAGAAGGACAAGGCGCACAATAGTGTAGTATTTAAGTAACACAGTGATACAATACTGTGTATTGTATCTTTTTATCTTTTTGGTGTACTTATTTCTTCTGGTCCAATCATTTCTCTATGGTGTTATTTGGTGTTTGAGTATATTGATACATCACACCACTCTCTGGATTTATTCACTTACACAGTATTGTACCACAGTGTTACTTAAATACTACACTATTATGTGCCTTCTCTTTCTGTTCCCTTTTTCAGATTCTTACAATTACACCAACTGGTATTTGTTTGAAGGATTCGCAGCCGCCTGCACATTGAAAGTGTATACAAACACTATATTTGAACTATTTATTTGAACTAATTTGCATCCCTAATAATTGAGTTTTGAGTCTTTTTGTATTATATTCTTTACATATATATATATATATATATATATATATATATATATATATTGCCTTCCCCCCTGTTCTCTAATGCCATTTTAGAACAGACAGCATGTAGGGAGGAAGGTTGCTTGCAGGTTGTGCTCCTAAAATAGAATGTAAAGAGTGACTAGAGTGTTAGACAGAGTGAACTATGGAATTTTACTTAGAAAACAATAGTTGTAATCATATTTAATGCAGTTTATTTCTGTAGTGATCAGTCAGCTGAAATAGTTTGCTGATCAATTGGATGTCAGTCTGTCAGACTGTTTAGCTAGAGTACTGGCTACTGTGTATGTGTAGAGTACAAGAATGCAGATGCATTGTCACGAAAATATGCGCTCCTCGCGAAGTCCGCGTCCCCCGACTTGGAGACGCTAGGGGGAGGGATATGTAACAAAAGGAGGCATTTAGCTGGCAATATACAGAGAAAGCAGGGAAGTAGAGTAAAACATTTGGGCAGTAATGCACCTAGGGGGGTATTCAATTGTTTCTTTTAACGCGCTAAAACAAAAAAAAACGAGCGCTCTAAAAATATTACCGTTAATACGGTAATTACTCGCTAAATTTCATCTCGCAGCTCCCTGAGCAGCGAGCTGAAATTCAGCCCGCTGGCAGCGAGTAAGTACCGTATTAACTGTTTACGCGCGCAAAATTACCGTATAATATGAAGTTTTTTTCGAGCGCTCGTTTTTTTTTGTTTTAGCGCGTTAAAAGAAACAATTGAATACCCCCCCTAGAGTGAAGACTTATGTATGAAAAGCAATAGTTTAAATTTGGTTAAACTTATTGTTAAATCCTTCCTCTCAGCAAACAGACAGGGCGTGTCTGGTTGTGCAAACAGAGGCAGTGATGGGTGTTTTCTTTTAAAGAGAAGGTGGGTGTGTCACCTGTCCATCAAGCTAAGGCTGGGGGAGGAGCATCATGTATAAAAGCTTGTTTGTTTCATTTGTTCAGAGAGACCAATGCTGGGTGAGCTGGCTGGTCCTGAGAGAGAGCTGGACTATGTATAGCTAGTGTTTAGGGTCTCCATGATTGCTGTACAAGTATACGGTGTCAAACATTTACCATCCTGACAATAAAGCACCATAAAAAGGAAGTTGTTGTTCGCGTGTGCTTCTGCAGTAGCGGACTCTTGCCACAATATATATATATATATATATATGGAAAAACACAAAAAGAGAAGCACCAAACATAGTGTGATACCATCAAAAGTGAGAGTCACATCTAGACACTCTGGAGTTAATTCGGACAAAAGGTGCAGAGTGATTAATTCTCCAGGTATTAATTCTACCGGGATAACAGCACCTTTTAAACTGAACTCCACCTCTTCAACTGTTTCAACAGTTAAAACTTCATACACATTGGTACAATTTAATATAGTGCATGCGTAATAGAAACAACTTGTTAGAGGATAATGCAGTGATTAGCTTCTCAGGGGTAGTGCCCCCAGAGCTTTAATGTCCTCTTAAACAGAGAATACACAACTGGACTCCAAATCAATAATAGAGTTAATGCAGTGTGTTCATAAAAGCAGGCTTATTAGAGGATATTATCCAGTTTAATAACAGCCTACATCCATAAAAAGCAATAAAATGCCCGTACATCGGGTATAATAAAACAGGCTTATCTGCATAGAAAACGCTTGCGGCGGTCCCCTCAGAGTCTCTCTGGAAATGGCATATGGGAACCTCCTCGCATCAGCTTTCACCAAGTACAGAAGCTCCTTAACGTGTTTCGTCTCCAGCGAGACTTTATCAAAAGGATATATATTCAAAAGTGGACAGGCCATCCTTTTATAGTCCACATTATCCATCGTATACAATCCGTTGCCGTCTAACCGAAAGTCACATGTTGGTAAGTGTGGGCAATAGCTCCGTATCCATACTTCCGCCCAGAAGAGGTATCCACATCACTTCCTGTTGCGGAGGATGACATCACTTCTGGTCAGTACTCCGGGACATGGTTCATACATAGAACCCAGCATGAATAAGTTGCTAGACACATCACTAGCACAAACGCACTAAACTAGTACTAAAACAATTTACATATGGTCAGCAGTATACATGTACATCTCCGCCCATGATTACATTTAAAAATAGAAAAAATAGGATTACCAGGCGAATGTAGAATCCAGTATGGATCATGTCAGTATTAAGATATCCTCTAAGTAAATAAAAACCCACCAGGGCCAATAAGCCAAACAAATATATACAGGCAATAGGGCCCAAACAAATGGGCCTAAAACAGAGGATTACCGGAGCTACACACTATACCCTGCTTCCCAAAAATCATACAATTCCCAAAATAACCCAGAAGGTAAGTATCTTAATATTGTACAAACATCAGAGCAATTCCATAATGAATAACATTACACAAGATGACAGGATCCAACCCCCAAATGCAGAATTGAAGCACAGTATATGACCTAATCAGGTCAATAAGGCATACAAGCTAACAAAAAAATCTAGACAATGACAATTCACAAAATTCCTTAGAGGTCTATAAACAACCTCACACAGGATAACAGGATAGAGGTAAAGAAACAAAAGGGATAAAAAGACAAAAAGAAAAATAATTAGTACATTATATAAAAGGGGCTATTTCAAAAGCCTCATTAAGGCCCAAAGAGGCAAGTGTACCTAAGGTATAAATCCAGTACATTTCTCTACAAGCCAGTTTCCTGGCAATATCCCCTCCCCTAGGTCCTAACACCACATGCTCTATAGCTTTAAAGCTCATACAACGAGGATCACCATTATGAAAAAGTGCAAAGTGCTTAGAAACTGTATGTGTATCTAGTTTGCTTTTAATTGCCCTCACATGCTCCTGTATCCAAATTTTAAGCATCCTCTTGGTTTTACCAATGTATTTTAACTTACATGGACACTCTGTTACATAGATCACTGAAGTAGTTAAGCAATTGATTCTCCCTTTAATCTTGTACTCCTTAGTGTTAGTGGAGTCATAAAAAACTTTATTACATGGATCAACCCATTTGCAAACATTACATTTTGTGCATTTACCAAACCCATTACTATAATTAGACAGAAAAGTCTCTCCCCTCCCTAACGTCACCTTGTCTACTAGTAAACTGGGTGCTAGCATGGTTTTCAGATTTTTGGTCCTTCTAAATACCAAATCTGGTTTATCGGCTAGTTCTGCCCCCAGAATCGGGTCCATTTTAATAACATTCCAGTGCTTGTTCATAACATGTCTAATCCTTTTCTCATCAATACTGAATTCAGTTATAAATAGAACCATATTTCCCTTATTCGTATCCTTAGACTTATATATTAGGAGCTCTTCTTTATTTTTTCCCCCAATTTTCTCAGAAGCGGCATCCAGTAGATTCTCAGGGTACCCACGTTCCCTGAATCTATCTAGATAGATTTGGGATTGCACTTTACAAGTTTCTTCATTAGAGCAATTTCTCTTTACTCTGGTTAGTTGGGAGACAGGTATATTGTCTTTCCATTTTTTCAGATGACAGCTCTCATAATGGACATAACTATTACTGTCCACTTCCTTAATATGTGTACTAGTTTCAATCACTCCACCTTTAATCTCCAGATCAAGATCCAGGAAATCTATACATTTAATGTCTGTCTTATGTGTAAAGTTCAAGTTGAGGTCATTGTCACCAATATATTCAAAGAAGGCATCCAGGCTCTCATTTGAGCCCTCCCATATTAAAATAATATCATCAATATAACGCTTATAGAAAATTAGATTGGCCCTAAAAGGATTGTTAGAATGTATAGTCTCAGACTCCCACTTCCCCATAAACATATTAGCGAAGCTGGGCGCAAAAATAGTGCCCATCGCCGTACCCCACCATTGGATATAGAACTCATCCAGAAATTTAAAATAATTATGCTCGAGAATGAAACTCACAAGATTACATATAAAAATTCGATGAGTAGTTGTAATATCATTATCCATTTCCAAGAAGAATTCAACAGCCTTTACTCTCTGTTCATGGCCAATAGAAGTATATAGGGCCTGTACATCAACAGTCGCCCATCTATAGGTATCCTTCCATTCTATTTGCTTCAATAGCTGTAGCAGGGAAGTGGTATCCTTTAGGTATGCCGGTAGCATCATAACATATTTTTAAAAAAATATTTCTACATATTGGGAGGCTTGGGCAGTCAGAGAGCCTATCCCTGCAATTATGGGCCTGCCGGGTGGGTTTATAAGGGACTTATGGATTTTCGGGAGAAAATAAAATATAGGGATAGTTGGGAATTCCTGAAATAAAAATGAAAATTCATCCTTAGTAATAACATTCTCTCATAAGGCTTCATTCAACAAACTGCGTAGCTTATCTACAAAGGGTTCAGTGGGGTCTCTCTCTAGCATTTTATAGGATTTCTCATCCCCTAGAATCCTATTCGCTTTAGATACATAGTCACTTTTATTTAGAACAACGATGCCACCCCCTTTATCAGCTTGCTTAATTATGATCTCATCATTCGCCATCAGACTCTTAAGAGCTTTATTTTCCATATCAGATAAATTCCTTTTATGTTTCCTAGATCTATTTATGCCAATCAGATCATTTTTGACCAACTGGTAAAATATCTCAATATTTTCTCCCTTGGATTCAAGTGGATTATATTTAGAGGGTTTTTTAAGGCCTGATTTTGATTCAGATTGTATGTATTCTTTCTGGGAATTAGGGTTCTCAAGTTCTTTTTTCTTAAAATGGCGTTTGAGGGTAAGTCTTCTCACATATTTATTTAAGTCTAGAAAGAGTTGAAACTCATTAACTTGGTTCGTAGGGGCAAAAGGAGAAACCTTTCTTTAAAAGTTTTATTTCATTAGATGTTAGTTTATATTTGGAGAGATTGAAGATACCTTTCTCGTCCACTAGTGGTACATCATTTACAAGTTGCGTCTTTTTCTTTCTCTTTGTTCCAGCTCGTTTCCCTCTCCTTCCGCATATCTCCTATTTAGGGGGAAGCTGTTCTTATACTTTCTTTTAGTCCAAACCTGTTGAATATTGTATCCTCTTTCGGAGTGGGAGTTGGGGATAAAAAATCCTCATCTACACTCCAAAATGTATCTCTCTGCAGGGGAGTAAATCTATTAGTAAGTTTAAGATAAGGAGGTTTATAAAGATGCGGCTTCTGAAACCTCCCATCTTGCCTTCTAGGATTAGCTACATTCCACCCCTCATTAAATTGCTGATTAGTCCTATTAGATCTCCTATTCCCCCATGGAGTCTTCTGATGTTGTCTTAGTGCGGTATTTTTATTCCAATCATTGACCATATCTAGATCATAATCTCTTTTATCCCTTGAGAATTTACTCTCCTTCCTTTCAACAACTTCTACTTCCATTTTATCCAGTTTTCTCTGGAGTACAGTTTCATTGACTTTAAAATCATCCTTATTTTTTAATTCCTCTGCCATATGTTCCCTTTCTTTTACCCCTTTATTGATTACCTCAAGGGTTTTCTGTTTCTCAGAAATGATCAGCCTCATTAGATTAAAGGAGCATTCACTCAAGATTTTTTCCCATTCTATCAAAAATTCAGAATTTTCCATTCCAAATGTGGGATTTTTCTTAATTCTTAAGCCTCTAGGAATCCTTTTAACCCTGATATACTCCTCCAACCCTGCTATATCCCACCAAGTTCTCATTTCCATGGATAACAATTTTTCCGTATCCCAGAAAAATTGATCTATCGAGTCTGGTACATTAGTGTCCATATTAGATCTTTGACTCTCCTTAAATATTCTTTGACAGAATTCTATTCGCTTAGTATCAAGATTAGATCTAAACATATTGAGGAAAGATAACACCAGCTGCCAAGTCTTAAAGTGCAATAGTGAAGTTAATACCAAAAAGAGTTGAAAGACAAACAGGCGCTTAGTGAACAATCTAAAGCTCCACGTGACTACGTGATTAATAATTAGTGGATCACATACAGTGATATATATATATATGAGCATAACAACCAAAAAATATATATTTTAAGTTTTAACTAGTGACAACTTTATGAAGCAGGCAAAACACTGGGTTTAAGAAAACACTTGGGAAATCTTAATTGTATTTCACTGCACTGAGTGAACCAATGGCCCGTTCTGATTGAACTTATGATATTTCTGCTTTAATTTGAACAGATTTGTCATAAATGGTTAAAGGGGGGTGTGCGCAGACACATTATAACGCAATTTTACAGGAATATAAAGGAAGACAAGAAGATTGTGTGGGTATGAGGCACTCAATGATTGCATTTAAATAAAATATAGTCATAGAGTTTATTGATATACATTAAAACTAACTTCTTCCAGGTAGACATAAGGATATCTCTTTTTTAACAGAATAGCTTGATTTATTAGCAAAATATTACAAACACATGTATAATGATTGAAACAAAAAAAATGATCACTGTTAAAATGACAATATTTCACTGTTAAAACCATGTCACTGTTGCTTGTTAACTTATCTTTATTGTTTTTTTTTAATCATTTGAATTAATGCTCCTATTGTATTACTATAACAGTTGCTCCTATTCAGTGTCCAACTGATTATTAATGTGTTAATAAAAGCAATAATTTAGCTCAAAATCTGTATGTCTACTGATCTTGCTACTATTATCCAATAGATATGGATTCAAAGGATGTCCACTCTCCCTGATGGTAGTCAACTATATTTAAATGACCCTTCTAGTTAGCTTCTTATGTGCTAATATATATAGATTTATTATGGAGGGCTGACATAGGATTATGTCACAATAAACACTCTCCCTTGCGGTCTTTTCTTTTGTCGATTCACTAATCTTAGCCACACAGACTCATTCACACATCCAGAGTATAGGGTCGTCTTTTCTATACAGATTCTACATTGCGAATTACTAATAGGGGCTAATCTAAAGGATAAAATTATTCTATTTTCAATCATTGTTAAGGAGCCAGCAGTGAGCATGGCGTACCGCTACACGCGTTTCGCTAATAGCTTTCACAAGGCAAGCCGATGTAACATAATGATTGGTCTTTTATATTTCCAGGCACATCCCCTCTGAAACTTGCATATTGAAACATAAGCCAAGTATTTAAGCTATATTAATACTCACTCAA
Source organism: Mixophyes fleayi (assembly GCF_038048845.1). Taxonomy (NCBI): domain Eukaryota; kingdom Metazoa; phylum Chordata; class Amphibia; order Anura; family Limnodynastidae; genus Mixophyes; species Mixophyes fleayi. Next base: position 169,753,631 of record NC_134404.1, on the reverse strand, counting down.
TCTATTTAGTGATAATGAATAATTCTCGCGATGTACTGCATCTTAAATAATTTCAGTAATCTTGTGCTGTTACCTTCAATTATATCCATCTTTATAAATAATATTACAATTTAATAAATGAGTGGGCAATAAGGTGTATTATTATTATTATTATTATTATTATCATTTATTTGTTAGGCGCCACAAGGTGTCCGCAGCGCCGTACATAGTACAAACAGTAAACAATACAGGGTTAAACAGTACAGAACAGTAAACACAAAGTACCAGTGCTTCAGAAACTCCGGGACAGACAAATGGAGTAAGGACGGAGCAGAAGAACAGGTGTGGAGACACGAGGGAAGAAGTGCCCTGCTCAAACGAGCTTACATCCTAAGGGAGGGTGGACGAAACAGACACAAGAGGGAGCGGTGATACCAGGGGAGAAAGGGAAGAGCGAGCAGAGTAGGTGAGGGGTATTAATATTGATATGCTGATAATCTGTACATACAGGACAATTTTCAATGGTGAAAACGTGTGACAGTGTCAACAGTAATATCTACTGTTGTATTGTCAAATATAGACATATTTCTTATACATAGAGGTATATGTTCAATTTGAGATAACATTATTATACTATTAATAACTCTAGATGGTGTTAATTATGTCTGAATTCACTATTTGTGGATACATCATATAGTATTAAATATTGAGTACTAGGTGCTAAAGGAAAAAAAACATTCAAAATTGTGATTAATTTAGAGTGTTATATAGATTAGTGGGATTTATTGGAAAAATAATTAATCACACAAAATAATAATCTGTGTGTTAGATCTGGTACAGTTAAACCATGGAATTTAGCCAATATAATTATATTGGTAATGGTGATTGTGTAACCTGAATACTAAGTAATAAAAAAAATGAGACAAAACAGTTGGAAAACTGTGACTTTAAATTGAGTGATAAATGGTGATAAGTGCTGAATAGAACTTTTGGATATGTAGAAGGTGGTACAGATTTAAATGCAAGTATGTCATTTTGTGCACATTTTAACATAATTTATATACATATCTCAATTAATGCATACCTATATACAGGAACAAACTAAATGCCCAATCAGATTACAGAAATGCCATATAATTATTGTGGTAATTGAAGCCATGAAGGATTAAGATTCTCATCAGGAAGATTTTTTTTTGCTTCTTTTTTAATAAGTTCCTGTTGAAGATCTCCTCCCCTCAAGCCCAAATTAATTTATTCCATAGCATATGCTTATAATAGTTTTGGATCACTGTTGCGATACTTCATAAAGTGTTTTGCAACAGTAGTCAGCTGTTCAAAATTCTCCTTGTCTCTGAGGGCTTTCCTGATGTTGCCCACATGTTCCAAAATTCACTTTTTTAAAGGTCTTCTTGTCATACCTACATAATTTAAATTACAGGGGCAGGTTAAACAATAGATAACATTTTGAGAATTATAATTCAAAAATTCTCTAATTTGCCAATCTTTAGAGAATTTGTCTTTGTATTCCTTCCTTTGTGTCATGTATTGGTATGCTTTGCACATGCCACATTTATAGAAGCCCTTTGGTCTACTTGATGGTCTTTTTTCAGATGATAAAAATCTATGTAACAAATGGTCCTTCAGATTTTTTAATCTGCGCCATGTTATAGAGATTTTATCCTTCAACACAACTGACGATTTCGGGGATTGAATATGGTGGGGAAGGAACGTTTTGCCATAGTAACTGTACAGTAAGGGTGTGTCAAACAGCCACGTCCGAATCCAGCTCTTGCCATCTCAAAGTTACTTATTTTTCTGTCGTATCTCTCAGCAACTGGGCTACTGTAAGTCCTGATCAATAGTTATGCTCAGTAGACATTGAGAATATCCTAATAAATGTATATAATGGAAAAACAAAACAAAAAAACAAACACTTTTTAAAAAAGAACCGTTTTATCATTAATTCCTATATGATTAACAGGAGACACAGCACACGTAACTTGAGATCCGTGCCTTGATCAATTTCAGGAGTGCACACAGCCTAAATAAGTGTGTTCAATACTAAACGGAGGTTGTGCTAGGTATGCATACCTTAATGAATCAGGCCCATATTGTGCTGCCTTATCTTTGAGAGGTCTGTGTGGATTCAAGGTTACCTCCAAGTTGTCCTCTGGTAATACAAGGTAGCTTCATTTCCTCAGAGAGTAGTATAGAAGACTTGGGTGGAAGAACTGCACTGAAAAGGGAATACTGTGAACAGAGAATATCAGAAACGAGTGTGACGCAAGGGGTTGTTTCATAAAACATATCCTTAACAGTTTGCTTTCCAAATACATAGCAAACATACACCTAAACAAAATGAGATAGTTATAGAAAATAACAAACTATACAAATTCCACAATGAAGTAGATATAATTCTATTGAATGTAGGACGATCTGGGTAAGGGACACTATAGAGAATAAATAAAGTTGGAAACAAATAGGCCATAAAAGGCCTAGTTGTGGTATTTTAATTTCTATTTGTCTTTTAAAATTTTTGCCGTAAGTCATTTTCTTTCAAGTTCTGCATTGCTCCATCTACAACAGGGCATAAAACATATAGCAAATTATACCACATTAATAAAATGATATCTGAAAGTGAAAAACTGATGGAATCTAAAATCTGAAGATGGCCTCAGGCTAAAGTTTCACTTTGTTAAATGTTTACACAGATCTTTAATTAAAAACAATAAAACTGGAACTAGAAAATTAAATGAAATAATTTCCTGTTGAAGCAGCAACATATTATATAAAAATAAAGCAATTTCCATCCAATCATATTATGCAAGAGGATACAGCTTAGCTTGACTTGTGCAGTGTTAAAAAGCCTTCAGCAAAGCTATTATAGCCAATTCTAATTGCTTATTTTTGACATGTCCTAGATCACTAAGTCGCAGTAGACATTTAAATGGTTTACTACTAAATTACAAATTTTATATATTTTAATATCATGCAATTTTCAGAAAGTTGTTCCCTGAGTGCAATTTTTACAAATAATGTCTGCATTTAGTAAAGTTATAATTGGAAAACATTTATTTAGTTTTCACATATGTTCCACTATTAGGATTTGTCTAAGAATGTATAAAATATGATAAAATGTTCCAGAGTGAAGTAGCCTTTAGACTACTTATATAGCCAAGAAATAAATTAGTTATTTATATGTATTGAGTTTTGAGAGTACAGTTGAATTATGGATTATTATGATTATTGTGGATTATTGTGGATTATTATATCAGGATTTGAATGTATGTATTTTCATCATGTCAGAACTTACCAACATTTACTATTATTATTATTAATATTGTCATAGATTTTTAAGGCGCCACAGTACTCTGCAGTGCCATACAGAAGGGAAAACTGTTCATACATAAAACAGTGACATCATTATCAGCTATTTATATAGAACTACTAATTCTGCAGCGCTGTACAAAGAACTCACTCACATATAAGGTAGACAAAATAAATGCAAACATGAAAACAAAGGGTATGAAGGACCCTGATCATTAGAGAGCTTACATTCTAAGTGGAAGAGGGCACAGCTGAAACAAGAGGAGCAAATGTGGTTCAGAGTGGAGATTGGGTCAGTTGCGTGGGTACATTAGTGTGAATAGTGTTATCGAGGATAAGGTCCCCTCTAAAAAAGAGATGGGTTTTCAAACAGCATCTAAAGATTTGAAGGCTGTGGGAAAGTCTGATTGAATATGGTAGGGAATTCCATTAAAGGGGAGCAGCATGGGAGAATTCTTGTAGGTGGAAGAGAGAGGAGGTTACCAGAGACAAGGCGAAGGTCAGAGGTAGATCTAAGAGGGCACGAAGGAGAGTATTTTGAAATGAGATTTGAGATGTATGCAGGGGTAGTGTTGTTGAGAGCTTTGAAGGTAAGGGTGAGTAATTTGAATTTGATTCTGGAGGACACAGTTCATCAGTGAAGGCATTTGCAAAGTGGTGCAGCAGTTGTTGAGCAGTGAGAGAGGGAAATCAGCCTTGCAGTAGCATTTAGGATTGATGGAAGTATGAATATATGGGTGTCAACAATGCCAGATAGCAGGAGGTTGCAATAGTCAAGATGGGAGATGATGAGAGAATGGATAAGAGTTTTAGTAGCATGTTGAGTACGAAAAGAGCATATTCTGGCAAAGTTTTTAAGGTGCAATCAACAGGACTGTGAGAGAGTCTGGATGTGAGAAACAAAGCAGAGGTTGGAGCCAAGTGTGACACCAAGGTAGTGGTGTTATGAACAGTGAGGGATATTTGAGGGCAGGTGGTGACTCTGGCAGGAGGGAAGATAATAAGCTCGGTTTTGGACATGTTGAGCATTAGGAAGCATTGCATACAGAAAGACAGTTGGAAACACAAGATAGTACAGAATTAGAGAGCTCAGGGAAAGAGATATAGATTTGGGTATCTTCAGCATAGAGGTGGTATTGGAGGACAAATGAGCAAACTAGTGCCACAAGAGAAGAGGTATATAATGGAAAAAGCAAAGGGCCAAGAACAGAGCCTTGTGGGACCCCAACAGATAGTGGGAGTCGAGGGGAGTAGAGTGGGTGAAGAGAGTGGAATTTGGCATGAGGAAACATCTTGTCGAATGGTGTAGATTTTGTCTTTGAAATAGGTGGTAAAATCAAGGGCTGTGAGGAAGGAAGGGGGAGGAGGTGCAGGTGGGCAGAGAAGTGAGTTGAAGGTGGCAAAGAGGCGACGTGGGTTAGAAGACTGGGTGGAGATTAGAGATTTGAAGAATGTTTGCTTGGCAATGGATGGAAAGGGCAGTGCTATAAGATGAAAGGATGAATTTATAGTAGAGGAAATCGGGATAGGAACAAGATCCTCTTAGACGGATGACTCAAATAATAATTTCAACATCTGCTGTGCCCTTGCATTCCTTGTGGTGGGGGTCAACTTTCCATTGTGTGGCCAGATGTCCTTATCCAGATTTCTGCCTCTAGACCTGTCTAAACTGCTTTTTATTATTTAGTGTATGAAAAAGTGATATTATTTATAACTAGGGATGCAAGGTGCGCTACAGTAATAACACCAGAAAAGTTCCCATGAAATTGCAAACAGAATGTAGTTCAAATGATGGAAACATTAATTAACCCTTTAACCACAATATATTTTATATTAAAAGATAGAAGATACATTAAACAGACTTGTATTTTCTAATAAAAGTTACGTTGTCTATAGAGATTAATAATTTACCACCTTCGTCCAATTATTTGACTTCAGCATCTGTCATACAGAGCATCAATTGAGTCATTTAAGCTTAACTGTGTGGTACTTTTATCAACATAGTGAAGTGAGTGAGGTTAGTATTGCATGTTCTAGAGTGTCCCCTGCAGCTATTTGTCTAAAATGAATGTGCTTCTTCTATACAAAATAAGGTTGCGTGAAACCAATTGTATTATGAACTGAAATGCTGTCTAGTAGACCTTGTGGTAGTATGGCAACACCGTTACCTGAAAATTAATATATATCAGATAGGGACGTTTATGGATTTAATATGAACTATAGGTATGGAATATCATATCTAGAAACCCGTTATCCAGAATGTTCTGAAAACAAAGCCGTGATCACCAAGTGTTTCTGTCTGTAGTTACTATGAGGGGCCCTGCTAAGCAATATTAGGGGATTAAAATGTATTTATATTTGGGCCTCATTTAGGGTTAGGTGCAAACCAAAAAAGGAGCAAATTTCGAACTTGTCAAACCCATGTTGCACTGCATGCGGGGAGGGATAAAATTTAAAATGTGCAAATAGACTTAGAGTTGAGAGAGCATGTCCTAGCTAAACTCTAAATTGCAGTGTAAAAATAAGCCTGTCCAGTATTTCTAAATGCAAAATCAGTCATTATTTTCCCTGCATGCAAAAAAGAAATGCATTTGACAAATATGATCTTTTTTTTTGCATTGCTACTAACTCTATATGAGGCCCTTTCTGTATAGAAACCATTAATCTTACTTCACAAGCATTCTGGATAATAGATCTATTATATCTGTATATATATATATTTTCATCACATTAACCATCAGATGCAGGCATAATGGGAGATTTCCATTGAATAGGTATTACTACTTTAGCAGCATTGTTTGAGTGATTTAATAGTGATTGTTTTGTATTTGCTAATGGGAACATAAGATAAATTTAGGAGCCAAAAGCTTGGTTCTAGTGGAGCTTCATAATTTAGAATAATTTTAACAATTATAACTATTTCTGTCCAGAATATTTGTATCTTGTGGTAGTCTAACCAAATGTGTAGATAATTCCCAGGAGCTTTTAAACATCTCCAACAAACATCGCTGGTGGTCGGATATATTTTCTGGACTGTGCTCTGAGTTCTGTATCATCGTGATAGTATTTTATATTGTGTTTCCACTATTGAAATACTAATCAATCTTGTGTGGATAAGGTTCTTTTCAGGTACCAAGATCAGGACACATGTCTTAGTGTACTGTATACTGATTTATTTTTGTGATCAGTATACAACTACAGGGAAACCATTTCACAATATTTTATCATATATACTGAATGCTAGATGTTCATCAATGTTTTACTCTGAACACTCAGGTGATTGTTATAGGTACTTTGGATAAATGGTTTCTTTAATGGTTTCTTTAATCCATATGTGGTAGAATTACCCCATTGTTCAAGAGATATGGGACAATTATAGAAAAGTTATGTAAATGTTATTACAACTATGAAATAGAATTGTAACCATATTATATGTCAGGTTTGGTACTGACATCTAAAACTTTAATAAAAACAAAGCATCTAAAACATTTTCTGTGGCACATGAGATGGGCATGAGAGATCTGCCCACTAGCAACACTGTGGCATTATTTGCCACCTCTCAATTGTGGGCTAAATTGTGCCTGAGAGATGTCTGCAACTCCAATAAAAGTGAATTATTAGCAGTTCCCAGAATATAGATTTGTGGGTATCTTGTTGACAATCTACTACCTGTAAAAGTGAAATAAAAATAAGACATCTGCAAAATGTAAAAAAATACATTGCATTAATTGATTTTAGTCAATTACTCAGGAAAGTAATGTACATTTTACTCTGTATTACATCCGTATCAGTACATTTTCTTCCATTGTGGGTTCTATCTAGAAATACTAGCAATGAACTTATTATTTTAATCTGTAGTGTTAAGCAACCATCTTGATTACATGGTATTTTATTAAAGAAGGTTTCAACTGGGCTAATATATAGTAAAAGTGTAATTTTGGTATCTTTTCAGCCAGGCATGTTTGCTGCTACCTTATCCCATATCATTACAGATGGCAGCATATTTCTCTCTTATCACTATTTTCCATATTACCTGTCTTTGTATATTTATTGCTGCACTGCTTCTTCAAAGCTTTACGGGTACATTGTGTATTACAGTCAGTTGGAGCAAGAATTATGTGAGCTCCCTGTGTGCTGCCCTTATCTATTTTTGATGGATTTATTTCACACATGCTTAACCTAAAGAGACATTTTTTTTCCCTCTGAACAACTAGTTCGTGCTTATGCACAGAAATGTAGACATGGGAAGTAACCAGCAATAATCTAGCTCATGAAGTTATTAGGTATAGAATATTAACAACTGTACTATACTTTCAAGCATATATATCTACTGAATATTATCTGCCAGAGAGAGAGAGCTAGGCCATGATACATTTTCAAAATTACATTATTAACATTTTTATATAACTTACAATATGCAATAAAGTACATTTTCTGCTTACTATACTAGTAATGTGGTCACTTAATTAACAGGAATGTCACATTGTTTTGGAAGGAGAAGATAAAAGTTGATTCATTCTGGTGAATCCGGTTTTGAAAACAGACAAACCAGATGTGACATGAATTAGATGGATAATTTGTAGCATTAGTCTAAAAATAAAAACAATATAACTTTTCTTCCATACAAGCCTAAATTTATCAGCTATATTGTACAGTAAATATTATAAGAGATTTAAATGTACATAGTTATGGTATATTTATAATGCAGGTAATGGAGATCTGTTGGGTGACAGTAAACAAATTACTTGGATTACCAGACCTAGATATGGAAAGATTGGCTCATAGTTACTTAAAGTGGTAAACATATAGGATTATTCCAGCCCACTTCTCTATAATCCCAATGGATTTACTGTCCTGGTAAATGTTAAAATAGTACAGTAAAATCACTGCACTGTTGATTTCGTTATTCATGAACATCTGGATTCATTCAAGCGTAACGGTGGATCTGATAAAACAGGATATTTAAAATGCATCATTTTTAGAACCTTTAATTCCTAGCAAATAAGAACTAGAAGCCAGAGGTCAGTATGGTATTTATAGTCCTATAATATGTATTTCCCATGTGCTACACATATAATAATGGCATATTTTCTATTATTATGATAACAACTGTCAGAAGATAGGTATGGCTTAGGACACACCAGATATCCCCAAAATAGAACATAATCATAATCATATGTTCAATGTCATACAATGTCATATGATATCACTGTATGTGTACTATTTATTAATTAAGAATAGAAAGTTGGTACATTTTAGTTGAGGTTTATATGATTATCAGTGTTCCCATGCTGAAATTTGAATAATGAACCTATAAGATCTGTCAAAATGCATTGCTCTTGTTTGTCTTCTATTAAAATGTATATAGCCCACCCACTCTCGATATAATGGATGATAATTGTCTACCTATTGTGACACTTCAATTTACCCCAAAGACACATGTAGAGCAACCGAAAAAAACAACCTGAAACAAATTTATTAGGAAACAGGTTAGCAAACAACTTTTTTGTTTGGCACATTGAAGTAAAATAAACAATGTTATAGCATGAAATGCAAGCATTGACATAACTGATACACAGATCTTAAAAACATTAGGGTATATATCTCTAAGACCTATGGATAATCTACAGGTACCAGTAGGAATGCTGCAAATCCAATGATAATTCATACTTGCTGATCTTCCGGAATGTCTGGGATAGTCCTAAAATAATGGGTGATCTCACAGAACCTGACAATCTCCCTGATGACAAATGCTGGTTGGAACCCAGTGTGATGACATTATCTGATTTCTGATGATGTGATTCGATTTTCACTCTTTTTAAAACTCAAAAAAAATTGTTTTGAGAAACACCTTTCTTTGCAGAAAAATAAAAATCTTTTTCAACCCAGTGATTTTTGTTAAGCAAGCGTCATATAACATAGACTAGGATTTTAAGATAGCTGTTGTAAGGCGTGTGCAAAACTGAACCCATTTAAATATGACTAAGCATGTCCACAAAAGGTATAACCATTTCAATAAAGAATTATAATACTTTACAGTCTCACAATCTCTACAGTACAGTTCTTTCCTAAAGTGATTAAGCTTCAAAACCTGTCAACTTTATATCTGGTATGGCAAGATCTGTCTGGTCAATACTTTTATGATTCTATGAACTTTAATGGTTGAAAATTCAACTTGATATGAGCTGACAGTGGCCTGCACATGCTGTCTAATTATGCCAGCTTTTAGCACTAGTTACTTCCAGTTATCAGTTACTACCAGGAACAATGCGTACCAGCAAGAGCCATTAGTGTTTTATTAAAATTAAGCATGTTATAAATACTGAATAATAATAGTAATAATAATAATAATAATAATAATAATAACTAATACAAATAATAATAATAATAATAATAATAATAATAAGAAGAAGAAGAAGAAGAAGAAGAATACAACACCATTCTCAAACAATGAATGATTGTATAAGCAAATGTTCCTAGTTGTTAAACTTTATTGACTGGCAAGCAGTACTTATGGTTTGGCCAAGAAATAACAGTCTATTAAGACTTTACTAACACATGATTGTGATGAAGAACAGCTCATACTCAGTAGCAGAGGGACATTCTTCATGGCAATATTTGGGAGTCCATTAGACCATTATAGTGGGCATCTGATTTACAGTATTTATTGGACATGATGGGGGATAGTGGGACTTTCAATTATACATAACAAGGTTTCCAATTTAGAAGTCAGGAAACATTGTCCTTATGGCTGATGACTCATTCAGAGATTCTTATCATAAATAGGGCATGATGTCCTACATATTCACAGGAGTCGCAGACAGCCACCTCATCTGCACTTAGACACAACAGCAACTACCCCTGCTTGAGGTATATAGCACCTATTTCTAGTGGGCAGACCAAACAACACTTTTTTCCTCTCCTGTATAAAGCCTGGGCAGTCTGTCCCTTTATTCATTCACTGGGCTTGTCCCGCTTTTAAAATTTAAAATGCTTTAAAAAAAATATCTTTGTCCTACAGAGCAATATAGTGGTTGCTTTGTCAGAAATCAAACTGCAATCAGATCTATTTATAATTCTCACTATAGGGCTGAATAAGGCATAGGACAGCAATAGACATTCCTGGACTTATTATAGCCACTAAACAGTCCCTAGGATGACACATGAAACAATTTTTTGTTAATAGCCAACATGCTGGCCACCTCACCCTTCTTCATTACAGAAAACCTTGGATGCATGCATGTAATCAAACATTCAGTGAGATTAGCCTCTCTAACAAATTGGATGTGTAAACCTTGTTTCATAGAGGTGTTTTTGGCCTCACAGACCTCAAGCATTAAACTGGAAGGAAATTCACATTACTACACTGTGCTATTGGGGGACCTCTTTTCATTATCAGGCTCCAAGTCTGTAGCTTTCTGTTTGCCTCATTACCCTCCTTACATTATTACTGACCCTGTCACATACATCATATTCCTCATTTATACACTAGTGCTGATATGAAGATGCCTTAATTTTTGTGAAATAGCCTTTGCTGCTGTAAGTATGCTTGTTCTAGCCCCACCCATAAAACTGGAGGAGACATAATAAAGGAGTAGGAAATAAAAAATATGTTAAAATTGTAGTGTAATTGTTTTTAGTAACAATGATATCCCTTAAGTCAAGATCACTAGTTACATCCTACTTATAACAGGTTCATTCTCTTAAAAATAAAATGAGCAAAGCATTCAGTTCCTTCTCTCCTTAAGAGAGAGACTCAGCAGGAGTTGAAAAAGTATATACTATTCTACACACAAATATGCCCTTAAGAGCTCCAGTGTTCCTAAGCCACACCAAAATCTTGATCCATCCAAAATAAAATGGCACGTTGGAATAGGTTTGTGACTGGACCACTAATAAATAACTTTTGGTATAAATTTATTTAAAGCAAATAGCGCAGGGTACTCATTTATGTAATTGCATGTGCACTTATTTTTGATATTGTGAGATAGGAAATCGTTATTTCTGAGACCAGGGGAAGAAATTTGTCTCTTGTTTAACCTTGCTATAGGATATGCCTATTTCTAATTTATATATCTGATACAATGAGCCTTTGGTTACAAAGCCTCTTGTAAATTGTAATGTGGGAAACTAGCTTGTTTTTGGTTTTTGTTGTTCTGTGTGAATATGTATTCTGAACAGTCTGATGAAAGGCCCCATGTTAATTAGATATTTTGATGTGTGAACGTCCAATATTGAAGGCAGGAACTTTTAATCAAGACTGACTCCTGGATTCTCTGCATTTGAAAACCAGGTGTAGGTCATCACAGAGTTTCTAGAATTTCACATATAAATGTAAATATCGTTAGCTTTGCAATGCATGTAAATTTATGTTTTGCTAAGCAGGGTACATCCTGATTCTAAAAATAGCCTGTATCCAAATCTGTATAAATGCAATGACTTGTATACTGAAATGTATCATTCTGATGTTCCATCTGACCTGACCACTGATACCTTAAATCAGTGGAACTGTCCTTGTCAGGACACTTGAGCAATAAACATCACTCTGCTTCAAGACCCTGCTTGACAACTTCTTCAATATTGCTCTAATTCTGTGACCTGCCAATTAGACCCTAAAATCTAATCCGTTCTCCGGCTGATTCTGAGGTTTGGACCCAAGCTTTTCCAGTACCACCGCTCTGCCTGCTACCCATGCAGCTCTGGTCAGGGTGATATGCCAGGGAGGATCCATCCACAGCAACCCTGATTCATAGTAAGAGGTTCCGTAGTTACCAGCCCAAGTGTACCAGCACAGGATTACACTAGCAGTGACAGTTACCCAGAAGGAACGTGGTTCTGAGAGCCATAAAGGAGCTCAGTGGTGGCAGCATTGTAAGCCCCTCCTGCCGCGGCAAGAGGGCGCATTTGGGATAACGAAAGGGAACGGTGGTAAAGTAAGCCCAGCCGGTTCCCAGCAACAACAGAGAGGGTGGCATAGGCGGTCCATCCTGTCAGAAGGTTCTTATAATATGTTATGTTATTTGAGACCTAAAAGGAAGTGTGGGGTGGATATTATGGCCTACATAAACAACAGATTACTTAGGTGTTATGGATTTTAAGTTAAAAATGATAGGAGACCTACTTGCTCTATGGCTTTCTTCCACTTCTTCATGGTTTCCAAAAGGCTGCCTTGCCCCCTAATATTATGTTATTTATGACAGAACAGCAAAACAAAGGTACAATCACAACATGATGATGATGATGAACTTGTATTGCTGACTTTTCCCCTCATGCAGGATTAGACAGTTTCTACAATCTACACATAAAACGGAATAGTATACATAGGTAAAAAGAATATATTAAAGTCATTGTAAACTGGAAATCTGCACTAGCTTTGAAAACAAGATTCTTTTAGAAAACATTTTCATTTCATCATATTTTATAATCAAGGTTTGTGATTTTACTAGATTTTTCCTATTGCTTATTACTGCAAGAATTTGTCAGCGTTTGCACTTCACAGAATGCATGCATAATGCAAAATATTTGTTGAATGTGTTTCATACATAGCATAAACTTAGCTAATGTGAGACTGATGAGCCATGCTATTAGAAAAACTAAATGCAAAGTGAAATTTGTGCTTCATTGAAGTGTTGAAAAAGTAAAATGAATGTTTAAAAGTCAGTGTACTTATTTTGAGAACTTTGATTTTGCTATTTTTTCTGCCTTTGTTATTGTCTTCAATTTGTATCCTTCCAAAATAGCAGCTCAGCATGATAACTTGTCAGTTTAAAAAATTAATTGTCACACCCACAGATTCTAATTTTCTTTTCCTTCCTGCATTGCACCTGTAATTTATTGACTTTGCAATTCTGAATAATCTGACATAATTGCTCCTCTTCTGTTTTAATCAGACTTGTGTGCAATTTATGCAGTGCGGCAAACTGAAGGCAGTGTCACATACAAAAGCTATAGCTAAATCAAAAGGAGATAAAGCACTGACGGAAAATTAATATTAACAGACTAGCACATGCTGCAGTGTGCTACAAAATAATTTAATAGAAAATAAATGTTTGCTACAGCATTCATCTAGTTTTAATTAGATAATTTTGTGTCACATAATAATATTTATATGATATAATACTTTTATGGTACTAAAATGATTTTGTATTAGGAAATACAATTTTGAAAAAAAGAACATTGAACTCATTTGGAGAAATGAACTAAACTGTCAAATATACCCTATGCATTATCATCTGATATTATACAAGTTAACCCGTGCATGATACTCATGCATTCTAGTCAAATCAAGCTACTTAAGGTGTTAAAAAGGTTCTTGTCATGCATTTGGGCCATAGCCCAGGCCTCAACCACCAACCACTCCCCACTGTCACCCCCAGGGCCGCCGAGAGGGGGGGGAGAGGGTACAGTTTACCCGGGCCCGGCCATGCCAGGGGGCCCGGGCCGGGCCCTCGCTGCTAATTATTTTTCCCTCTTGCGCTATTTTTTTTAAACTTTTTTTATTTTTTTCCCCGCGGGGGGGGGGGGGGTGTCTTGGGTTTCTTGGGAGCTGGAAGATAAAAAATACTCACGTGATCGCGCGGCGCCGTGTCCCTCCTCTCCTCTCCTCCATTCACACTGACTGCCGGGCGTGACGTCATCAAGTCACGCCTGTCAGTCAGTGAGGAGCGCCGCAGCCAGCATGAAGAAAGAAGACAGAAGAGGAGACAGAAGAGCAGAAAAGAAAAGAAAGAAGTTGACAAAAGGTAAGTAAAGAAACGGAGAGGCAAGGGGAGGAAAACAGAGAGGGACAGTACTATAAAGAAAGGGGACAGAGAAACAGAGGAGGAAAAAAAAGTGGGCGAGAGGAACAGAGGAGGAAAAAAAGGAGAGAGCCACAGGGGAATAAAAAAAAAATTGGGGAGAGAGGAACAGAGGAGGAAAAAAAATTGGGGAGAGAGGAACAGAGGAGGAAAAAAAGGAGAGCCACAGAGGAATAAAAAAAAGTGGGAGAGAGGAACAGAGGAGGAAAAAAAGTGGGAGAGAGGCACAAAGTAAAAAAGAAGGGGGAAAAGCAGCATGGAGGTCGCAGTGTGAGCATAAGGGGGTACAGTGTAGTTGTGATGAAGGGGCACAGTATTGTGTGTGTGATGGCACAGGGGGCTTGTTGCAATGTAGTGTGTGTGAGGTAGGTGGCGGCTAATTAATGGGCGCTATTTTGTTTGTAGGGTGATGGTGGGGCAATTTAATAGTAGGGACTATTAATTTAAGATGGGGTGGTTTGGGGGCTATTGAATCTTGGGGTGAGTTTAGGGAGAATGAGGTCTATTTATTAAATGTGACTATGAATTATTTAATGGCAGTGATGGTTGCGGGAAATAGGTATTGCTGGGGCTGTTTGCAGGAAGGGAAATAGGTTTATTTATTAAATGTGAATAGTATTATTTTAATGTTGGGGCTGGAGGAAGGCCTAATTATTAATCGTGGGTGCTATTGATTTAACGCCGGGGCTGGCTGTAATTTTCTAAATGTAGCCATTTTTTTTTCAAAATAGGTCCTTCAATATTTCTGGATCCGGACAAGCCACAACTAAAGAAACCAGCAGCCACAGGTGGAGAAAGTGAGAAGAACAGGTAGGAGAGAGCAGCACAGTGTGTGAAATGTTGTGATTCTAGTAGGGACAATACCAATTTTTGGTGAATGTTGTGCCCAATGTAAGGTGTAGGCCAAGACTGAACTGTTTGTGTACACACTGCATTGTTTGTATACTACACTGTGGTGGTAGATGTCCTGAAAGTCAGGAGTGCTTGAACATATGTAACGCTCCGCTGAATTGTGAACCTAGTGGTTTTTATGTTAGCCACGCCCCAATGGCACGTTTGTCACGCCCCCAAATGCATGACCACACCTCCCAAATTTTTTGCACCGCTGTTTGGCTAGCCACGCCCCTGAATGTATGACCATACACCCAAAAAATTTTGCGCCGCCATAGGGCGGCGCAAAAATTTTTTGGGGCTTACTTGACTATGAGGGGGGCCCCATGAATTTGTTGTACCCGGGCCCTGAATTCTTCTTGGCAGCCCTGGTCACCCCCGGCAACCACCAACCACTCCCAACTGTCACTTCTCCTTCAAGAAATATATATATATTTTTTTAAATCTTTATAAACACTTTTAACAATTAACAAATTAAATTAACAAATTAAAAACATCTTAGTATACCAAATTTCAGCCCTTTCTGAATTTTTTTTTCCACACACACTTAGAATTTAGTAGGTCAGTGTATAACTCCGCCCAGCAGGTGGCGCGGCAGCTTGGTTTTATTTTTTTCACACACACACACACACACACACACACAGACTGATTAACACACGCCACTAAGCATTTCTGATATTATATATGATTATTTTATATTTTACTATATTATATCAACTTTAAACGTAATAAGTAAAGTATACAAGCCAGTTAAAATATTTGACTGTAAGCAGTTCTGTACTTTCAGATTTGCATAGTCATGTCTTCTTATATAACTTATGCCAGTGTAAAATAAAATGTATCATGTAAATCAAGATGACTAGTAGAATATTCTTAATCTTTTACACATATCATATGTCTGGGAGATCAGGACTGAGGATCAAGATTGTACAAGAAAGAATAGGGCATATATTATAGTTTCCGACTGTCCCTAAGCTCACGGGACAATTTTTCCCTGGAGATGTACACATTTTTTAACCTTGAACAGCAACACAAAAAAAATCCTCTTTTCTTGCATATTTGTCAGGCGCCGCCTGCGATATCTGGGACGGCCGCCTGTGTCCTGAGTTTGGTTGCCTAGTAACCAGACGCGTCACTTCCGCCCGCTCGGCCGCTGCCTACTGCTACACTGAGCGTTCCCATTGCTTAGCAATGGGATGCTATGCTAAGCGCGCTAGGCGCTAATTATGACAGCGCATAGCTCTGATATTCTATTGGCCCATAGGACTATTCAAACCCGCCTGGCGCTCCCCTCCAGTGCCAGAGTTTCAGGTCTACCTGTCCTCCAGCATTTCCTCAGTGTTCCTGCGTACTGCTTGTCTGCCTGTGACCCTTGTGACCTGGATTGCCTTGACTACCCCTATTGGATATGCCTGTGTACCGCGCTTCCAGAACATTACCGACCCGGCTTGTCTGACAACTCTTTCTCGTGCTTTGCTATCTGACTCGTGGAAGGACCGCGACCTGCGTGTCTCCTGCAGCTGAGTCCATACCTCCTTGCGGGGGTCCCTGGTGAATACCATTGGCACGTTAGACTCCACACGTTCCTCCGAGTAGTGCCACAATAGCAGGTACGCTATACCAGTCGTGACAATATTAAATGCAATTCGTTCCATGCATTTCTTAGTATTTGGGCTTTCTCATTAATATTTATTATGTAGGAGTGCTTAAAATGCAAAAAAAAATATGTTGCAATAAAAACAGGAAACATGCCATTATGTGATAATGCTCCAAGGTACTACGAGAGTACATTAATTCAATGCACTGGCTCAGCAGCTAGTTATCCCAGGAAATTATTTTAAATTGTTAGCAAATACGTATAAGACAAATCATAATGTAAACTCACTGTAGTTTAACCAGGGGCAGGCTGAGCTGGGTTGCAGGTAGGCATCTGCCCCCCAGGCCGGTCCCATTGTGGGCTACCTTCGGCTGGGTCACTAGGTCACCTGCCTAATAGGCTGTTTCTAATAGGCTGCCGAGTCTTGCCCCCAGGGCTAAAATTTGCCAACCCTCCCCTGCCCAGACCGGTGCCATAGTGGGCAACCTTGGGCTGGGTCACTTGGCCACATGCATTTTTTTTCCTTTAAAATGCTCCTACTAGGCTACTGAGTCAAGTCTTAACACCCGAGCTAATATTTGCCAGTCCTCCCCTGAGTGTAACTGTAACATATATGAATTTCATGTATCAGGTGATAAAATTGCAATAATAGTCCATTATGGACATAAAATAACGGATACATCACTTTTATTTGGCATGTCAAAAGATGACACACAAATATAAAATACACATGCTGTGCAGCTGATTTGCAGTGATTTCATATGCTTTATGATGTTTACAATTAGCCATATCAAGACATGTGCTCCTCCCAAGGCACCATTGCCAGATTAATTTCTTAATTAGAAACTGTTACCTACTAAACTTTAAAATGCATTGGTGGGCTAGCTCGGTACTGCACTGCAAATAATAGACCAGCATCTACATACATTTCATCACAATGACAATGATATGTAATAACTAGAGATGAGCGCACTCGGATTTCTGAAATCCGAGCCCACCCGAACGTTGCCGATCCGAGTCGGATCCGAGACAGATCCGGGTATTGGCGCCAAATTCAAATCTGAAACTGAGGCTCTGACTCATAATCCCGTTGTCGGATCTCGCGATACTCGGATCCTATAAATTCCCCGCTAGTCGCCGCCATCTTCACTCGGGCATTGATCAGGGTAGAGGGAGGGTGTGTTAGGTGGTCCTCTGTCCTGGTAGATCTCGTGCTGTGCTGTTTAGTTCTGTGCTGTGCTGTTTAGTTCTGTGCTGTGCTGTGCTGTGTTCTGCAGTATCAGTCCAGTGGTGCTGTGTGCTGTGCTCTGTCCTTCTGAGGTCAGTGGTGCTGCTGGGTCCTGTGCTGTGTCCTGTTCAGTCCAGTGGTGCTGTGTCCTGTGCTCTGTGCTTCTAAGGGCATAGTTATTTCCCCAATATTCCCCTGTGTTTAAAAAAATAAAAAAAAGTTATTTAAAAAAATACCAAAAACTAATTTAATTTTTTTTAATTACCACAAAATTTGCACAACCAATCCTGCAGTATAAGCCCATTGGTACTGCAATATTACCAAGTTCACACATTCAGCAGTAAAAGTCCAGTGGTACTGCAATATTACAAAGTTCACACATTCTGCAGTATCAGTCCAGTGGTGCTGTGTCCTGTGCTCTGTCCTGCTCAGTTCCGTAGTGCTGCTGGGTCCTGTGCCGTGTCCTGTTCAGTCCAGTGGTGCTGTGTCCTGTGCTCTGTGCTTCTAAGGGCATAGTTATTTCCCCATTATTCCCAAGTTTTTAAAAAATAAAAAAAAAGTAAAAAAAAATTAAAAATTAAAAATTAAAAAAAATATATATAATTATAACCAAATTTGCAAAACCAATCCAGCAGTATAAGTCCATTGGTACTGCAATATTACCAAGTTCACACATTCTGCAGTATCAGTCCAGTGGTGCTGTGTCCTGTGCTCTGTCCTGCTGAGTTCCGTAGTGCTGCTGGGTCCTGTGCCGTGTCCTGTTCAGTCCAGTGGTGCTGTGTCCTGTGCTCTGTGCTTCTAAGGGCATAGTTATTTCCCCATTATTCCCAAGTTTTTAAAAAATAAAAAAAAAGTAAAAAAAAATAAAAAATAAAAAATTAAAAAAAAAATATATAATTATAACCAAATTTGCAAAACCAATCCAGCAGTATAAGTCCATTGGTACTGCACTATTACAAAGTTCACACATTCTGCAGTATCAGTCCAGTGGTGCTGTGTCCTGTGCTCTGTCCTGCTGAGTTCCGTAGTGCTGCTGGGTCCTGTGCCATGTCCTGTTCAGTCCAGTGGTGCTGTGTCCTGTGCTCTGTGCTTCTAAGGGCATAGTTATTTCCCCATTATTCCCAAGTTTTTAAAAAATAAAAAAAAAGTAAAAAAAAATTAAAAATTAAAAATTAAAAAAAATATATATAATTATAACCAAATTTGCAAAACCAATCCAGCAGTATAAGTCCATTGGTACTGCAATATTACCAAGTTCACACATTCTGCAGTATCTTGTGCTACATATAATGGAGACCAAAAATTTGGAGGATCAAGACCCACTTCCTCCTAATGCTGAAGCTGCTGCCACTAGTCATGACATAGACGATGAAATGCCATCAACGTCGTCTTCCAAGCCCGATGCCCAATCTCGTAGTACCGGGCATGTAAAATCCAAAAAGCCCAAGTTAAGAAAAAGTAGCAAAAAGAGAAACTTAAAATCATCTGAGGAGAAACGTAAAGTTGCCAATATGCCATTTACGACACGGAGTGGCAAGGAACGGCTTAGGCCCTGGCCCGTGTTCATGACTAGTGGTTCAGCTTCACCCACGGATCTTAGCCCTCCTCCTCCTCCCCCCCTACAAAAAATTGAAGAGAGTTATGCTGTCAGCAACAAAACAGCAAACAACTCTGCCTTCTAAAGAAAAATTATCACAAATCCACAAGGCGAGTCCAAGGATGTTGGTGGTTGTCAAGCCTGACCTTCCCATCACTGTACGGGAAGAGGTGGCTCGGGAGGAGGCTATTGATGATGTAGCTGGCGCTGTGGAGGAACTTGATGATGAGGATGGTGATGTGGTTATTGTAAATGAGGCACCAGGGGGGGAAACAGCTGATGTCCATGGGATGAAAAAGCCCATCGTCATGCCTGGTCAGAAGACCAAAAAATGCACCTCTTCGGTCTGGAGATATTTTTATCCAAATCCAGACAACCAATGTATGGCCATATGTAGCTTATGTAAAGCTCAAATAAGCAGGGGTAAGGATCTTGCCCACCTAGGAACATCCTCCCTTATACGTCACCTGAATAACCTTCATAGTTCAGTGGTTAGTTCAGGAACTGGGGCTAGGACCCTCATCGGTACAGGGACACCTAAATCCCGTGGTCCAGTTGGATACACACCAGCAACACCCTCCTTGTCAACTTCCTCCACAATCTCCATCAGATTCAGTCCTGCAGCCCAAGTCAGCAGCCAGACTGAGTCCTCCTCAATACGGGATTCATCCGAGGAATCCTGCAGCGGTACGCCTACTACTGCCACTGCTGCTGTTGCTGCTGTTAGTCGGTCATCTTCCCAGAGGGGAAGTCGTAAGACCGCTAAGTCTTTCACAAAACAATTGACCGTCCAACAGTCGTTTGCCATGACCACAAAATACGATAGTAGTCACCCTATTGCAAAGCGTATAACTGCGGCTGTAACTGCAATGTTGGTGTTAGACGTGCGCCCGCTGTCCGCCATCAGTGGAGTGGGATTTAGAGGGTTGATGGAGGTATTGTGTCCCCGGTACCAAATCCCGTCGAGATTCCACTTCACTAGGCAGGCGATACCAAAAATGTACAGAGAAGTACGATCAAGTGTCCTCAGTGCTCTAAAAAATGCGGTTGTACCTATTGTCCACTTAACCACGGACATGTGGACAAGTGGTTCTGGGCAAACGAAGGACTATATGACTGTGACAGCCCACTGGGTAGATGCATCCCCTTCCGCAGCAACAGCAACAGCTGCATCAGTAGCAGCAACTACAAAATGGCTGCTCGTGCAAAGGCAGGCAACATTGTGCATTACAGGCTTTAATAAGAGGCACAACGCTGACAACATATTAGAGAAAATGAGGGAAATTATCTCCCAGTGGCTTACCCCACTTAGACTCTCATGGGGATTTGTGGTGTCAGACAATGCCAGTAACATTGTGCGGGCATTAAATATGGGCAATTTCCAGCACGTCCCATGTTTTGCCCACACCATTAATTTGGTGGTGCAGCATTACCTCAAGAGTGACAGGGGTGTGCAGGAGATGCTTGCGGTGGCGCGCAAAATTGCTGGACACTTTCGGCATTCAGCCAGTGCCTACCGCAGACTAGAGGCACATCAAAAAAGCATGAACCTGCCCTGCCATCACCTCAAACAAGAGGTTGTGACGCGCTGGAACTCCACCCTCTATATGCTGCAGAGGATGGAGGAGCAGCAAAAGGCCATTCAGGCCTACACAGCCACCTACGACATAGGCAAAGGAGTGGGGATGCGCCTCAGTCAAGCGCAGTGGAGACTGATTTCCGTGTTCCGTGCAAGGTTCTGCAGCCATTTGAACTTGCCACACGAGAAGTCAGTTCCGACACTGTCAGCTTGAGTCAGGTCATTCCCCTGATCAGGCTGTTGCAGAAGCAGCTGGAGAAAGTGAGGGAGGAGCTGGTAAGCCATTGCGATTACACCAAGCATGTAGCTCTTGTGGATGTAGCCCTTCGTACGCTTTGCCAGGATCCGAGGGTGGTCACTCTTTTAAAGTCAGAGGAATACATTCTGGCCACCGTGCTCGATCCTCGGTTTAAAGCGTATGTTGTGTCTCTGTTTCCGGCGGACACAAGTCTACAGCGGTGCAAAGACCTGCTGGTCAGGAGATTGTCCTCTGAAGAGGACCGTGATATGCCAACAGCTCCACCCTCATTTTCTTCCACATCTATGGCTGCGAGGAAAAAGCTCAGTTTTCCCAAAAGAGGCACTGGCGGGGATGCTGATAACATCTGGTCCGGACTGAAGGACCTGCCAACCATTGCAGACATGTCTACTCTCGCTGCATTGGATGCTGTCACAATAGAAAAAATTGTGGATGATTACTTTGCTGACACCATTCAAGTAGACATGTCAGACAGTCCATATTGTTACTGGCAGGAAAAAAAGGCAGTTTGGAAGCCCCTGTACAAACTGGCTCTATTTTACCTGAGTTGTCCCCCCTCCAGTGTGTACTCGGAAAGAGTTTTTAGTGCAGCGGGAAACCTGGTCAGTGAGCGGCGAAGGAGGTTGCTTCCTCATAACGTTGAAAAAATGATGTTTATAAAAATGAATAATCAATTCCTCAATGAAGTACAGCACTGCCCTCCAGATACTACAGAGGGACCTGTGGTTGTGGAGTCCAGCGGGGACGAATTGATAATGTGTGATGAGGAGGAAGTACACACTGTAGGGGGAGAGGAATCAGAGGTTGAGGATGAGGACGACATCTTGCCTCAGTAGAGCCTGTTTAGTCTGTACAGGGAGAGATGAATAGCTTTTTTGGTGTGGGGGCCCAAACAAACCAATCATTTCAGCCAAAGTTGTTTGGTAGGCCCTGTCGCTGAAATGATTGGTTTGTTAAAGTGTGCATGTCCTATTTCAACAACATAAGGGTGGGTGTGAGGGCCCAAGGACAATTCCATCTTGGAACTTTTTTTTTTGCATTATATGACCAATCAACAGTCGTTTGCCATGTTCAAAAAGTAAAACCAAATTTAAACAAATTCAAGAAATTAAACCAAAAGTAAAATGCCCTGTCATAATTTAAAACAAGAGGTATTGACGTGCTCTAAAACTACTGTATTGTTGTTTATATTTTATAAACACTACACTTGAAAGCTTGAGTCTTTCAATAAAAAAGTAACTGTCCATTGCACGAATATTTGCAACAGGGACAATTTTAGGGTTAAGAAAGTCAACTAATAACACTTCGACGCTGTCTGTCTTTATAAACACTACACTTGGAAGTTGGAGGAGGTATTGTGGCCCCGGCACCAAATTTACTACCGGGGCCACTCCACTGTGCAGTCCATATTTAGGTGTATCAGATATTAAACAACGGTGACAGTTGATGCCCAATTTTTTAATTATATTGTGGCCTCGGTACCAAATTGTGTACCGGGACCACCACACTACGCAGTCCATACCCTTTTTTGGTGGAATTCTGACCCGTGGAGGGTTTTTTAATTATATTGTGGCCTCGGTACCAAATTGTGTACCGGGGCCACCACACTACGCAGTCAAGATAGATAGATGCGTATCATAGATAAAGTACATTCAGTGGTGTGGGGCAAATTGAAAAATATTCAAAATGCACTGACATTATCAAAAACAAGAGGTTGTCACACGCTAAAACTCCAACATGTATATGATGGAGAGGATGGAGGAGCAGCCGTATGTGCAGTTTAATGCAGACCTGTTGAAGGTTTTTTATATATTTTATTGTGGTGCCCAGAGCCCACTCCTCTACGCAGTCCAGATACATTTATTGGTGCGAATCATAAAAGTTCAGGGTTTTTAATATATATTGTGGTGACCCACTCCTCTACGCAGTCCAGGTACATTTATTGGTGCGAATCATACAAGTTGATGGTTTTCTTATTATATATATTGTGGTGACCCACTCCTCTACGCAGTCCAGATACATTTATTGGTGCGAATCATAAAAGTTCAGGGTTTTTAATATATATTGTGGTGACCCACTCCTCTACGCAGTCCAGGTACATTTATTGGTGCGAATCATAAAAGTTCAGGGTTTTTAATATATATTGTGGTGACCCACTCCTCTACGCAGTCCAGGTACATTTATTGGTGCGAATCATACAAGTTGATGGTTTTCTTATTATATATATTGTGGTGACCCACTCCTCTACGCAGTCCAGGTACATTTATTGGTGCGAATCATAAAAGTTCAGGGTTTTTAATATATATTGTGGTGACCCACTCCTCTACGCAGTCCAGGTACATTTATTGGTGCGAATCATACAAGTTGATGGTTTTCTTATTATATATATTGTGGTGACCCACTCCTCTACGCAGTCCAGATACATTTATTGGTGCGAATCATAAAAGTTCAGGGTTTTTAATATTTATTGTGGTGACCCACTCCTCTACGCAGTCCAGGTACATTTATTGGTGCGAATCATAAAAGTTCAGGGTTTTTAATATATATTGTGGTGACCCACTCCTCTACGCAGTCCAGGTACATTTATTGGTGCGAATCATAAAAGTTCAGGGTTTTTAATATATATTGTGGTGACCCACTCCTCTACGCAGTCCAGGTACATTTATTGGTGCGAATCATACAAGTTCAGGGTTTTTAATATATATTGTGGTGACCCACTCCTCTACGCAGTCCAGGTACATTTATTGGTGCGAATCATACAAGTTGATGGTTTTCTTATTATATATATTGTGGTGACCCACTCCTCTACACAGTCCAGGTACATTTATTGGTGCGAATCATACAAGTTGATGGTTTTCTTATTATATATATTGTGGTGACCCACTCCTCTACGCAGTCCAGATACATTTATTGGTGCGAATCATAAAAGTTCAGGGTTTTTAATATATATTGTGGTGACCCACTCCTCTACGCAGTCCAGGTACATTTATTGGTGCGAATCATACAAGTTGATGGTTTTCTTATTATATATATTGTGGTGACCCACTCCTCTACGCAGTCCAGATACATTTATTGGTGCGAATCATAAAAGTTCAGCGTTTTTAATATATATTGTGGTGACCCACTCCTCTACGCAGTCCAGGTACATTTATTGGTGCGAATCATACAAGTTCAGGGTTTTTAATATATATTGTGGTGACCCACTCCTCTACGCAGTCCAGGTACATTTATTGGTGCGAATCATACAAGTTCAGGGTTTTTAATATATATTGTGGTGACCCACTCCTCTACGCAGTCCAGGTACATTTATTGGTGCGAATCATACAAGTTGATGGTTTTCTTATTATATATATTGTGGTGACCCACTCCTCTACGCAGTCCAGAAAGATACCTCGTTGCAACGTTTTGGACTAATAACTATATTGTGAGGTGTTCAGAATACACTGTAAATTAGTGGAAATGCTTGTTATTGAATGTTATTGAGGTTACTAATAGCATAGGAGTGAAAATAAGCCCAAAAACTTGATTTTTAAACTTTTTATGTTTTTTCCAAAAAAAATCCGAATCCAAAACCTTAAATCCGAACCGAGACCTTTCGTCAAGTGTTTTGCGAGACAAATCCGAACCCCAAAAATAATGAAAATCCGGATCCAAAACACAAAACACGAGACCTCAAAAGTCGCCGGTGCACATCCCTAGTAATAACATCTATGACCAGCCTTTGCAAATGCAGTCCCTGTTCTATCCATTATTATTTTCTATCCTCGCCCTCTATGGTTCTCTCTCCTAAACCTCCTTTCCATCCTGCCCTGTCGGGTTTTCTCTCCTCTCCACTCACTATGTATGTCTCTCTACTTTTTACTTTGCACCACATCAAGTTTCTTTTTTTTCTCCCCCTCCTCTCTTCTCACTCCTCTCCTCTCTCCTCAGCAGCTATCTTACCCAGGCAGCAGTGCCCTTGGGCTAGCTACTGAAACCATGATGTTAGGTGGCCCCCAGAAGTGCAGACCATGCACAATGGATTTAACAAGGTGCTGGAAACATTCCTTAGTGATTCTGGTCCAAAGGTGTTCTATTGGTTTGAGATCTGGTGGAGGGCATTGGAGTAAATGTAACTCATTGTCATGTTTGTGGAACCAGCTTGTGATGACATATACTTTGTGAGTTGGTTCTTTATGCTGCTGGAGGTAGCCATTAGAAAATTGGTAGACTGTGGACATATAAAGGTAAGCCCACGGTCAGCAACAATACTCAGATAGGCTGTTTCATTTAAACAATGATAAATTGGTATTAAGAGACCTAATATGTGCCAAGAAAACATTTCCCACACATTTATACCATCACCAGCCTGCACCATCGACACATGGCAGGATGGATACATAAATCTATGTTGTTTATGGCAAACTCTGACCCTACCATCTATGTATCACTGGAGAAGTCAAATTCGTCAGACCAGGTGATTTTTTCCAGTCATCAGCTTTCCAGTTTTGGTAAGTCTGCATTTCAACTGTAGCCTCAGTTTCCTGTTCAAAGCTGACAGGAGTGGAACCCAGGGTAGTCATCTGCTGCTGTAGCCCATCAACAGGTTCAATGTGCTGAGAGATGCTCTTCTGCATACCACTGTTGTAATGCATGGCTATTTGAGTTACTGTCACCTTCCTGTCAATTTAAACCAGTCAGAACTATAGTAGACTGTTGTGTGTGAAAATCCCAGGAGATCAGCAATTTCTGAGATACTCAAACCACCTCATGTTGCACCAACAATTATTCCACGGTCAAAGGCACTTAGATTACATTTCTTCCACATTCAGGTTTTTGGTCCAAACAACAACTGAATCTCTTGACTATGTCTGCATGCTTTTGTGCATTGAGTTGCCAGCACATGCTTGACTGATTAAATATTTGCATTAACAAACAGGTGTACAGATAGATGTATCTAATAAAGTGGCCACTGAGTATATAGACAGATATAGATATATGAATGTTCAAGGAGAAGAAGCACTCAGTACTTACATGCATAAACAGATTCACTTTTCCGGATCCATAAAAAAAAATATGTGGATTCAGTTTTCATGTCATAGAATAGACCAGCTCAAGTATACAGTCATGGCCAAAAGTTTTAAAAATGACACAAGTATTGGTTTTCACAAAGTTTTCTGCTTCAGTCTTTTTTAGACCTTTTTGTCAGATGTTTCTATGGTATACTGAAGTAAAATTACAAGCATTTCATAAGTGTCATAGGCTTTTATTGCCAATTAGATTAAGTTTATGCAAAGAGTCAATATTTGCAGTGTTGACACTTCTTTTGAAGACCAGTGCAATTCACCATGGCTTGCTGTCACTCAACTTCTGGACCACATACTCACTGATGGCCGCCCATTCTTGCCTAACCAATGCTTGGAGTTTGTCAAAATTTGTGGGTTTTTGTTTGTCCACTTACCTCTTGAGGATTGGCCATAAGTCCTTAAGGTCTGGGGAGTTTCCTGCCATGGACCCAAAATTTCGATGTTTTGATCCCCGAGCCACTTAGTTATCACTTTTGCCTTATGGAAAGGTGCTCCATCATGCTGGAAAAGGCATTGGTCGTTAACAAACTGTTCTTGGATGGTTGGGAGAAGTTGCTCTTGGAGAATGTTTTGGTACCATACTTTATTCATGGCTGTGTTCTTAGGCAAAATTGTGAGTAAGCCCACTCCCTTGGCTGAGAAGCAACCCCACACTTGATTGGTGTCAGAATGCTTTACTGTTGACATGACACAAGACTGATGGTATCGCTCACCTTTCCTTCTCCAGACAAGCATTTTACCAGATGCCCCAATAAACCTGATAGGGGATTCATCAGAGAAAATGACTTTACGCCAGTCCTCAGCAGTCCATCCCCTGTACCTTGTGCAGAATATCAGCCTGTCCCTGATGTTTTTCCTGCAGAGAAGTGGCTTATTTGCTGGCCTTCTTGACACCAGGCCAGCCTCCAAAAGTCTTTGCCTCACCGTGTGTGAAGATGCACTTACACCTGCCTGCTGCCATTCCTGAAAAAGCTCTGCACTAGTGTTGCCCCGATCCCACAGTTGAATCAAGTTTAGGAGACGGTCCTGATGCTTGCTGGACATTCTTGGGCACCCTAAAGTCTTCTTCACAACTATTGAACCTCTCTCCTTGAAGTTCTTGATGATCTGATAAATGGTTGATTTAGGTGCAATCTTAATAGCAGCAATATCCTTGCATGTGAAGCCCTTTTTGTGCAAAGCAATGATGACTGCACGTGTTTCCTTACAGTTAACCATTGTTTAAAAGAGGAAGAACAATGATTTCAAGCACCACCCTCCTTTTAAAGCTTCCAGTCTGTTCTTCTAACTCAATCAGCATGACATAGTGATCTCCAGCCTTGTCCATGTCAACACTCTCACCTGTGTGAAGGAGAGAATCACTGACCTAATGTCAGCTGGTCCTTTTGTGGCAGGGCTGAAATGCAGTGGAAATTTTGTTTTTGGGATAAAGTTCATTGTCATGGCAAAGAGGGACTTTTAAATTAATTGCAATTCATCTGATCACTCTTCATGACATTCTGGAGTATATACAAATTAGCATCATAATAACTGAGGCAGCAGACTCTGTGAAAAATAATATTTCTTTCATTCTCAAAACTTTTGGCCATAGCTGTATAGCCCTTCCTTCTATTCTTAGCTTCCATTTTAAAAGTGATACCATATGGATATGACGTTTGCAGCAATTCTGTGCTAATAAAGTGGCTTATAGATGGTTGGATAGGGACGAAAGAGGCAATGTATGTTAAAAAAAAATTGATTTTACTGCACAAATCTTAACAGTTTTATTTACAGATCAGTCTGCTGGAATTGTTTGTTGAGAAATTAGCTGTGTAAGAGTGAAGAGCAGACAATTAGTGACTATTGGTTGTAATAGTATATTAGTAAACAATTAGGAGGGGACAAAATATATTCTTTCTTGCTTTTAAAATCAAAGTGTTTTAATCTGATGGCAGTTGCGCAAGGGTTAGCACCAGTGAACTATTTAGTGGACAAAAAACAGGTTGCTGTTTGACTGTGAGCAGCACCCCCCCCCCAAAAAAAAAACCCCCGCCAACATCAGTATTTCTTTCTTTTAAAATACCAATGGCCTGATTCATTAAGGAACTTGAATTAAGAAGTTTCTTATTTAAGTCTCCTGGACAAAACCATGTTACAATGCAAGGGATGAAAATTAGTTTTCTGTTTTGCCCATAAGTTAAACACTGACTGTTTTGTCATGTAGCACACAAATACTTGACATCTTATTTGTACACTGAAATTTAAAGTTGATACTTGTGTGCTTCATGAAAAAACAGACAGTATTTAAATTATGTGCAAAGCAGAAAACTAATTTTCACCCCTTGCATTGTTACATGGTTTTGTCCAGGTGACTTAAATAAGAAACTTCTTAATTTAAGTTCCTTAATAAATCAGGCCCCAAGTGTTTAAATCTGAAGCAATTGTGTGAGGGGCGGTATCAGTAACATCTGTACTACTAAGTTGCCAAAAATCAGGGTACTCTTTTACTCTGAGCATATATATATATATATATATATATATAGCGCTTGTAAAGTCTAAAGTGTGTTTAAAGCAATTGTGTAAGACCGGCATATATATATATATATATATATATATATATATATATATATATATATATATATATATATATATATATATGTGTGTGTTTCTATCTATCTAATATATATATATATATATATATATATATATATATATATATATATATATATATATTCTTGCTTTTAAAATTCCAAGTGTTTTAATCTGAAAGTAATTTTATTACTGATATCTGTACTACTAAACGGCAAAAAAACAGGGTGCTGTTTGACTGTGAGCAGCTTACTACAAAAAAATACATTATAAATATATAATTCTTGCTTTTAAAATCCAAATATTTGACTGTAAAGGCAATTGTGTAAGGGGCAGTATCAAATCTGTACTAGTAAGCGGCCAAAGGAAATGACCTGACATTGTGTGCTAGCAATATTATGCCAAATGCATGAGAAGGGGGATGATGATGCTAAAGACGCTACTGATGCTGAAGGCGATACAATTATCCAGTTGGCTGTCATGATAATGTAGTATTTTGTTTGACCATTATGGCTTGTCCATATATCCGTAGTTAAGTGTATAGTTGGTACAATGGTATTTTCTAGGGACGGAATGACTTTTTGACTTTTTGCAAAAGTGCTGTTTGGGGAAATGGAATGTGGAATTTGGTAGCATGGACACATCATCTCAACTAATCTGCTAAAACCTGATGCACTAATGGTGGAAATTGGACCCACATCCAATGTTAACATAGCTGTAATTGGTTTAGTGATCCGCTGTGCAACAGAATGCTGGCTGTCATACTTGGTTTCTCTTGGAAAATTATTGTTTTACAGACAATTGTTGTTTAGAACTAGAGATGCTCACTGACACTCGTGTTTTAGTTTTGGTTTTTGATCTGGATTACCTTCGGGTTTTGGTTTTGCCAAAACCGCCCTTGAGTGTTTTGGTTTTGGTTTTGTTTAGCCATTTTTTACAAAATTCCATTTTTTGGGCTAAAATCACATAATTTAGATACTATTTTGTACCTACATTATTATTAACCTTACTAACACTAAAGGGATGTCTGCCTCTCAGGACATTCATGCACTCCCGGAACCTGTGCCGATATGTCCACTGCCCCTTCTGCATCACCAGAAGGGAAACAGCACAGCGTTTTTTTGGGGACTGCCCCACTGCACAGGCACTATTGGATGCCTTGGAACATGAACACAAGGACAGTGTGCCCAGAACTTGCCTTCCATACCGTTCGGTATTTTATGGATTATTTCCTGGGACCCACATCATTGGGGAAATCCAGGAAGCCTGGAGCCTAATGAACTGCTTTATGGATGCTATTTGGCTTGCCAGGAATCACCTCATCTTGAAAAGGGAGAAGATGATCATCCAGGACTGTCGCAGGCTGATCCACAGCCTACTAAGAGACTATAACACCATTGACAGTCCTGAGTAAGAGGAAGATTATTAATTTTCTGTCTCCCTCTTCTCATTCTCCCCCTATGTGTCTGTTTATTCAATATAACACTGTTGAATTTGCCTGCAAATTCTGCAGACAAGCCTGCTTGTTTTTCTCTTCATCATTGACTGTTAGCAATGGAGCACTCACCTTTGGGTGTATATTAGACCCTACACTTATTAGTACAAATTCAGAAAAATACAGTTTAATCACTGCTAGACCCTCCCTAAACAAGCTAACAATAGGCCTGTTAGAGTACTGACAGAAACACACATCAGTGCCAGGAAAGATTAATGGTTCAAGATGGAATTGTCCTTGGGCCCTCCCACCCACCCATATGTTGGATCTTACAAAGGGCATGCACACTTTAACAAACCAAGCACTTCAGCAACAAGGACTGCCACTTTTGTGGCTGAAGTGCTGGGTTGGTTTGGGCCCTCACTAAACCAGCTATCAATGCCCTAAAGGCATGTTAGACCAACAGTACTGTAAAATGAATTCTACACTGTCAAGATGTTATCATCATCTTCAGCATCATCCTCACCCTCATCAGTGTATACATCATCCTCACAGACTATTAATTAATCTCCGCTGGAATCCGCCATTAGAGGAGTGTCAGTTCTTGGATGTATTTGACAGTAAAGGCTTTCCTCGTGGAAGATGTAGTTCATTTTGATGAACATCATCTTTTCAACATTTTTAGGAAGTAACCTCCTACAGTACGTCGATCACAGACAAGGTTCCCGGCTGTACTGAAAACTCTTTCTGAGTACACACTGGAGGGTGGGCAGCTTAGGTATTGCAAAGCAACATTGTACATGGGTTTCCAAATGGCTTGTTTTTCCTCCCAGTATGGAAAGGGACTGTCTGACATTTTGATTTCAATTAACACTTGAAAATAATCCTCCACCATCCTTTGCAGAAAATACAGCTTTTTTTATAAGGGTGTATATGAGACCCCAAACACGTTGTAGTGCAAATTCAGAAAAATACAGTTTAATCCCTGCTAGGCCCTCCCTAAACAATACAGTGCTATATTAGAATTTCAGCACTCACAAAATACAGGTTTTTTTTAGAAGGTGGTATATGAGACCCCAAACACTTGTAGTGCAAATTCAGAAAAATACAGTTTAATCCCTGCTAGGCCCTCCCTAAACAATACAGTGCTATATTAGAATTTCAGCACTCACAAAATACAGGTTTTTTTTAGAAGGTGGTATATGAGACCCCAAACACTTGTAGTGCAAATTCAGAAAAATACAGTGCTATATTAGAATTTCAGCACTGAGACAATTCAGCTTTTTTAGAAGGGGGTATATGAGAGCCCAAACACTTGTAGTGCAAATTCAGAAAAATACAGTGCTATATTAGAATTTCAGCACTGAGACAATTCAGCTTTTTTAGAAGGGGGTATATGAGACCAAAATACATTGTAGTGCAAATTCAGAAAAATACAGTGCTATATTAGGAGTTCAGCACTCAGACAATTCAGCATTTTTAGAAGGGGGTATATGAGAACCCAAACACTTTGTAGTGCAAATTCAGAAAAATACAGTGCTATTTGGATTTCAGCACCCAGCAAATACAGCTTTTTTATAAGGGGATATATGAGACCCCAAACACTTTGTAGTGCAAATTCAGAAATATATAGTGCTATATTCGGATTTCAGCACTCAGCAAATACAGCTTTTTTATAAGGGGGATATGAGACCCCAAACACTTTGTAGTGCAAATTCAGAAAAATACAGAGCTATATTAGAATTTCAGCACTCACAAAATACAGCTTTTTTAGAAGGTGGTATATGAGACCCCAAACACTTTGTAGTGCAAATTCAGAAAAATACAGTGCTATATTATAATTTCAGCACTCAGAAAATACAGCTTTTTTAGAAGGGGGTATATGAAACCACAAACACTTTGTAGTGTAAATTCAGAAAACTGCCTGCTCTATTCCTGCTCTATACTGTGACCTAACCCTTCTCTGTCCCTCTCTCAAATCGCGCTAGATCGCCGTGGAGGCCTCTATTTATTGATTTTAAAACTTGCGAGACCCGAGATCCGACGACATCACAATGACTTTTTGCCTCGTTTTGGAATCCGAATAGGCGCGAGAGTACTGAGTCAACCCGGCTCGGTACTCGGATCCCCGAAGTTTGGGTGGGTTCAGTTTCAAGGAAACCGAGCCCGCCCATCTCTATTTAGAACTTTGAAAACTCTTCCTGGTCCCTGTCTGCATAGAAGTTTCACCCTCCACAGCAGCTGTAATGCGCAAGGATGGCTCTTGGGAATCAGGGATTGCATTATGGGAGTCAGTTTGCATTTGAAAATTGGATGCTGGACTACAAAATAA
The DNA here is from genome assembly GCF_038048845.1 of Mixophyes fleayi. Classification (NCBI taxonomy): domain Eukaryota; kingdom Metazoa; phylum Chordata; class Amphibia; order Anura; family Limnodynastidae; genus Mixophyes; species Mixophyes fleayi. The sequence goes on along the minus strand of NC_134404.1, from coordinate 169,720,974 downwards.
TAATGAGGAGGTTGATGATAAAGGTATTGATGGTAAAGATTGCATTATGCTAGCTGATGCTGGACTGCTTGTTACTATGCATGATTTTCCACCTTTTTATAAAACAACTTAAATTAAATAATGTAACAGGGAAATTGTAAGCTTGCAAGCTTGGCCTTCATACGTGTCTACTTGTCTCTATTGACCAACATTGTTTTATTACTGTGTTCGCTCCCAATTATAATTGCTATGGAATTTTCTGGTGCTATATAAATAAATTATGATGATGATGATGAAGGGGGAAGGAGGTGCCTAGATGGTCAATGTCCCTATCTGTGCTTACTGTGGCATCACAAAGGGTTGGGATAAAAATATTTGCACACTAAATAGGTGTATTTTTTTGATCTGTTGCTCAGGCAGGACAATGTACTTATCATGGGCATGAGGTAGTACCACTGGTGGCTGACTTACTTACATTCACAGTGGTCGAAGTGTGCCAGTATACAATGGTATACCATACCGCCACTTCTACCACTGCTGTCAATGTGCAGCCTGTCACAGCTATGTAATGTGTGGCAGCGCACCCCCCTTCCCAAAAGCAGCCTGGGCTGGGAGGACAGGGGGGCAACTGCCCCCGGGGCCAGTTTCATAGAGTGGGTCACTGGGCCACCTGATTTTTTTTTCTTTAAAATGTTCCTAATAGGCTGCTGAGTGGAGTCTTGCCACCCAGGCTAAAATTTGCCAGCCCTTCCCTGTCCCTTCTCCCCGCATATTACATAGATGTGCAGGCTGCACATTCACATATAGAGCTTTGGACTTTTGAAACTGTTTGTACCTCTGCAGCTCCCATACTTAGCTACAGAGGAAAGTTAAAGTATCCATTCCATGTACATACCATTTACTCTCACCGAGTGATCAGAAAAGTCAGTTGTCTGCACATTTTCTCAGGGCTGTTTCGGAGGCTGGAACAGAAGTTGCAGGTAACGGGGAAAATACTGTCTCTCGGGGATGAAGTACATAGACAGTGAAAAATGTAGTAGAAGAAGATGACTCATGATAGTGAGAGTTGTGAGCGAATTCTGCCCAGGGAAGCAGAGTTGACCAATCGTCCGGAGAGGAGGATACTGTTATGGCCTGATGCTTTTCTGCACCAAGTCCCTACAGGTGCAGTTCTGCGTTTTCCCCACTAGTAGCCGCTATGTGGATTGTGTGTCCTCACTCAGCTGTTAAATGTTATGCTGATCAACAGACCATAAAGACTGACCCGTGGCAATCATTCCCTGCTGGTTCATTGTATGTGTTGCAGCTCTGGATCATTGTGGTGTGTTACAGCTCTGGATCTCTGTTTATGTTGCAGCTCTGGATTTTGCTATTTCGGCTTACCTGGCTTTTGGACTCTGACTCACTCTGCTTCTCTGGAACCTGGCAAGTTTAAGAGACTTTGTTTTGAATATTATTCCTGGACATTTTGTTTCATGCCTTGCCTGGCCCTTCAGCCACTGAGATCCAACCCTGCCTGTATTATTTACAATACAGATTTAAGTTTACTATCATCACTGTTTCTGTGCAAAAATATTGTTGAATATACCAGAGAGCCGCGACAGATACATAGACTCTTTCTGTCTGACCATTACATTGTGGATGGTATGAGGAAGAGACGTTCAATTTAACTTGGAGGGCTTTACACAAAGAACACCAGAATTTAGCCACACACTGAATTCCTCGGTCAGACACGATCTCCTCAGGACATCCATGTAAGCGGAAAATCTCCTCAATGAAAAGTTGGACAAGTATAGGAGCAGCTGAAAGAGTGGGATGAAGTGTGCCATTTTTGAAAATCTGTCAGCCACTACCCATATCGTATTAAAGGTGTTAGAATTCAGCAGATCAGTAATGAAATCCATGGATATGTGGGTCCATGGACAGGTAGGAATCAGCAGGGGTAGTAGCAAATCTGCTGGAGCTTGCCTGGAACTCTTATGTTGAGCACACTTGGAACATGCTGCGACCAGAGCCGGATTTAGACCTCATGGGGCCCTAGGCTAGATACTGGTTTGGGACCCCCTCCCTGAAAAAATCCATAGCACTATAGTTTTTTAGCATAACATATACCCCTATTCAGGGGCTGGCTGGCAGACTTTAGCCCGGGGGGGCAAGCATATAGCACTGGCCCATAAGTAGCGGCCCATTTTTAAATGGTGGTCTCACCGCCGGCCCTGGGAGGGCCCTCTGGGGACCGCTGGGCCCTAGGCAATTGCCTAGGTTGCCTAGTGGTAAATCCGGCCCTGGCTGCGACGAACAGTTCAACATCTCTAAGAAGAGAAGGTCACCAATAACGCCTTTGTATAAGAGCATGTGTCTTCTGCACGCCAGCTTGTCCTGAAAATTTAGAATAGTGCACCCAGTGGAGAAGTTTCTTGCATAGGGGTTCTGCCACATAAGTTTGTCGTGGTTCAGAAGGTTTGGAATCCTCATTCTCAACTATTGACCATGACAGGACATCTGCCTTACAGTTCTTAGAGCCAGGATGGTAGGTAACATGAATGTCAAATCGAGAGAACAGCGCCCAGCGAGACTGACGAGTGTTTATACACTGTGCAGTCTTCAGGTACAACAAGTTCTTATGATCCGTATAGACTGTCACTGGATAACGATTCCCTTCCAGCAAATATTGGCATTCCTCTAGAGCCAACTTAAAAGCGAGCAATTCTTTGTCTCCGATGGCATAATTCCGCTCAGCTGGGAGAAATTTCTTAGAGAAGAATCCACAAGGATGCCATTGTTCATTGGGAGACTTCTGGGAAAGTAAGGCCCCCCACACCAACCGAGGAAGCATCAACCTTCAGATAGAATGGGTTGTTAATGTCAGGTTGCAAGAGGATAGGAGCCAAAACAAATGCTTGTTTCAATTGCTGAAAAGCTGTATGTGCTTCAAGAGACCACTTAGTAGAGTTGGAACCTTTTTGGGTTAAAGCGGTAATAGGCGCTTCTACAATAGAGTAGCCTCGAATAAACTTTCGGTAATAGCGAACCCAAGGAAACATTGTATTGCTCTCAAGGTTGAGGCCAATTTATAATGACTTGTACCTTGTCTGGATCCATGCTAACTTGCCTTTACAAGCCAGCAGTCAAGTCAAATTTTAGCTGTCAAGTCGCCAATTTCTGGCGAGTTGAAAAAAACGGACTTTAATACATTCACCCCTTAGTGTTAAATGCTGTCTTCCACTCATCACCTTGCCTAATCCGGATCAAATTATAGGCGCCACGGAGATCAAGTTTGGTAAAGATGGTAGCTCCCTTGACCCGATCAAAGACTCCTGTGATGAAAGGCAGCGGGTATCTGTTTTTTACAGTAAGTCCCCCATAGTCTATACAGGGACGAAGGCCGCCATACTTTTTTTTAACAAAAAAAAAATCCGGCCCCAGCAGGTGAAGAAGATGGGCGAATGAAGCCCCTTTTTAAATTCTCCTTTATATATTCAGACATAGCCAGTGTCTCAAGAACAGAGAGAGGGTAAACCCGTTCACGGGGAGGAATCTTCCCTGGTATCAAGTCTATGGGGCAATCCCAGACCCTTTACTGAAGACATGTATGAAGTCTCGGTAGGGCACAGGAATAACAGCAGTCTCTATTTGGAGGTATTGCAATGAGGCAATATTTTCTGAAGACAGGTTTTAGTGCATTTCGGGCCCCAGGAGAGCACTTGGGGAGAAGAACAGTCAATACGGGGGTTGTGGCGTTAGAGCAATGGGAAATCAAAAACAATTGAATTGGTGGCCTCGGGAATCACTAGAAATTGAATGATCTCAGATTGCAGGACCCCTACCTGCAAGGTTACTGCAGATGTTAGGCAGGAGATGGTGCCACCAGGGATATGACTCCCATCTACAGCTGTTAGAAAGATGGGTGGAGACATCTGGACCAGAGGAAGGGCTAACTGCTTGGCTAACTGAGTTGACATGAAGTAGCCTGCAGCTCCTGAGTCCAAGAGAGCAGAGATGTGCCCATAATTTTGAGACAGTCTCAACGTCAAAGGGAGATCACAGTCTCTATCTTGAGGAGGACGAACAGTAACTCCTAACCCAACCTCCTTACTGTTGGTTAGGAGGTGGCCTTTTCTGACCTCTGGGAACAAGATTTCAGATAGTGGCCGAAAGCACCACAGTAGATGTAGAGTTTCTGCTTGACCTTCCGCTCACGCTCAGAGGGCGAGAGCTGGGCCCTGCCCAATTGCATGGGTTCTCCTTGAGGGGGAGAAGGAGACTGGATTGAGGTGTCTGACGTGGCTTGATATACTCGGAACCCCTTTTGTCTAAAAAAAATTCTCGGAACCTCAGATCTATACGATTGCACAACCTAATCAGTTCATTCAGGTTGGTGGGCAAGTCTTGTGTGACTAACCGATCCTTAATGTGGTCGGTCGTACTTGGCTGGCCTAGGGAGAACCAACTAAGACAGTGGACCTGGTACAACATTGACACTGGTACTCTCTGAAGGGATTTGTGTAGGTGTCTGTGTCAATGCGGTCTGTAGGTTTGCCATACAAGCAGATAGCTCTTGCAAATATATCATCACTTGTTCTTGAGTAGTTTCTTGTTGTTCTATGCGTTCAACACGGCTTTGGACTTAGTCCGCCCTTGGGGTATGTTCCCCTGTCGGATCCATTGGACCAGTGCAAACTGTCACAGCAATAGGGTTTCTGGGATCCGTCTCGGGACCCCCCCCTGGGGCTAGCTGTGGCAGGAGTATAGTGGAAACTTGGAGGCTGGATGAATGCCTTGCTCATGGAGTTTGCTCTAATCCCGTATACTGGAAGGTAGGAGGAGGAATGCTGGACTGGACTCCGAACTGAAATAAATGCCTGGAATCTGGAGCTGATAGACTGGAACCTGGATGAAGGAACAGGGGCGACCTGAACATACGACCAGACTCTCAGTACCTCCAAGAACTCTGAGACTCAGGCCAATATAGTACCACAACTGGGACTGGGAAGACTCAGAACTCAGGCAGAGGATATATAAGGGTGGCAACCTCCTGAACAGACAAAGCCTGGAACTGGCCCTGGGCAACTCAGAACTCAAAACCTGGCTTAGGCCTGGAACTGGAAGTCAGTACCCCAAGACACAGAAATGGCTCCAGAAGGTGGATAACTCAGAACAACAACCTACTACCCCAGATAGCCAGTATGAGAGACAGGAATAGATTGATTAGAGGAGGATCCACACAGAAGATAACAGCTGGAATCTGTACACAAGCTGATAGAATGAAGGTGAATCCACATGAGGAATAAATAACCAAAGTATTTATTTCAGCAGGCAGAATGAAGCTGAATTCACACAGAGGGTTAATGGTTTGCAGCTCATATAACAGCATACACAATGAAGCTAAACTCACTCAGAGAGTTAATGGTAAAAGTCCAAATAACAGCATACACAATGAAGCTGAACTCACTCAGAGAGTTAATAGCAGAAATCCATAGAACAGGGTGAAGCTGAATTCACATGAAGGATGATGGCTGAGATCTATATACAGCAGACAGGATTAAATCAGCAACCAACAGCAACTTTGGGAGTATGGAACCAGGAACTAGGAAAGTGTTGCACTGGCAATTTGCTGAGTGTAGTCTTATAGTTTGCAGAGGAAGCCATTTGGTGGATGAGATTAGGTGTTCAAACTCAGCAGGATGTTAAGGAAATGTCTCACCCAAGACGGCAGCCTCCAGTGCTGCATACAGAAGTCACGCTTTTCCCAGGATAGAATGCTGAATTCGACAAGGAGGGAGATGTACGGTGATATGGTACCGCCGCGTGGTGTAAACAGGACTAAGACCCCGATTTGTGACAGGCTCTAAGGCTGGGGTCACTGTGTGCGGGTCTCCTCTGCAATGTGTGTGCAGGTCTTCTCTGCAGTCTGTGTGCAGATCATATCTGGAGCCATGCAGCAGGCGTGGGCGCTTGTTTGCTTAGACTGTGGCCCTGACAGCTCAAAGCTGCTGTGTGAACGCAATGGTGGGTTCTTCAGACACTGGCCGGATGTGTTGCAGCCGGCCGCTTTGTCCTTGGGGCTATCCCTGCAGCCTGAGGACTGCAGACACAGCTACATCTGCAGATGTGGCGCAGGAAGTCCGGGCTAGGCCACGAGGCAGGTTGGAGCTCGCGCAGGTGATTGATGCGGCCTCATAAATAGACAAAGCAGGCTAGTTGGTCCCAAAGGTAGAGGGACGACTGCTGCGATCTACTCACAGAGTAGGCTGGGAAAATCATACATAAAGTCCAGGTATGGAAGGACAGGTTCGGGAGCCGAGGTGAGATATGTCTAGGCAAGATGGTGGTCATTAACACTCCCCCATATAAAGGACTTCTAAATGGATGCCTACGTGAAAACAAGATCACACAAGTACATGGAACAGAAATATGCAGAGGTCCTGCAGTATGGGAGCCTATCTGGACTCTGGAATGTTCTTTGGCAACACTTACATTATTACAGAGAAATTATGGTACGTTTATGGAGGTCTAAACAGACAATGGAACTCACTTTTTCTGGTCAACAAATCAGAAAATGGGCCAAGGAAAAGGGAGTACATTGGTTGTATCATATAACTTACTATTCTCAGTCTGCCGGGCTGACAGAAAGAATAGTCTGCTGAAAGAGTAAGTTATGAAAATTACACCACATGATACACTATATGGACAAAAGAATTTTGGCCACACCTGTTAATTATTGAATTGTGGTGTTTCAATCAGACCTGTTGCCAGAGATGTATAAAATCAAGCACCTAGCCATGTAGTCTCCATTTGCAAACATTTGTGAAACAAAATGGGTCGTTCTAAAGAGCTCAGTGATTTCAAGAGTGGTACTGTGATAGGATGCCATCTTTGTAATAAAATGGTTTGTGAAATTTTTTCCCTGCTGGATATTCCATGGTCAGCGGTAAGTCATATTATTATAAAGTGGAGCCGTTTAGGAACAATAACATATCAGCCACAAAGTGGAAGACCACGTAAAATCACAGAGCGGGTCAACGACTGCTAAGGCGCTAAAGCGCATGGTGCGTAAAAGTCCCCAGTACTCTGCTGATTCCATAGCTGAAGAGTTCCGAACTTCCACTGGCATTAATGTAACTACAAAAACTGTGTGGCGGGATCATAATGGAATGGGTTTCCATGGCCAATCAGCTGCATGCAAGCCTCACATTACCAAGACCAATGCCAAGCACTGGATGGAGTGGTGTAAAACACACTGACACTGGACCGTAGAGTAGTGGAAACATTTTCGGTGGAGTGACGAATCTCTGTTTTGCAGTCAGATGGGCGAGCCTGAGTTTGGCGGTTCCCGGGAGAACATTACCTGCCTGAATGCATTATGCCAACTGTGAAGTTTGGTGGAGGAGGGATAATGGTATGGGGCTGTTTTTCAGGGTTTGGGCTAGGCCCCTTATCTCTAGTGAAGGACAATCTTAATGCTTCAGCATACCAAGGTATTTTGAACAATGCTATTTATTACAATAATTTTCAGTAAGAAATAACTGCAAGTACAGAAACAAGATTGAGATAGTGGACCATGAAGAATAAGAGCAAAAGAATAAAGGATAATAGGCGCCTACTTCAATAAAAGCACATACAAATTGATCTTAATGTCCATATAGATATGCCCTTATCTCAGTTCCAAGATTGTAAAGGAGCATGGATAGACTTTTAGGGATAATTAAATCATTAAATTAAATCCCAATATTACTCACAGTACCATAGATGTATATATCATCTCCTCAATCCCAAATCAATAGGAAAGCAGCAGTGTTGTTCACAAGTAATCAAGGGTTCATGGATATTGATATGACATATGTGTAACTTTGGCAATTTGAAAATTTTATATGTTGAGTCATTAATTTTATTGTCTGATTGACGTGAAGCTTTTATACAGTACTGTGGATCTGTATTGATCCAATATATTGATAACTTACTTTTGCACCAAACATTTGCTGCTAGATTTGAAATTAAGGATACACACTTACTAGAAGCAGAACTCATTTTTTTACAAATGGTATTTATCATAGGCAAAATGAGACTGGAGAGTTATGTATAGGATATGTAGAATACAGTAACAGATGATGGTATTGGTGAAGTAACAGATGATAGTGAAGTGACAGATGATGGTATTGGGGAAGTGAAGGCATAAGGCACTGTATTCTTCCCAGATAGCTGTAAGATAGCTGCTAAGAGTGTGAGTGCACGCAAGGTAAAAGAGTAAACATTTACACAGATAGTAGGTATGTGTTTTGTGCATTCTGCCGGCTTAGAGACTTTCCAAAAGCTGTAGGTACCCCGATAGCCCACATTCAAAATGTAAAGAAGTTGTTAAATGTTATTCAGTTGTCATTGCAAGTAGCAGTTATTAAGTGTCAAGTTCACACAAGTAATACTGATCCAATTGCACTCGGTAATAAAAGGACATGATGACGCAAGAGATGTAGTAAGAAGACCATTACTAACATTTGTTCATAGGACACAAATTTGCTGTTGTTTCAATTAATTACTGTTCAGAAATTAATCAGAATGTAAAAGTTTTGTTATCACCAGGAAATGGCCCCCTGGAAGTCAAAGGGATGTGCACAAGATACCAATAGTATGTGAAGAGATGGTAAAAATAGACCAGTGGCTTACCTACCAGCACTGGCAGAAGCAGCCCATGGTCTGACTTGTTAAGGCAAGGACAGTATGTGTAGACTTTTGATGCTGACTTGTGTGTGCCTGGTTTCTCTTCTCATGCAGGTACAATGGCTGGTTTATGCTTTATTTGCCTGAGGAAGACTCCAGGTAAAGCCATATCTGTAGAACCATCACATATCCCTTCTACAGAGGGCCCATATCAGGTAATACAAACTGGCTTCATCCAAATGCCAAAATGTTGTAATCTACAGTATGTACTAGTGTGTGTTGTCACGTTTTCTAGTTGGGTAGAAGCGTATCCAGCTGCAAGTTGCACTGCATTATTTAGAGCAAATAAATTGACACAAGAATTTGTGTGTAGGTATGGTATTTCACAAATAATTGAGAGTGACAGGGGTACACATTTCATTAGGCAAATTTTTCAGACAATGTGTACTTTGTTAAGCATAAAACCTTAGTTTCATACACCTTGTAGACAACAAGCAAGTGGTAAAAATGGAACAATTTAATGGTATAATCAAAAATAACCTCAGTAAAGTGATGAAGGATACAGGGATGGTTTGGTTAGCGGCTTTACATTTATTATGGCATAGCATTAGAATCACTCCCAGACTTCCATTCAATCTGTCAAACCTTGAGATTTTGTTTGAAAGACAACCAAATATTATTGTCAGCCCACAAGAGACTAAAATGCACTCAAGATGTAATTAAGTATCTGATTGAGGTGAGCGAGCAGTTACAAAATCAAGAGACTTTGAAACTGATTGTACCACAAATGCCTATTGAGAATTGTCGTAAAATTCTGGCAGAAGAATATGTTATGGTCACAATTTTTTTAGTTGTCTGGCAGATCGATGGGAAAGAACACAACATTGAAAGTTGCTGAAAGTGATAGACAATAAAGATTTGGAAGCAGTTATAACAAATTTGTTTCATGACTCGATAATGATGTGGTTCAGGAAAAAGAATCTGACCCAGAAGACAAAGAATAATATCCTCATTTCTGTTGCCATCGCTATGTGTTCTTTGATTTTTATAACTTATATGATTTTTCATGGACATCTCTTTAATGAAGACATGATGGAAAGATCTGGTAGTGGTTCTGAGGAAATGGGAGCAAATAGTCATAAAATGGAGAATCAGCACTGTCTTCAGCATTCATTCTACTCACAACTAATAACACATACAATAATGTCACATATAATGGTAGAGTTAAAAGACCTGTAATTGGAGATGAACCTGAAGATTGTGGTTAGAAACTGCCAGCTGACATGTGTATATGTCAATATTGTGATAAAGGAGGACCCAGAACATTTGTTTTAACTAGAGATGGTCACTGACCCCCGTGTTTTGGTTTTGGATTCGGTTTTGGATCTGGATTACCGTCGTGTTTTGGTTTTGGTTTTGGTTTTGCAAAACCGCCATTGCGTGTTTTGGTTTTGGTTTTGGTTTTGTTTGGTTTTGTTTTGCAATTTGTTATAAAAATTACATTTATTGGTGCTAAAATAACATAATTTAGGTATTATTTTGTAGCTACATTATTATTAACCTCAGTAACACTAATTTCCAGTCATTTTTTATTCAATTTTGAACACCTCCTATGTCACAATATGATTTTCATACACTTGAAAAGAAAAATTGCTGCAGTTCTTGCCAGTGATAACAAAAAGGCCATTGTCATGCCTGGGCATAAGACCAAAAATCCACCTCTTAAGTGTGGAATTATTTTTACACGAATCCTGGCAAGAGTTGTCTATCCATTTGTAACATTTTGAAAGCCACACTCAGTAGAGGTAGGGACCTTAACCATCTGGGATCCTCATCCATGTTTCGTCATTTTTCAGCGAGTTATTGGCAAACTGTTGGGAAAATCAGAAACTTTGGTTAAAAAAAAATTAACAACAAGCATTCCAGCATAATCTACCTCCCTTCTCTCATCTACATCCCAGCACCTGCAATCTTCCCCCCCAACAATTGGCAAGTAAACAATCCTCTGCAAGAGGAAGCAAGAATGAAACCTGTCACCCAGTCGCAAAGCGGATCACAGACGCCCTGGGTACTATGCTAGCGTTAGATCTGTGTCCAATGTCCACTATTAATACAGTTGGTTTAAGACATTTAATTGAGGTGTTATGTCCCTGTTAGCAAATGTCATCACTATACCATTTTACTAGAAAAGCTTATTCTCTCCTGTACCGGAAAGTTCCTAAAAATGTCATTATTGGGTGACAAAATGGTATTCTACCCACTGTACACTTAACCACAGATATGTGTACAAGCGGAACTGGGCAAACAAAAGATTATATGACTGTGAAAGCCCACTGGGTTGGTCTTTCGCCTTCCCCAGCATGGACAGCAGCAGCATGTACCCAGGTGCATCACATTTTTGAGAAGTAGGCTACTCTGTGTATCAGCAGCTTCACTAAGAGGCATACAGCTGACAAACTGTTCCAAAAACTAAGGGATGTCATTGAAAGATGGCTAATCCTGCTTGGAGTCTCCTGAGGATATGTCATTTCTGATTACGACCCCAATATTGGTCCAGCATTACAGCGGGGCTGAATTCCATCACATTTCCTGTTTTGCACACACTATCAACTTGGTGTTACAGAACTTTTGAAAAATGACATGCAGGAGATGCTGTTTGTGTCCATAAACATTTAGGGGCATATTCAATTAGCTTTTTGATTCGCGGTAACGCGCGTTGCCGCGAAAAGTGCGCGTTCTTGCGGGTATTACGGTACCGCATTAACGCGGATTTTCGTTCGCAACCCTATGGGCTGCGAACGAAAATCCACGTTATTGCGGTACCGTGTATTACGTTTCGCGGCTGTTCCGGCGCGTTACCGCGAATCCAAAAGCTAATTGAATATGCCCCTTAGGGTCAATTTGTGGTTTCTGCAACAGCATGTAGGAGAATACAGCAGCTGCAAGAAGACTAGCATTTGAGGGGAATATACTTTAGTCCAGCGAAGTAGTTACCTGTGAAGAAAGTGCAGACACAGTTAGCTTGAGTCAAGTGATTGCCTTAATAATAGATTTTGAAAAGGTGCTACATAAAATTATAGTGTGCAATAAAACAAAGTAAATGTGCTAACTATATTTTAATTGTAGATGAAATACTTAATTTTCTTTGCAAGGATCCCAGACTTATCAACATCTTGTTGGGACGTCTTCTCCTTCAGTTTCTCTGGCAACTGCTTGTAATAAAAGAAATTGCTTTCCCAAGACACCCAGTGGTGATGCAGATGAGTCCGCTAAACATTTTGATATTTGCTGTGCTGTAAAAGAATTGCCCAAAAACCGTGACAGCTCTGCCCTAAAATCAACTAGTCATTCCCTTTGGAAGGCCATTATCAGCAATTACATCATACTACACAGACTTCTATGATATTGGGATATTGGGATGAATTAGTATTGTTGGAGGAAGATTATCACTAAACCCTGCCACCTCTCCAGTTTCGCAATGAGCTATGGTACAATAAAATGTAACTGCAGATTTAGACCAAGACTGTCAGCCCTATTATTTCTATTTCAGCAATTACAATTAGCAATGGAGCAATGGAGCTCTTCTCTTTGGGTGTTACCTATATAACGCAGCACAATTTGCCTGCAAATTCTACAGACAAGCCTGCTTGTCTTCCTCTCCATCAATGACTCTTAGCAATTGAGCACTCGTCTTTGGGTGTATATTACACCCAAACATTATTAGTGAAAATTATGAAAAATACAGTTTAATCCCTGATAGGCCCTCCACCATCCTTTGCATGTTAATAGTAGGATTGGTTGGAATTATGGTCAAGGTCACACATTTTTTTGACAAATCCTTCAAACCAGCCCAGATGTCAAACTGTTGTGGTCTGCCCCCTGCGTCATCCCTGCTTGTGTTTGGAAAGTGCATATTGGTGCCAGAACCTCACATGCCAGAACTGCTCCCACTGGTGCCACACTGCTGCAGGACTTACACAATCAACCGCATCCTCATCGTCGGATACCCAAATCTCCCCCACATCCTCTTCTAAAGACAAAGTGTCATCCTCACTTGGTGTATCACCGGCTACACTCGGGCTGTTCAGGCACACATCAGCAGAACTGCTGAAAGGGCCCTTCTTTATGGGTAGACTAACAGAATGGTCACGATTAGACATCCCACTGTTGGATGGACTCTCCACAGGGATTGTTGTCATTTGTGAATCAGAGCAAATATTCTCCTGTAATGCCTCACTGTTATCTTGCAGCTCGGCTTTGACGCGTAACAGTAGTTGTGCACCAATTGTAGGCTGGGTAACTTTTTGGGATCTGCCACTAATAGCCAAAGGTGAAGGCCTCATTCTCTCTTTGCCACTGCGTGTGTAGAATGGCATGCTTGCAATTTTTTTTTTATCGTCACTTAACTTTTGCTCAGTTACACTTCTTTTTCGCTTCAATACAGTAAAATTTTTTTGGGTTTTTGTTTTTTGCACTAATTTGAAAACACTCTGTTGTTTGACATCGCCTTGGCCAGATGACGTACTGGGAACACTAACATCAGGACTGGTGACAGAACCTGGTTGCTCATTTAGATCATATGTGGACTGCTTTGAATCCATTCTGAGCGCAAACCACTGGGGAGTGCTAAAAATTATTTAGTAGATTCTGCTGACAGTTATGACTTTTGACAGCCAGAAATATTAATGCACAATTAGGGAGGACACCCCAAAAACACTGAGGAGTGCTAAAAATTATTGAGTAGATACTGCTGACAGATATGACTTTTGACAGCCAGAAATATTAATGCACAATTAGGGAGGACACCCCAAAAACACTGAGGAGTGCTAAAAATTATTGAGTAGATACTGCTGACAGATATGACTTTTGACAGCCAGAAATATTAATGCACAATTAGGGAGGACACCCCAAAAACACTGAGGAGTGCTAAAAATTATTGAGTAGATACTGCTGACAGATATGACTTTTGACAGCCAGAAATATTAATGCACAATTAGGGAGGACACCCCAAAAACACTGAGGAGTGCTAAAAATTATTGAGTAGATACTGCTGACAGATATGACTTTTGACAGCCAGAAATATTAATGCACAATTAGGGAGGACACCCCAAAAACACTGAGGAGTGCTAAAAATTATTGAGTAGATACTGCTGACAGATATGACTTTTGACAGCCAGAAATATTAATGCACAATTAGGGAGGACACCCCAAAAACACTGAGGAGTGCTAAAAATTATTGAGTAGATACTGCTGACAGATATGACTTTTGACAGCCAGAAATATTAATGCACAATTAGGGAGGACACCCCAAAAACACTGAGGTGTGCTACAAATTATTTAGTAGATACTGCTGACAGATATGACTTTTGACAGCCAGAAATATTAATGCACAATTATGGGGGACACCCCAAAAGCGCTGGGGAGTGCCAAATATGAAGAAAAAATAATAAACCTCTATCCTCCTCTCTGCACTAGCGATTTTGGTTAGAGCAATTGCAAGAACAATATGGTATTCTCTGTCCCTGCTCTAATTAGCCTATGACTACACCCTGCTCTCTCCCTCTGTCAAATGGCGATGGATTGCTGTGGAGGCGTGTATTTATAAAGTTGAAGTATCGCGAGAACCGAGTCCCGAGATCCGACGACGTCACAATGACGTTCGGCCTCGATTTGGATTCGGAATGGGCGGGAGAGTACCGAGCTGCTCAGCTCGGTACTCGGATACCCAAAGTTCGGGTGGGTTCGGTTCTCGGAGAACCGGACCCGCCCATCTCTAGTTTTAACCAACATCTGATAGACTTTTATCATGGTATGATAGGATGAGCAATTAAACAACTTATTGTTGGATATGTACATGTACACCACGTGGACACCAAAATGTTGGATTGTTGCTAATTCCTTTAAAAGTTGCTTAATTTGCCAGAGGGAAGACCAGTTGCTGGGAAATATAATGAAACCTCCTTACTTAAAATTGTTGCCACATGTATTGACTGAAAGTTTATATGTATACATTTTACAAGTATACAAGAGGTTAAAACCTGGGAACTGAATTGGTTTGGATTGATTATAACCACTTTTACTAGACCTATTAAGGAGAGAAGTGAGCATCTAGGTATATTTGGGAAAAGTCCTTCATTTGAAAATCCTAAATTTAAATACGTTGGACCAATGGGATCTTCGTGAACAGTAGCATCAAATTATTGTAATATAACTTTATAAAATGGTGATTGTAAAGAGCGATTCGAGAATAATATGTATGGAAAGTTTATAGATATTCACTTCACAGATATAGCATATGTAACAATGCCATATATTCTATTATGTATTATATATTACATACTGTACATAACATAGCTTTATCTGCAGTAGACACATGGTTCTTGTGGCTAGATAAAAAAAATGTTTTTCAGGTTTTGAATATGGTTTCAATCATTGTTGAATTCATTAGGAAGATTTATTCTCTTTACATTAGGAACATTATTGAATATCTGAATATCTATTTTGTATTAAAATGTATACCAGTATTGTTGAAATTATGTAAGAAAATATTGATTAGAGAAATTAAAAAAGTTAGTAGTATAGGAAAGAAATGATAGAACTACATGAACAAATAACACAAATAAAACCTCATAAAAATGTAGTATGATAGTTGATGTAACTATCAGATCAAGGAATTGTCAACAGTATTTCTGGATGAAAACAATATATATTAGCATGAAATATATGTACATTGTGTATCTTATTTTATTTGATGTGGTATTTTTACCGCAATTATATTTATTTGTGTGTCGAAGAGAGATGTTAACTGCAGTGGAAGAGTTAATTCTAAGAACAGATGTTTCTAATCAGGATTGTTGGACAAATGCATCCCTCACTTTTTAAAACCCCTATCCCAGATTTGGGACCTCAATGGACTACGAAAAATGTAATATGGCATTTAAATAGTAAAAGAGCCTACAGTTTACAGTTTATAAAAGTAACTGTTTTGTCTCTAAAAGGAAGAATTTCAGATTTGAAATTTGATGATACTATTATCATAGTGCTAGCTTTTATTTTATTAATACAACCTTTTATACTTTTTCTTAAATGTCCTTTATTGCAGAAATTCAATTATTGCTTTTTCAGATGCACACTACATTCTGGCATTCTAGCATCCCAAGCAAGAGTTCCTGCAACAACAGTAAGGTTTCACAACAACACCACGCTTGTAAAACTAGCAGTATACAGAGGGAGCATGCAGTGTTATTTTTAGCCTAATATAAAGGAACATAGCTATATTTTTAACATAGTTATGTAGCTATATTTCAAGGGTAGGAATATGAGAATTCATAACCTCCACATTGCACAGCTCAACCTAACATGGGACTTCACATTTCACAAACCCAAATGCAAAACCCATTGCATAGACCCCACTGAGAAATCTGAATTGCACACCCCCAAGCATAGCACAGACCACCAGCCACACCAATCATTGTGCAGACCCTCTGGATGCCCCAGTATTTCACAGACCACAGCTGCCTATCTTGAGCAAACCTCTCCCAGCATTAGACAGGCCCTCAATGATTTTACCGATCCACCAGCATTGCAGACTACAGTCTCCAAGCACTTCACACAGAAATTAATAGACCAACTCTCGCCCCCCTCCCTTCTGCCACTCACCCTCTGAGTCCCAGCTGAAATGTCTCATTCTTTGAATGCCTATGATCCAAAATTTTGGCTTCACCTAAGTGTGTATTCACTCCGATATGCTGCAATTGACAGGCCATGGCCTCCTTTTCCTAGGCATCCGTGATAACATTGTTTCAATAATCTTACATCACTGTTAAATATTGTGTGCCATGTGCTGGAATAAACAGGTTTGTATATTACAACTTCTTTACTTTGCAGATTCTGAGACACAGCTAGTAATGACCTGATCAGAACTGAATAAAACAGGAAATGATGACATATGGGAACATATCTGTTTCAATGCCAACAAGAGGCACTTACAATAAGAAAAGAACAGCTCACCCAGGCAGCAGAACAGAACAACAGTGGAACCTTCCAGACACACAACAGTCACAGTCTAGACACCACCCCGGTTACTAGTTTAATTTTCCTGCAAGAATCTGTGCTGCTCCACTACAGCATACTTGCCAACTTTCTAAAGTTGACTTCCGGGAGCCTGCCGGGGAGGTGGGCGTGATGGGGGGGCGGGGCTCCAAAATTTGCCTCATTTTCCCGGTGAATCACTGCGTTTTGTATCTAATTCTGCCCACTTCACTAGGAAGTGGGCAGATCCGGGAGATTGCTATACTCTCCCGGGAGTCCGTGAGACTCACGCGAAATGCAGGAGTCTCCCAGACATTTTGGGAGAGTTGGCAAGTATGCACTAGAGTATTGTAGTGCAAAGCATGACCAGCCATACACTAACTTAGTAGTATTTATACTGTTTACACTCTTCACAACATCTCTGTAATTGGCTATTGGTGGCTCCTGCAGCAACATACTTTTGCAAAAAGGGGGAGGGAGGGGCTTTTTAAAGAACTTTTAATCAGCCCAGTTGGCCCATCTGGTTTTTAATTGTTCTAAATTAATTTGGGTGCCATGACATTTTTAATTTTAAAATATGATTCAGGGATGAATAGTTGCCCCATACAACTTTACAGCATTAATCCAGATTCATTGTCACAGGCTTTTTTCCCCTTCTCGTGGGACATTCTCACGAGAATTAGTTTAGTTCCTCATGTTCAGCATCCATTATTAATTCTGCGATCGGCCCCATTCTGCATATTTACAAAAAAAAGTGTAAAAGACCATTCGAACATAGTTTTTATAGGTACTTAAATTTTAAGTTACTGTTATGTTCAGTGGGGGTCGAGGGAGTTAAAAGGAGTCTCTCCAAGTTAAGAAACACAGAATCACAAAAACACATTTTTTATATTTTTAAATATTTATATATTTACTGAACAATATAGCTAGCAGACTAAACTAAGGCAGGATTCATATATGCTACACATGAATGTATGTATACCACTGAAGAAAAAGGGAGGTATATTGCTTATAAGAAGCCCCCCACACCACCTCCAGGAGGTGAGGATTCCATTGGTACCAGTTCATTATTTCAACTGATCTAAACGCATAATTCTATGCTCTGTCAAATATTTCTAGTAATTTGCTTTGCTTTTCAAAACAATGTGATATACTTTGCTTTACTCTGACTAATGGTGCTATTATAAGTATATTAAAGTAGATAACTATTTTATTATCATTATTGCACTGGCATAGTTATGCTTTGGGAAAAATTTGCAGGAGAGAACTTATAATACTGCTAATCTGTTATTGCTTATTACGAAATCATTACAGCACTATACATTATTTTGCAGGATGGCATAGTTATGAGGTTATCACAAAGACCAAGAAAAACTGATTTTTTTTAATGGGTCCTCACTTGGAATGTAATGAAGAATGTAATGGAGTCTGGAATACGCAAGGATGAAGAGGGCCTAGGGAAAGCAAGAGTGGGAAGACTCAGTGAACAGATGGCTTGTGTGCTTCTAGCTAGATAATTTGTTGCATGTACGATAGGCTGTGGCAATACTGTTAGGATTTATTGCATATCAAAATAAATGGTAAACTGGTACTTTAAATTTTAGTATGTAAAACTTCACTCAGAGGCCTGACCCAGGCTACATGCTTACTTACCATACCAATATGCATTGTTAATATATATTACAATATTATTAGTGTATTTCTTAAATTTGAATTGAGGGGCATTTTGAAATAAGATTAGAAGCTGCTAAAATCTTATTATTAGCATACGTTTGAATTGCAAACAGTCAATATTTAATTATACTTGTTTCATTCCATATTTTTATTACAAGAACACGTTTTCCTATCAAATATTTACTTGGAATTACTCTATATATGCTTCTAAGGTAAAGTATTTTGAACTCAGGGAGTCTAAATAAATGATCAATGACTGTCATATGAATAAGATATTACCTCTCCTACTTGAGGCTACTGTCTGTTATAAATCAAATCAGTGAGAGAGTCCCTTGCCTGAGGTGGCAGAAAGAAAAATCTTGTGGCTCACTTCATTGTTAGGTTGTGCATGTAATTTGTATGTGATCGCTTTTGTCCTTTTCCCAGCTTGCTAAATTCACATGCATGTTGCCACAGTGTTCTGGTTCATCTTGCTCACTTTTTTGACAACTGGGGGCGATCATCAGATCAGTTACTTTTGGAGGTGTGCCCTCTTCCTAATCCTACATGGGGTCCTTTTCATTTAGGGAACTGTCCAAAGGCACAAGCCCTCAGGACAGGCTTTTTACACTGCATTGGGTGATTCGGAGCACTGCACTTTGGGTTTCAATAAATTTAAAAAAAATTCAAATGTCAGTAATTGGCACAACTATACAGAAATGGGGGTATTGCTTATAGCAACCTATTAGAACTGTAATTTTTCATTTTTCTAGTTAAGTTCACAAAATGAAAGCAAATTTCTGATTGTACGCTATGAGCTACTGTGAAGACATATGTTTTAATACATGTTATTGTCTGTGAACCTCAATACATAGAATGGCTTCTTTTACAAATACCAATTCTACCCCCTTAAAGTGAAAACATTTGACATGAGCCAATCTCTGATGTCTCAACATGTTCACAGACTGGCAGAATCCTCTAAATATCATTAAATTATATGTCAAACACCTATTTAACTTCAGATTCAGGAGTTTATCACAGATTCATTGAAATATTTACATTATGTATTGACTTTGCTGAGTAATGATATTACAACATTTTAAACATGATAATATAAATTTTCGTAGATTAAATGCCTCATATGAGAGGTGCAGAAAAAAAATAAAGCAAAAAAAAAAATGCTTGCAAGATGGGCATGGGCTAGCAGGGCTGGGGGGCATTTGACCCCCGGGCCAGTTCCATAGTGGGCTACCTTCGGCTGGGTCACTGGGTCACCTGCATTCCTTTACTTTAAAATAGGCTGCTGAGGCAAGTCTTGCCCCCAGGGGTAAAATTTGCCAGCCCTCCTCTGAAAATGGGTATTAATAATCAGGTACTTTCAGGGGTGTAGGAACCTGGAGGGAGGGGAGGTAGGGCAGGGGGGCAGTTGCCCCCCCCCCATGATTTCAGTTGGGTGGGCAAAGACTGTGTCTTTCCTCCACATGAATTTCTTCATGCTATTTTCTGAAGTCATGGTATCTGTTCTAAACTTGTGAAACTTTTAAATTATAGATTGTCTTAGCATAACTAGCAAATGTTCTTTAATCTAGATTGCCTTAGTATATATTTAATACAAATTAATTGATTTGTTCATTTAAAAAACTCGAAGGGGCAGATTCAATTAGGCCACGTTAGTCTAGGATAAATGCGGCGTTAGTAGTATTACCTTTAATACTGTAATATTAACCCAGACTTTTACTTGCAGCCCCCGAGAGGTGTGAGCAAAAAGTGTTGAAATTACCATACCATCGGTATTACTGCGCACTTTTACCATACTAACGGTAATGTGCGCAGGCTGCATTATTCCTAGAATAAAGCAAACAAATTAAATTGCCCCTTAGTGTTCCATTCATAAACATTTAATAAATAACCTGTATTGATGATGAACAACTATTCACTTTACATTTATCCTGAATTTCATGTGGTGCGTCTAGTAACAAACATGAGATACAGCAATTTAAATTTATAGCACAAACCATAACCAGTGAGGCAGTGACTATAGATTTAAAAATACTCCCAATCAAATGAGATAGAAAAATTTAAATTTTTAAGATGAACAATTGAATTTATCTATCTTTCTAACAGCTATTGGGCTAATTGGTAGTTAATATTAATAATAATATTTATTTAATAATGTATAAACACTTTTTTATAGTAAAATAAACAATGAAACTGGGGTTGGCCAACGCCTGAAACACTGACAAAAACTAACATGGATTGGGAGTCTTTGGATATCTACAGTCACTGTTGCAACTGTCATAAAATGAGATACCAAACACAAGAAAAAGGGGATCCAAGCCCTACAGTAGTCCTTGGCTGTTTGCCCCCCCATGAAAAGTTTCATTTTCATACCCCTGGGTACTTTAAAAGTGGGTAAATTAACTATTACCTGCAGCAGACCATTTGACAAGTCCCCTTTTTATGTAATATATTGTTGTATGTAATGTGTCTGATGTATGCTTACCATATATACCACTTCTTTGTAATGGTAATAATCATCAATGTTAGCTGCTTCACAGAAGGTTATTCATTGTTAAAAGTTTCACTCAATGACAAAGCAAAGATGTTAAACTTTGACCGTGCCCTCATGCTTGAAGGTATATCTGAGTGTCCATCATTATTACTATCAGCTTGTATGTCTTTAGAGAAAGAAATTAATCCGAAAATAGAGGGGGAAAATTTGGTGCTGGAAAAAGTTATCAAGCTTAAATGTTTGTCTTTTTCTATATGCAGTAGTTCTTCATAACACTAGTTCTAATCCTGAATTAAACTTAACTTCACTGATCAGTCCAAGTTTGAGGGTATGAAATCATACTGAAAACTCGGTGCAAACCACCCCCACATGAAAGACTCATGCACTTAACTTTACACTTACATATAGGGGGGTATTCAATTGTTCGTCCGGACCGCCGAAAAACTCGCGCTCTAAAACTATTACCGTTAATACGGTAATTACTCGCTGAGATTCAGCTCGCAGCTCTCTGAGTAAATTACAGTATGAACTTTTTTTTTACGTGTAATATTACCGTATTAACGGTAATAGTTTCAGAGCACGAGTTTTTCGGCGGTCCGGACAAACAATTGAATACCCCCCACAGTGTTTGAAAACTAAAGTTACAGGATATATCTTTATGGGCATTTTTTCTTCTAAGGTCTATTTTACAACTAAAGCTCTCTAGTTAGATGGCAGGGTGCTTTAATAATTTAGTGTGCCTGTGTGCAAGAGTAGTGCTTGAGCCCCCCCCCTCCCCACTACTTCTGATTTTTGAATGAAGAGTCAGGATAGAGGGAGAAAATGAGTGATGCCCGCATCACAATGAGAGTGTGCCCAGGACTTCGGAAGCATTAGGCCACCGTGAGTACCCCTTCCTCCCCAAAATAACTTTTCAATGCTACATGCATCTGTTGCTGGTAGTCGCAGCATTGAAGAGCCATCACTTAGTGGCACATATCCCCCAACTGTCCCCAAATTAGGCCAAAGGTGGCTGGACAGATCCATCAAATCTGGACTGTTTTGCCACAATCAGGACAGTTGCAGACTGTGTTGCTCTCTCCTACTTATTCTTGCAGCTTTGACAATCTGTTTCTGCTTTTGATGTCTTAATTTCTGCTGCTACTTGACTGGATCTCGCAATGTTGGAACTCTGTTTTGAAATGGTACAGGTATTATTTACCTCCTGGAAAGCTAAATAATAAAAGAACACTCTACGCCATTTTGCCCCCCAATATTAAATCAATATCACCCACAATTAATAAATAGATCCCCTTAGCCTCACCATTATATTATTAGTTGCCACACTTAATACAGAGAATCCACATTGCATTATAAATAAATAAATAGCCCTTATCAAAAAAAAATTACATTAAAAGTGCTTAATTTAATACAAATAATGAAGCCATATTAAACTAATAGCCCCACCAGCTGTATATATATCTCACTGTAACTAGTTTACCCCCACAGCACCCCCCACCTTCCCTCTAATTCAAAGACTCCCAACCCCTAACAGCCCTGTTTTTCTTCACTACACTTAGGCATCTCCCTTCATCACCCCCAATCCTGTTATTCATCATCCCCATGCTTCATTATCCACCCACCCCTTTTATTTATCATATTTCATCATCCCCATCATCATCAATAATTATTAATATAGCGCCAGCAAATTCTATAACGCTTTAAAATTGTGGACAAACAGCAATAAACAATACTGGGTAATACATACAGAGAGGTAAGAGAGCCCCGCTCGCAAGCTTACAATCTATTTCACCCATAATTTATCATATCCCTTCATCACTGGCCACATCTGTTATTCATTACATCCAACCCCTGTTCACTTACCATGTTGAGCAGATGAAGCAGATACAAGACATGAAGTTCCTGCACCTGATTCAACACTGATAGGCTGGGAACATGTCACATGATGTTATTGTCACTGTAGCACTGGAATCCCATCTTATCAGTAACTGGCAGGGAGAGGACGAGACAATGAGTTTCATCCACTCCCTTGTGACAAAGAAAATAGGTGGTGATGGGCCATGTCTGTAGGTTCAGCTTGGGTCCATAACTCATGAGGCCTTGACACATAGTCCCGTGTGCAGTACACATCCTTCACCCATGGTAGATGCACCATTGCTCAGTAGTTCGGTGGTTAGCAAGAATATGTGCCACTTGTATGGTTTCCTTTTACAATATACCTGTAAAAAGGCAGGTAATAGAATGTTGTATACTGACTTTTTCGTTTATTTATTCTCACACATTTTAAATATGAATGAATGCTGAAAATATGTTTTTATTGGTGTATTAATAAATGTTATACTGTAAATTCACTGAATTCCTAGAGAAAATACTTTCATCCTGCCTTGGCAGCCACAATCTGCTTGTGTATGCCCTGGCACTCAGGGCCAACTGGAACCTGTAGGGCCACAGTTTGTTGTAGTAATCCATCTTGCAGCAGTTATGCTAGGTTATGATATTCCAACAGCACAATGTGTTAAGTTATTTTAAAAACCTCTGCAGCTGTTCCTGCAATCAAGGCCACTATTTAAACCAGATCATAGTCTATTCATTTTGTGTTGTCTGCCTGGATTGTGCAGCAACTTGGGTTTCTCTGTTTCAGATCCTGGCTTCTTGCCCTGCTGGTGAATTCTCTGGTGTTTTATGTTGCCTGTCTTGGTCGTCTATATTTTTCACCTCCTGTATCTTCTGGCCAGCTGTTGATGTTCATATTCTCTTGTCTTAGACTTTTGAGTCAAATAGTTTGATGAAGTTGTTTTAAATCAATAAATATTGGTTGTTATATTTTCCATTGCTGTTGCAATTCGCAAACAGTGGCGAACAAAGCTTATATACGCAATCACATAGGAAAACACAATACATACACTTACATTTACACTCACATCTGTAAGTAGTTCACCTTTAATAAAGTTTCCATCTCACATTCTTTTATTATTAAGACTTAGAGATTTATTGCATAAAGGTAAACCTACATTAAAGATATTTATGGTTCAGGTCCTAAGAAACGTATTGTGGTTGGTCTTATATTAATCCACATTTCACCAGCAGGAATCCTATATCATCGGAGAAGCGACTGCATATTGAGGTTGCAAGTTATTATTAGTATAATATTAATTCACAAAGATAATCTGTTACTGGGTTAGTTTAAACCAGATTTTCTGTGGTTCCCTGAGGCAAGACATGTACACAGCTCTTGGAGTGATTTGCCCCGTCTTTGGAGAAGCATTGTTTTACTGACCTATGACCTGCATTGTACTGGAACAGCATAGACCCTGAACCAATGAAGAACTATCTTAGCATTATCTTTGTGTACATTGTGACATCATCACTGTTTTTTTTTTTTTATTCAAACTGTATAAAAAGTTACTGGACAGTAGCAGTCTCTCGCTCTCACCACACAGACATAAGGACTGAATGACTGTTACTGGATCCAGTGTGTGTATCGATTATACTCTTTGAGTTTTGGAACCACGGTAATCGCATTGGACTATTTTTTATCTATGACGATAGTTACCGACATTACACTGCATTTTTTCAGCAAGCAGCTGTCATTGTACTTTATGTTTTTGCATACTGCCTTGCTTGGTGTTTTGTACTCACTTGCATTTGACTAATAAATTCTTGTTATATTTTAACACATGTAATAAACATCAGAAATCCACATTTCTTTGTGCCACATTTCTAACCCAACTGTCTTTGGCTAACCGTAACTTCAAAAAGGGTAGAAAAACAACAAAACAACTAGCAATAAATCATATGCATTCATGTTATTAGGAGACAACGTTATTATTATATGCACTTTATTGCATACTTGTCAACATTAGCCAGCTGGCATCTGGGAAGAGGTGTGCATGTGGGGGCGAGGCTCAGTAAATTGCATTTATTTGGGCCACAAGGAAGTGTGAACCGCGTATTAAGCCCTGCCCCCGCCTCTTAATTAATGATGGGAACTGGAACCAGGAGGTTGCCCTGTTCTCCTGGGAGTCCAGGAGAACTCCCAGAATTCCGGGAGTCTCCCAGACATTTCGGGAGAGTAAGCAACTATGCTTTATTGTAGCATAGAAAACTTTAGGCAGTCCTTTTGCCATATGATTGACTTGGTTACCCCTCCTGGTTATTAATTGCTGGAAGAAGTATACATCTGGCAATAGATCAAGTGCGAAAACATTTGCTGTAATAAAAAACAAACTTATGCACTTACAGTTTGGCAGATGTTTACTGCATTGAGAACTTTTGGTAACCCCAATTGTTAGTGATATCTTTGTAATTAGTGCATGAAACAATAAAAATAAATTGGTCAAAGAAACATTCATTGCAAATGAATACATTATTGTGAGGTAAGGCACCTGGTAAAGTAATTAATCTGTTAAGGTCACCTTTGCATTATCTGTAATAATGCATTACATTAATTGATTACTTTAATATCTATCCTTCTATTTCAAGGACATAATTATTTAACAACTATCTTCATAAAGCAATTATAAAGTTATTTATTTATTATAATAGTGAAGTTGTGTCCTTACTATATCACATATCAGAGAAGTTTAGCCTACAATCCACCCCAAAAATTATGCTACTATATTTTCCTATGGTCATGTTGTTTACAACTGGTTATTTAACTATAAAACCCAAAGCAAATAAAGCTGTATCGGTTGTATATTCAAAGAATGTGTCCAATGTAGTTGCTTTATGTCTATCCCAGGGAACACATGGTTCAGCCAACAGGCAGCCCACTTAATTGTATCAGTGGGCTCATTTAATAGTAGTACAGGCAGTCCCACGAGATGATGCTGTCATCATCACGCAAGCTCCGCATTGGAAGGACCAGAGATAAATGTAAAGAAACACAAGCCGAACCTCACACAGAACACCGCCGGCTCTATCGCAAACCCGCCCCAGTGACAGGAAATTTTTTCAAGTTCTAAAAATAAAAAGCGCAAATAAAGAAAATAAAAGAATGCTGGCTTCAGGTTTTAGACAGCAGCTGCCGGCTCCACATGTTGCAGCCGGAGGGCCCACCAGTTACTACGGCCCCTCACAACAGTACCCCCCATAGCTGCCTGATGATGGCCCTGGATATGGATACAGATGCAGTTTTGATTTGTTGTCTTTTATAAATCTTAAAAATATACGTGTTTATAAACAAACCCTTTTGTTATCAGAATGATTAGGAGGGCAAGTAGACCACGGGCGTATATTTTATAAATGTATGTTACAATTGCCACCTATTACGTTTGTATTTTGCCAGTAACAAAATAAAATATAGATTGAGTGTTTATTTGATACTGTGGAAGATTATTGAAAATAGCAACCAAGTGAGTCCAAAATGGAGAGTTTACTGAAAACCAGTCCTTTTTTGGACTTACTAAATATTGTGGGTAGTGCTGACTGTATTCACTTCTGGTGGGCTTTATCATATTGCATTTGTGGCTACACAAACACTGTTTAGCTACGTAGCCTACCACCATGTGTATATTTATTAATGTAAATATGAATGCAAGAAGAAATCACAAAAGCAAACAATTTGTACAAAAATCTGGACAATAGTCTAGACCTTGAGTCCAGTTTTAGAGATTATGGTAAACTGCTGGAAAGCAAACTTTAATGCTAGAGTCACTTGAACACTATTTAATCTTATCAGTTATACCATGGGGTGTTACATATCTTAAACTGCCCTACTCCTGGACTAAATGGAATAGGAGATTAAATTAATGCTCATATACACTTATCAAAATAATGATAAAATGAAGGTTCACATCACTATAATGGTTGAGAAAGAAATAGAGCAACTTCATGTAATTATTTCACTATACAAAGATCCTTCTCAATATGAATAACTTATCCAAGTCTTTATTTTACACATAATAGAAGAACAGAATACAAAAAAAGACAAATTCAACAGGGACTATAATGCTTATTCAAAGAATACAATAAGAATTTTGGATATCTCTAAGAAAATTAGAAATTACAGCATTACCATGGAGTTGTTCTTTTTAAAAGCCACTCATATTCTAAAACATGTGCTGGACATAAAATAACCCAGCATCTCACAATTGCATAGCTCACATCAAAGTTACCTTTAAGTCTATTGTGGACACCTTGGTAATACAGTACTACCGACTGACTTCAAGTATTGAACACCACAGCAACGTGAACACCTGTAGCAGTGTCCTCAAACACACCTACTGAAGCCTTATGCCTCACTGTCCTCCACGTCTTGCTACACACAATAGATTCAGCCCTTTACAAAACTCAATCATCACTAAATGGTTTGTTAGACATTGCATGGACAGTAGCAACAAGTCTTTTTCAGTCTACTTCCAATATGGAGGAAACAAAAAAATCATTAACCTCCTTTTTCTAAGACACCACACACAAACATTTTTGGATTCAGATTTTATACAAAGAAAAATAAATCTCAAAGCAAAATAAGTTTCAGAGGAGGTGGAAAAACTAAATACCAAGAAAAAGACCTGGTGAACAAAATAGTTAAAACTGTTGTATTTTCAACCTAACTGTTGCAATTTTAACTATAGATGGGTGGGCTCGGTTCCGCGAGAACCGAACCCACCCGAACTTAGGCTATCCGAGTACCGCTCGGCTCGGTACTCTCCCGTCCGCTCGGATTACAAAACGAGGCCGAACGTCATCGTGACATTGTCGGATCTCGGGGCTCGGTTCTCGCGATACTTGAAAATCATAAATACCCGCCTCCACAGCAATCCATCGCCATTTGACAGAGGGAGAGAGCAGGGTGTAGTCACAGGCTGATTAGAGCAGGGACAGGCAATACAATTCTGATTCCAATTCTGCTAACAATCGATAGAGAAAAGAGGAGGATAGAGGATTTGCATTAATATTTCTGGCTGTCAAAAGTCATATTTGTCAGCAGTATTTAAAACATTTTGTAGCATTACAAGTACGTTGGTCTTGGATTCTAAGCAGTCCACATATGAGCAGAATCAGCAACCAGGTTCTGTCACCAGTCCTGATGGTAGTGTTCCCAGTACGTCATCTGGGAAAGGTGATGTCAAACTACACAGTCTTTTGAAATCAGTCAAAAAAACACACACCAAAATTTTTTTTACCGTGTTGAAGCGCAAAAGAAGCGTAACTGAGGAAAAGTTAAGTGCCGATAATTTTTTTTTTTTGCCAACATGCCATTCTATACACGCAGTGGCAAAGAGAGAATGAGGCCTTCACCTTTGTCTATTAGTGGCAGATCAAAAAATGTTACCCATCCTACAAGTGGTGTAAAACTACTGTTACGCGTCAAAGCCAGGCTGCAAGATAACAGTAAGGAATTAGAGGATAATGTTTGCTCTGAATCACAAATGACACCAATCCCTGTGGAGAGTCCATCCAACAGTAGGATGTCTAATCATGAGCATTCTGTTAGTGTACCCATAAAGAGGGACCCTTTCAGCAATTCTGCTGATGTGTGCCTGAACAGCCCGAGTGTAGCCGGTGATACACAAATTGAGGATGCCACTTTGGAAATAGAAGAGGATGAGGGGGAGATTTGTGGAGGTGACGAGGGCGCTAATGAGGATGTTGATGAAGATAAGGTTGATTGTGTCAGTCCTGCACCAGTGGCAGCAGTTCTGGCACGTGACAAGAAAAAGGCCATTGTCATGCCAGGCCATAAAACCAAAAAATCCACTTCTTATGTGTGGAATTATTTCTACCCCAATCCAGGAAACAACTGTATAGCCATTTGTAGTGTATGTCAAGCCACAGTCAGTCGAGGGAGGGACCTTAACCATCTTGGAACCTCGTCTATGTTACGCCATTTAACGAGAGTTCATGGCAAAGTGTTGGGAAAAGCTGAAAGTTCTTCCAAAAAAATTACAAGTACTCTATCATCAGCTAGGACCCTCCGCTCACCGACATCCCGACGGCTACAAAATATACCCACCAAACCATCCTAATCAATATCCTCAGTAGCACTCGGAGTTAGCCATGCATCCCAATTATTAAGGCTGGATGACTCCTGCACTATTATTGATTCCTCTGAAGAAAGCGCTAGTTCCACTGCTGTTGCTGCTGCTGGGGGTGAATCGTCAGCCCAGAGGAAGACCAAGAAAAAGAGCAGTCCTACATTTCAACAATTAACTGTGAAACAATCATTTGCTAGGGGAAGCAAATATGACAGCAGTCACCCAGTTGCCAAGCGAATCACAGACGCCATGGCTGCCATATTAGTGTTAGATCTGCGTCCAATCTCCACAATAATGCAGCTTGTTTTTCACAGTTAATTGAGGTTTTGTGTCCGCGTTACAGAATTCCATCGCGACACATTTTTCCCATAAAGCTATTCCACAACTATACCAAAAAGTGTGTACAAATGTAGAGATTGCACTAAAAAATGCCATTCTGCCCACTGTCCACTTAACCACAGATATGTGGACAAGTGGAAGTGGTCAAACCAAAGACTATATGACTGTGACACCCCACTGGGTTGGTCATTCACCTTCACCAGCAGGAGCAGCAGCAGCATGTACACCACTACGTAACATTTGTCACAGGCAGGCCACTCTTTGTATCACCGGCTTCACTAACAGGCATACAGATGACAATTTGTTACGCAAACTAAGAGATGAGATTGATACATGGCTTATACCACTTGGACTCTCCCCAGGATATGTCATTTCTGATAACGCCAACAATATAGTGCGAGCATTACAGCTGGGTGATTTCCAGCACATTCCCTGTTTTGCTCACACCATCAACTTCGTGGTGCAGAGCTTCCTATGAAGTAACCGTGAGGTGCAGGAGATGTTTTCGGTGGCCCGTAAGATTTCAGGCCATTTCAGGCATTCGGCCACAGCCTGTAGGAGATTGCAGCAGCTCCAAGAGCAGGTTAACTTGCCCTGCCACCAACTTAAGCAGGAGGTGGTAACTAGGTGGAATTCCACCCTGTACATGCTGCAGAGGATGGTGGAACAGCGCAAAGCCATCCAAGCGTATTGCACAAGCCATGACATTGGGAAAGGAGGGGGCATGTATTTTAGTCTTGCACAGTGGGGAATCCTTTCAGTGCTGTGCAAGGTGCTGTGATGTGTAAAGTGAGTGCAGATTCTGCTAGTTTGAGCCAAGTCATTCCTTTAATTAGACTATTGGAAAAGCAGCTTGAGAAACTGAGGGAGGAGATGAAAGCAAGCAATTCCGCAAAGTATGTTGTCCTTGTCGATCAAGTACTTAATTCGCTTCACAATGATCCTCGAGTTATTAAAATCTTGCGCTCGGATCAGTACGTTTTTGCCACTGTGCTTGATCCAAGGTTTAAGACCTACATTGAGTCTTTGCTTCGAAATGAACGAGATGTGAACTTTTGCAAAGAGCTATTGCTCAGCAAGTTGTCCGCTGAACTGGGCCTTGGTTTGCCGACGTGTCCTCCTTCAGTTTCTCAAGCAGCTGCTGCTCGTAAAAAATTGAAATTTCCAAAAAAAAGCAGGGAGGACGCAGAGGGCAGACCAGAACAGTTTAACATCTGGGGGTAAATGTATGAACATGCAGGTTCTTCAACACCCGCGTGTTCAGCGTGTTCGGCGATTAAATTTCAAGTGGCGCTGTATTGTAAAGGGAAGTTTCCCTTTACAATGCAGCGCCGCTTGAAATTTAATCCCCGAACACGCGGGTGTTGAAGAACCCGCATGTTCATACATTTACCCCCTGGGCTGGTTTGAAGGATTTTTCTAAAAAATGTGTGACCTTGCCCATAACTCCATCCAATATGAGTATTAACATGCAAAGGATGGTGGAGGATTACTTTCAAGAGGTAGTTGATATGGAAATGTCAGACAGTCCCTTTCCTTACTGGGAAGAAAAGCAGGCCATTTGGAAACCCATGTACAAACTTGCTTTGCAATACTTAAGCTGCCCACCCTCCAGTGTGTACTCTGAACGAGTGTTCAGCACAGCAGGGAACTTCAGTAATCGCCGTAGAAGTTTACTTCCCAAAATTGTGGAGAAAATGATGTTTATAAAAATGAACTACATCTTCCACGAGGAAGGCCTTCACCATCCAAGACATCCCAGCACTGACTGTTCTCTAATGGCAGATTCAAGCGGCGATGAATTGATAGTCTGTGATGATGACGTACACACTGATGAGAGTGAGGATGAAGCTCCAGATGATGACGATAACATCTTTTTAAAACTTTCTATGTAAGTGTAGGGTTCAATCTACCCCCAAAGAGGAAAGGGACTTGGGGCATTTCCATATCACGTACGGTCTTGAAAGGCTGCTGTTTGGGCAATTTCTCCTTAAGGGTAGGGTGTCATAGACAGAGTGACCGCAAACTGTCTTTCTCCATTTCTCTTAATATTGTACAGTCTATAACGGCTGAATTTTTTGGTATTTTATACAAGTGGAGGGGGGCCTAGAGAGACCGAAACCAAACTGGCTTTCTCCATTTCAATTAATATTGTACAGTCTATAACAGCTGAATTTTTTTGTATTTTATACAAGTGGAGGGGGGCCTAGAGAGACTGAAACCAAACTGGCTTTGTCCATTTCTTTACATATTTAAGTATAAGTGTAGGGTGTAATATACATCCAAAGACGATGGCTGTATTGCCAATATTCATAGATGGAGAGGAAGACAATCTGGTTTGTGTGTAGAATTAATGAAGGCCTACCAGGAATTACACTGTTTTTTGGATAATTTATTAGCTTTACAATTACATTACTTATCCTAGAAACAGGTGGAGCACTAAATTTGGTTATTTTAGGGCCAAAAACATTGATTTTTAATGAAAATAGCAAAACAAAACCAAAGAAAACCAAAACCAAAACCAAAACACGCAAGGGCTGTTTTGCAAAACCAAAACACGAAGGTAATCCAGATCCAAAACCAAAACACGGGGGTCAGTGAGCATCTCTAATTTTAACACAAACTGAAATTACTCTCCAAGGGAATTGTGGTGAACATAGGGAACTTACAGTTATTTATAAGGGATAAATCAAAACTGCAGTGTGAATATGTTAAATCAAATGAATCCATTGATAAGTTCAGCTACGAAAGTGTAAAATGTGAGGACAGAAAGTCTGATTTAAATGTATTGGAGGGCTTTGCACATTCCAGTGTAAGAAGATAGGAGTGTCACCTGTGGCAGCTTCAAAGAGCTCTTGCTGTGAGATATGTCCTGACACAAGTTAGTTTTTGGACTCCTGAATAGACCTTGTGCGGCTGGTCACAGCTGGACATCCTTGCAGCCCAAGGCAGCATTTTGAGGCCTTTACAGGTATATAGAATTATGAGCTTCAAAGGAAAATGCCTTCATAGTTCATATTTTGGGAAATCCAGGTGGAACTCTGTACTGAGGAGCAGAAATCACACCAGGGTTTTGAATGACAGGTACAGGTGGTATCCGGGAACAGCTAAAATCACATATCTTTGGGAAAGGTATGCCATGTCACATTGTCAAAATTTCATCATATTTGGTATCAAAAGATGGACAGAGTCATAGGGGATTTATTAATGATAAAATTGGATCAATGTGACGTTCTACAGAAAAGTTAGATCACATAGTAGAATTGGTTAGTAAATCAGGCAACATGCAAATGGTGATTGAAAAAAAGTGTCACAGGCCACAACCCTCTGGGGGCAGGGACAGGTCTTTAAAATGCTGAGACGAGACACAGAAAATGGTCAGACTTTGTGGGAAATCAATTCATATTGATAAGCTGTCCATCTTCCAAGCCAAATTTCTCTTGGCCAGAATGCAGTTCATGTAAGTGCTAGTCTGAATGTAGCCCCTTTTATTTTAAACTGTTTTGCTTGTGTATGTTTTATATCAGTTGTTTATTAATTATTTTTTCTTTATATGTCCTGTACTTTTGTATATTAAATCCATAATTTAATATGTTGCTTCCTTGATACTCTAACAAATCCATTAGCCTGTTAGAAGAAGTAGCTTGACTAAGTTAACCCAGTGTGGGATTTGTTGATACATTTGATTAACAAGCTTAGTGTATGCTTGCATTTACATTTGTGTAACAGTCTGGAAGTGTGAAGAGTTAACCCTGTGCTTGCTGGTGTGGGTCTTGCTAGTCTGTGGATAGCTAGAAGCCTTGTGTGCCAGTGTAGGACAGTATATTGGGGTCATATTGCCCGTATTCAATATATATAATATATATATAATATAATATATAATATAATATATATAAGTGGTGGCAAACCTGAAGTGCCTGGGAGTTTGAGCATTGTTTGGAGGCGATTCAGTAGATCTATAACCTGTGTGATAGGTGAAGAGAGACTGCGGGCTAGAATCGTGTGCAACCTCATATAGCAAACACCCCAATGTCACGGCAGCTGGGAGCGTGTTTGTGTCAGGAATTATTTTTCTTTATAACTATTTTATTAAGTTTAAAACTTTAACAGACTGAATAAATGTCTATGGAAACTCAGGTTCTTGATTGGTTTTGTAAAGATCCCTTGGTGGATTCCAGAAGCAGGAGGAAGTGCACAGTCAAAATTCACCCTAGTCTGTGTTTCTGTCTATGTGTGTTAGGGAATTTAGACTGTAAGCTCCAATGGGAAAGGGACTGATATGAATGACAAATATTCTCTGTACAGCGCTGTGGAATTAGTGGAGCTATATAAATAAATAAATGATAATGATGAAGATGTTTACTCCATATAGGACAGAAATGCACAGTGAGATGTTTTGCCCATAAAAGTGGCACTCTGTCTGTATAGGCATCCAGAGGATCACCAGAGGATAAGAGCCAGCAGGGTTGTTGTCCTTAAAGGTGTGAAGATTCAGAACGGTAGTCATCCAGAGCCAAATGGGTTAAGAGCCAGGAATGTTGTCGTCCACAGCCAAAAGAGTCAAGAACCAAAAGGGTAGTTGTACAAATCCAATTTTCAAAGCACAGGTAATAATCCAATGGAGTTAGTGATTTCTTATCACTACTCAGAAAACTCAAACCTTTTGGATTTTCCAACTAACTATTCTAGTTCCAAAAGATTATAATAACAATTCAGATTTTAATTCATTTCTAGAATAATAGAAGGATATATCATATGACATAGGCAAGATTAAGTAGCATGGAAAAGTGGTTCATATTCCTAAAGGTTAATATAATTCTTATTAGCCATTATCTATTAATAACATATAACATACAAGCTATTATTATAATAATTACAATTACTAAATCCTAAATTTGTTTAACATAAACTTTATAGAAGGCTATACACATGCTTTTAATATTATTCATATAAAATAAGAAACAGTATCCATTATTCATAGCAAATGCGTAACACTTTCTATATAGCTTATGAATATGAAGCATCAAATAATTGAGCACAAATAGGGTCAATGCTCCCTGATAAATGAACCACATGAAATGTCTGAGTTACATTTTAATTAACAATATAATTATAGACATGATTCTTTATAGTCATTCATTTTTCCATGACTCAATTTTATGATGCAGTTTTTTTTCAAGCATCTTCCATAGTATCAAATAGATATTAGACCTATAATTTGTTTGGTTAGCATCAATATACAAAGGTAATGGAAGGCAATTTTAACATATTTATTTATTTATAAAATGTCGGTTTGTGGTGTACTTACCTTTTCGAAACATCCTATTATATGACTTAATTGCTCTTGATATTAAAACAAACACATTAACATTTTAGGAAATGGGATTGTATAAAGTGATATACTTTAAAGATTTATAAACCATAACAAATCCAAGTTTTATCTGTATCCATATCCCTTAGGTATAGCGGTACAGCAAGTAATCCACTTTTTTTTTTAAGAACAGTAATTTACCCAAACCATAAGTGGGTTGATTTTATGTTCTAATGACTGCCTATTAATTGATAATAATGCCACTAATAACCTAATAACAAATGATCTGATTGCTAGCTGTCCTCTTGTTCCTTGACATGGGCATATAACAAGTACCTTATTAGAATATGCAATGGATATGGTTGTAAATGCTTTTGAGCTGTAATATTAAATAACCAATTGTAAATGCAATCAACAAAAAAATAAAGTGTCATACTTTAGTTGGTGAATTGTCAGCTACACTTGTTCTCTGATGCAGGATATAGCAAACACCCAGAATTATACTGTTATTATAAAATACAAATGTAGTTTGGAAATGTTTTCTGAGGCAAGTAGTTGTTAGATATTTATTTCATTGTAATAATGTTAGAGTTCCCACTGAAAACCAGATAAACTCTTAGAGCACGGCAATAAGACATCTTCACCTATAGAAAGCTGCTCTTCCCACAGAGGTATTTATATGTCCCCAGGTTTTGTACTCAGAGTAGTAAGAGTTCATAATACAAACCAGGACAGAAGAGGCAATGTGAGGCACCAGTACGGTGGCTCAGAGGTGGAAGACAGTGTCCCGCCAACAGCCGGGCCAGAGTGAGAGTTAGTGTGAGCCTTTGCGATTAGCGCGGTGGCTCATAACAAATAATAGTGTAGATATTGAAATAATCCACTAATGTAATTAATTGGTTTGCTAGTCAAGTGTAGATAGACTGGTATGACATTAAATTATCTCTTTAGAAATAACACAAAGGTGGTCTTAACAGACTAAATTACTTTGCAGGTGTCTTTCCCCTCAAAAACATACTCATTTGCAATGAATGTTTCTTGTACTACTTCTTTTAATTGTTGCATGCCTTAATTCAGGGTTGTATGCGGCCCAGCACGCCTGTAAATGTGGCCCAGAAGGAGTTTTGGTTGTGGCAAGGGGGCAGCACTGTTAATGGAAAAAAAAATCCTACAAAAAAAAGAAAAGAAAATACTTACCTTGCGGTCACTCGGTCACGTCAGCTGGTACTCCGGCTCCCTCCCTTGTCTCCTCCTCCGTGCAGTGCTCGCAGTGAATGTCGGGCGTGATGTCATCACACCCAACATCCATTGCGGAGCGCAGCACAGAGGAGTTACCCGCGCGAGAAGAACAATCAGCAGCACAGAATTGGAGAAAAGAAGAGAAGAGGACAGGAGAACAAGCCAATTAAAAGGCAAGTTAAGGGGGATTTTTTTTATTATTTCAAGGGACGCTGACCAGTGAATAAAAGTCACCTGGTCCTGGAGCATCATGGACCTTATCTCCCTGCTACATACTTCTACTTGTAATACTAATGGGGCATTATATATTATTCTCTTTGGCCCATTATAAGTTGTTATCCTTTAACTAACATAGTGGTGTAATTAGCAAAACAGGTCACAATTTGGGGTCACAGTGATGTATATGTCAGGTACCGCAGGCCTGGTCAGGGCACCCTGATATACAATGCCTGGCTTAAATGCACTTTATTGATATTGCAACGAAACAATACAAAAAGTGATTATAGTATAATAACTAGAAAGGATTTTTTGAACAGGGCGATTGAAAGGTAAGTATAGGGGGATTTGAAAAAAAAGTGATATATATATATATATATATATATATATTTCACTTTTTTTCTCATATATATATATATGTTAACTATGTTTTCTATGGTTTTTTGGATGATCAGCTATCGTTATTGTTAGTGTATCTTATGTGCGGCCCAAACCAACTCGTCGTCTTCCAATGTGGCCCAGGGAAGCTAAAAGGTTGGACACCCCTGCCTTAATTATAAGGATATTGCAAGTAATAGTTACTTTAGTGCTAATTAGTACTAATTAATACTTTATAATGAAACACAGGTGGTTTGCTTTTTTATGTGCCAATTTATTCATGTGGAAGAAGTTTTTGTACATTACTCATGATACATATCATCTCAGGATAACCTGGTCTTTTGTTTATTCTGGGGCTGCCAAAAGTTCCCAATATGGCATACTTCTGCCAAACTGTAAGTGCATAAGTTTATGTTTTTATAACAATAAATGTTTTCCCATTGATCTATTGCTGACTTTCTATTTCTTCCAGCAATTTATAACTGGGTGGGGTAGCCAAGACAAGTACATTGCAAGGGGACTGCCTAAAATACCCAAAACTTTCTAAACAACAATAACAGGAAGTGCAATTATTAATAATAATAGTCTCGAATATGCACTTAATTTCTTGTTCATGCATTAGATGTGTTTTCTAGCAGTCTTGAGACCTCCCCAGCAACTCTTGAAAGGTAAAAATAAAGCTCCCTCTTATAGACTTTCTCCATACTGGTCTTGGATCCTTGCCCTAAAACAGCACCATGATGAAATAATACAGATAAAGGGTCCAATGTGTGGACAGGAAGTTGAAGGAACATAAGTAAATTGGATTGGTATAATACAAGTTCTACATTATCTTTTCTCAGGATCTAGGAGGGGTAACGTGGTCCAATAAAAATGGACAGGAGAAGGCCCAGCCCTCTACAGTTGATGCAGAGTATTTTAAACCCAATTATTTATTTACATTTATTCACTGTATAGATACACAATAATATGGTGTTATTTTCTTTAGCCCACAAGCACAGGACGCATTTTGGATTAAATCCAGGTAGAATAAGAGAAGTATTGACAGTTGAGGTTGAGGCCATGACTCATATTTTAGATAGACTTCAGAAACATTACCATAATGAATCTGTGAATTTATTGGTCTAGCTGAAAAGTATAAAAATGGATAAATGTATGAAAATGTGCAATGACCTTAAAGAAGGATTGTGAATGAATGATACATCTGGCCAGAGGGATGAAATGCATCAGTTAGTTTATAATGTGGGAAATATTAATCAGCATCATACAGGTTGCTCATACATTTATATAAACATAATGTAATACTTGTTCCCTGGTCAATTTTTTTAATCACATAGCTGTCCAGTCTCTCATCTGTTCAGTTCTTTGGTTTCCTTCTATCACCACCTCATAAATTTCATACATCAACAAATTAATCCAAACCAGTCAGAATCCAATTTGTCTCAACCAAGCTGTCTGGACCTTTTCCATTGATATTTGTGCTATTGGTCATAAATCTCTCCAGGTTACTTAAGAGTTTAAATAGCTCCATCAGTCCAGATTTCCATTGTTTTCATCTCTTTCATCTCAATAGAGCACATAAAGGAAAAGGAGAGAGGAAGGGGAAATAAAGTTAGATCCAGAGGGGCTGATTATTTAAGGAAAGTCTGTCCTGTTATATGCCGTCTTTTGCGTAAAAATCCCTGCCTGCCTACAGTCTCAAGGGCAGAATGGGAGAGGGAAGGTCAAGTACACGTACATTAATCCGATTCAAGTCGTATCACTTGCACCAGCTTCAGAGCAGGTGTAAGTGCTGATTGACAGTTATGATGGTCGCATATGGAGAAAATGTGTTAGAAATAAAGAGCCACTGTAAAATGCATTTTATGCACAGTAGACATTAATAACATCCTGATAAATGTATTTCATGTAAAAAAAACAAAAGCATGTTTTTGCAATGTATTTTTATTAATAATTGTATCATTAACAGGTGTAATATATTTTTTTCTGTGCCTTTTGATTTTATATATCACATATGCATTGTGCATATCCTGCGGTGTGTTGTGTCTGTTTGCATACGGCAAGTGCCAGATAGCAGAACGTACTTTTACCTG
This sequence comes from Mixophyes fleayi, assembly GCF_038048845.1. Lineage (NCBI taxonomy): Eukaryota > Metazoa > Chordata > Amphibia > Anura > Limnodynastidae > Mixophyes > Mixophyes fleayi. Next base: position 169,682,589 of record NC_134404.1, on the reverse strand, counting down.
TATTCAACTGGAAATATTTTCTTCAGATCTGCTTACACTTGAATACAGGCATACGGACGTGCAAGTTCTGTTCAATGAAAAAAAAAAATGCAAATTGCGTTCTTTTTGCATTCCTTTATGAATCATGTCCAAAATGAGAATCTTTCTAAAGAAGAGCTAACATTTCTTAAGAAGAGGATAAGTACTTTCCAGGGGCAAACTCAGGATTTGAGGAGGGAGATTTCCACGCCACGCCACACCCAGGGCCGGATTAACCATAGGGCTAACTGGGCTACAGCCCAGGGGCCTATGGCATTCAGGGGGCCCTTGAAAGTGCTCAGCAGCAGTATTGATCGGTCGGGGGCGGGGGCGCCCCTAGCTTGATCAGTGCTGCTGAGCACTTTCACTGCAGTACTTCCCCGGCTAGCTGTATTCTCCTTACTGAGGAGATCTCGTGAGTCTCACTCTCACGAGATCTCCTCAGTAAAGAGTGTACAGCTCGCCGGGGAAGGAGGAGAAGGTGGTAAGTGCCGGGGGGGAGGTGGCTCGGATCACCGGGGGGGGGAGGGCCAGTTCAGATCACGGGGGGGCCCTCGCGGGGGAATGGAGGCCCCCTTAGCCCAGGGGCCTCCATTCCATTAATCCGGCCCTGCCCACACCACCAGTTGGCGTGACCAGCATGTGTAGGGGCGTAGCTATAATTTTACACAATCAGGCACAACATTCCATTGGTTCATCAAAATGCGTATGTAATGCTATGTCTAGTGTGCAGCTAAATACTTGACACTAAGTACTGAATAAAAAAAACAGTTATAATTACAATAAATGATAAGCAAAGTGACACTGTGCAGTCACAGTGAATGTGGCCAAACATCATATGTGATGCTTTGTACAGAGAGATAATTGTAGATTATTCTGGCTATACATGCAGCTAAATGCTTTTAAGCTTAACAGTCTCGATGCTGCATACAAAGAATCATTCTTGAAACTCAACATATCCCAGCGCCCTCCTGTACACTTTACATTTCTCTTTAACAAATGTCATGTGCTGTATCTTTTCCCACAGTAACAAACCCTGCTTACTGAGTATTCTAAAGTAAAATCCTATATAAGATGCTTGTCTGTTTATCATTGTTGTATCACACAAGCTGAATTCTTCAGACATAGTCAAATGTTATACTGTAAAGACATTAAAATCACTCATAGGTGGTCTATATTGTACTTTTAGGTGATATACTGTTTTGTATGCTAATGTTAATGATATTCATTGTTTGCTGCCTCATGTAAAAAAATTATATAATGATGAAACAGTGTTTTTGCACAAACTGATTAGCAATTTACAGAGTTTTGTGGCTTGTTTCAACTGCAAACACACATACATGTAAACTGGCACATACACAGGCAAGCACAGACTCACACATACACAAACACACACACACAGGGTAACACACACAGACATGTAAACTGTCGCACACACAGACAAGCACAGACTCACAAATACACCCACATGGTCAAACACACAGACATGTAAACTGTCACACACACACTCTTACCTTCTTCTGCCTCCTGCATCACTCTCATGCCGGCTGTGTGGGAGGAAGGGGCGAGGTCAGACTGCCGGGCAGAGAGCTGTGCTCACACAGCAGGGGACTGGGAGGTGATTGCAGCTACAAGCAGTAGTGGCTGGTTCTGGGAGAGGTGCCAGCCACTGTAAGCATACGGCACCCGAGCAGGACATCGGTTTCTGGGGACTAGGAAACCCCCTCTGGGTGTGTGCCTGCTTTCTGAGAAAAAGGCAAAAAATTAACATTTGGTACATCAGCAAAGATGTCATGATAATGATAGATGTTCTATCACTGGAATGGCAGTTTCACCACAGATTAACTTTGCGACCTTAAATTTTGCAAGGTCAGAATAAGGTTGTCAAATAGCCTTTTATATTTTTTCGCCTGGATTTAGGCAGATGTTTTAATTTTGCAAGGAACCCAGCTCCAGAAAAGTAACTGATATACATATTTCTACCAGGGACTTGAGGGATAGGCCTTACTTTATTATTATTTTTATTATATATTTATGTAGGACCAATCATACTTTGCAGCACTGTACAGAGAATATGTATCATTAACATCAGTCATTGGTCCATCGGACCTTAATTTTCCTAGCACACAAACACACACACACACTCTATTTTTGATAGAAGCCAGTTAAGCTCCCAGTATGTTTTCGGACTATGAAAGGAAACCAGAGCACCCAGAAGAAACCCAAGCAAACACAGGGGAAACATACAATCTACACACAGATAGGACCCTGGTTGGAATTAAACCTATGACCCCAGTGCTGTGAAAAATCGTATTATAGTAAGTTTAATATTTTACTCTTTTTTTCCAAACATCCACTTTTCCAAGTAAAAATATTAGAGGAGGGAGTGTTTTACTGTATAAAGGGACATGTGCATGTTGGATACAAAATGATAGTTTATAGTGAACTCTCAGGGGCATATTTAAATAAGCGCGCAATGTCTCCGAAATGGATCTGAAGGCACTTCAAGTTACAGCAATATTGCGGATTTGCAAAGGGAAATCCACAATGTTGTGCTACCGTAATAACAAAAAAATTGCTAATTGAATATGCCCTTCAATGTCCGAAGTAGCTCCTCTTCATAAATTCTTGTGGGGAGCCAACAATTAAGCATACGCAGCCTCCCTGGAGTGATGGTGGGGGAGGATCAGGTGGTAACTTGCTGCTCTGTGCAGGATATCATATTGTAGGAGTTGTGGCAATGCCCTGTTCGCTTAGTGGTGGAGTAACCTATTATGTCTCTTGGGCGTTTCCTTTATGCTCCACAAGGCATAAGTTATTTACCCTTTCCGTTCTTGACCAATAGGGTTTGGGGAAAAGTGATAACACCCAAATTTTGGGTGGATTCTTCTTTGTCCCACTTAGCATGATGTGCAGTCCAGGTCAATGCCTTCGTGCCCCTCTTCTGAGAGCAATTGCGGATTTGATTGCAAAAAATAACCTATTTCACTGTTCTTAAAATGTTAATAAAAATTCCACCCCTCTTTGCCTGACCCCATTTTCTTTTTTGTAATAGAGTTGAGCTTTTTTGGTTTTCTAGTTTAGTTTTCCTTCTTACCATCTTAGAAACCAACAACAAGAAAAAGCAGTTCTCTGTTTCCAGACATTATCATTAGACATATTGACATTCATATTTGTTGCAAGATAAGTGACATTGGAGAGTAAGTTTCAGTTTTTTTCTTTGGTATTGATAAATCATGTGTTTCTTGTTCTTAGTTGTTTTTTATTAGAATTGATGGTGCTAACTGTGTAACTATAGATACACACTTTCCACTCCAAATGAGTAGGTGGCAGTTGAAAGATGTAAAACTGTAGGTGGAAAATAGTATATTTAGTCACATTGGAGTATAAGAATAACTGCTATGTACAGAACAAAAGCATGATAGCTTCATGACTGAGAAGATAAATATTGAAAGGTCTGGTTGTGGATAACTTAAAGTGAAAGTAATTTTCTATATAGGACAAGAAGAAATATGTACAACTCATAAAATACATATATGGATTCTTTACGACATTGTCTAACCTGACAAAGTCCTAAGTGCATAGGGCTCATTAAGGCATACCTGGTGACATGCCACCTCACACCATAATCTTTCCAGTGCTAGCAGTATCACTTGTTACCATTTGGGGTCTCAAAGAGTTACAATAGCAGTCTCTTTATCATACCTCCTAAATGTCCCGATTTAGGTGGGACAGTCTTGATCTAAGTTATCTGTCCTGCCATCTAACTTGCGGACAGCTTTGTATTTTGTGGGAAAGAGGTGAATGGATGCCCTGACATGCTCCCATGACACATGGCCATGTTCCCATCTTACACATCGTAATGGTGAGTGCACTTGTCCAGATTCCCCAACTTCAAAAATAAGGAGGTATGTTTATACAGGAAAGTAGGGGTGTGCACCGGCCACTTTTAGTGTTTTGGGTTTTGGGTTCTGATTAGCTTGAGGTTTTGGGTTCTGATTTGTTTTGCCAAAACACCTGACGAAAGGTTTTGGTTCTGATTTCGGGTTTTTGGGGTTCTGATTTATTTTTTAAAAAGCATAAAAAGCGCTAAAATCCTGTTTTTTGGTTGTTTTCCACTCCTACACTATTATTAACCTCAATAACATTCAATAACAATCATTTCCACTCATTTCCAGTCTATTATGAACACCTCACACCTCACAATATTGTTTTTAGTCCAAAACATTGCACCGAGGTAGCTTTCTGGACTGCAAAGTGGAGTGGGCCCGGTACCCAATTTGGTACCGGGGCCACAATACCTCCCTCAACTGTTCTAAATTCCACTGCACATATGGCTGCTCCTACATCCTCTGCAGCATATACAGGGTGTAGTTCGAGCGTGTCAATACCTCTTGTTTTTGACGATGACAGGTCATTTTCATTAATTTTGGATTTGGCCCCAACACTGAATGTAGTTTAATATCTGATACGCATCTATCTGGACTGCGTAGTGGAGTGGCCCAATTTGGTACCGGGGCCACAATATATCACTCTCAACTGGTCTGAATTCCACTGCACAGATAAAAACAAAGAACATAGTATTAGAAATGGCAGTTCCTCTTTTTTGGAACTATAAAAATAAAGAACATAGTAATAGAAATGGCAGTTCCTCTTTTTTGGAACTACAGAAACAAAGAATGTAGTAATAGAAATGGCAATTCCTCTTTTTTGGAACTATAAAAACAAAGAACATAGTAATAGAAATGGCAGTTCCTCTTTTTTGGAACTACAGAAACAAAGAACGTAGTAATAGAAATGGCAGTTCTTCTTTTTTGGAACTATAAAAACAAAGAACATAGTAATAGAAATGGCAGTTACTCTTTTTTGGAACTACAGAAACAAAGAACGTAGTAATAGAAATGGCAGTTCCTCTTTTTTGGAACTATAAAAACAAAGAACATAGTAATAGAAATGGCAGTTCCTCTTTTTTGGAACTACAGAAACAAAGAACGTAGTAATAGAAATGGCAATTCCTCTTTTTTGGAACTATAAAAACAAAGAACATAGTAATAGAAATGGCAGTTCCTCTTTTTTGGAACTACAGAAACAAAGAACGTAGTAATAGAAATGGCAGTTCCTCTTTTTTGGAACTATAAAAACAAAGAACATAGTAATAAAAATGGCATTTCCTCTTTTTTGGAACTACAGAAACAAAGAACGTAGTAATAGAAATGGCAGTTCCTCTTTTTGGGAACTATAAAAACAAAAAACATAGTAATAGAAATGGCAATTCCTCTTTTTTGTAACTACAGAAACAAAGAACGTAGTAATAGAAATGGCAGTTCCTCTTTTTTGGAACTATAAAAACAAAGAACATAGTAATAGAAATGGCAGTTCCTCTTTTTTGAAAATACACAAACAAAGAACGTAGTAATAGAAATGGCAGTTCCTCTTTTTTGGAACCACACAAACAATGACCGTAGTAATAGAACTGGCAGTTCCTATTTTTTGGAACTACACAAATAATGACCGTAGTAATAGAACTGGCAGTTCCTATTTTTTGGAAATACAGAAATAATGAACGTAGTAATAGAAATGGCAGTTCCTCTTTTTGGGAACTACACAAACAATGACCGTAGTAATAGAACTGGCAGTTCCTATTTTTTGGAACTACAGAAATAATGAACGTAGTAATAGAAATGGCAGTTCCTCTTTTTGGGAACTACAGAAACAATGAACGTAGTAATAGAACTGGCAGTACCTATTTTTTGGAACTACAGAAAGAATGAACGTAGTAATAGAACTAGCAGTTCCTATTTTTTGGAAACTACAGAAACAATGAACGTAGTAATAGAACTGGCAGTTCCTATTTTTTGGAACTACAGAAACAAAGAATGTAGTAATAGAAATGGCAGTTCCTCTTTTTTGGAACTATAAAAACAAAGAACATAGTAATAGAAATGGCAGTTCCTATTTTTTGGAACTACAGAAATAATGAATGTAGTAATATAACTGGCGGTTCCTATTTTTTGGAACTACACAAACAATGAACGTAGTAATAGAAATGGCAGTTCCTCTTTTTTGGAACTACAGAAATAATGAACAGTATATAAATAAAAAGTAAATAGCAGTACCTATTATTTTTTGGTACAGCAGCAACAGTGAACGTAGTTTGACTTTTAAATTGCAGTACCTATTATTTTTTGGTACAGCAGCAACAGTGAATGTAGTTTTACTTTTAAATAGCAGTACCTATTATTTTTTGGTACAGCAGCAACAGTGAATGTAGTTTGACTTTGAAATAGCAGTACCTTTTTTTTTTTAACTAATTTTTTTATCTTTTTTTTTAATTATTTTTTTATAATTTTTTTAAATTATTTTTGTATAAGTTTTTTATATTTTTTTTTTAATTTTTTATAACTTTTGAATAATTTATAAATGACAATGCCCTTAGCAGAACAGAGCACAGGACACAGGCAGCACCACTGGACTCAGTAGGACAGAGCACAGGACACAGCACCACTGGATTCAGCAGGACAGAGCACAGGACAAAAGCACCACTGCACTCAGCAGGACAGAGCACTGGAAAAAATAACCACTGGACTGATCAGCAGGATAGAGCACAGGACCAAGTAACCACTGGATATTAAGCAGGACAGAGTGACAGGACACAGGACACAGGACGGAGCACCACTAAACCTATAACCTCCCTCTTCAATGATCTGAGCCCGACTGAAGATGCCGGGCGCGAGCAGGGAATTTATGCAATCCGAGTCTCGCGAGATCCGACGCGAGACTCGGACGTCAGAGCCTCAGTTTCATTTTTTTGGGCGCCGGAAATACCCGAACAGTGCTCGGATCCCGTCGGAGCCGCACTGTTCAGGTGGGCTCGGATTAGAGAAATCCGAGCCCGCTCATCCTTACAGGAAAGTATGCAAAATATACTATATAAGGCATGAAAATTAAAACTGACATCACAATATCCTGTATGTGTAATATGGAGAAGGGATGGGGTCCATTACCAGCCCCCCCCCCCCCCCATGTGCTAGGACCATTTTCCTTGTCTTCCTCTGTGGTTATCTGCAGCCAGCTTGGCTTAGTGTATATAAAACTCAGCACAGCTCGTGTGGTGCACAGGCCATCCACTTCCAGCCGCTAGGGACAATGGGCCTGATTCATTAAGCAAAAAATTGAGTAAGTTTTCTTACTCAAGTTTTCTGGACAAAACCATGTTGCAATGCAAATGAGTTTATTATTTTGCACGTAAGGAAAATACTGGCTGTTTTTTCATGGTGCACACAAATAATTGATAGCTTATTTGTACACTGAAATTTAAAGTTGATCTAGGACATGCCCTACCCCAATTATAAATCTGTCATCACATTTTAAATTTACCTCCCCCTCCAATGCAACATGGTTTTGCCTTACTTACTTACTTACTTTTGCTTAACTTTCCTGAATGAATCAGGCCCAGTCTCTGTAAAGCTCACAATCATCAGATTGTCATTAATAAATTAAGCCATTAGCTATACTTAAGGGGTTGCCAGTTTAGAATGTGACAAACATTTGTTGGTACTGTAGCTATGACCACTGATGGTTTGAGGACTTGGTTGGCACGTACTGTACAAAAGATAATAACACATTGCAGTTAGGCAAGCCTTTCCATCATTTTTGTTATTGGTGACTTTATTAAGTCCTCCAAAAATTAACAAGATAGGTGCTGCAAGTCAAAATTTAAACTGTCAAAGTCAGGAGTATATGAGTATAGTGATAACAGCACTTCACTATATGGCCATGGCACCTGTCCAATCAGGAATATAGAGAAATCAGCACTTTACTATATGGCCATGGCACCTGTCCAATCAGGAGTATAGTGTAAACAGCAATTCACTATATGATCATGGCACCTTTTCAATAACAACATAAGTCACACTGATACACAGAAATGCACTTAATGGGTGTTTACATGGTTCTTTACCCATCCCCTTTGTTTAGAAATCAAGCATTTGGAAATCTTCCTCTAAACATCCTGCATTTGTCCCTGATACAGGAAGCATATAGTCTTTTTTTTGTGCAAACAAAATGACATTGTCTGTGATAATCCTCCACAGCCTATTATTCAGCAATCGGAATAAGTAAGCATTATATTGTATAATTTTATAAATAAACAATGGAGGAGACGGGGGCTAGTGGACATTTCCATGTCCAACTGTGTTTGTGTCACGCCTGAGGATCTGTCTGTACCCAGACTGGGTTGTGTCTGTGGAGCTGAACTGGTGACTACATGGACAAAGCTGGGTGGCCTGATGATGTTCAGCTGCATGTAGTGAATGGACTGGTGCAGATGGTAATTACACTAGCAGATGAAAGCAAACAGGAACTGGATTGCTGGACCAGACTGTAACTGGAATGCTGTAACCATACTGGAACCAGAATGCTTGAATCAGACTAGAGCCAGAATGCAGAGTGCACTGTCAGAGCTGGATTAATAGCAATACTGCAAACTGCTGGGAACCATGTTGGCATCTGAAATACATTGTTTTACTGGCAACAGGTAAGGGCTCCAGGAAGTCCTTTTATAGTTGTTATTGATTCCTGATTGGAGACTGCGATCAGCTGGGCAGAAGCAGCACTCTGAGTTGCTGAGATGGATCAGGTGACTATATCCAATATGGCAGCTCCCATGGACTGGTATTGGAGGGAATCTGAAATTGAGGCTGTTATCACCTGATTGGCTGAGAGGAATCATGTGACCGAATTCAAGATGGCCATGTCCATACTCTGTTTCTGGAGTGATCTCTGGAGTGGAGACAGATTGGACAGTGTCTTACAGAGAGGTCTGAAGCCAGCAGAGCCTGAGGACCGCAGAGACAACTTGGAAAGGAAGTGAAGAGGTAAGTGACGGAACATGAGAACCTGGTGTGTGACAGTTTGTACACATTTCACTGGACTGTACAGTATTGAACTGGACTGGATGTGGGTCTTAATACTTTAGATTGGGCTTAATCTAACCTTAATGCTTATGACTTTAGTTGAATAAACTTGTGCTGAACTTGCTGAAGTAGACTGGATGTGGACCTTAATGTATGGATTTGGGTAAGACCCACCACTGATGTTACCAATCACAGAAAATTTTGTTAACTTTTATTTCGCAATTATTAAATATACTGTGCCGGTTCTGAATGCCACATGAAAGATGATACTATAAGTTTTAACTTACCATGCCAATGCTATATAATGTTCATCATGTTGGGACTATTTCTTTTTTTGGTATCAATATTTTCCTATGGTGTGGTCACAGTGTGGTACACTGTATGCTTTTCATTAATTTTTGTATTATTGTTTTCTTTTCTTTTTTTTTTAATTAAAATAGTTATATTGTCATTTTGAAATTCATTAATATGTTTATTTTTTTATGGTGGAGATAAAGTGTGTATAGCACAAGTCCACCCAAAAATACCCACCGTGGTTCATCTGTCTTTCAACCTGTGGTTTAACTATGTTCCAACAGACATAATTAGACCACTGGACTGCAATCAAAGGGAAATAGAGGAGGTTTGGTAATACGTAAAGCAGAAGCACTCCAAAAGGTCCACCAGATAGAGAGGCATAGCTAAACCCCTGAACTACATGCAAAAGAGATATAATAGTGATAAAAGAGCAAAAATGTAAAAATCTAACAACATACTGTATATAGTACAATATTTATTAAATGATGCTTATTGTGTGTACAGTATCTTTACACATGGCTTGTCTCTCTTTGCACTTCAATGACTAATACCCATATGATATTATCAATGTGCTTATTGCAAAGATCCATAGACAAAATTTGGCCCCAGTATTCTTGTATACTACTAACATGGTGTTCCTTACCTTTGGAATTAACAGTGTTTCTTAGTAAGTGTTTAAAATGTACTCATATTAGTTCAGTGGTATTTAAATTGGGAGATTATGTTGGGGTTCTTTGCTAGTGTACTGTATGATTTGATGTCCCAGGTAGGCCGGAGCATGACTGTGATCATTATCCTATAAAAATATGCACCCTAGAGGGTACATCAAATACAACAAGCTGAGAGATTGCACCTCATAAATGGATTTTAAGAAGATTCTTATGTTTGATTACCAAATCATAATTTTCTTTGGTCAACGATTTCCATTGTCTGTTTGTGGAAGAAGATATACAATTAAAAAATATCAATGGAACTTTTACAGTATATTGTAAATACAGTATAGAATAGTATAGAACATTTATTTTAGAAAAATGAAAATACAATACAGCTGTTCTGTGGACATTTACCCTGTTTTGCCATTTTATTAACATGGTAATAAAGAGTTTTTTATTGATACAGAGATATATTTTGCATGCCAGCTTAAAACATTTTTGGAATAATTTGAAATAACTATAGTGATTTTCTTGATTTTGGAAATGGTGTCCGTTACGTGAAACAGAATCTATTGAATTAGCTGTTTGTTTCAAACTGTACTAGCTGAAAACCACCAACCAATATTGAGCGCAACATCATTCTGCTGCTTTTCCATTAAAGAGAACAAAAATCGGCTACATTGCCAAACTAAACTATGACTGTCTTACAGATCACGCTCACTTCAGCACAACATACTGTACTATTGCTACTTCTATCACCATGAAATTTTCATCAGTCAAACCACTGAAAAAGCTCAATAGAGCAGAAACTCTCTTTAATAATCTCTATTACCTGATAAATTCAAGATACTTTAGGAATTAATTTGATTTTTAAGATCAGTCCAGGAACACTACAGCCACTGATACAATTTTTTACCTAGTTGGAGCCATATTATGTGACATAATGTCTTGACGCTGCACTTGTCTTCCAAGAAAGGCCTCATTATATTGTTATTTATAATGAGTTTATTTTTTAGTCAAATTAATAAGATGTGATTCTGTCAGGATAGAAACAGTGGCAGACACAGGTGTTCCAATGCGTCTTGTGTTGTTTATACATTTTTTTATTGGCTTTAATGACATTCATCTGAGTTTATTGTTACTCAGGTGCTTACTATTACTAAATACTGTTTGGTCCACTGCAAGGATTGGTCATTGTTAGTTTATAAGGCTGGTTGCACCCTTGACTCATTACCTGAAATAGTATTTTCTTACTTAGGCATTGTTCTTTCTATCAGTCTGAAGTCTGCTTGTTGTTTGACTCTGCTTGTTCTAACTATTCTGTAACTGCAATATACCCTGACCTTGGTTTGTGACCCAGGCAATTCTGTTAGTCTGACAAGATTTTTCGATAGCTTCTGACTATTCTTTATGTTTACATTACTGGTTCCTTTGTTTGTTACCTGATATTTACCTTGTCTCTGCACAGGGATCAAGTCTCTACTATTCTGTTTGTATATACCAGCCCTGAATATAAACCTATTCTATTGCCCACAAGACCTGGGGCAACTGAATACTTGTGACACACAGCGCTCTATGGGAAATAGGGACTAGTATAGGTGAAGACCTGATGCAGTTCTATAGGTTTATCTGAGAAGCAGGTTAATCTCTGACCAAGGCCCTTTGACTAGATTCCACCACATTTGGAATCTGCGGATTTTCATTTCCTATCCCTAAATTTTACATCCATTGATCAATAGATAAACACTTATTAAAATATCTGTATGTTGTTGCTGTTATGATTTAATCTATGCAATTATGTTTGCTTTAATGTACAGTAATACTTAAACATGTTATATATGATACATGTACCTGATACATTTTGGAAGGTTGTTTTACCTCTCCTTTGCATTGCTTGTTCTGGAAAATATTATGATGGTTCAAATGTTGTCCCTTTCACAATGTGCAAGGCCATGTTTAATGATGACTCTTAAATTGTTCCTATGATAATATCAATAGGAGCTTTTGCAGTTTAAGTAACCATCTTTATTAACATGTTATTTGTTATAAAGTGCATGGCTTTGGTGTAATAAAAGGACAGCTGACACAAACCGGGTCCATACCTAATACGCTCTTTCTAAATCCAGAATTTTTGATTTCTATGTTAAAATAAGATAAAACTACAGTAGATGCCAACATTTTCTCTTATATAGCTTTAAAATAAATTACATGAAGGTTTGATGATAACCCAGCAATGTATTTAAGCTTTTCTTTGCAATAATTAGTTTAATATGTCACTTTGCTGAACTACATTTTGTAGTAAAAGAAAAAGGATATTCTGTGTCCTCATTAGTCAGAGGTTTTTTTTTTTATAGAGAAGAAATCCTAATTGTCACTTGCTCCTTCACCCTGAATTTGACAAGATTTGGCAGATTAAAAAACACCACCTGTAGCTTTAGATCACTGTACAGTATACTTGGTGACTTTCAGAGCTGGATTAAGGCTCCGGGGGGCCCGGGGCACTTAAGACAGGGGGGCCCCTAAGATCTAAAATTAAGGGCATAGTGACACATCCTGCATTACATCACCTACAGCCCACAGTATGACACTTACAGCTCTCCCAGAGGGCTCGCTTAGGTTGTCTGCATAAGAAAAATCATTGCTTCCACAAACTAAAATACTGTACATTAAAACAATCATCAAAACACCACATTAAAATGGGTATTGACACCACACATTAAAACTAGCAATGATATCACACATTAAAAATACCATTGATAATGTACACTAAAACTAGCAATGATACCGCACGCTAAAACTAGCAATGATACCGCACTTTAAAAATAAAATTTATAATGCACATTAAAACTAGCAATTATACCGCAAATTAAAATACCATTGATAATGCATCACTGGGCATGGCCAGGCCACCCTCCTACAGACAAAAAAACTGCATTGTTGTGTACACCATTGAACGGTCACCAAAAATTGGGATTGTCCCACTAGAATGACAACATTTCACAGACTTTGCTGTTCTCTCCTACCTGTTCTTCTCACTTTCACCACCTGTGCTGCAGGTTTCTTTAGTTGCGGCTTGGCTGGATCCTGGAATGTTAGGGGCCCTATTTGGAAAAAAAAATGGGTACATTTAGAAAATGACAGCCACCCCCGGTGTTAAATCAGTACCACCCATGATTAATAATTAGGCCTTCCTCAGGCCCCAGCATTAAAATAATAGTATTCACATTTAATAAATAAACCTATTTCCCTCCCTACAAACAGCCCCAGCAATAAATTAATAGTATTTACATTTCAGAAATATACCTATTTCCCGCAACCGTCACTGCCATTAAATAATTCATAGGCACATTTAATAAAGGGACCTCATTCTCCCCAAACCACCCTATCTTAAATTAATTGTCCCCACTATTGTGTCTCCCCCCTCCTTTTTCCTCATGCTGTGTCTCTCACCCTTTTTTCTTATACTGTGCCTTTTTCCACCCCTTTTTCTCATGCTGTGCCTCTCCCCCTTTTTCCTTACTGTGCCTCTCTTCTCCCCCTTTTTCCCCATAGTGTGCCTCTCCTCTTCCCCTTTTTCCTCCATAGTGTGCCTCAATTCTCCCCCTTTTTCCTCCATAATGTGCCTTTCTTCTCCCCCTTTTTCCTCCATGCTGTGCCTCTCTTCTCCCCCTTTTTCCTCCATACTGTGCCTCTCTTCTCCCCCTTTTTCCGCCATACTGTGCCTCTCTTCTCCCCCTTTTACCTCCATACTGTGCCTCTCTTCTTTCCTTTTACCTCCATACTGTGCCTCTCTTCTTTCCTTTTACCTCCATACTGTGCCTCTCTTCTTTCCTTTTACCTCCATACTGTGCCTCTCTTCTTTCCTTTTACCTCCATACTGTGCCTCTCTTCTTTCCTTTTACCTCCATACTGTGCCTCTCTTCTTTCCTTTTACCTCCATACTGTGCCTCTCTTCTTTCCTTTTACCTCCATACTGTGCCTCTCTTCTTTCCTTTTACCTCCATACTGTGCCTCTCTTCTTTCCTATTTCCTCCATACTGTGCCTCTCTTCTTTCCTATTTCCTCCATACTGTGCCTCTCTTCTTTCCTTTTACCTCCATACTGTGCCTCTCTTCTTTCCTTTTACCTCCATACTGTGCCTCTCTTCTTTCCTTTTGCCTCCATACTGTGCCTCTCTTCTTTCCTATTTCCTCCATACTGTGCCTCTCTTTCCTATTTCCTCCATAGTGCCTTTCTGCGTTATTCCCTTTTTTTTTTTTTACTTACCCTTCTGTTAGCTTCATTCTTCTCCTCTCTTCTGTCTTCTTTTTTCTTTCCTGGTCCTCTCCGCGCTGCTCCTCACTGAAGGACAGGCGTGACTTGATGACGTCACGCCTGTCATTCAGTATCAACAGTGCAGAGAGGAAGGAGGAGGAGGGACGCCAGCGCCGCGGTGAGGCGAGTAGTGTATCTTTTTTTTTTTTTCTACTACCCGGCTCCCCCCACCAACGAAGGGAGCCCCGAAGCCCCCCCTCCCGCCGGCGCCGCCACCGTCGCCGCCACCACCGCCGCTGGCGCCGTTAAAAAAAAAAAAAAAAAAAGAGTTACAACATTTTTTAAAAAAATTAGTACAAGTTATGCGCGCGGCGGCGGGGGGCCCTTGGAGAGAGGGGGGCCCGGGGCACGTGCCCCCTGTGCCCCCTGTGCCCCCCCTTAATCCGGCTATGGTGACTTTCCAGAAATGTCTGTGAGATTCTTGAACTAGTTGGTGGTCTTCCAAACTCCCATAAGTATTTGGCTATCTCCCGGAAGCTGGTGTGCTGATGTACTGGAGAGCAGTGGCCAGTTTCTTCTTGCTCACCTCCTACTGGAAAATACATTTTACTTACCAGGAAGAGGTGCGTTGCAAGAAAATGGGCACCACAATAAAGAGTATTTACCATGAGATGGTGTGCTCTCCAGCACACTCCAGTGTTTACTCAAGATAACTGGTCAGTGATATTTATTAAATAAAGGGAACATTCTGTATATTGTGTACAGTATAGATCTAGAGCTGAATCTCACTCTGTGTATGGGACATTCTTACTAGCCATATATCCTGAGAAAACACTGGTGTTATGAATACCCGTTGGCTGATAAGATTCCAATAACCTCATTTTGGGGTCTTCACCTTTAGCAGCCCCCTTTCTTATAGCATTATATGTGTTCACCAATACTCAATTGCTCCCAGGACTTCACCCATAGTTGTACAGTGTTATCTGCTTAGAGTATTTGCAGGTGTAGACGGAACAAAACAGGAGACCAGCAGAGAGCAGGATAAAGACAGGGACAATGCAGGTACACTAAGGATCCTGGTATATTTTACTAAGGTGAAAGGCAGGGATAATAGGCTGAGAACAGGGGCTGGCAGTAATGTGAGTCAGAGTTGTGAAACAGGCTTGAGTCAGGGCTGGCAGCAGACTAAGGAAAATACAGGAAACAGCCTAAGGTCAAAAGGCAGAAGACAATCAAAAGCAGGGACAGTGAATGGCCCTGGTCAAACACAGTGAACCAGTAGGATTCACAACAGGATTTGCAGGAACAAACACAAGCTGGGTCAGACAAGTGGTAGGAAGAGAGAGTTTTACAAAGGTTGAACACCCATGGGAATCTGGCAATCCCATAGATTTAATTTGCCTGCACCTGTGGGGAACTGAAAAGCTAAGCATTGTAAAGGGAAGTTTCCCTTTACAATGCAGCGCCGCTTGAAATTTAATCGCCGAACACGCTGAACATGCGGGTGTTGAAGAACCCGCATGTTCATACATTTACCCCCAGGTGTTTATGCTAATTTTGAAGAGATACCACTATAAAGAGGTGGTTATTGTGCTGTTAGCTATCTTTGAAAAAGTCATATTTGTATTGACAAAACGCGTTAGAACTTCATATCCTGTACCCGTGGGCGTGTCCAATGAGTTAGCATTCTTTAATCTTTTTTGTGCTCATTAAACTACTGCATATGCGAAGAAAGGAACTGTGTTATAATACACAAGAGCTGTGCTGAGTTAGCATATGGATTACTGTTGAGAGACTGATCGTTAACTATCTCTGGCTGTGTGGATAATATGAATGGGTGTTTCCCTAACAGCTACCATGTATAATCGGGTGAGATTACTCCAAATTGCTTCCTATTGTCAGTATTACAATAGGAAGCACATAAAGATTATCTATGCAGATTTTATCCAAATGGTGAACTGGCCATTCACTGGTATATACCCAGATTTTATGACAGCGCTATATAAGAAATTTGACATTGCGCAATTACTTGATACTGTGGGCCCGATTCAATTGGCCACGTTATTTGGGTGAATAATGCGGCTTGCAATCTATTACCATTACTATGGTAATAGTGTGCAGTATTACCATTAGTACAGTTATTTTAACACTGATTTTTGCTTGCAACCCTGTGAGCCTCAAGCTAAAATCATTGTTAAAATAAATGTAGTAACGGTACTGTGTGGGCCGTGTTATTATAGGAATTCTCCCCTGTGTAATACGGATTCTGCACTTTATTTATGCTGGCTAGTATTTGTCAATGTCAATTTTCTACTCCTATGGCGCACCTTTCTTTATATTCTTGATATTAATTTAAAAAAAAGCGCCTTATATTATTCGCTGACCACAATGCTTTCCTGCCAACACTGTGTTCCTTTAACGGACGCACAGCCTTCCACTAAGTGACCTAACCAAACTCCTCATGAGGTGTACCTCACCGTGCTTTACTAAATTACCAGTGGACCTGTTCAGATTCTTTAAAATTTGCTTCATAATCGGTTCCAGCAGATCCTAGGATTATTATCTGACCAGAACAATTTCACTGCTGCTATTTTTTCTTAATCGCTCTAAAATCCTCCCTGATTTTAATAATCAGCTCAATGAATCTGCTTTTGATTAAGTTGTTTTCCCAAGATTTATAACCAGGATGTTGGGAGGGCCACATTTACACACTTCTGATACTAGCATGCCCAGAAGCCTCGACCAACACAAACCCGTTTAACCCATCCAAAAAATGTCAACAGGGTTGGGAAATTATGATCAATTATTGGCAATATGGTGTCTGGAAGCCCAGAACACAAAAAAGTGTCCAACCAACCATATTCACATATTCTGTGTTTAAAACTACAATCAAAAAACTCCTATGTCAGATATTGTAGTGACAATAAACCATAAATAAAACTGCAAAGAGTAGCAATGGATAAGGAGGGAAATGGAGATTGCAGTTACACATTTTAAGGTAAAACCAATTAAACACCTTGGAGGCATGTAGCTAATCAGGCCTTTGCCTGAGGAAAGACAGGGAGATCCCTTGCCCTCACTATATGTGATGTGCAGCAAAGCCTTGGGTTAACTAAGGCTGTGAGTGGGCATTTTACCTTTTATGATGTCTAATATATTTTTTGCAGCTATTGGACCATCTTCCTAAATTCTTTATTGCTTCATTGGAAGACCCTTCTAAAGCCGCAAGAGTAGTTGGCACAAACCCTAAACAAATAGGTGCCATAGTTTTTCGGATCTAAGCCGGTAAACTCAATGGACCACTTAAAAATTGCTCAAAATTGATATGTAGTCCAGGACAGAAGAATTCATGTTTATTACCATGCAACATCTCCTTGCAGCCTAACAGTTATATACTGGGTCTGCCTGTGAAGTTATTCAGAGCCAACGTCCTTTACTTAATTGTTCTGTCTTGGACCTCTGAATCTTACACGTAATATGTGAGACCTCAATAAACATGAGTTTTGCAAGTAACCCAGACTTTGCTGCATGCTTAGACTGTGCTATGAGTTCGCTCACTCTGAAGTCTCTAAAGAAGGCCGGCGTAAATGAAGTATTGAGTAATAATGCCTCAAAATGGTCGTTAGTGATTATCTTGAGGATATATACTATCGGTCATAAAATACTGAGACCGATGGGCCTCCTAATATCTTCCCCAATTGGCAGTTCTTTTACCCATCTTCTCAGGGCTTTTGTAATAAGTAAATGTTTAGTCATGTCTGCCTCACTCATTAATTTGTCCATAAAGGAAATGCCTGCCAAAATGGTTTTATCTGCCTTTGGCCTGACCCCTATGGAATCTTTCAAGAATTTCAACCAGATTGCTAAGTCGTCCTTAATTTTCAGAGAAAAGTGCAGTTGAGCATTGACCTGAGTGATGCCCACCAGAGTTTGCAACAAAATACCTTGCCCATGGGGATGTTACAGCATGCAAAATTCGGTAAAACCAGTAGAGACTGGAATTGTCTAAGGGATACTTTATCCGCTTGCCTCAAGGCTAAAATGAATACACTCAGCTTCTCAAACTTATTTCAAGGCAAGCAGCAACAACCTGCTAATGTATCAATTCCAATGCCTAAAAGCGACAAGCAGTAGAGATATCCTTTAATTTCATCATGGGCTATGGGCAGTCCGATGGTTACAAACAAAGCTGAAAACAGGCTGTCAGCACACTTGCTGGAATCTTTTGTGCCCATAAGTAGGACATTTTCCAGGTAGTGTGCACTATACCTGAATGCCCTTTTCTTGCCTTTAAGCACCAATGAAGGAATTCCTGCCTAATATGTAAGTGTGTAATAACTTGATTAGTTTTTGAGACCCCTGGTCAGAGTCTGAAGAGTTTATGTCCTGTCTTGTGTTCTATAGAAAATATGCAGTCTGTGTGTCCTACTCACCAGAGGTATATGACGTTGATCCCACTTCCAGAGGGTCCAGCAGCTCCTGTACGTTGTGTTGAAAATCATTGATCCTTAGTAACTGCGTCACTTAGTCCACTGTCAAGCTCAATTGCGTCCCAATCAGAACCCATTATAGTCCAAAAATAAGTGTGCTGCAGTCTCTGACTTAAAAGTCTAAAATGTGCCCTTAGAATCAAATATAGTCCTAAAACAGAAGGGCAGTCTGAATTGAAAAATCCTTATCAGTGGTTCACCCAACAGTTGCTTATGCTTCTATAGTTTGCCAATATTCTCGTGTAAAGACGAGAGTATTCAGATAAATATCAGTGGTGCTAAGCCTTAAAACGCCGGCAGTGACGGCTGGTAAGTGGGACGTGGGTGAGCATGAACCTACCTTACTTCAAGTATGTTGCCTGCCGTCCTTGTGTGTTGACTGTCAGAGCAGAGCATGCCTAAAGCCGTATTCAACAAGACATGTGTCTTCAGATCCGCTCCTTGTTGAATACAGGTGTATGACCAGTTTACGTGACTTTTGAAAAAAAACAAACGCATTTTATGTTCGTTTGGCATGTCTTAATGAATCAGGTCAATTGTGTTTAAGTGTGTTCGGCTAGAGGTGCCTCTCCTGTCATAATTATTGGTCAGATGAAGATGATGAAACTTTACTGTGTGATGAAATAAAGGTTGCTGTCCAATCAAAATGTAGAAAAATTGAATTATTTTTTTTTGCAATTTGGAAAATTAAAATCTTTTTTCCAAGGAGGAATCCATGTCAGTGGTACTGTAACTGCTAATTACATATTAGTTACATATACAGTCATGGGCAAAAGTTTTGAGAATGACACAAATATTATTTTTCACAAAGTCTGCTGCCTCAGTTTCTATGATGGCAATTTGCATATATTCCAGAATGCCATGAAGAGTGATCAGATGAATTGCAATTCATTTCAAAGTCTCTCTTTGCCATGATAATGAACTTTATCCCAAAAACAACATTTTCACTGCATTTCAACCCTGCCACAAAAGGACCAGTTGACATCAAGTCAGTGACTCTCTCGTTAAGGTTCAATAGTTGTGAAGAAGGCTTCAGGGTGAACATCCAGCAAGTCTCCTAAAGTTAATTCAGCTGCGGGATCGGGGCTACACCAGTGCAGAGCTTGCTCAGGAATGGCAGCAGGATGCACTCACAGTGAGGCGAAGACTTTTGGAGGATGTCCTGGTGTCAAGAAGGCCAACAAGGAAGCCACTTCTCTCTAGGAAAAACATCCGGGACGGACTGATATTCTGCCAAAGGTACAGGGATTGGACTGCTGAGGATTGGGGTAAAGTCATTTTCTCTGAATACCCTTTCAGATTGTTTGGGGCATCTGGAATAACGCTTGTCCAGAGAAGGAAAGGTGAGTGCTACCATCAGTCCTGAGTCATGCCAACAGTAAAGCATCCTGAGACCATTCATGTGCGGGGTTGGTTCTCAGCCAAAGGAGTGGGCTCACTCACAATTTTGCCTAAGAACACCGCCATAAATTAATAATGATACCAAAACAGTATGTGTCCCAGAAGTTCATTGACAGCATGCCAGGGCGAGTTGCAGAGATCTTCAAAAAGAAGGATCAACACTGGAAATATTGACTCTTTACATAAACTTAATGGAATTGTCAATAAAAGGGTTTGACACTTATGAAATGCTTGTAATTTTACTTCAGTATACCATAGCAACATCTGCCAAAAAGATCTAAAAACACTGAAGCAGCAAACTTTGTGAAAACCAATGCTTGTGTCATTCTCAAAACTTTTAGCCATGACTGTATTCTTCAGTTGACACCTTATCAGAAGTCGATAAAACTGTAAAGGGTGAAAAATATGCATCAATTGTAAATAATGGTAAGCATTCTGGGCATGATTCAGTAAGGGACGTAAACAATGATTTTATACATATAATCCACAAAATTACTTTTCAAATATCAAACAGAGAAAAAAGAATGATCATCTGGGGCACTCAGAATGAAGTACTTCATTCTGAGTGCCCCATAATATTAAACGTATTTGTTCATTTAAATAAATATTCATTTAAATGTATTTATTTGCTTATGCTTATAAAGATAGGACTGCCAAATGAGAAGCCATCCCAATTATCCCCGTGCTCAATGGTTACCTTTCCCTACTGGCAAAAATTATATTTAGATAAAGTGTCTCATCCGAACAGCAACTCCACCAATTTCTCTTATTATGTAATTTTACCTAAGGTGCAGGGGAGCAAACATTTTTTTTGGGGGGTGGGGCATTCTAGAACATATCTCAGTGTACACCGAAGCAGAGAGGCGGTACTGCTCTTAATAGTAGCCACATGGGCTACACTGTCATTTGCTTTCACTAGCTGGATGGTTGTGTTGACAGGTGCAGAAACTATATTTACTTGGGAAGTGTAATCTTTCATCTCAGTGTGCAGGAGGTGGAAGCAGAATAGCAGGAATACACCGAACTGGAGCTGTACTTTGTGGAGTACTTCTAGGGAAGGTGCATGGATGGAGCTGATGTGGCATTGTATATATCCACTCTATATGCAGTGGTTGTAATTCACAAAATATAACCTTTTCACACAGACCCAATAAAAATTGTTTGCTCTTTGCTTCACACTATGCATAGACTTATATGTAAATTGACAAGCTGAAAAAATGTTTGTTTTTACAGATTTATCTATAAGTTGGATTGCAAATAGATATGAGGCACGGGTGACACTGTATGTAGATGCCTGTAGCTGCAGACAAATATATATTGTGTAACAGATTTATGCTTTTATTTTAGAAATTGAATGAGTACAGAAACAAATAATTCAATTTAATCTATTTCACTCTTGATCTCCAAAGGAAATATAGTTTTGTGTTTCGTGGGCCTATTTATCAAGCATCATGTTTAAATAGCTGGTTCTGCATGATTAAGGCAAATATTAGTACTGGGGCTATTTAGCAATAAGCTAAAGCAGGTGATATCAAAGATATTCTGCTTTAACTAACGCTCAGTACCACAGCACCCATAATTTTGTGTGGGGACTGCAAACTAGAGTCAATTTCCAAAGCAGCTTAGCTTTTCAGAGCTTGCAGCCAGTTGCTAATGCCAACTGAAAATGGTGTTAGGAACTAATGTCTATGGGCACTGTACCACGTACTTGTTGTTCCCTATTACACTTAAATCCCAAATTTACTGATTTTGCCTTACCGAGTGGGATTTCTTGACTCAAGCAGAGCACAGCTGCACTATTACCTTTTAGCTTCTCTCCTCTGCTAGTGGATCTCAGCCCTCTGCTGACCCTGTGCTGTATAATGTGTTTAGAGTGAACAACATGAAGCTGGATTTCTTAAATTGACATTTCAGGAGATTGTGAGGACTAATCAGATGTGATTGTAGGCCGTACTGACATCTGATATATTTGCAAACTGTGAGCATATGTGTGAGAGTGGAAAATCTCCAGTGATTGCACAAAGTATCTGTAAAAGAGGAACCCTGAGATTGCACTTTGGGACATGTATCTATTCTTGCATGTAAACACTGAATTTACAGTCGTAAATTATTTTCATTGTCCCATATACTGAATGTGGTCAGTTTACAATTAATAAAAATGTCCCCTATGTAATATTTTTTTTTTTTGTATAGATGAAAGAACACACAATGACGTATCTGAGAATACAGGTGCATGCTGTTCTTTCATGTCTGAGCTTTTCACTGCAGCAAAGCTGTAGTAAAAAGTGAGATCCAGCATATGATGCTATCTTCATGTTCCATATATGACAAAATAGCCTCTTTTTGGCATCTGCACATGAACCCCATACAGTATATGATTAAGTGTTAATTGGAGCATTTAATGCATATAGAATATAAAACTATAAAAAGAACCATTCTTGGTATTAGGATACCTAGAATCTGGTAGGAGCACAGAAATGTGTTTTTCTCTTTTATAGCATACAGCTGATTTCCTGGGAACTAAAGTAAGACATAGGCAGAGCAGTACATAAGGTAGGAGTGATAATTTGGCAGCAAGCTCAGCAGAAGTAGTACAACGTTGGCAAGCCATCCCAGTGGCAGGAGGCCAATTCTGTGTAGTACATTCTAATTAGAATGAATGTACCACCATCTAATTAACACCACGTGTGTCGACAACTAGCAAATCAAACCTGTGACAATATGCTAATGAAGGATGTGAGCATCATGACTTAGAGATGGGATCACTACTGTGCAATGCTGTACTATAATTTCCTTCACAAATATCTCAGTCAACAATTATAGCTTGTGCAATGTATGTTTTTGAGAGGCACTAATTGAGGGTTAATCTGAAAAAGAAAGCTATGACATATAACGTCCTCGTGCAAGTGCTACTTCCTTCACCAGCGTCATTAGACTCAACATTAGAAACACATTTCTAGGACAGGGTGACTTTTAAACCTATCCCTATTAAGGCGTCCTTTTACTAAACTACATATTTAACCTGCTATTGCATCTTGCTGCTCATCACTGTTATTCAATTCCTATCACAGAGGTAGTTTATAATACAAGTAACATCTGAGCGACAAGCAATGAAAATCAGTGATAAGTACAGTGTAAGCTTGTGAGCAGGGCCCTCTTATCTCTGTCTGTATTACCAAGTATTGTTTTATTACTGTGTTTGTTCCCAATTGTAAAGCACTAGGGAATTTGCTGGTGCTACATAAATGAATATTGATGATGATGGTGATAATTACCATATTAGTCCTAGCTATCATTCAGTGATAAGCAGCTAGGAACAGTGAAAAAGTGTGGTTAGTATGGAAACCCAGCAAAGCCGAGCCACTAAGTAATTTTGTGAAGCAGGAGAGCAAAAATAACACAAGATTTAAAACTAAATCCAACATATACTAGTCAAACATAATAATGGGAGTTAGCTGCTCCTTCACGACAGTGATTTGAAGCCAAGGTGAACAAAAAATGTCCATGAGCCTAGACATGTGATCATGCTGATTACTGTGAATTAATAAACAGCAGTAAATCAGCTATATAATAAAACATAATGTCAACACTTATCCCACTGACATCACATTTTAGTGAGAGGGAAAAATAGATTGTAGAAACCACTGTGATACACCGGAGATTCAATAGTGTACAGGATTTAGGGTAATCTTTACTTGTACAGTTGTAATCCTATTCGAAATTGAAGGAATATTTGTCTCACTCAAGCCCTTGAGATAAATTTGTCTACTGAAGGTGTCTTCCTGAGTATGTGCCTATGTTTGACAGCCTCATATGCAAAAATAAATTAGGGGCTAAAAGGATAATCCATGAAATGTGAGGATTATCAATTGAAATATGTATTATATACTACCTCTCTAAAAGTACTTTAAAGAACATAAGCTTTACACTTTCATTATTGGTATGTACGTAGGAGTTCAGTAGTATTTATGCTACAATTTCTCCAATCTCTTCAATGTAAAAATATTTTTACTGATTTACATCAACAAAACTTATTTCCAAATTATTTAAATATTATTACCAATTGTGCATTAGGTCCACACACTTGCATAACTGTGCCAGGTTCCTACCTATGCATAATATTACTTGATTGTGAAGGAAACAGGAGATAAGTGAAGGACAGGGGAGAAGTGAATATCTGTTTAGTTTGCCGTCCCTGTTGTCCAAGATCCAAAACTCCTAATCACATGGTCTAACCCACATATGGGTATCAATGGGACACAAAATCTTCTTATGGACCTTCTAATACCGCTTTCATACTGCCGCCCCAGCAATATCCCGGGTTTTTCAAGCCGGGTTTTTGCTGGGGGTCGGAGCGTCCCAGCTCAGAAACACCATTCATACTGCACCTCGGACCTGGGAATTTCCCGGGTTGACCCCATTCATACTGCACAAGTCTGTGCCCTGGCAATTTGTGGGAGTCATCACCAGAGCAGTTTTCATTGGCTGTTTCCATTTTATCCACCATTTGTCCTAAACTCCTTCTCAAATCTTCCACGGGCTCCCACCGATGACATCATCCTCCAGAGACAGGCAGACAGCCAATCAGCTTGTTTTCTGTGCAACCCGGGTTGAAAAACCCGGGTTGCACCATTCATAGTGCAGGCAACCCGGGTCCGACCCGGGAATTACCCCTCGATAAATCCCGGGTTGAAGACCCAGGTTTTTAGACCCGGGATTTTTGACTTGTACCATTCATACTGCACCAAGACTCGGGTCGTTTGAGCTCGCCCCGGCAAAAACCCGGTGCAGTATGAATGGGGTATAAGTGTTTTTTTCATTTGGATTTCATTTAGATTTAGAAAACTTAAAATGAATGACAGGTCTTGATTTTCATGAAAAAGTTTGTTTCTATTCCTAATTTACAGGAGGAGCATATGTGTAACTTTGTGTGTGTGTGTGTGGTGGCTACAAAGTTAATTTTAATAACTGCTATGAATTCATTTTGATAAATTGTGCAAACTATAAGCACCTGTATTTCAAAGTTATTACGGTCTTTAACACAGTAGGAAAGTAATTTGCACATGTATTGCTATTCTGGCTGGCTTGATATAAGGTAGTAGGTGTTTCACAGATGTTTACCATGCAACATTTCAAGTGCATTTTAAACCTTATCCAAATATACTGTATCACATAGTGTTTTTTTTATTTTTTTGTTGCTTTTATAGTTTTTAACCCAATACTGAAAGAGTAAAGGTCAGACACACTTGTAGCTTTGGTTAGAAAGATAGGAGAAGCATTTAATAAATTAAGCTTTGCAGACTTTTCATTGTCACTTTGAATTTAAAGGTTTCAGAATAAAAGAAATATTCTTAACATTCTGCTCCCTGGGTGATATAAATATAAAGGGATCAATGCAAGCTGGCTTTCATGAGTGAATGTATGAGTAAAAATTTAACTTTTATTAATACACCTAAATTCTGCAGTAATTGCTGAGAGGTAGGATTTAAGAAGCCAATAATGATGCACAGAATCAGATGTGAGAGCTGTTACCCTGTCTTGACTGTGATTTGAGTAGTAAACATGAATATTTGCTGCAAGAGAGGCCTGAGACTACACTTGCCAGTGACTACACTTGCTGGAAATCGGTGACTTTGCAGTGGAAATTTAAAGTGTCAATGGCTCTTAAAGGCAAACTTGCCTTCAAAAGCCATCGTTGCTTTAAATTTCCCCTGCAAAGTTACCGATATCCAACGACTTGCAGAAACCCATGCTTCATACATTTACCCCCTGGTTTTGTTTTGCATACCACTTAAGAGCTGATCTTTAGGTCAGTGAACTGTGGGATTGCAGGGTACTAGATGCCTCGTCCTCTACCTTGACAAAAAGTGAAATCACAGCAAATTTTCACCGAAATCATGTTTAAGCAGTGGAACAGGCTGTTATGCAGAATTATGGCACTATAGCGATACAATTTTTGAGTTCTGAGTTTGCTTTTCCTTTCCACAGAATGTTACTGTATTTAAATATCTGCATTTGCACAAATTTATAGTCAAAAGACAAAATGTTCTGCTGTGTGGTGTGGTTGGGGTAGGAATGTAAATTTGTCTGGCAAAACCTGCACAATTTCATGGCCAAATGCGGTACAAGGGGAATATTGTGTAGGACAGGTTACAACTTTCCTGTATTAATTTAAGGGAAAAAAAAAATCTTTCTCAGGGTGTGTCTGGTCCTGTAAAATATAATTAGCTTATCAGACTGTTCTGTGGGTGTCCGACTTGTTTTGCACTTCACCTTGCCGAGTATACATCGTGAATAGTGAGCCAGTTCATATCATGCACATAGTAGTGCCCCCAGTTCATATATTGCACATAGTAGTGCCCCCAGTTCATATTATGTCACACAACAGTGATCCCAGTTCCTATTTTCCCACACAATAGTGCCCCCAATTTCATGTATTTTGTTTTCTTATGTGCAATTCACCTGGAATCAGCAAACAGGCTTCATGCATTTTAAGTTCCACAAATGATCATGGGAGCTGCATTGAATGTGCAGCAGCTCCGTTTCAGCCATCTTTGACTGCTTGTGTGAAGCAGCCCTGTCATGGCTTCTGGCTCTAGGCCATTTCTGTTCTGTCCTGTAACAGCCTTACCTCAATACAGTAGGTATTCATGGTTCCACTCACTACTGCATGTTTATAAAATAAATGGAAATAAACAGCCCTTAAAGTAGCCCATGATTAAAAGTGTGTAATATGTAAATATACTTAAATGCAAAATTTAAAAAAATCATGACTGTAAGACTTGGTCTATTTGCTACTCTAGGCCCAGGGATATAAGGCCTTTTAAAAAATCCATCATAGCTTCAGTTGCACTGAATATGCAGATGGAGCACTATTTGTTTGGATTAATGACTTGATCTAATGCCTCTGAGCTACAGGGGGGTATCTCCTATTGTGGTATACCAACCCTCCTAAAGTAATGCTATTGTGCAGTGTGGATTGAGGTAAATGGTGCAATCTACATGTCGCTCTTGATCATGTTTGTCCAAACCAATCACAATAAATCTGAATACTAGCTCACACTTACATACTGTAGTAATTATTTATAAACATGTTGAAAGATCAATTTACTATAACTTACATTATTTCGAATTTTACATCTTTTCTTTAAGACTTTAATTACACCATAAAAATTATAGTCCGTATAATCTCTGTTCTAGTTTTAAACACACATAGTACATAAGTACATTTTACATTTAAATTAACATAAGTAGAATATCCACTATATAACTTAACAGATGGAATTATTAATCAGAATACTTAAATGCATTTCCAGTATGGTGCATGCTATTTTTGTTTTATTTTTATAGAATATAAATAGCAAATGAAACATTTACAGAAATGTTTACAAAATGTAATAATATATTATATATATCTTAAAGAGAATGAAACAATCTAGAACATAATGTATTATTATTATTATTATTATTACTTTTATAGCAGACCTCTAATCTCTGGAGGCTAATGCATAACAACAATCCAATCTCTGTTTTAGACCTCTAATTTCTGGTGCTTGCTGTATAAGACCTTCAACTTCTGATGGCTAGTTTGTAGCAACCTGACATTCTCTGGTGGCTAGTGTATACCAGAATAATAACTGGTGCAAATGCATACCAGACTTCTAATCTTGGATGTCTAGTTTATAGAAAACCTCACCAACCACCCACTTCCTGAGATGTACCGTATATACTCGAGTATAAGCCGAGTTTTTCAGCACTTTTTTTGTGCTGAAAAAGCCCTCCTCGGCTTATACTCGGGTGATGGAGATGCAGACCTCAATAAATAGTACTGAAGGGAATGGTGGTATATCCGGAGGCTCCAAACTGTATAGGACATAACAATAAGGAACAATGCAGAGCAGTCCAGCGCTGCAGCGGCAGAGGATGAATGGGATGTGAAGCGATGAAGCGATGAATGGTAAATGAATCATCGCTTCACATCCCATTTATCCTCTGCCGCTGCAGCGCTGGACTGCACTGACAGCCTGTTTAGTGAGACATGAGGAAATCAGTAACAGCCGGGACGTCAGGAACCTCCTGCACAGGCGCGTCTGAAGAATGGAAACATCACTACTTCAACCAGCGCTATTGGAGTGGTAGGACCAAACGGAGCTAGGAACTTTCCTTCAAAAGACTTTGTGTCTGGACGGCTATTATAGTCAGCGCACCCCATCTGTTTGCTTGCAGTCTTTAAGGAATACCGCGGACGGACTGAGAACAGCTATCAAGAAATCGTGAGTTATACACTCCAACACTGCTCTGCATTGTTCCTTATTGTTATGTCCTATACAGTTTGGAGCCTCCGGATATACCACCATTCCCTTCAGTACTGTTTATTGAGGTCTGCATCTCCTATATATCCTTTGTGATATATTACATGTTGGTATTGCTACACCAGTCAATCATCCTATTTATTTATCTAGTCTGGGAACAATACATTTGTTTTTATAGATTGTATATATCATTTTTATTTTTGAAATTTACTAGTAGCTGCTGCATTTCCCACCCTAGGCTTATACTCGAGTCAATAAGTTTTCCCAGTTTTTTGTGGTAAAATTAGGCACCTCGGCTTATATTCGGGTCGACTTATACTCGAGTATATACGGTACTTGTCTTTTAGAGCCCAAGCCCCCATGCTGAAGTTTGTTCATTGTTAAGTAAGAGAGCTGTCAGGAGCTGTCATTGACATCTAACAGACAGCTCCCGCTCACACTAATTTGTTCATTGTATTAGACAGGAAACAGTTTGTACAATTTCATGTCTGATGCTATTATCAATTACAAACAATATTACCAACTATTATCATTTCAATTTTAACTCACTGTATTCTATTACTCTGGTCCATTTGGGTTTCTGGCTTCTCTCATGCACATAACTTATTATTTTCCCAATTTAATCAAATACACAGAAATAGAGGTGCTTTACAAATTGGGACGCACATGTAATTAGTTCACATATTTTAAAAGAAATGGACACATAGCTAAATAATCTTATTATATATATTGTCTATTTGTATAGTGCCACAGATTCCGTAGTGCCTAACATATTAGTACAGATATGACATAGATGAAAACAGTGAACATAACAACGTAGTCATGTGAACAGAGCTGAATAGTAAATTCATAGATGTAATTAACTGAACAAATCGCATGACATTCAAAAACAATACAGCATGAAACATGACAGGGAAAAGGTGAAAAGGGTAGTAAAACAATAGGAGCTAAAGGACATTATAAGGTTAATAGTCCAGATTGGTAGCAGAGGAGGTGGGGGTTAAACAGTCAAACTGACAGGAGAATGGGTAAAATTAGGTATGATATTAGGCAGGGAGGATGGGGAAAATGGGAACAGTAGATAAGAAGCAGCAGTGCCGTAACTAGACATTTCAGTGCCCTGGGCGAGACAGGGCACCGACGCCCCCCATCAAAGTGGGAGTGACATTTGCCAAGTGGGTGTGGCCAACCTAATATGTGTGGCTAGCACTTTACTGTAAAGAATTCTGCTACACATATTTGCAAATGCATGATATATATCTATTAGAGCGGAATTAACACCTCATGGGGCCCTAGGCAAGATATTGGTTTGGGCCCCCCCTTCACATACACAGTGGCCCCTCACACACACATAATACACACACACACAGTGGCCCCTCACACACACATAATACACACACACAGTGGCCCCTCACACACACATAATACACACACACAGTGGCCCCTCACACACATAATACCAGGGGCGGATTGGGAACTTAAAGTGGCCCTGGAAAAATTCTGAAAGTGGCCTCATGTAGGCTGGACCAATAAATGGTAGGCGGTGCAAATTGTAGGCGGAGTTAGCACTCCATTACCTCAAGCCACAATGGTTTTTATACAAGGCAAATGCAATACGCTATGGTAAGCAGAGTCCGTCTATCACAGTTGACGGAGCTACCACACAAGTAGGCAAAGCATTGCACATGTAGGTGGAGCAGTCACAAGTAGACAGAGTCAGCACACCAGTGGGTGGTGTATACACATTAGTTATGTAAGTGGAGCAGTTTTATCCAGCAGCAGGGAGTTCCCAGGGTTAGCATTAATGTAATAATAGTTGGGTCACCCACCGGATCAAAAAGTCTCCCTAACAATATAAAATTAAAAAAATAAAAAGTAAATCACACTGCTTCTGCATACCTGTATGAGTGCCGCCCTGGGTGTCTGCCCCTTGTATGAGTGCCGCCCTGGGTGTCTGCCCCTTGCATGAGTGCCGCCCTGGGTGTCTGCCCCTTGCATGAGTGCCGCCCTGGGTGTCTGCCCCTTGCATGAGTGCCGCCCTGGGTGTCTGCCCCTTGCATGAGTGCCGCCCTGGGTGTCTGCCCCTGGCATGAGTGCCGCCCTGGGTGTCTGCCCCTGGCATGAGTGCCGCCCTGGGTGTCTGCCCCTTGCATGAGTGCCGCCCTGGGTGTCTGCCCCTGGCATGAGTGCCGCCCTGGGTGTCTGCCCCTGGCATGAGTGCCGCCCTGGGTGTCTGCCCCTGGCATGAGTGCCGCCCTGGGTGTCTGCCCCTGGCATGAGTGCTGCCCTGGGTGTCTGCCCCTGGCATGAGTGCCGCCCTGGGTGTCTGACCCTGGCATGAGTGCCGCCCTGTGTGTCTGACCCTGGCATGAGTGCCGCCCTGTGTGTCTGACCCTGGCATGAGTGCCGCCCTGTGTGTCTGACCCTGGCATGAGTGCCGCCCTGTGTGTCTGACCCTGGCATGAGTGCCACCCTGTGTGTCTGCCCCTGGCATGAGTGCCGCCCTGTGTGTCTGCCCCTGGCATGAGTGCCGCCCTGTGTGTCTGCCCCTGGTATGAGTGCCGCCCTGTGTGTCTGCCCCTGGTATGAGTGCCGCCCTGTGTGTCTGCCCCTGGTATGAGTGCCGCCCTGTGTGTCTGCCCCTGGTATGAGTGCCGCCCTGTGTGTCTGCCCCTGGTATGAGTGCCGCCCTGTGTGTCTGCCCCTGGTATGAGTGCCGCCCTGTGTGTCTGCCCCTGGTATGAGTGCCGCCCTGTGTGTCTGCCCCTGGTATGAGTGCCGCCCTGTGTGTCTGCCCCTGGTATGAGTGCCGCCCTGTGTGTCTGCCCCTGGTATGAGTGCCGCCCTGTGTGTCTGCCCCTGGTATGAGTGCCGCCCTGTGTGTCTGCCCCTGGTATGAGTGCCGCCCTGTGTGTCTGCCCCTGGTATGAGTGCCGCCCTGTGTGTCTGCCCCTGGTATGAGTGCCGCCCTGTGTGTCTGCCCCTGGTATGAGTGCCGCCCTGGGTGTCTGCCCCTGGTATGAGTGCCGCCCTGGGTGTCTGCCCCTGGTATGAGTGCCGCCCTGGGTGTCTGCCCCTGGTATGAGTGCCGCCCTGGGTGTCTGCCCCCTGGAATGAGTGCCGCCCTGGGTGTCTGCCCCTGGAATGAGTGCCGCCCTGGGTGTCTGCCCCTTGGATGAGTGCCGCCCTGGGTGTCTGCCCCTGGTATGAGTGTGCCCAATGTGTTTACTCACCAACTAGTACAGGACTAACAATTATTTTATTAAGGTAGAGAGAGCATAAAAGTCTGTATCTGCAACAGTTTGTGTACTGACAATATTGGGGTTTTTTTTTCTTCACTTATCAAGTGATTACTTAGGCTGACACTGGATATTCAGAGAGGAACTAGAGGTTTGTATATAATCTGCATTTATAGTGTACATATGGTGCTAGTGATTCTGTGAGTGTTAAAATACCTGCTATTTACTGCACAACTTCTTCATGTGAGTCAGTCAGGAAGTCAGAGGAGCCGTCCTCCATTCATCCCACCCCCCCTGCGCTGTCACATTGGATCTGCAGCTGCGGTGATGTCATCACAGATGGATGCGTAGCTCTCTCCCAGTCAGCAATTGGATGTTATCCTTTAATCACCACCTACCCCCCCACCCGCTCAAGCGCCAACCTCCCTCCCTTCTCACTCTACACCCCCCCCGCATGAGTCGCGCAGGGGAGGGGGGGTGCCGCGAGTCTTCCTTTTAATGTGCCACAGAGGGGAGGGATAGCGGGCGGCTGCTGCGCCCCCTTGGGCTTGCACCCTGGGCGACGGCACCGCCCGCACCACCCTAGTTACGGCTCTGAGAAGCAGGATTGGAGGGAGTAGATGAACTATGGGGTCAATGAGGACAGATATTGAAACCAGTGAGTGTAGTGCAGGTAAATCAGATGAACAGATTGGTTATATTGAGAAACAAAATGAGGAGCAAGGTTTGCAAGTGGTTCATTAAATCAGCAATTAGGGAGTGTCTAGGTAATGTGCAAAGCAGATACTTGATATGGAGGATAACTGAGCTTGCTGTGAAAGGCTGGATTTTGTCCTTCTGTAGCAGAGATATCAGGTAGAGTGTTCTCCTCCTTTTTACACCCTATTTAACTTCGGAATAACGCATAAATATGCTATATTAATTTTAATACACTAATCTTAATAACTAACCCATTTTGAAGTAAACACACTAGCTATGCAGCCAACACTGATTTGCAGCCACTACACACTGATTATGTATGGGTAACAAACAAATGTGATGAGTTTCTTCAATCAACTCCCAATAACCTCCCACAACAAAGGCTAGCAAAGTCATAAACAAATAAACAGTGAAATAACAGCATACCATGTACTAAATAATGGACTTTCTTAATGCAGTTCTGACACTGATGCATATAGGGTACGCACATATTACAATTCCATTATGTTATTTTTCTGTATATGTCCAGCCACATTTTCCTAAATTCAGTGAGAATTAAGTGTCCACAGCAAGTTCATAGCATGAAGTGTGAACAGCTATGAGGTTTTTATTTATTCAGTCTAGGTAGTCGAATGACCTTTTTATTAATGCAAAATGGGTATAATCCAGCTGTAGTCCAGTAAGCGTTCAGCAAAACTGACATCCTAATGAGAAGTTAGCTCTTACCTCTAGAAACAAACAAAGACATCCTAAACATCATAAATCATAAACCATTAAGGGCCTTATTCATTAAAATATGCAAAACAACGTAATGTGCATTTTATAAAAAGCGCTCTTACATCAGGCATATGCACGGCCGTATTCAGTAAGAAGTTGATGTATAGATACAACTCTTGATGAATACAGGTCTAGGCAGACAGACAATACCTTGCAGGATATATCCAATATATGTAGAATATAGAGCAATCAGCCACAAGATTAAACCACTGAAAAGTGCAATGAATAATATTCATTAGCTTGTTAAAATGGCACCTGTCAATGGGTGGGATATATTAGGCAGCAAGTAAACAGTCAGTTCAGTTGTACATTGACTGCATGTATAAACCAGTCCCCTCCACGCTCTGCCCCTGAAATCAAAGGCTGTAGTAAAATGACCTTGAACTTGAAGAAGAATTAGACGATGCTCCATTCTCTGATGTGTGCTCTGGTTCTGGGAATGTGCAGTGCAATTTTACACAAAATACGGCATGTTATGGCATTTACGCTCCTTTGAAACAAGCCCTAAGTCTATCATTTCCAATTCCACAAATGTCATATGATATTAGAAGGGCTCTGAAAACTGATTGACAAAACTATCTTATTGGTTCAATAGAAAATAGAATTGTTTAAAATTGTATTTTAAGTGCATGACATGTGATTTACTGTATAACAGAACACTGTCATTAATGTGTCAGTACTAGCAGTCTTAGACATTACTGACCTGCCTCCAACACTCAGCAGTCCACATACTGCTGACCTTCTCAATTAGAATACTTAACAGAACCCAGCTTGGCTCAGTCTCAGGCTAGATATGACATAACCCCTCTCTCAGATGTTACCACTAACCTCCAGTACTGATGACACATGCAGGGAATTACCAATTAATCAATCACTATAAAAACTCACTACTCAAGTGCCTGAGTATCAATTGTGTCCAACATTACATTAGGAAGTATAGCTACTATTCGCTTTTCTTTAACTCCTGTGTCCAGTATCACTGACAGCAGCACACCCATACCCACATTTATATCTGCTGTGTTTTTGATATGAGTCTTCATTCCAGCTAAGTACTCTGCTGCTTTCACTAAGGGAAGAAAGTACACTGGGCCGCAACCTGGGCCCTCACTGAGCAAAGTCCATATCCTCTTGCAGGGATGTCCGGTCGGTGTCTTAGACTCAACACCAGTGTATGTGGTTGTGCCAATTACACCTGCTAGCTATTGTCCTCTGTGTATGTGTTCTCTGCTACACTTGCTATCTATCTCTGTTTACAGAGTCACTGCGATATATTTTTGTATATGTTTGATATATTTGATGTACTCAGCTGTACCCTCTGCATTTTGCCTACAGCGGGAAACACCTAAGTGTATTTCAGTGGAACAACTTCTCTTTTATATCACATTCATTCATCTTTCGGTGTGTTCCCCCTTGGATACAAAATCTCAAGTTCTCACAGATGTGGTCTATCCTGGTTCTCATCCTACATCTCTAATCGCTCTTTCACTGTTAATTTCTCTGGAGCAACCTCTGTTCCACTTCCTCTATCAGTTGGAGTACCACAAGGCTCAGTGCTAGGTCCTCTGCTGTTCTCTATCTATACCACTTCTCTTGGAAATCTAATAGGTTCCTTTGGCTTTCAGTATCATCTCTATGCAGATGATACCCAAATCTATCTATCTTCTCCTGATATCTCGACATCTGTGTTGTCCCGTGTAACTGACTGTCTTTCTGCCATATCATCTTGGATGTCCTCTCGCCAACTCAAACTAAAACACAGTTAATAATATTCCCACCCACCAACAAGAGCATACCTGACATTTCTATCTCTGTTGATAACATGGCCATAAATCCCACCCCACAAGCTCGCTGCCTAGGTGTAATCCTTGACTTATACCTATCCTTTGTTCCCCACATTGACTCTATATCTAAATCATGCTACATAAATCTAAAGAACATTTCCAGAATCCGCACATATCTCACGCAAGACACTGCAAAAACCTTAATTCATGCACTTATCTCCCGCATTGACTATTGCAATTCCCTCCTTACTGATCTTCCCAAAAACAGACTCAAACCCCTACAATCTATTTTGCACGCTGCGGCAAGCCTAATTTTCCTTGCAAATCGTTATTCCTCTCTTGAATCACTCTGGATGTCTCTACACTGGCTGCCTGTTTTCTACCGAATCCAATATAAAATACTTTTACTAACCTCCAAGGCCATCAACAAAGCTGCACAAACATACATCTCCTCTCTTGTCTCAAAATATCTCCCAACTCGTCAACTCCGTTCTACACAAGATCATCCACCCTCATTACATCCTCCCATTCCCGGTTACAGGACTTTTTTCGGGCTGCACCCACTCTATGAAATGCTCTCCCTCGCACAATAAGACTCTCCTCTGGTCTACAAACTTTCAAGCGTTCTCTGAAAACCTACCTCTTCAGACAAGCTTATAATATTCCTCAACCACCCTCTTTACCTCACTACCTTAGCCTATTACCGCCTGTTACACAATTTCACACAAGACAACTACCCCCTGACCAACATTGTTGTGTGACAGGATCATTTAGCCTATAAGACACTTTTACCAAATGCAAAATGTAGACTTAACCTCATGTGTCAACTCTCATTGTCCAATAGATTCTAAGCTTGCGAGCAGGGCCTTCTCACCTCTTTGTCTGTTTTACCCAGTTTGTTTATTAATTTATTATGTCTGTCCCCAATTGTAAAGCACTACGGAATATGTTGGCACTATATAAATAAATGATGATGATGTGCATACATATAAAACTGTACACTTTTTGGATATCTGCTGTTTATTGTTTATATGTAGATGAACTTAGCTTTTTTGCTTTTTTGTTACTTTATTCGTCTTCTATATTATTGTCTTGCAGTATTTGGAAATAATCCTGATGAAGATCAAATGTTATATACTTGATGCTTGAATGAAATATATTTAACGCTTTTGCTCCAAAGGTTCTTGTGTGCATTATTTTTTCAATAATTAAAGATACTTTATAATTATGCATGTAATACAGTTTACCTTACAAGCAAAACATAATAATAGCATCTTGAAAATCGATTTCCTATTGAGTGTAGTATCTAAAAAGTTTATTTTCTAATATCTTTTGCTTTTGATGGAGCCATAAATGTCAGCAATGCAATGGAAAGTTGTCTATTCTTAATGAAGCTTGTGCAAATGGAGGAAACCTGAGACATAACAGATTTACAGACTATTGTTCTGCTCATGTTCTGAACGTGATGGGAAATGGAACTGTTTTAAAAAGAATTGTCCATTTCAGTCAATGAACATCACCATGTCTTCCTAATATGTACTGTTTTATGTATGTTTTATTTTCATACCTGAACAGGGACACAAATGCATTATCAAAATAATGGTTCATTTAATCTAGTCTTAATCACATTTTTGGAACACGTAGTTTTATTTTTATTACTGAGCTTAAAATTCAATAAATCTTGAAGAGAGAAGAAACATTTTTGTCATATTTTAAATCATTATTAAATGATATCCTAAAACCGACACATAGCTCAGGCAAATATTATATCTAATATAAGTGGTGTTTATACTTACAAACATTTGTCCAGGATGTTCTGTCCACATATTAAAAAAATATGTTCGGGTTTCTGGGGGTGTGACAAAACGAGTGTGATATGTGAATTATAGCAAATACTTTGTATAGCCCTTCTTTTGTTTCCCCAGCTCATCAGACTACAACTGCATTGTCCAATTACATGTGGTTAAGGGGACATTGTAATTCAATTTAAATATGTATATTTTGTATTATATATTGATGACTTGAAGTAATGTTATTCATTGTCCTTAAACTGAAGCCAGGAGGGTTATGGGTAAAGATCAGGTGGTGTCTAGGATACAGGTGAGAGGGCTTGAGCTGCATTCATTCTCCCCCCTCCTTCCTCTACAGGAAGCATGGAACAGCTGGGGACCCTGTGACATCACAAAGTAGTGTAAGGGGTTAATTTTGGGAGGGGCTCACTGCTACCTTATCCTTGGAAGTAGGGGAAGCCAATTGAGCATCAATTGTTCTCCTTAGGACTAGTCCAGACGTTCTGTCTGCATCCCAGCAGGGGGCTTCTGTGAAAGGACATCTCATCTCCACTGCCCTGTCCAAACCCCCTAGTCCTGCACTGGCCAATGGGGAAGTAGAATAGATGCAGGGGTTTGTCCAGGGAGGGGAAAGACTGTGGAAATTAGACCTGTGATATATAAGGAACAACTCCAGGGGGGAGGGGTGTTCATGCTTGGATTTCATTCAGGAAGGTGCAAGATGGAGTTTTGAATTGTTGTTTTCTAACTCGAGTCTATATATGCAGCTGAGAGGGATCCATGGGTCATGAAGTCTGGACAGCAGGTGACTATATCTCCTTAAGTTATTGGGGTAAGGGACAGATGATGTGGTAAATCTGCCTGGCATTTATTTACTGTGTGTACATAATATTCTAGTGTTGTTTGTATGACAATAAATATACTGTTGTATTTTTATAACTGCATTTTGCCTGAGTGACCATACGAATCCTAGAAGGTACTGGGTAGCACTGGGCCAGATAAACCCGGTATCTTCACATTTTTGGTGGCAAGCAGTGGGGTCACTCAGTCCCAGGTCCTATCTGGGTAGAGCTGCAGGGGAACTGTATCGTGATACATTCCAGGGCTCTGCAAAGCAGTTAGCACTAGAAACCAGTTACCACATTATCCTGAACTTACTCCTAAAGGCTTTAAGGTAGAAAGTGTCACGAAAAGCGCTGTGGGCTTTAGGCGAGGGAAGATGCCGCCTAAGTGCCGATTTGATAAGGGGAAGCGCACCCCGCCAGAGGAGAGCGGAAGATGGAACCGTGTCTCAAAGAGAGGAAATCACAGTGAGGTGATCCCTGGAAGTAAAATGGGTGTGAGCTCTAGGAACAAGAGAGCAGATCACAGCCCAGTGTTGAAAAAGTTCCCAAAGGAAGGGATGAAGCAGTCCAGTACAACCAGGAGAAAGGTGTACTGGGATGAAGGACTGTGGGAGTGTCTGCAGGATGGGGATATGGATGTGTTGCACCACCCCACCACAATGCAGCACATTTTGGATTATTGGGATGAGGAGTGCCCAAAGATTATTATGTGGGAAGGAGCCAGTCTACAGGAGAAATTGGAGAACCTGTTGGATGTGTTCCTAATGTTGAAAGAGGAGGCAAGTGCCTGTAATTTTCAGGATGAACCAGCATGGGATGATTTTACACATGAAGTTATTTGTACTATGCAGAATCTGGCCAAGGGAGAATCCAGATACAACAATAATCAGCAGTACAAACAAGACGTAAATGGACTATTACAGCACAGGGACATGCCTGATGAATCCCCTGCAAATGTATTAATAGAATCTGTCCCATTAGCAGATTCTACAGATCCACTAGAGACAATGAGTATGGAGGAGCTGATAGTGGAATGCCAGATCCGGGGTGTACCTTACCTGTACAGCACACACATGGATATCCTGAAACGTTTGTTAAAAGATCAGGAGAATCCCATCAATGCTTTTAGTGTTTATAGAAAATGGATGCTCACTTTAGGTCCCCACATACCTCTCTGGGAACAAATGCAATGTCTGCAACAGAGTTTTGAAGAAGCAGAGGATGAGGTATGGCGGCAAGGATTTACGGACACTGAAATGTGGCAGGATCAGTGTTATCGAGTGAATACTGAAAAATGCCAATTGGAATATCTTTTATCACACTCTAAAAAGATGGCTGCTCAGTCTGTTAATCAGGGGGAGGTCCATCCCAGTGGATTAAATACAGTTGCCCAAGCTACTATCTTGGGGGAGACTGGAGAAGAACTGCTTGGTGAGGATGTTGTACCTCTGACTACTCAGAAAGGATTAGGAGAAATTCTCCCATTTGGTGACTTGGATGGAAAAGAGCTACCAAGTAAGTACCATGTAGTAGCATCTTCTGATAATTTGCCAGTGTTATTGGAACCTGAGACTGTGTCTGAGTTAGAACAGAATTACAGAAAAGACCAGTTATCCATCCCTGTTGTGCCTGAAAAGAATTTGTTTAATGAAGTAACGCAGGATACCGCATGTGTGCTCTCCGGGGCAAGTGATGTACAGCTTTACCCAATTGTGACAGAAGAGAATCATAAACTTGCGCAACATATGATCTCAGCAGAAATCATGTTTACAGACTGTAGGACAGAATTAATGGGAGAGGATAAAGGAATTGTCATGTCAGAGGCCACTACCATGGGGCCCTGGGAAAATTACACTTATGCCTTCCCCTATGCAGAATTGGCAGATGAGGAGATGTTGACTGAGTGGGTGTCTGAGAGGGCACCAGTACAGCAAGATTCACCAGCCCCACCAGCTTTGATGCATCGCACTCCAGCTCCAAATCTGGGAATCCAGGACCCAATACCAGAGGCCTGCACTGGACCATCCACTTTGCTTTGCGGCCAGGAGGACAAGTCTGTGTCCAATGAGGATTCACACTACCCCGATGCGCCAGAGGCGAGGGAAGTAGTGCAACAGTTGGATGTGGTAGCAGGGGAGGGGAGATGCACACAAACATACTTACAGGGGCACCCACATGTGGTTTGGGAGGGGGACAGAGGATTCCCCATAAGCAAAGAATTAATGGAGCCCCCACGCTTGCCTGCCACTGGGCAGTTGTCCCTTGAGTGTTTGGGTGAGGGGGGATTGGATCTTTGCCAGAAACAAACAGACAAGGAGCCAGAAAGTTTGCCTGCCACTTGGCAGTTTTCACTTGAATATGTGGGGGAGGGGAGCATGGTCTCCAGAAACAGAGGACAGGCCAAGGGACTATTTGCAGTTGGGCAATTAAGGGTGGATAAGGCACACAAGGGATGTTGGACTACAACTCTCCTACCATGGATGTGTGCACAGGAGTGGCCCAGTTTTATTGTTGTCTCATCTTATGACACAGGGCAGCATAAACCCCCACTCCAGCTGAGTGGGAAGATATGCCTGCAGCCATGGGACCCTGGTGGGAGATTGAGGAACTGTGTACTGCTGTCTACCTTGCCATCAGACCCAGGAGAAACCACAGCAGGCCAGAAACTTTGGACTTGGAAGAAATGATTACTTGGGGCTAGGGAGCCACTGGGAAACGAGGGCTAAAAAAGTAGGGGAGGAATGTGACAAAACGAGTGTGATATGTGAATTATAGCAAATACTTTGTATAGCCCTTCTTTTGTTTCCCCAGCTCATCAGACTACAACTGCATTGTCCAATTACATGTGGTTAAGGGGACATTGTAATTCAATTTAAATATGTATATTTTGTATTATATATTGATGACTTGAAGTAATGTTATTCATTGTCCTTAAACTGAAGCCAGGAGGGTTATGGGTAAAGATCAGGTGGTGTCTAGGATACAGGTGAGAGGGCTTGAGCTGCATTCATTCTCCCCCCTCCTTCCTCTACAGGAAGCATGGAACAGCTGGGGACCCTGTGACATCACAAAGTAGTGTAAGGGGTTAATTTTGGGAGGGGCTCACTGCTACCTTATCCTTGGAAGTAGGGGAAGCCAATTAAGCATCAATTGTTCTCCTTAGGACTAGTCCAGACGTTCTGTCTGCATCCCAGCAGGGGGCTTCTGTGAAAGGACATCTCATCTCCACTGCCCTGTCCAAACCCCCTAGTCCTGCACTGGCCAATGGGGAAGTAGAATAGATGCAGGGGTTTGTCCAGGGAGGGGAAAGACTGTGGAAATTAGACCTGTGATATATAAGGAACAACTCCAGGGGGGAGGGGTGCTGATGCTTGGATTTCATTCAGGAAGGTGCAAGATGGAGTTTTGAATTGTTGTTTTCTAACTCGAGTCTATATATGCAGCTGAGAGGGATCCATGGGTCATGAAGTCTGGACAGCAGGTGACTATATCTCCTTAAGTTATTGGGGTAAGGGACAGATGATGTGGTAAATCTGCCTGGCATTTATTTACTGTGTGTACATAATATTCTAGTGTTGTTTGTATGACAATAAATCATACTTGCCAACTCTCCCGCATTGTCCGGGAGACTCCCGCATTTTGCGAGAGTCTCCCGGACGAGTGTGGCAATCTCCCTGATAGGAAGGGGGAAAAATTTAGTTTAAACGCCGCGATTCACCCGGAATCGCGGCGTTTAGCCCCGCCCCCACTGTAAAATGACGCGATTTGCGTCATTCCGTCACGGGGGCGGGGCCAAAATGACGCGATTTCGCAGCCCCGCCCCCTGCACGCCCACGTCCCAGCCGGCATCTCCCGGAAGAAAAAAAAAAAATGTTGGCAAGTATGCAATAAATATACTGTTGTATTTTTATAACTGCATTTTGCCTGAGTGACCATACGAATCCTAGAAGGTACTGGGTAGCACTGGGCCAGATAAACCCGGTATCTTCACAGGGGGGATTGTGTTTCTGTATCATGTTGCATTCTGGGGTGAGGAAGAAACATAGTGAGATAAAATATCATAGACCTGGAATACTAGCTTGCTATGTAGAGGAACACATTACTGTTTACAGTGTGGCTGTGACTATTCATTCTTGCAAACAATAACAATCTTAACTTTATGGGAATTTAACATATATGAAGTTTAGGAACACATCTCAAAAATTACTTAGTAATACATCAATATATATATCTATATAACACACACACACACACACACACACACACACACACCACACACACACACCACACACACACACAACACACACACAGTGGTTGAAGTAGAAATTTAGAAGTGCTGGTATGGAACTTTCACTTTGAAATGAACGGCCAGGGTTAGGAGTTTTGACAGAGTGAAAATAAATTTTAGATGCATTTTAACACTATATTATATACTGTAACAAATAGTACATGATGCAAGATTATCCACCCTATGTCCCCCACCTCCCCTGTGTCCAATTACCTTACTTCTCTGTCCCTCCAACCCACACTACAGCCTCTTTCATCATACTGCAACCTCCTTCATCATACTGCATCCTCCTTCATCATACTGCGCCCTCCTTCATCATACTGCGTCCTCCTTCATCATACTGCGTCCTCCTTCATCATACTGCGCCCTCCTTCATGACACTGCGCCCTCCTTCATGACACTGCGCCCTCCTTCATGACACTGCGCCCTCCTTCATGACACTGCACCCTCCTTCATGACACTGCGCCCTCCTTCATGACACTGCGCCCTCCTTCATGACACTGCGCCCTCCTTCATCATACTGCGTCCTCCTTCATCATACTGCGTCCTCCTTCATCATACTGCGCCCTCCTTCATGACACTGCGCCCTCCTTCATGACACTGCACCCTCCTTCATCATACTGCGTCCTCCTTCATCATACTGCGTCCTCCTTCATCATACTGCGCCCTCCTTCATGACACTGCGCCCTCCTTCATGACACTGGGCCCTCCTTCATGACACTGGGCCCTCCTTCATGACACTGGGCCCTCCTTTAACACACTTTTGCCCCTGCATCACTGTGCCCCCCTCCTTCGTCACAAAGTGCCACCTCCTTCATCACACGTTTGTCCCTTCATCACACCGTGCCCCCTTCTTCATCACACATTTGTCCCTTCATCACTGTGCCCCCTCTGCTCTTAACTTACGCTTCTATGACATTCTTTTCTTCTGTCTTCTTCTCTTCCTCTTGTTTGTTTCTTCATTCTTCCAGCTCCTCTCTGTGCCATGCCTCACTAACAGTTTTGAGATGTGAAGATGTCATGCTTCACTATCAGTGAGAAAGGGGGAGAGAGCTGCTGCCACCACTGGGAAATTAGAATATATAAGTCATCTGATAATGTGTTTTGTGCCTTTATGATTGCTTCAAATATAATATAGAAGTCATATGAAAATATGTATTATACCTTTAAGAGTGCTTCACATTTCAGTTATAGTTTAATCAAAGAAATACTGTATGTGAGGAAAAACAATAGGCTTTTTTTATTAGCAAGTTTCAAGGATATGCAGGAAAATCAGTATGATGGGTATGATTTCTCATTTAGTGTGTATATTAAATCTTTTATTGTTTTAATGCACAAAATCCCCTCCTTTCTTTTTCCATTGTGATTTATCTGCATATGTGGAGTATCTATTGGAGTGAGGAATAGGATGTCATACTGAAGATTGGTTTTGATGTTTTGAGGATGCACTGAATTTCTTGTGCTGAGTAAGCATATACCCATAAGGGGTTCCTTTTGGATCACATAGGACCACTGGGTTATCCTTTTACACACTGGTAATCCATGGTGGAAGATTAAAGATACATTCCTATATGGTGGTGGAAGTCACTTTGAATGGGACATTTTATGACGTATTACGTTTTGTTATTTCTGTTTATTGGACCATTAAGTCCTTTCTAGGGTTGCTGTGTTGTATCTAGACACACCTATTGAAGAACACACTAGAATTGTGGTCTCCTGTTGTGCTAAGAAGGGAGCGCAAGTGTATGTATGAATCTTTTGTATACATATTAATATTTGAATATTGGTGGATATTCTATCATCATATACAGCTGCATACCTTAGTGGAGCGCCCCAATAGAATTTTATTGATTTTTATTTTTCTGAACATATG
This sequence comes from Mixophyes fleayi, assembly GCF_038048845.1. Classification (NCBI taxonomy): domain Eukaryota; kingdom Metazoa; phylum Chordata; class Amphibia; order Anura; family Limnodynastidae; genus Mixophyes; species Mixophyes fleayi. Next base: position 169,638,957 of record NC_134404.1, on the reverse strand, counting down.
TTTGTGTGTCATTGTCCAATTTACATGATTTGTTTTCATATCTTATTATAAGAAATAATGTACTTTGATAGTAAATTTTTATGTATCTTAGAAGTCACCTTGGCATTGGATGACCTGTGTCATGGAACTCCTCATGGACTTCAAGTATCCACTTATGTATTTCTTTGGCTTGCAGCGAAAGAAAACAGAAAAAATCATAGCCTATTTCACACATAAATACTTACGTTGACTACATAAAACTATTGCCACATTTTATAAGTAGTTAGAAATAATTAGATTTCAGTAGGTGATACTCCTTCACATTGGAACTGAACTCATCTGTTGTGAATAGCAGATGCTAGCAATAAATGAACCATTAAATATCTTGAATAGAGAAACTTACTCTTGTCACCTGTCGCTGAGTGTACTGCAATAAGCATGAATAAAAGCAGATAATTGTCTAAAGAAAGAAAGAAGTTTGTAGCCATTAAAAAATTTAAGGCCCATGGCAATATAGCCAACATCGCTGAACGTGGCTGCAAGAGAAAACTTGATAGAAAATTGCAGCATTGGTTGAATGGTGAAGAAAACACCTAGATCAACTGCCTAACACATTCAAGGTGACCTTCAGACACAACATACATCAGTTTCAACTTTTACCATTCATTGCCAACTCAGGGAAAAGGAATAATATGTTAAGAGGCAAGGAGGGCCCACTGCTGAGAGAGTGATATAAGAAAGTCAAACTGGAGTTTGCCAATACAGACCTGGATAAGCCGAATTCCTTTTGGGATAATTTTCTGTTGGCAGATGACACCAAATTAGATATTTCTGGAAAACTGCATCATCTCTATGTTTACAGGAAAAAAAATGAAGCTTTCAATGAAAAGAACAGAAGGCTTAGGATTGTTTTTGGGTTGCTGTGCTGCATATGGCACTTGGTGCCTTGAACTTGTACATGACATCATAAAATATAGAGATTACCAGGCCAATTTGGAATGCAATATTGAACAGTGTCAGAAAGCTGTGTCTCCATCAAAGTCATGGCTCTTATAGCAGGACAATGACCTCAAACACACTTAGTTTGAGACAAGACACTGGTTCTGAAGATGCCAGTAAACAGTCCAGATCTAAATTCATTTAGACACCCTTCAAATCTTGGCAGCTGGCACAAGAATAGTGGACCTAACTGTCATTATACTTGGGCAAGAAGCTCATTCATTGGTATAGGAAGGGTGTCAGTAATTTTGCAATTTTACATTCCTTCTTATTTTCTGATTTAAAAGAATATATAGTATTAAATTCAAAACAGTAGTTCTGTAATATAAATACAAATACAGAATTGTGGAGATCAAACACTGTTTTTAATTTCAGTTTATGTTTAGATGAAATTGTGAGCTATTTGTAAAAAGTAGAGGGGTGCCAATATTTTTGGCTGTAACTGTATCAGAGACACACTTTGACCCCAAAGGACTTGAGGTAATTAGGAAGAAATCTGAAATTTATGGGTTGTAGATGACAAGAGTGAAGGCCTATAAAGACTGCATACAGGTGATGTCTTTTAGAACTAATTGAACACCTGGGGCTTATAAGAAGGGTGTGTCTGTGGAACTTTTTGATGTGGATTTGGGAGCTGAATTCTGATTCTGTTTAGTGACCAGTTTTGATACGATACACTAGATAGATATGCCTTGATAAAGATTTTCAAAATCAAAATGCGTTGGAAAATAGTACAGTTGGAAATTACACGGTGGACTGTTCCTCCATCTTTGATATCTGCAAAAAGGAAAGCGACCACCCCCCAACCATCATAAGGGGTACATTTCTATATGCATATATCTAATGTGATTGGGGTAAGAGTCCACCTTTTATCCGTGTGGATAATCACCATCTGGGGATCATTGTTTTTTTTTTTTATTGTTTTTATCCTTTTAATAAATATGTAAACGAAAATGCACTATTGGTGCCAATTCTTTTTTCCTATACATGGAGTGAGCTGATCTTAAAGGGATATTGCATGTATTTGGCTTTAAGAAGACACATTTTTGATATACAATGCAATGTTACAATCAATATTCTGTGAGTGCATTTACAACGGGGGTGTTGAGTTGCTCACGAGGTGGTATTGATTACTATTATTAATCACCAAAGAGAAGAAGATTACTTCGGGAACATATCTATGTGAATTATTATTATTTACTGTATGTTGTATTTTTTCATTTTATTTTGTATATCTATATTTCATGGGAGGAAGATTTAAGAAAAAATGATGTCACTGACTTTTTGTTGCTAGCAGTATCACTTGTTACCATTTGGGGTCTCAAAGAGTAACAATAGCAGTCTCTTTATCATACCTCCTAAATGTCCCGATTTAGGTGGGACAGTCTTGATCTAAGTTATCTGTCCTGCCATCTAACTTGCGGACAGCTTTGTATTTTGTGGGAAAGAGGTGAATGGATGCCCTGACATGCTCCCATGACACATGGCCATGTTCCCATCTTACACATCGTAATGGTGAGTGCACTTGTCCAGATTCCCCAACTTCAAAAATAAGGAGGTATGTTTATACAGGAAAGTAGGGGTGTGCACCGGCCACTTTTAGTGTTTTGTGTTTTGGGTTCTGATTAGCTTGAGGTTTTGGGTTCTGATTTGTTTTGCCAAAACACCTGACGAAAGGTTTTGGTTCTGATTTCGGGTTTTGGGTTCTGATTTATTTTTTAAAAAGCACTAAAATCCTGTTTTTTGGTTGTTTTCCACTCCTACGCTATTATTAACCTCAATAACATTCAATAACAATCATTTCCACTCATTTCCAGTCTATTCTGAACACCTCACACCTAACAATATTGTTTTTAGTCCAAAACGTTGCACCGAGGTAGCTTTCTGGACTGCGAAGTGGAGTGGGCCCGGTACCCAATTTGGTACCGGGGCCACAATACCTCCGCCTTCAAATAGTCTCAATTCCACTGCACATATGGCTGCTCCTACATCCTCTGCAGCATATACAGGGTGTAGTTCGAGCGCGTCAATACCTCTTGTTTTTGACGATGACAGGTCATTTTCATTAATTTTGGATTTGGCCCCAACACTGAATGTAGTTTAATATCTGATATGCATCTATCTGGACTGGGTAGTGGAGTGGCCCCGGTAGTAAATTTGGTGCCGGGGCCACAATACCTCCTCCAACTTCCAAGTGTAGTGTTTATAAAGACAGACAGCGTCGAAGTGTTATTTGTTGACTTTCTTAACCCTAAAATTGTCCCTGTTGCAAATATTCGTGCAATGGAGAGTTACTTTTTCATTGAAAGACTCAAGCTTTCAAGTGTAGTGTTTATAAAATATAAACAACAATACAGTAGTTCTAGAGCACGTCAATCCCTCTTGTTTTAAATTATGACAGGGCATTTTACTTTTGGTTTAATTTCCTGAATTTGTTTAAATTTGGTTTTACTTTTTGAACATGGCAAACGACTGTTGATTGGTCATATTATGCAAAAAAAATAGTTGCAAGATGGAATTGTCTTTGGGCCCTCCCACCCACCCTTATGTTGTTGAAATAGGACATGCACACTTTAACAAACCAATCATTTCAGCGACAGGGCCTACCAAACAACTTTGGCTGAAATGATTGGTTTGTTTGGGCCCCCACACCAATAAAACAATTCATCTCTCCCTGTACAAACTAAACAGGCTCTACTGACGAAAGATGTCGTCCTCATCCTCAACCTCTGATTCCTCTCCCACTACAGTGTGTACTTCCTCCTCCTCATACATTATCAATTCGTCCCCGCTGGACTCCACAACCACAGGTCCCTCTGTACTGTCTGGAGGGCAGTGCTGTACTTCATTGAGGAATTGATTATTCATTTTTATAAACATCATTTTTTCAACGTTGTGAGGAAGCAACCTCCTTCGCCACTCACTGACCAGGTTCCCAGCTGCACTAAAAACTCTTTCCGAGTACACACTGGAGGGGGGACAACGCAGTTAAAAAATAGAGCCAGTTTGTACAGGGGCTTCCAAACTGCCTTTTGGAGTTCTACCATGTCACTACCTCTAGTTAATTTAGATTGCAAGGCTTGTAAATATAAATACTTTGAACATAAAAAAGGCAGGCTGCACAGACTGTGGAGCTAGAAAGTGTAATTAAATGGATCACGTTACTTTGGTGGCTATCTATGCCCCCCCCCCACCCTACGCTTGTAGTTGAATATAAATAAAGCAGCCTGCATAGACTGTAGAACTAGAAATTCAAATATACAAAGAAATGGACAATGGCAGTTTGGTATCTGTCTGCATCAGATCCCCTCTCCACTAGGAGTAAAATAGAAAACTATTCAGCCGTTATATAATCTAGAATATAAATAGAAATTGAGAAAGGCAATTTGATATCTGTCTGCATCATAATCATCAACATCCTCCTCAGCGCCAGCTACATCAATATCCTCCTCCCGGTGTACAACATTCACACCTTCATTAGCCAAAACTGTAACTGGACTGTGGGTGATCCTTCCAGCATATGCAGAGGGCGTGCTGCAAATGCTGGATGGAGTCACCTCTTCCCGTACAGTGATGGGAAGGTCAGGGTTCACAACCAACAACACCCTTGGACTCGCCTTGGGGATTTGTGATGTCATCTGTTTAGAAGGCAGAGTTCTTTGCTGTTTTGTTGTTGTTGCTGACAGCATAACTCTCAATTTTTTTGTAGGGGGGTGGAGGAGGAGGGCTTAGATCCTTGGGTTAAGCTGGACCACTAGTCATGAACACGGGCCAGGGCCTAAGCTGTTCCTTGCCACTACGTGTCGTAAATGGCATATTGCCAACTTTATGTTTCTCCTCAGCTGATTTTAAGTTTCTCTTTTTGCTATTTTTTGAGAACTTGGGCTTTTTGGATTTTACATGCCCTGTACTAGGAGATTGGGCATCGGGCTTGCCAGACGACGTTGATGGCATTTCATCGTCTATGTCATGACTAGTGGCAGCAGCTTCAGCTTTAGGAGGAAGTGGGTCTTGATCTTTCCCTACTTTATCCTCCAAATTTTTGGTCTCCATTATATGTAGCACAAGATACTGCAGAATGTGTGAACTTTTTTTATTTTTTCAAAACTTGGGAATAATGGGGAAATAACTATGCCCTTATAAGCACAGAGCACAGGACACAGCACCACTGGACTGAGCACAGCACAGCACTGAACAGCACGAGATATAGCAGGACAGAGGACCACCTAACACACCCTCCCTCTACCCTGATCAATGCCCGAGTGAAGATGGCGGCGACTAGCGGGGAATTTATAGGATCCGAGTATCGCGAGATCCGACAACGGGATTATGAGTCAGAGCCTCAGTTTCAGATTTGAATTTGGCGCCAATACCCGGATCTGTCTCGGATCCGACTCGGATCGGCAACGTTTGGGTGGGCTCGGATTTCATAAATCCGAGTGCGTTCATCTCTAGTTACAGTAAAGGAAATTGATGTTTTGCAAGGGAAGTAAATATTTTTGTCTATAGAGAACCAGAAAAAAGCAAAGTGTTTGAACTGTTCAACGGCTGATTTGTTTTTTTCAAAGAAAGAAAGTATGAAAATTGGTGACAGTGAAAATATGGAAAGGATTTTATGGACTGGTCTGTGTGAAAAACTGTGTATGCTGGTGATTGCAGTGACACAACTGTTTGATCAACCAAGCCAGGGGCGCACGAAGGGAGGGTTTCTGGTTCTATAGAAACCCCTCCCCTCCACGAAGATCGGGGGCTAAATAGTGCCCCTACATAAAATTGTACAGCAGCCGCGGCGCATTCAAAGAAGCGTCCGCGGCGGTGCTGTATTGTAGTACAATACAGCACCACGCGGACACTTCTATGACAGTGCCGCGGCTGCTGTACAATACAGTGCCGCCGACATAGAGCAGCAGCTCTCTCTCTCTTTCTTGCCCCTGCAAGCTGTTTAAAAAAAGTGAACGTTTGGACAGGATTTTGGGAAGCTGGTTTTGTTACTCTAGTATATGTCTTGAGTAAAAGTGGCTACAACCTTGTCTACAAAATCTGATCATATGGAGGAACTGATCAAGCACTTGGTGCAAGCCAATGCCAATCAGGCACAAGCTAATGCCAATCAGGCAAGCCAATGCCAATCAGGCACAAGTTAATGGTATTTTTCAGGAGCCCTTACAACTAATGGCAGAGAACATACTAAGGACCCAAATGCCATGACCCACAGGAGGTGGTGCAACAACCTTTACAAAAGATGACAGGCACAGATGTTGTAGAAGTCTACATGGTAGTATGTGAGAGGATTGTAGAGAGAAAGGAGTTGCCATTGGACAAATGGACAGAGGTGTTAGCACCTGTTTGACAGGTGAGCCCCAAAAAGCTTACTTTGACCTTGATAAACCATACGCTTTAAATTATTCCAAGTTAAAGAAGGAAATATTACCCCATTTGGGGGTAAGCAGTGCTGTTATGGGTCCTAAGAGTGCACAACCTTTTCCACTGACCAGCCTTCACAATCTCAAATGTACCAATTGATTAATTTGGTGTGAAAGTGACTACAAACGGAGGAATCCTCAACTGTGCAAATTTTGGAGGAAGCTGTGATAGACAAGTATGTTCTCTGCTGGGTAGGACAAGTAGATCTCCAGAATGCAGAGCAGCTAGTCAACATGGTGAGAAAGTTTCAGGCTACAGAGAGGTTCCCTGAAAGTCTGAAATCTAGAAACAATTGCCCGGTAAAACTGTTCCGTATTATTGTTGGAGAAATCGTGCTTTAACAGGGGCTGTGTCACGCTCCGAATTTGAAACATAGGGTCCCCAGGTCTGTCTAAATTGGCACTACTCTACCCAGAGGCGCAGAACCGGTTGTCTTCAACAGGAACCCCCACTAGGAGGTATGGACATTGCAGCCACTGCCTCACAGGTAGCAGCCCTCAGGGAAAGCATTAGATGAGAACCATATGGAGACCACAGGAGTAGTAGAAACTCTGCAGTGAGAAATCTGCAGAGAGGTGAACAGACTTGTGAAGGACAGGGGCAGGCTGGGCTGGGGGGCAGGGGGGCATTTTCCCCCCCGGGCCGGTCACATAGTGGGCTACATTGGGCTGGCTCACTGGGCCACCTGCATTTTCTTCCCATTAAAACAGGCAGCTTGCCCCCCGGGCTGAAATTTGCCAGCCCTCCCCTGGTGAAGGAGATAGCTGTGGGTAAGTGGTACTGAACAGGAACCAGGGAGTCACTGGAACAGTGAGCTGATTAAGAAGAGGTGTTGGTTGTGGATGTGAGGCACTGAACAGCAACCAGGAAATCATTAGAACAGCTAGCTGAAGCAGTAGAAGCAAAGGGAGCAACATCTGTGTACCATCAGGGATTGACAAACAAAGAACAGGCACCTGACTGCAGGTTCAGGTGCCTTAAATACCCTGCTAATGAGAAATGCACCAATAGTAAAAAGGAAGTTTTAAAAGAAGATCAGTGGGTAAATGTTTCAAGCTGAGCGTTTTCTGGCAGGTTTGAAAAACCAATCAGATTCTAGCTATCATTTATTTAGTAAATTATTATTTAGTATTTATTCAATCATCTGTCCACAATTATAAAACATCTAAAAACTTGTGAAGACAGTGGGAAATTATTGTGGGGGTACAAAGGAGTGTCATCATCATTCCAAGGACAAGGCCATACCATCTATCCCTGGCTTATCTGCATCAACTGACCTACTGTGTACCAACCCGGCTTGTCAGTTAACCCTTCTCCTGCTGAATCCCTGGCTTATCTGCACCATCGGATCTACTGTGTACCGACCCGGCTTGTCAATTAACCCTTCTCCTGCTGAATCCCTGGCTTATGTGCATCAACTGATCTACTGTGTATCAACCCGGCTTGTCAATTAACCCTTCTCCTGCTGAATCCCTGGCTTATCTGCATCAACTGATCTGCTGTGTACTGACCCGGCTTGTCAATTAACCCTTCTCCTGCTGAATCCCTGGCTTATCTGCACCAACTGATCTACTGTGTACCGACCCTGGCTTGTCAATTAACCCTTCTCCTGCTGAATCCCTGGCTTAACTGCATCAACTGCATATAAAACATTATTTTATATGCCATTATTTTGTTTTTCCTGATTGTACATTTACAAGTAACTACTTTTTACCTGTTATTATTCTACTATTTATAGGCCTTTATCTTGTTTTTCCTGATTTTATATTTACCAGCAACTACTTTTACCTGTTATTATTCTTGCCTATTTCCATTGTTCTTATTACCTCTCCTTCTATTATTCCTTGCCTTCCACGCCCTAATTGGTTATTGTCCTCCATCTTGCTATTGTCTCCCTGCTTATTCTTACCTGTTATCCGCTGTCCTTATTATCTTACTGTTCTGCTATCATTCTTACCTGTTTTCATTGTCCTTATTATCTCACTGTACTGTTGTTCCATGCCCTCCACGCCCTAATTCGTTATTATCTTCCACCTTTTCATTGTCTTCTTCCCATTGTTCTTACCTGTTTTTCAATGTCCCCACTATCTTACTGTTCTGTTACTCTTTCTCCCTACTATGCCTCCCCGCTCTCACTCCATACCCATACTCTCCCCCCGCCCTACCTCTCCCGTTCCTCCCCGCCCTCCCCGCGTGCTGCTCATCTTGCTAATCTCATCCCCATTTCCCCCCTCTCCTCTCCCCCTTTCTTCTGTGCCCTCTGGAATGCCAGATCCGTCCGCAACAAGCTGACTGCTATCCACGACCTCTTTCTATCCAACTCCTTTAACCTTCTTGCCGTTACTGAAACCTGGCTCTCCGATTCTGATACTACTTCCCCCGCTGCCCTCTCCTATGGTGGCCTCTCCTTCCTCTCCTTCACCCACTCCACCAGGCCTGGTGCCCGCCCAGGCGGTGGAGTTGGCCTCCTCCTCTCCTCCACCTGTACTTTTGGTGTCATTCCCCCTGAACCCTCCCTCTCCTTCTCCTCCTTTGAAGCTCACTCCATCCGCCTCTTCTACCCCATCCACCTCCGCGTCACTGTCATCTACCGCCCCCCTGGCCCCACCTCCCTCTTCCTTGACAACTTTGCTAGCTGGCTTCCTCACCACCTCTCCTCCGATCTCCCCTCGATCATTCTCTGTGACTTTAACATCCCCATCGACAACCCCACCTACCCTGCTTCCAGCAAACTGCTCACCCTCTCTTCCTCCCTTGGTCTCACCCAATGGACCTCCTCCTCTACCCACTGCCTTGGTCACTCCCTTGATCTTGTCTTCTCCTACCTATGTAGTCTCTCCGACTTCTCCATCTCTCCCTTTCCTCTATCCGACCACCATCTCCTCTCCTTCTCTCTCTCTCCTCTTCTCCTGCTCCCCTCCCCCTGCCCAAACCTACTCTGTCCATACGCAACCTCGACGCTTTTGACCCTGCCTCTCTGTCCTCCTCTCTCGATACCCTATTTTCTCCCCTTTCCTCCCAGGCCTGCCCCAACCAGGCGGTCTCCCTCTTCAATCACACCCTCACCTCCGCTCTGGATGCGGTCGCCCCTGCCCACTCCGTCCACCCCCGCTGCTCCAATCCCCAACCCTGGCACTCCAAATTTACCCGCTTCCTCCAAAAATGCTCCCGTACCGCCGAACGTCACTGGAGAAAATCCCGCTCCCTGGCTGACTTCCTCCACTTTAAATTCATCCTTTCATCCTACAGCTCTGCCCTCTCACTTGCCAAACAATCTTTCTTTAAATCCCTCATCTCTTCCAAATCCTCTAACCCCCGCCGCCTCTTCGCCACCTTCAGCACTCTCCTGGCCCCCTCCCCTCCCTCCTACCTCCTCCCTGAATGTCTCCTTCTTCTCCTCTAAAATCGAGGCCATCCGACTTGAAATCTCCTCCTCCACTCTCTCTTCCACCCTTCCACTCTTCCGTCCTCTCCCCCTCCCCAACCACCTTCCCCTCCACTCCTTCCGTCCCACCACCGGCAAGGAAGTCCACTCTCTCATTTCATCCTCCCCCCCCCCCCCCACTGCCTGTCCCCTGGATCCCATCCCCTCCCACCTTCTTCGCTCCCTTTCCCCCACCACCTGCTCCCACCTCGCTCACCTCTTTAATCTCTCCCTCTCCACTGGCATCCTCCTCCTTCAAACATGCTCTCGTATCCCCCATTCTTAAGAAACCTAATCTCGACCCCACTTATCTCTCGAACTATCGCCCCATATCTCTTCTCCCTTTTGCCTCCAAAATTCTCGAGAGGCTCGTCTGCAGCCGTCTCACCTCCTACCTTTCTGAATACTCCCTCCTTGATCCTCTCCAGTCTGGTTTCCATCCCCCTCCACTCCACTGAAACTGCTCTGGCTAAAGTCACAAATGACCTCCTCTCTGCTATAGCCAGGGGCCACTTCTCCCTTCTCATCCTCCTTGACCTCTCTGCAGCCTTTGACACCATTGACCACCCCCTCCTCCTTCACACCCTCCAGTCTTTCGGCCTCTCCGGCCCAGTCCTGTCCTGGTTCACCTCTTACCTTACTCACCGCTCCTTCTCTGTCCCCACCTCTGGGTCTCTCTCCCCCCCATCCACCCTTCCAGTCGGGGTCCCTCAGGGCTCTGTTCTGGGACCCTTACTCTTCTCTCTATACACCTCCTCCCTGAACTCATCAGCTCCTTCGGCTTCAGCTACCACCTTTACGCTGATGACACTCAACTATACCTCTCTTCTCCTGATCTCTCTCCCTCCCTACTCTCTATGGTGTCCGCCTGCCTCTCTGCCATCTCCTCCTGGATGTCCTCTCGATTCCTCAAACTTAACCTTGCCAAAACTGAGCTCATAGTTTTTCCACCCTCTCATACCTCATCCCCTTCTGACCTCTCCATCACTGTCGACAACACCTCTATCTCCCCTGTCCCCCAACTGCCTTGGTGTCATCCTCGACTCCTCTCTCTCCTTTGGCCCCCACATCCTCTCTCTTGCTAAATCCTGCCGCTTCCAGCTGCGTAACATCGCTCGCATCTGGCCCTTCCTCTCCCAAGATGCCACCAAATGCCTTATCCACTCTCTGATCATCTCCCGCCTGGACTACTGCAACCTCCTCCTCACTGGCCTCCCGCACTCTCATCTTGATCCCCTTCGATCTGTTCTTAATGCTCCCGCTAGGCTTATTTTCCTTTCTCGCCGCTCCTCTTTTGTCTCCCCCCTCTACCTAGCCCTTCACTGGCTCCCATTTCCCTTCAGAATCCTCTTTAAGCTCCTCACACTCACCTACAAGGCCCTCGCCAACTCCACTGCGCCCTACATCTCCACCCTCCTATCTATTCATGCTCCATCCCGCCCTCTCCGTTCTGCCTCTGACCGTCGCCTCTCTTCCCCCCTTATAACCTCCTCCCACGCGCGTATCCAAGACTTCGCCCGCGCTGCCCCCCTCCACTGGAACAAGCTCCCTCCCTCCATCAGAACTTCCCCTAATCTGTCCAGTTTCAAACGGGCCCTAAAAACCCATCTTTTTCTTAAAGCCTTTCTGTCTCCCACTTAACTTCCTACCTTATCTTCTGCCTCTGTCCCACTACTCTCCCTCTCTCCCCTGCATCTCTCTGTCTGTCCACCCCTCCCCTTAGATTGTACGCTCCTCTGAGCAGGGCCATCTCTCCTCCTGTTTCCACCACTTCTAACTCTGCTCTCCAGCTACTTAGCCCTCCTCCTTGCTCCTTCCTCCCCTGGGGGTCTCCCTGTCTTCAGTGCCCTCCTTCTTGGGCCCCGTCGTTTGCGGATCCTCCCTCCCCCTTCCCCGCCCTCTCTAGCTGTGCATTGAGCTTACTGAGTTGCTGTGCTTACTGTTTACTGTACTGTGCTGTCTCCCATTATATTGTAATTTGTTTGTCTCTGTACGGCGCTGCGGACGCCTTGTGGCGCCTTATAAATAAAAATTAATAATAATAATAGTACATTCTACACAATGACAGCTAGAATCCACTTTCAAACTCGCCGGAAAACTCTCAGCTTCATACATTTACCCCTAATTCTGCACATGCGCAGACCCAAATCCAAGGTGGCTGCCGCCTTCGGAAGGAAGTGAAAGGGACTCCTGCGTATAACTGGTAAGTGTACTGGGACCCAAATGTGGGCCCAGTGTGTGATAGGCTGGTTCAGGGAAGAAACCTACTGTTGAGGGAAAATCTCTAGGATCAATGAACCCCAAATTTGTGTCTCGTTTCAGGAACTAGAGTTCGATATAGTGTTGAAGATGTCGGGCTATATTGCAGTTAACCATCCCCTCACTAAAGAGCCACAATTTATTCAGAGACCATGTTGTCAATGGAAAGCCTGATGGCCATTTTGGTGCTGTACAAAGCACCTTTCTCAAGGGCTACATTATCTGCAATTCATAGATGCAGCACAAAAGGACCATAACCCTACCCCACAAAACACATAAGAGAAAAAATGTAATAATACCTCAGCACCTTGTAACCCAGAAGCAACAGAAGCAACATCATAAACAGGAAGTACAGAGTCGAAAAATGGTAGATGTTGTCCCTAAGATACAAGTGTATAAACAAAATATTGAATGACATAAATTATTAAAGCCCTTATTATAAGAATGTAGGGGGAACATACAGTTGAAATTAACAGCTGCAAGTTGCTAAGGAAATTAAAATGTCGCTGAGCAAAAAAACCCCAGAAAATGCACTATAACTTAATTAGCAAGATTAATGTCCTTTCAAAAGTTTTTTTATATAATCTGAACATAAACTAATTAGCATATTGAGGGGAAGGAAATGATGCTACCCAGCCCCTACACTAATCATGAAGACAAACTAAAAAACAGACAAAAAAACAAAAGCAATAAAGATGCACAATTGATAAGGAACCACTACATAACCAAAATATCAAATTTCAAGCGCAAAATAGAGCCAAAAAAGTCACAAAAAGCATGACAAATTAAAGTCCTTATTCAGTTCATAAGAAGACAATGAATTTAGATGATGCATCCAATGTGCCTCCTTCTAAAGTAAGATCTTATTACGATAACCCCATCTTCGTAAAAGGGGGAACCTCTTCTATAGATAGCGAAAATCTGTTATTTTATGATTAATTTGCACAAAATGTTTTGCCACAGGAGGGGAGTTCATATTGATTCTCTGGAATGCTATATTAATAGAATATCTGTGTAAGGCAAGTCATTCCTTCAATATCCTCATTGTTTTGCCAGCATAAATATGGACATGGACATGTGACATTATAAACCACAAATTTGGTGCCACATGTATGACTTGACTAAATCTTAGAGGTGGATCCTGTTTTAGGCATACAAAAGTCTAACTCACCATCATGTATTGACAGTTCACACACACACACACACACACACACACTGTACATTTAAATGCTCTTGGTCTGAGAGATAGTCATCCTTTAGATCTAGGGATGTCAGCTTTCATTACAATGTCCTTGATATTGGAACTCAGTTTGTATCAAAACAGAGGAGGTTTAATACAACAGGGTCCCAATACAGAATCTGTTTGCTTCACAGATACTTTTAAATACTGTGGAAAGTGTACTGGAAAAAATGTGATTAATGGTATTGTCCTTTCTTTTAGGAGTTAATAATTCTTAACAATTAAAATTGAAGCAATCCTGTATGGCATCACCTCCTCTTTTAAAAAATTGATCACCCCTCTCCTTTAGGGCTCCCAATAATAGTGTTTCACATGTAACCCTTAGTAACTGAGAGAATGGCAGTCTCCTCTTCAGAGGTTTAGGGTAAAAACTAATGCCTAATAGGATAGAATACATAGGGTGGTTTTGTGACTACAGTTTATAGAAAGAATATAGAGGGGAGTTTTGTGACTTTCTGTAAATGGTAGTCACAAAACTCCCCTCTGATCTGGTAATGCATATATTTAAAATTGATAGTATGTCTATTGAAGGATAATGTCAATTTGATGGTATTGTCAAGTAAATTTAGCAAATATTTAAAATCAGTAAGTTGAACTTCAATGCTTGGCCATGCCATGAACAGGTCATCAATATAACAAACAAAATGAAGTGTACGTTGAAAAATGTCAGACTAAATGAATTTATTTTTATATTGGCTCATTAATAAATTATCACGTGATGTGGCCATATTAGAACCCATCGCATTTCCCGGCAATTGAAGATAAAAGGAGTGATCAAACAAAAAAATATTTGTGCAAAATAATGCGAATAAGTAGCATTAAATAATCAATTAACATAGTGTGGGCTGGCAGTGATTAAATCCTCCACAGCACTCAACCTCTCTTCATGGGGATTATTTATGTATAACCTGGCAACATCCAACGTTACAGAAAACAATCACCCAAAATTGGACCTAATTCTTTTAAATGATTTTAAAAAATCAGTAGTGTCTCTAATGAAAGAGTCTGTGATTTGCAGGCTGCAGGAAAGTGACAAGAGATGACAATGGAAGTCATGGGAGGAGTTGATCAGTCTCCCAGTTGGCTTGATTAGGGATTTATGATTTTTTGGTAAAATGTACGGGAAATCTTGATTGAGAAATATGGATGCAGATTCATTTATCCAGTTATCGGTTAATTCCATTTAGATAACACTGGTAAATAACGTTGTATTTACTTTCGAACTCTACTGCAAATAACCTCAATACTACTTATTAGAAAACAAGCTGAACTCAATGCAACTCAATTCTGCTAAACTATTTATTAATACTACCAATGCATAGCATGCTTGCACATCCGTGTGTTGCACGGCCTGGAACTGGTTTGATTTCCTGATCGAAAGCAGCAATATGACGCTTCACTTTTGTGCGACATAAATGTCTTACGAACAAATTCATCTTGCTACGTATATTAGATCCGTTCCTTCATTAATTTGGAAGTGCGCAGATTATAAATTCGATCATAGAATGAGACGCAAGTTGCACTCAGAATGCTTACCCTAATGAATCAGGCGCCATGTGTTTTAGTATGATATACTACTGAATTTTAGAACATCAATATTTGTCAGAATAAGTACATTACTGGACATTATTTATAAATACAATTGCAAATACAAATACAATTTTAAATACAATTGGAGAGCAGAGGAGCTAGTCCCAAACAGATATGCAGCGTCACAGCTAATAGTCTATAGCAGGTATGTATACCGCTGCTGAGTAGAGAGGCTTGTCCAAAGCAGATATGCAGGATAACAACTGATAGTCAATAACAAGTATGCATATCGCTGCTGAGTAGAGAAGCTTGTCCAACAAGGATATGCAGGCACAGCAGGAGAGCTGAGAGACTTAGCGGGTATGGGAACCGCAGGTGAGCAGAGCAGGTAATCCAGCAGACAGCTGAAGACACGAGGAGGACACAGGAGACACCTTCAGAGACTCACAGGGAATGAGACTCACAGGGAATGAGACTCACAGGGAATGAGACTCACAGGGAATGAGACTCACAGGGAATGAGACTCAAGATCAGGCAACGATACCATGGCCACAGGTGCCTTAAATAGGGAGAGGTGATTGATCCACCAATTAGGTTAAAAGCAAGGTCATAAGAGTTCATGGATGCTGCGCATGCGCAGTCCATCAAGATGGCGGACGGCCGTGGCTCAGGACAGACGCCAGCAGGAAGGATAGAGAACCACGCACCAGCGCAGAGGCACTCACGGTCCGGTGAGTGACAATCATCATGTGTGAGATTCAAACAAATGAGGAGTAAGTGAGATTTCGCAATTAATCACCATGATCTTGCTTCATTGATCATTTTTCTGTTTAAAATATAGTTCACAGACCAATAGCAGGCATGATACACTGTGCATGATAAGACTTACCATTTTTCTTGCGACTGGTCTGCACTGCTGCAATATATTATAGAGAGTGATCATTTTCCACAATAAATTGCCCCATCCCTTGTTCCAGTGGAAACGAGAGAGAGAAAACAAATCTCTATTTCTTAATTATTTGTTTAATCGTTGTTTAATAGTATACTCTATATCTATTATCTATTAACAAATGACTGCAGAGATACGGATAATTGAAAAGGGTTCATCAACCTTATGGATACTACACTTTGTTTTTCAGCTATCAAAATTTATGCTATGCTTGTTAACCACATTCTTCACTCTTATTATCCACACTTTGTTTTAATGGTTGCAAAAGAAATGAAAAAATTGAAAGCTAAGATTTGAGCAAATGGTATGCTTACTTTTTTCAGATCCTACAGACATTCCTTTGAGAACATATTCTCCATTGAGTACTTGTCTAAAGCACTGAGCAATTAATTGTCTATATATGCTTTTTTCGTTCACAGTAAGCTCTTGTCAAAACCCAAAGTTTTTATATAATCTTGCAACAATGAAGTTGAAGAGACTGAATGTCCCTCACTTTAGGGAAAATCATTTCACGCATTAAATATTTTCCTTTACATATTTATGTTAAGGGACTCATTTAGAGTTAGGAGCGAATCCAGCTGAAGGGTGCAAATTTGCACCTAGATAAACTATGTTGCAATGCAAGGGATGCAAATGCAATTTTATTTGCATGTAGGGAAAATCCTTCCCCCTTTTGTATGTAGGACCCAAATTCTGGCCATGTTTATTTTTGTATTCCAACTCCCACTGCTAAATCTGATCACACATGTTATACTAGTACCTTTGCAGCACAACATAGTATTGCTAAAATGCAAAACTGCACTTACTGACATATCCAGAGTAAGGGCCACATGGGCCTATTGTGAGAAGTGACATCCCACCAGAGGTTTGTCCACTGATGTGTGGGTGTGGCCAGCACCATGGAGGGCATAGCTTGCAATTCCCGACAACCACCTACATCTCCCTTCCACCTTCCCTTTTATAAAGAGTGCACCACTAATTGGTTCATGCAGTATGTATGTAAATTGAAGAGTGGAAATATGTCCCAGGCCTCAGCTGTCTGTCATGCCGGGACAAGCTACTAGTTGATCAGGATAGTCTCCAAAAACCAGGATTATTTAATGGAATTGGGACAGTTGAGAGGTAAAGGCATGTTATTTTATTGACCGTCGAAGACAAAAGTACAAACAATGGCTATATATATATATATATATATATATATATATATATATATATATATATATATATATATATATTCCATAGACAAAAAACCTTACAATTTAACATGTCCAATTAAGGTTCCTTATACACAATCTACAATGTAAGAAAACGATTGAAACTCTTCAACTCAAACTTCAAAAAGCAATGAAATTGCAACGATTAAGGCAGAAACCTTAATGGACGTGTTCCTTGTGCAATACAGACATGGTATGTCATCACATCCTGTGGTTAGCTGCAGATTCAGCACTATCATGGAGTGAGATTGCTGTCACTCACACAATACAGACATGGTATGTCATCACATCCTGTGGTTAGCTGCAGATTCAGCACTATCATGGAGTGAGATTGCTGTCACTCACACAATACAGACATGGTATGTCATCACATCCTGCGGTTAGCTGCAGATTCAGCACTATCATGGAGTGAGATTGCTGTCACTCACAAAATGGTGGAGCTGCTAATTCACAGATTTGTTTTCGTACATTGTAGATTGTGTAGAAGGAACCTTAATTGGATATGTTAAACTGTAAGGTTTTTTGTCTATGGAATTTAATGGCTTTTTGTAAAGTGAAAATATTGAAAATAAATTTATGAACTTAGAATTTCACAGCAGTTAAAAATAGTGGAAACTAGATGGGCCAAGTGTTTCTTCTTAATTCCTAATAAACAAGAGTATTTACATTGCTCTACTATATTAGCCTCTGTTAGATGCCTATTCCACCTGTCCCCTACTGTTTTGATAAAGTAATTTTTCCTCAGATTTCCTCTAAACCTAGTACCCTCCATTTCCAGTGGAAGTCTTTTTTTCACATATCCCCAACTGCCCACCAGCATTGTAACCTCATGCACACGCCACCGCCGATTGCACAAGCTTTAATCTCATGTTACATGTGTACTAGTTTCTCTCACTTGACACCCCATTCTCACCAGCTCTATTTTCACTTGTCACCCCCTTTGCACCAACAAATCTTTCAAATGTCACTACCTGCGCACCAGCTTTTGTCACATGTCACACATGTATGTGCAGGCAGGCAGAGATGAGATATGTATGTTCTGGCAGCCATTGGTACATATGTATGTTCTGGCAGGATTTGGTGCATATGTATGTTCTGGCAGACAGTGGTGGGGTGCAGTATGCATGCTCTGGCTGGCAGTGATGGGATAAAGTATGTATGTAATGCCAGCCATTGAAGCAGTGTGTATGTTCTGGCAGACAGTGGTGGGGTACAGAATATATGTATGTATATGTTCTGGCAGGAAGTGATGGGGTGCAGAATGTATGTTCTTGCAGGCAGCAATGTGGTGCAGTAAGTATGTAAGTATGTTTTGGCAGGCTGTAATAGGGTGCAGTATGTATGTTCTGGCAGACAGTGGCAGCGTGCAGTATATCGCTGGGGGCATGGCCAAAATGACGTGAATCGCGAAGCCCCGCCCCCTCCGCCCGTACATTCTGGCTCTAATTTTATTGAAGTGGGCAGATGGGCCAGATGCGGGAGACTGCTGATCTCTTGGCATTTTTACACACAAAAGTCTCTAGAGTTTAGACAACATGTTGCTCAAAACCAAAACCATCCAGTGAGCAGAAGTCCTGTGGGTGGAAATGCCTTGTTAATGAGAGACGTCAGAAGAAAATAGCCTGCATGGTTCCAGCTGACAGGAAGGTGACAGTAACTCAATTAACCATGGGAGGTATGCAGAAGAATGCACAGCACATCCATCCTTGAAGTGGATACGCTGCAGCAGCAGAAGACCACACAGCACCCATGACCACCATACAATACACTGCACTCTTGTGATCGCCATACAATACACAGCACTCTTGTGACTGCCACATAATACACAGCACACTTGGGAACTCCATACAATTTATAGCACCCTTGTCACTGCCACCCAATACAGAGGGAAGCCAAGAGACCACCATTCAATACAGAGAGTAAAATATGATTTTTATTGATAAACTGTACAGTTAATGTAAGAATGTAAGAATGTGATTTCAGCTGTGGGTATTTTTATACCTCCTAACACCTCAGATGGCCAAAGGTGAATATATACGATTTGTTATATATAACTATTCTTTCTTCAAGTGTTTATACATCTGAGCAGACTTAAAAATAGAATTAGTCAAACAGATTTAACTGTCAGTGGCACCAGGGTATAATCTCCATTGAAAAAGTTGGCAGATCCCCATGCTAATACACATGGACCATTCACACATTCATATTCTATTTTCACTTATCTCCTGCTGCCTCATATTGCCTGTTGGACCTATTGTCACATATCCCCTGTGGGCCTGTTGTCACATATCCCCTGTTGTCACATATCCCCTGTTGTCACATATCCTCTGTTGGGCTTGTTGTCACATTTCTCCTGTTATCACATATCCCTGTTGTCACTTATCCCCTGTTGGGCTTGATGTCACATATCCCCTGTTTCAAATATGCCCAGCCGGGCCTGTTGTCACATATCCCCTATTGTCACATATCCCCTGTAGTCACATATCCCTGTTAAAAATAATTTGTTCCTACCTGTTGTGCTGAGCACTGGTGACCTCAGTCTGGGACTGGGTGTTGATACAGCAGGAGTCACACACAGCCTCTGTAGGCACAGCCCGCCACCCTAGTCAGCAACAATCAGCCTTGTGATTGGCTGCCTGTTGCTCTCTCTAACAATGGGACTGAAGGGAAGTCAATAGTGGGCAGTTCACATCACCACCACGCACCACACACACACATACTTTCCCACCCCTGGTGCCCTCACAAAATAAAATGTAATAATTAAAAAACAAAATGTGATTCCTTCTGACTGACCTGGGCCTATTTCTGTGGAAAGGCCTGGGGCTGCAGCCCCATCAGGCCCATTGTTAATCTGGTCCTGCATACTGAATGGATGTACCCCTAACTATAAATGTGGCCCTAAATTTGAATCTGATTTTATTTAGTAAGAATTTAGATTAGTAAGATAATTCCTTAGCTAAATTAATACCGGAATATATATAAATTAATCCAAAATAGCAAATTTGCTACTTACAAATTGATTGAGCAACTTGCCTTGTTATTCTCTTATTGTTAGACTCATAGGCGATGTTCAGCTGCCATTAGCTGTGGTCTTTCTAGTGCCTTCTGAAGTTTCTAAGATACCTTTTGGCAAGTTGTTTTGCTCTCAATTTAAAATTATGTTAATATATGTGACCCAATATTGGTACTTGCTGAAAATTCATAAACCTTAAAAAAACACCAAAATGTCTGTTTAGAAAAAAATCAACTTAAAATGAGTTAGTTGTATATTTATTCTAGCAAGCTGCAGCAAAGTATTCTACCATGTAACCTTGTTCTGTTCTACTCCTACACTGATCAAGCATGAAGAGATTTAAACAAAATTGTGTTTTCCTCTAAGATATCCCAGGTTGAGCATATCAAAATCCACTGTAGATACAATGAAGTGAAATTGGAAATTTGTGCACTTTATATGGAAATGAGTTGTTTCCAGGATGTACAGCTAAGCTTACCCTATAGAGTACTATCAAACTATGAGACACTAATGCACTGCATTTTATCCATCATTGGTATTCAAGTCAGCATACAGTGCTTTAAAGTAGGCTTTAGGCAATTTTGCTATGTAACATTATTTGAAAAGCAAATAATCCAAAGCCTTTCCTTGACAGTAAGTCACACTAGGATTTTGGAGGAACGCATGCAGTCAGATGAATATTCAGATTTCTTAAAGGAGTTGTCCACTTACTAAATATTTAACTCAAGCCCATCCCGCTCCACTGGTGCTGTCATTAAGGCAGCACATTCGGTTCCCCTTTGAAAACCTTCCAGGTAGGAACACCTGAAAAATATACATTTTGCAGCTACACATCTCATTAACAGTAGAGATTTCAGGAAAGAGAAACTAGTGAAGATGGATGAATATATAAATGAAAAATTCAGCTAGGGCCCAACAGCACTGAACTACTAGTTGCATCTTGAATCCGAGGAAATGTTTTGAGCACATCTCTAAAAGTCATGTGGAAGAACTTTAGACACAGTTTAGTTTATTAATACAGGTAATCGAGCTGTGAATTTATTAAGAAAGCATAGACAAACTGGTCTTATGTAGTTTAAATTAAAAGTGATTTGAAGGTGACACAACAACCCTTAATTAAAAAGAGAGTACAACATTATGGGAAAATTGCTCTATTTACAATTACTCCCATTGCAGTAGTGCATTTCATCACAAGGAACAAATCATCTACATTTCCTGATTTATTTATATATTTTTTTAATGTTTTTAAATTCTAAATATCTTCTAAATAAAAGTAAGTAATTCACAGCGCTGTCCTGAAGTGAGCTGCCATGATTTTTTAAATTATTATTCATTACTTTTATTTTTGTACCTAGGTGTAATTTATCATTTTTTAATTCACCACTCCATATCTCCTGATGTCATCAGCATCAACATTTATTTTATATAGTGCCAGCAAATTTCGTAGCGCTTTATAATTGGGGGCAAACACAGTAATAAACAATACTGAGTAATACAGACAAAGAGGTAAGAGGGCCCTGCTTGCAAGCTTACAATCTCTGGGACTCTTGGGGGCATATTTAATTGTTTGAATTCCCCGCAGAATTAAAAGCATTACCGTTATTACGGTAATACTAAGCCGGATTTCAGCTCGCAGCTCCCTGAGCCGTGAGCTGAAATCCAACGTAAAAAGTACCGTAATAACGGTATTTACGAGCACTATTACCGTAATGACGGTAATAGTGCGAGCACCGCGTTACTTTTCAGTGTAACGCTAACAATTGAATATGCCCCTTGGAGTTGGAAACATGAGATTAAGTGTACACATTGCATTTCGGTCTCATTGCACAGGTAAAAAGTGATTTGTATGCTATATGATCCAGTCACACAGCAATGTTGGTCTGTGGGTCAGAGGGTTGTTGTCTTGTGTGAATTGTGTAAAGGGTGGTAATAGGGTAACCTAATGTGGTTAAGAGGGTGGATGAGGAATATTATTAGCTTGCCTGAACTGGTGGTTTTAGGAGAATGCTAGAAGGTTTGTAGACCAGAGGAAAGTCTTGTGGTGCAAGGGAGGGAATTCCATAAGGTGGATGCAGCTCGAAAAAGTCCTGTAAATGGGATTGGGAGCATGTAATAAGAGTGGATGAGAAGCAGATATTGTGCAGAACACAGTTGTTAGGTTGGGAGATATTTTGAGAAATGTGAGGAGATGTATGTTGGTACAGTTTTATTAATAGCCTTGTAGGTTATTAGAAGGATTTTATATTGGATTCGGTAACAAATAGCCAACCAATGTAGAGACTGACAGAGTGATTCAGCAGAGAAAGAACGGTTTGCAAGGAAAATCAATCTAGTTGCTGCATGCAAAATAGATTGTAGGGGTGAGAGTATGTTTCGGGGAAGACCAGTAAGGAGGGAATTGCTGCAGTTAATATGGGAGATGAGGAGTGCATGAATTAAAATTTTTGCAGTGTCTTGTGTAAAATATGTGTGTATTCTAGAAATATTTTTAAATGTTTGCAACATGATTTAAATATAATGTCAATGTGAGTCAGGCAGCGAGCTTGCAAGATGGGATTTAGCTTCATGTTGTTAACAGAAATAGAAATGTCAGGTAGGTAACTTCTGTTTGTGGGTGGGAATATTATTAACTCTATTTTTGAAATATTGAGTTTGAGTTAGTGAGAGGACATCCAAGATGAAATGGTAGAAAGACTGTCAGGAGAGGATAGATAAATTTATGCATCATCCGCATAGATATGATACTGAAATCCAAAGGAGCTTATTAGTTTTACTAGAGAAGTAGTATAGATAAAGAACAGCAGAGGGCCTATAATTGAGCCTTGTGGTTCGCCAACTGATAAAAAAAAGCTGGAGCAGAGGTGAATCCAGAAAAATTAACACTGAAAGAGCAGTTAGAAAGGTAGGATGAAAACCAGTATAATACAGTGTCTTGAAGACCTAGGGATTGTTGTGTTTGTATGGGAAGAGAGTGGTCAATAATTTCAAATGCAGTAGCAAGATCCAGGAGTATCTATGGAGTGTTGCAAACGAAAGCCTGGCAGAAGACGATCCAATAGCTTGTTTGCGGAAAGAAAGTTTGTGAGGCGAGTGTCGGCAAGTCTCTCTGGAAGCTTGGAGGTACATGGGAGCTGGGATGATAATTAGAGAGAGAGTTTAGGTCAGAATTTTGCTATTTTTAGAATAGGAGTAATCACTGTGTGCTTGTATAATGACGGGAAGTTACCAATAGAGAGCGAGATTACAGATTTTAGTTGGAGGCGGAATGAGCACAGGAGACAGGGATCTACCAATTTGTGAGGGTTTAAGATCAAGAGGACAATAGGTAGAGTAGGAAGATAAGAAGAGAATAGATACTTTGTCTTTCAAATTATACAAATATGTCGGGCACCATCCCTGCTTTTCCTCCTCCACACAGAGGCGGTCAACTCCGGCCTGTGACGCCACACCACACACCGGTAATTAGTGCCCCAGCTTCACCTTTATAAAGCAGATTCTGGCACAATTAGGGTGCCAGATTATTAGGTCCTGCCTGACTCTAACGCTTCCCTGCTCATTAGAGTATCTTCTGTCTGACTACATGGATTCTGACATGCCATTGGATACTGCTTCTGCTTGTTATTGAACTTTGAACCGGCCTGCCTTACCTCCCTTTGGAACAATGTCAAATGCACCTAGGAATCTAGTAGAATTAGAAGAAAGTAATGGCCTTTAGTTTTAGAAGTGATCAAATCATTTACAACCTTGGTCAGTGCAGTCTTTGTGGAGTGATGTGAACAGAAGCCTGACTGAAGACAATCCAACTGCGGAAAGGAAGCGTGCGAGGTGATTGTAGGCAAGTCTATATACTTGGAAGGGTATGGGCATTTTGTTTTGAGAATAGGAGTAATCACTGTGTACTTATATAATGATGTGAAGTTACCAGTAGAGAGAGAGATTACAGATTTTAGTTGGAGGTGGGATGAGTACAGGAGACAGGGATCTACCAATTTGTCAGGGTATAGGATCAAGAGGAAAGGAAGTAGAGTAGGAACATAAAAAGAGAGTAGATATTTCATCTTCATGTGTGGGATCAAATGAAGAGAGGGTGTCAGAGGGTGCTGGGAAGGAATTGAGCTAATTGCTTGTTGAGGAAGGTGATACCATTTCTGGCCTGCTGAACTTATCTATCTTGTCTTTGAAGTAGGAAGCAAGATCCTGCGCACTGATAGTAGTCGGAGGATTTGGGGTGGGATGGTTGAGAAGAGATTTAAATGTGTAAAAAGAGTAATTTGGGGTTAGATGCCTGAGCAGAGATGAGTGATTGGAAGTATATTTGCTTTGCAGGGAGAATTTCGATAGGAGTGGAACATAGAAGTATTTGTGAAGAAATCATTAGAGGTTCGAGATTTACGCCAGTGACATTCTGCTTTATGGGAAAGTTTTTGAAGATGTTTGTTACAAATTGACATTTTGATTTGCTATTCACAACTCATTATCCATAATTAACTACTTAATTCATCTAATCATCACCTTAAGGCTTTTTCCATATTTTAAGAGCCTCACTGGGGTACATACCTATATACTGAACTTTTCCCTAAAGAAGCCCACAATGAGGACAGGTGAAAAGGGTAGGATATCAGGATTATTTCACAGACTCTTTATTTACTTACTGTACAAACCACTGGACATTCACCGCTGTTCTCCGGCAAGGGGACAAGCTGAAAGCTGACGCTGCAGCGCGATCACTTGCTGCGCAAAAAAACAGTGTTACTACAGTAGGGACACCTTACCACAGACTAAACCAGCTTCAGAATCATGGAGCCATCCCCACAATAACCACCAGGATATGGGGTGCACTTCACGTGGAAAATATACACAGGAGGATTAGCTGGGTGAGTGGCGGTTTATTTTCCCTTTTATCCCTTTATTTAGCAATACAGACATTTGGACAACATTGTTCTGGACATTTGGTGGCTATTATACATGTATTTTTTTTTTTATTTTTTTTTCCCATCACCCTTTTTTCTAGATAAACTGTCTTTGCTTTTTTTGTATTATCCAATGATATTGTTTTTTTAAAAAACAGACTTTTCATCAATTAATTTAACCTGTACATAGAGAAGTGTCTACCATTGTTAGAACTTCTGAATATATATCACACTGAACTTTACTAAGGATTATATCGTGTGGAATGATTTAGATAATCGGTGAGATTATCCTTAGGTGTTAAAAACTCTCGGCAGGTGGAGAGTCTCTCTGCTAATGATATACTTTGTTTTATATGCCATATTGTACCCTTTTTATGTTTTACTTTATTTTAGTGCAAACTCATTAAGAAGTGTTTATGAACTGCATCTGAATAGCAATTCTGTTTTCCACTATTTGTTACATAAAGTATGTGATAGTAATGCAATTTACTAGATTTTGAGATACATTTTGACCTTGATATATTTTCTTAACATACTGAGCTATATCTCTCCTTTCCTGTCATTTGCACCTTTGGTTCTTTTTTTGTATAATTTGTCAGCTAATACCTGATTTGATTTTTGCTCTTCAAAAAATATGGTTTGCAAAAAACAATTAGGGCTTAAAATTATGCTTGTAATGAAAACCTTTGAACTAAGAAATATCTTTGCTCTGTTGCTTTAACAATGCTATTGGCAGAATTATTTCCACCACACGTAGTCATCTCAAGGGAAATAAGTTAAGCTGAAGCCGTGAGTCCAAGTCACAGACTTTTGACTTTTTCAGTTGATATATGGTACTTTATTATAGTTTCGTATTGTTTTTCTTATTTCTTTTATCATGCAAGGCCAGTACATGGTCATTATGAGTTGTCTGGCACAGCACACTTTGTCTATGGAATCTAGTGTAAAAGTTAATTAAAATACACAAAATATCGATTTCATATATAAAATATGTCAAAATTACACATTTTTAAAGATTTGACCATTTTTACATATCACACTCATAATCTGCCTGAAATTAACTTATATTTGCTATTGTTATCTTTTATTAAGTATACATTTAAAATCCTCCCTTAGGATGTAAGCTCATTCGAGCAGGGCCCTCTTCCCTCCTGTGTCCTTACCTACTCTTCTGCTCCGTCTTTTCTGCATTAGCCTGCTTGGAGCTTCCGAAGTTTTGGTATTTTTGTTTACTGCTCAGTAATATTTTACCCTGTACTGTCTATTGTTTGTGCATTGTACGGTGCTGCGGAACTCTTGTGGCACCTAACAAATAAAGGATAATAATAATAATAATAATAATAATAATAGTACAGATAGTACATTGGGTTTTTTTTTTTTTTTTTAAATAAATAAATCCTGGTGGCTGTATTAATTACTAGTGAGATGCTGAATTATAAAGGGATATTGTTAGAAGCACATATAAATCCTTGGAAATGCTTCATGAAGTGATGGACTATTATTCTGTATTAGTGCCATGAAGCTCAGCAATTTGCTTTGTACCTATACTCCTCATTAGTTTTATAGGCTGAAAATCTACAGTATAATGCATAATACAGATTGTGCAGCTAAAGCATTAAAGAGGATGTTACCAAATGTGTCAGTGTAAAATTATAGTTAGATATACATTTCAAGGTTAGTTTGTTTCCTTTTGTCAGGTAATATATACTATATTATAGTCTTCACAAGCTGAATTAATTAACATCAAATATATTGGTCTCTACATTGAATATTTGATCATGATCAAATCACCATAAACATGATGTCACAACATCAATACATATTGCAGATCTTGGGGTAAATGCATCAAATCTTCTAAAAAGGAAATGTGGAAGTCACCCTCACCCTCAGCCACCCTCTTAACCTCGTTACCTTTAGCCTGTTACACAATTTCACACAAGACAACTACCCCCTGAACAACATTGTGTTGTGACGGGTTCATTTAGCTTATGAGTCACTTTTTTACCTTTGCAGTCTGGCTGGGCCAAAATGCAAAATGTAGACTTAACCTCATGTATCAATATCCCATTGTCCCATAGATTGTAAGCTTGCGAGCAGGGCCTTCTCACCTCTTTGTCTGTTTTACCCAGTTTGTTTATTAGTTTATTATGTTTGTCCCCAATTGTAAAGCGCTACAGAATATGTTGGCGCTATATAAATAAATGATGATGATGATGAAGTGTTGGCCTTAGCAATCAATGAGATGCAAGCTGTCATTTATCTAGCAGATTCTAGAGAATGATAGCTAGAATCTGAATGCCCCTTCAAATTGCTGTATGACACACAGTCTAGGGGCATACAGCACACTTCTCTTATGTATAGGTTGAAAAGTCTGTTTTGAAAAAACCCCAATATCCTTGGATAATACAAAACAGCAAAGACGGTTTATCCAGAAAAAAAGGGGATGAAAAAAAATATATGTAAAATAGCCACCAATTGTCCAGAACAACATTGTCCAAATGTCTGTATTGCTAAATAAAGGGATAAAAGGGAAAATAAACCGCCACTCACCCGGGTAATCCTCCTGTGTATACTTTCCACGTGAAGTGCACTCCATATCCTGGTGGTTATGGTGGGGATGGCTCAATGATTCTGAAGCTAGTCTAGTCTGTGGTAAGGTGTCCCTACTGTAGTAGCACTGTTTTTCTGAGCAGCAAGTGTTCTTGTCTGGCTGCAACTACTTTTTTAGTGTTCTACCAAGTTCAGCAATCTGAGCTCGAACCGGTAGATCTTTGGAGAGTCTTCAATCATCATATCATTGGGCCTCACCCGCTCTGGTGACTCCAATCCCTGCCAAGATAGCAGTTTTCAGCTGCTTGTAGCCGCCAGCCTGGTCCTCATCCAGGCCTATATAGGTTCGTTGTGCATCTCCTGAAAGATAGGGAGCTAAGTGTTCGGACCAAGTCCCAGTTGGCCACTTGGCTCGGGTGGTGGCACGCTCAAAATTAGATACGCCTCTATGTCATCATCAGAAGTTAATTTCTGCAGCGTGCGAGTAGTTGGAGCCTTGGAGTCTCCCTATCCCATTTCCCCTGAGCGATCTCCTAACAGAGAATTCTCCTTCTGCACTGCTGCCACATTCACCAGGGTTCTTAATATGTCTTCCATTCCCACAGAAGTTTGTTCTACGAAGTGCATTCTAGCTTTCCTCAGTATTCACAGGCAAATAACAAAACTTTCTGGACTAATCCAAATTCAAAACTTAGTGTCCAACAAGCTGTGGCACTACAATTTTTTAGATAATCTAAAAAAAATACTATAAAGTATAGCAATTTAAGCTCAAACCAGCTGAAAGCTATTCAAACAAGCTTCAATGTGGTCTAACCTATAGATTTTGTCTCCTAACAATGACCTGCAAATGGGAAATTAAAATTTTTAATTCAAATTAACAACTTAAAGTATACAACATGATGGCTGGAAGAAAAAAAAATTAAATATTGTTTAAATTGGTTGATATAAAAGTTTCAGTTTGTCAATCCTGGCTTGGATCGAATTTCGAATTGGCTTGAATAGTTCAAGCATGTCTTTTCATTATAATATGTCAAATTTCAGAAAATCCAGGCTCTAGAATAGGGGAGACCAATGTGTTAGAACTTACTTTTCGCAAACATTTTAACATAGTGGGGCTCATGCGGGGTTGTCCATATGTCTAATGTGTACTCCTGCATACATATGCAGATTTGGTCTTATCTTACACTTACGACTGCGGAGGTGAAATGGGGGAGGGAAAAACATAGGCAGAGTACAGAAACGATGTGTTCATAGTTGTGATTTGAGGTAGGCTTGGATGCATACGCATATACACTCGTCAGTAGGAGTATTTCTTGTGGATACTGAAAGATTGTTGCAACGAGACACAATGACACTGTCAAACCATGTCTCTGTGATATCGCTATGCTTTGTCTATGCTATCATGGTAGACAAGCATACAAACTTGTTGCACCTGATGTAAGCCTGGTACATATGTTAGTGTTCAGATGTCTTCCGATGTGTCCGACTACGATTTGCACGTAAATTAGCTTTTTTATGGCTGTGTTGTTTTCTGCTTATGTTCAGGAATCATATGTATCCAACTCTCCATAAGCTTCTATATATTCTAAATTTGCTCTATGTGTTGTGGATTTCTACATTGTACTATAGATGATACACTTAGAGATACACAATTTTATATGTATGTATGTATATATATGTGTGTATATATGTGTGTGTATATATGTGTGTGTATATATGTGTGTGTATATATGTGTGTGTATATATGTGTGTGTATATATGTGTGTGTATATATGTGTGTGTATATATGTGTGTATATATATATATATATATATATATATATATATATATATATATATATATATATATATATATATATATATATATATATAGAACAATAACAAAGTCTATCTCTATCAGTGTCTGGTCCCATAGTGGGCTACCTTGGGCTGGGTTACTGAGCTATCTGCATTTTCTTTCTTTTAACCTGTTCCTAATAGGCTGGTGAGTCGAGTCTTGCCCCCAGGACTAAAATTTGCAAGCTCTCCCCTGATCTCTATACTGACCACCACATTATTCTGTAAAAAAGCACCAGGTCTTTGGGGGAGAAAAATGCAAAAGAATAAATGGAAATACATGTATGTTTACTGGATCATAATGTCCTGTTTATTCTCAGACTATAAAATGGAAAACTACTCATTCAGATTACTCACAAACCATGTCTGCCAAAAAACATCCTCAAACCTCTACTTGGGTAAAACTGTAGGAGGTATTTTTTTTTAATTTTCCACTAAAATAAAGCTGAATCATATCTAAAAACAAGTCATTGTAACAGCAAAATCTGGAAAGATACAGAAGTAGAGGGTGCTGCTACGTCAGTAATCTGGATGAAATAGAAAAACATAGTCATACTACATGCACAGAAAGTAGGTTGATGTTTTCAGTGAGATATTCTAAGAAATAGGTGTTTTTACATGTTGACAGCACCATTATCAACCTTTCCATTTAAAATGTACCAACTCTTTTATGTGACCTACATGCCTACCATGGTTTCAAATGAGGAAATAGCAGATTATGTTTATGCCACATCAATTTTATAAGCAAGGGGAAAAAATCACAATTATGTTACATTTAAAACAAACTATCTCGTTTAATTTAAATACATACACAAATACAGTTGCTTATATTAATCCTACTAGTATGTACATATAGAATGTGTGCATACATCTTAAACACATACTGGATTATATATATTCCAACGCTATCATGTGTTAATGCTCTCACACTATATTCCCACAAAGCAGCGAAGGAGCGGCACTCATTAGTTTTACATATAAGAAGCCGTTGGCTGCTTCTACTTCATTTCAGCAGCCAGCACTCTGTGTCGTGGCAACATGAGCACATTAAATACACTGAATGTCATTCATTCAGCATTTTAGGTGCCCCTTAACAATTTGTGCTCTTGGCGACTGCCTAGATTAATCTAATGGTACTGCCGGCACTGAATATTTGCATCTCAGGAGTAACCCAGAGCGCAGCCTGAATTACTTTTCAAGTAATAATTAGTGGTATAATTAAGTAAATAAAAGTACCTTTGAGATGAGGATCTTGGGAAAGAAGAATTTCACGAATGTAGTGGGTATGTGTGCAAAAGTAGTTCTAGAGTCATTCCCACTCCTACAAAAAAAAAGCCCTCAATTGACCCCTATCATTTGGGAGATACTTTTTTAACTTCTCTAGTGATTGATCTTCTTGCAGCTTCTAGCAGAATAATTTTGAAATTCAAAAATTCAAATACAATTCTCTTGCTTAAATTGTTTTGTAGTCCTAGGGCAAGCGGAGCCACATTGATACAGGTAAAGTGTTTTTAAGACTCCTTTGCCTGCCTGCCTGGCTCATTCTAGATGAAGCGTGAGGTCCCATTGGCTCTTGGGTCAGTTTACACTGCACCCCATGCATCTATTGTAGATACGCCAGTGGTTTAAGGTATATTTCAATGAACACAGAGTATGCAATTTAGGGACTTATGCAGAGTAGGACGTATGTCAGTTTGTGTAGTGTATGTTGTGTAAAATTGCACTGCATATGCCCATAAAGTGGGACACGCATATGCTTCTATGCAGACTTGCATGATTCTGGCACTTAGACTTGCCTGCGCCTGGAGAGTTAGGACAGGGGAGGGACGAGGCATTAAAATGCAGCCAAGTACTCATAAAGGTGTATTCATACAGGCTTGTAGAAGCCTCTGCTATAGGGTAAGTGCCAATACACGCTAATGATGATGAATTAAACCAGATGGTTATGCTGATGATGCAGAGCTGGGCACATCTGGAGATATGTACGACTGCGCATATGAGTAGAAATACGCCTGTGTTTTGTGCTCTTGTTTAAGAATGAGTTTGTGTCCAGCTCTGCATAAGCCTCTTAATGTGTATACAACTACATATGAGTTAGGAGCTATCTATACATTCTATTGCATCAAACGGTGAATACTAAATATTTAAATCAGTATTGATCAAGCACCAAATGCTATGTGGAATAGGGTCCATAGTTAGAGCACAGGCTGGGAAGTTTGCAAATTTAATCAGCACCATTTCCAACTATTCACATATTTTGACAACTGCTTTTTGGACCCAAAACCATTATCTTTTTCTTAAATGTCATATTGGTTTTCCAAAGTATTAATATTTTCTAAATTTGTCACATAAAGTCAGTATTGTTTGCATTTAATGTATCTTTGTGTTTGTCAGTGACTTTATGTAAATTTGTCCCAATGTTTATTTACATAGTCTGATAAAAACCAATAATGCATTCGGTTTCATTATTAGTGCTAATTCAAAAAGTCCTAATTGACTCTCTTTGGTCTTTTTAAGTGTTAAGAGGTATATTATTCATGCCATTTACAACAGACATTTCTACTCTATTAAACATACAGAATAAAAAGTCCACAAAATACTGAAAGCTACATACAGTGAAAAAATTAGTTAAAAGGAGACATTTACAGTTGTTCCTTATCGAGGGTCCGCTGAACCTTTGCAGGAGTATTACATATGAAAATAAGCTTAACACAAGAGATAAAAAAAAATAATAAAAAGCCATAAATCAGGAAAAGCCCCAGGCTTGGATGGTGTTCCTGCAAGCTATTATAAAACATTTTAAAATATTCTCATTCCATACATATGTAATTTATTTAATTATATTCTTAAGGGAAAACCTCTCTTGCCTTTAGACGTCAGAGGCTAAAATGCTTTTGATGCATACAACTGGCAAGGACTCAAGCTCCTGTGGCAGTTGCAGACCAATCTACAGTATTTGCTCAAAAAATGATATCAAGCTTTTCTTCAAAACAGTTTAGCCAAAAAAATTAACTAAAATGTTTCATCATTATAACAAAGTACGTTTTATATAGAGATGTGCGGGTCCGGTTCCCCGAGAACCGAACCCACCCGAACTTTGGGTATCCGAGTACCGAGCTGAGTAGCTCGGTACTCTCCCGCCTGCTCTGAATCCAAATCGAGGCCGAACGTCATTGTGACGTCGTCGGATCTCGGGGCTCGGTTCTCGCGATACCTCAAGATTATAAATACACGCCTCCACAGCAATCCATCGCCATTTGATCTTGGGCATAAATATTTCTGGCTGTCAAAATTACTATCTGTCAGTGGTAACTACCAACTAATTTTTAGCACTCCCCAGTGCTTTTGGGGTGTCCCCATTATTGTGCATAAATATTTCTGGCTGTCAAAATTACTGTCAGCAGTATGTTACCAAATAATTTTTAGCACTACAAGTGCTTTGAGCTGAGAATGGATTCAAAGCAGTCCACATATGAGCAGAATGAGCAACCAGGTTCTGTCACCAGTCCTGATGTTAGTGTTCCCAGTACGTCATGTGGGCAAGGCGATGTCAAACTGCAGAGTGTTTCGAAATCAGTCCAAAAAACAAAATCAAAAAATAAAATTTACTGTGTTGAAGCGAAAAAGAAGTGTTACTGAGCAAAAGTTAAGTGCCGATAAAAAGAAATTGCCAACATGCCATTCTACACACGCAGTGGCAAAGAGAGAATGAGGCCTTCACCTTTCGCTATTAGCGGCAGATCCCAAAAAGTTACCGAGCCTACAATTGGTGCACAACTACTGTTACGCGTCAAAGCCGAGCTGCAAGATAACAGTAAGGCATTAGAGGATAATGTTTGCTCTGATTCACAAATGACACCAATCCCTGTAGAGAGTCCATCCAACAGTGGTATGTCTAAACGTGAGCATTCTGTTAGTGTACCCATAAAGAAGGGCCCTTTCAGCAGTTCTGCTGATGTGTACCTGAACAGCCCGAGTGTAGCCGGTGATACACAAATTGAGGATGTCACTTTGGAAATAGAAGAGGATGAGGGGGAGATTTGTGGAGGTGACAAGGGCGCTAATGAGGATGTTGATTATGATGCCGACAGATACCAAATTGCCTTTCTCAATTTCTATTTATATTCTAGATTATATAACGGCTGAATAGTTTTCTATTTTACTCCTAGTGGAGAGGGGATCTGATGCAGACAGATACCAAACTGCCTCTGTCCATTTCTTTGTATATTCAAATTTCTAGTTCTACAGTCTATGCAGGCTGCTTTTTTTTCTATTTTACTACAAGTGGAGGGCGGGGGGGGGGGGGGGGGGCATAGATAGCCACCAAACTACCGTGGTCCATTTAACTTTACTTTCTAGTTCCACAGTCTGTGCAGGCTGCATTTTTTGATATTCAACTACAAGTGTAGGGTGTAATATACACCCAAGGACGATGGCTACATTGCCAATAATCAAAGATGGAGGAGGTAGACAACCAGGTTTGTCTGTATAATTTGCAGACAAGTGTTCGAATTAAGGACGGCCTACCACTGATTAAACTGTTTTTTTCATAATTTATTAGCTTTAGAATTACCTCACTTATCTGAGAAACTGGTGGAGCACTAAATTTGGTTATTTTAGACCAAAAAAATGGTATTTTTTCGAAAATAGCAAAACAAAACCAAAACCAAAACACGCAAGGGGGTTTTGCAAAACCAAAACCAAAACACGAAGGTAATCCAGATCCAAAACCGAATACAAAACCAAAACACAGGGGGTCAGTGACCATCTCTAGTTTTATACCAGGTTAACAGGCAATAGATAACACCCAGAGGATTGTCAATGTTATATGAAAACTAAATAAAGTTAAGACTCCATTTGACGTTGAGAAGGTTTTTGATGGAATTCTCTGACCTTTTATGTTTGCCATATTGCAGAACCTTCTATATGGAATAGAAGCCTTGTATTGTACAAATTAATGAAACTTTACCTAATAAATACTAATAATGACCACTATCCATATTTAATAATAGCACCAAACAAGGATGCCCAATATTGCCTTTTATTTTGCACTAACTGTAGATCATACAGCACAACTAATCAGATTAAATCCAAATATTAAAGGGATTAGGAGAAAATGAGTTTAATTTGTTTTTATTCACTGATGGTGTACTACTTACCTTGTCCTCCCCTCATATGCCGCTCCCTAATTTAGTTAGAAACCTACACTTGTATGCATTGTTCTCAGGTTATAAAATCAGTTATACCAAAATGGAAGATTTACCCAAATGCAAGACTCAGATAAATTTAAATATTTGAGTATTTATATTAAAAGCCATTACAACTTACAAGAATGTTTATTCTCTTTTTGCAAACATTAAATCAGATCTACATGCTTAGAGACATTAACTTATCTAGTGGTACGGAAGGTGGTGACTAAAATTAATATTATACCAAGAATTTTTTCAAACTATACCAGTACATATGCCAGTTTTTTCTGGGGAAAGAAGCTTTCCAGATATATTAAAATATTATTATGCCACTTAGCTAAGCCAAATTTTAGCAGCAGGAGATCCACTTGGAGATCAACCAACCATCAATAAGGTCATTATAACACCCAGCTACACAAAGTGAAGTCACTCAAGTTCCATCATTCCACCCCCAGAAACGCAATACCAGCAGTCTGCGGTCACCCCCAGTGGCTCACTATATCAACTCGCAGACCTTCGCATCCGCTTGCCTACACAGAACTCAGCCGATTTAAAATATCGGACACTTGCAATCAGGATGCACCAATAAATACCTGGATTCAGATCCTGCAAGTTTTATTAGAGTGCATATTCATAACTAGGTCACAGTATCTCATTGTCAATTGCGATCTCACTGTTTGCTTTCCTCATCGCTATGCTCTATTGATCCTCTCATCGACACTGCCAATTTTCCTCCTGCATTACTATTAGTTTCACCTACTCTAGCACTCACCCACAACATTTTCCACACCACTAATCAGGTTTGATCGTATTTTGAGCGCTGTGTGATTATTATTATTATTATTATTATTATTATTATTATTATTATTATTTTTTTTTTTTTTGAGTATTACTTCACTAGAGGATTGGTTTACCTCACACACCTGCTGTTCATACGATACTGGCTCGATATCAATAGTGCATCCATCAGACCAATTTTAAAATGGTTTGCCCCACCAGGAAGCCTTTCTTTGACACAAATTGCAGCAGATGGGGCTAGAGTTTCAGCTTTAGTGTGCATCCTGGCCCCCTTTATGATCAGGACGACAGCGAGTAAGTATTTACTTCCAATTTTACCCACTGACAGTTGTATGGGACAATCCGAGCTTATCTCCAGGCTATCCGACAACTCAATTTCATTCCTAGAAGAATCTATGAAAAAACCTTTAGTCTGGCCTATGACATTGTTGACAAATCATTATCATGCACACTAGAGTCCATATCTGAGAAATACAACTTCTTCACAACAAAACTTTTTAAATACCCACAACTGCATTCTTAAGACCCCCCCAAGGGCCCAAATGTCTAGATCATTTGAAGCAATATGTTACAACTCTCCAATGAGACTGGGTTCTTATTCTATTCTTTACAGTATAGAGTAGGCTTTAAAGTAGACTGGGAAAGAGATTTAGGCTCTCTACCTCATGAAGATTTATGAACAAGACAGGAAAGAAAGCATTTCTACACTTAGGTATATGCATCTAAAACCTACACAAGGTGGTAATTTGTTCCAAATAATTTACATAAGATTTTTCCATGTCCTTGGCCCTTGTTTTGGAGGTAATGGACATGATTCACATTTGGATGTAAATCATGTTGTGTGTCGCATATTGCTTGAAATCGCTCTGCGCACCCTCAGAAACTGATTTTACGCCAGTGAAGGCAAGTGTATGCAGAACAGGGGGGGAACGGGGACATAAGCTCATAGGCAATGTACAGTAAGGGCGTGCCAAGTTCGAGAACATACATATTCTTCAGATTCAAGCTCTGGGCATCTCTGAGGTACGTGACTCTTGGCCATATCACTTCCACCAGCTACAGGGCAGGTGTAAGTGCTGAATGATAGTGAAGACAGACGTGTGCATGCCAGAAAATGTGTTTGCAATTAAGACAAACTGTAACAATTAATTTTATGTACATATTAAGAACATCCTAATATATGTATTTCATGTATAAAAAGATTTAAAAAAAAAATTAAATCTATTTTTATTAATAATTATAGTATTAAGAGGTATTACTATATTTACCATTTTCTTTTCCATGCGTTCTGGTGGGACTTTATATTGTGCATATGCTGTAGTGTGTTCTGTCTGTGTGCATACGGCAAGCACCATATAACCAGAGTGCACTCACTTTTTCCCATATTCAAGTGTAAACGTTCTTGAAATCCTCTTGTACTTGAATACGGGTGTATGTGTGTGCAATTTCCATCTGGTTTAAAAAAACGCAAATTGTTCTCAGATTGCATTCCTTCATGAATCAGGCTCAATGAGTCCAAAGAGGAGATTCCTACCATACCGTATATGGTGGACTTGTTCTAAGATCTTTATCTTCTCCTTGGAGATCCAGAAACTACTAGAAGATGTAATACAAATGAGTACTTTTCTGAATCCATGAATAATCCTACTAGAAGAAATTATAAAGCCTTCGTTGAAATTCTAAAAACAGAATATAGTTTATCACAGCCATAGAAAAAAATACTCATTATTTATATACTACATATTTATATAAATCTAATCAAATTTGGGATCTCTTTTTTAGTTATATATAAGAATCCACAAGAGTCTCATAAATTTGCATCTAGCTAAAAGAATATAGCATAACACAACTTAATTGTTTCATTGGATGAGTTAAGTATTTAAATCAGAATGATCATTTCTTTAAGAGTCCTGGGATTTATTTATTCTGAAATACTCCCCCCTGACCCCAGGCTACTCCCCCTTTCAATCTTCCTCTAAATAATATTTCAAGAAGATACAAGTAAAATGTAAACTGTTAAATTATTGTCTTTGATTTTGTATTCAGTTTGTGAAAACGCATGCTGGACATAATTATTTTTTTCTATCTTGAAATAAAAACTATTGTTTAAAAAATAAAATCCTAAACACGTATACAGATGCAATAAAGGAAAATGACAGCAATGTGACAATGACTGCCAAAAATACAATTTATATAATGCTAGGGAATTGAAAAAATGATCAGATGAATCTGAATGTGGTCACTACTACCAGCCATTATATTACCGTTCCATCACCCATAGATTGTAACCTTGCGGGCACTTCCTTCTTACCTTGTCTGTATTACCCAATATTGTATTATTGCTGTGTTTGTTCCCAATTGTAAAGTGTTATGGAATTTCCTGGTGCTTTATAATAAATGATGATAACAAAGCTACCCTTCCTTTTTCCACTATCTTATCACAAGTCATATTTGTTCAGTAGTGCATAATTATGTCAATATTTTCAAGAATAGAAAATGCCAAACAACCTGTACTATATACCTTTTATGTTTAAGTGACTGTCATACAACCTTTTGCCACTGACCTTCCTTAATTAAATACCAAGCCTCAATCTCTATTAAAGCTTTGGCGTCCTGTCCTGTGAATGCTATTGAAATAAGGTTACATATTTTCTCTCATTAATTAGATGTTACTTAGCTCAATAAAGGTTCAATATTCTGAGAAGCATAAGCTGAAATACTCTTAATATATAACACTCTTAATTAATAACCAATTAATAACATCTACAATAGAGCAACTTATTGTTGAGGAGTGTTACATACGTACTCAGTGAGAACACGACACATACATCAAATGTAAATAATTTTGTTTCTGGAAAAGAAAATCTTTATTTTTTAAATCAAGCAGCATGTTGTGGTATTGGGTGGTATTAATATTCATATTATGACTAATAATACTATTATTTTAAGAGTTCTATTTTCTGATGCAACAGCAATAATAACATAGATATACTATAAGTGTTACATTTATTTATTTATTTTTTTGCAAATTTAAAATGCTATGCGGTTTATTAAAACATTGAGATACATTAGTGTCACCAGACAATATGGCCTACGCATGTGTCTTATAGCTGGAGATATTTTATTTCTCCCAGTTTGATAAATATGACCTCCAAATCACTATTAAACCTAAAAACACTTATCTGAGAAGACTGAGATAAGACATGTTTTATTAAGAGCCCTTCTAGTCTGCATGGAAATCAGATGTGTGCGGCTCAGTGGATCACAGTCAGTGACAACAAGCAGCAGCCAGCGTGAGTTGCCATGTGAACTGAAACTCCACTGAAGGCTTTGGTACTTGATAAATAAAAAAAAAAAGTAGGAAATAAAAAATAAGCCTGATACACTGGGTTACAGAAAAGGCTCTCTCAAAACAGGTCAGATCAGGGACGAACTGCTAATTTAAACTCATTTCTACCTCAGCTTAGTGCTCTAGCTAAAATATTAACATGGGTTATACATGTATAAGAATCTGATTTAAAAATGCACACTATAAGTGCCACATATTATTACCAATATATATACCAATATATATTGGCAGTCCGCTTGCCTCATGATTGTTTAAAATAAAATCTAAAAGGAATGAAAAGCTAATGTTTTTTTTTAAAAAAAGGTAGAAGCATCATTGCATTTTAAATTAATCTACAAGTGGCCTGTCCACAAATCTGGACCTGAGAAAACTTGGTGATTCACTGAATCTTGCTGTATTTCTCAGAAAATCCATATTATGTAGGTTAATGTGTAGAAATGTACTGTCCTCCACTCTGTAGCAAAGAGAAACATGTCAGCTTCCAGTCATGACAGTTTCCAGCCATTTATGCTTAAACTGTAGAACCTTAGAAAAAAACTTTTTCAACAATCTTAAAATAGTATCTTGTATTAATAGGTTTAACCACCTGTGCTTACTATACAAGATAGATCCAGTTTTAATAGCTACCACAGCAAGTTTGACTTTTTCCTGGATCACACTTTCATTTATTGTGTTTCATGGGGTTCTGGCTAAATGGCAGACATAACTGACTCGTAGTAATGTCATACAGTTTAATAGCAAATTATACTATATTATGTAAGTAACTATACTATAATATTGCTTGATTTAGACTCATTATATTTACCTAAATTAGTCATGAGAGTTAGGGGAATTTGTATCTCTAGTACATGTGTCCATTGTATAATGTGTTAATTTTACATCTGTAAAGCTTTTTATTACATTGCTCGGAGTGTCCCTGGAAATAAGCTTTTATGCCATAGTTTAACATGGAGGTGCACAACGATATCAGATGAGATCACAAGATTACCAGCTCTGAGAAAATAATACTTTCGCTGAATGGAAATGGCCATGTGGCCAGTCGCGCACTCAGAACACCTGTAGTTAAATAAAAATAGAACAAGAGAGCCTAACTAATGTTGTTTGGCACCTCTATATGGAAACTAATAAAATGTTACATAATTTGTAAAGTTCAATAAAGATGCTGATCTGGAACATAATCCCTAAGAGGTTGTTATTGGGTTTTTCTGTTTTATTGAAGGTTACTTCATCTCCTTTGTTGCAGTTCAGGACACAGTCAAATAATCCCCACTAATTATTTCATGTATTAAAAAAAAAAAATCTTTATTGAACTATATGAATACTATTAGTGTCAGGCAAGTCGGGAGGACAATGTCTGTTAATTAGATTTGAATACTCTTAACTTAATGTTGGGGTTTGTAAGGGGTAAATAGGTCTATTTATTAAATGGGGTTACTATTAATTCAATATTGGGGGTGTTTGGGGGATATTGCTCTTTTTTTTTTAAATGTGAATGCTATTAATGTTAGGGCTGGTTGCGGTGAGGGAGGTATAATTATTAAACGTTGTTGTGTTTGATTTAATGTCGGAGCTAGTTAGAACAAGGGAAACCTAGAGTGTTCACTCATTGCTAGGCTTTCCATATTTAATGTCCTTATAGAGGCCCAACATTCCAGGATCCAGAAAAACAGCTACTGCGCTTAAGACACAAGCAGCAACTGGTAATGAAAGCTGCAAAAACAGGTAGGAAAGAGGAAGGCAGTTTGCCAAATGTCCTGATTCTGGTGGGTCATCCCTGATTTTGGGTGACTATTAAATTCAGTCAAGACTGTCCCAACTACAGTGACAGACAGGGGGTATGTTCTGCTTCACAGTACTCTGTTTGTGAAGGGGGAGCAGTGTGCACCAAATCGTAGGGCACACAGCATAATTAGAGATGAGAAAAAAAAGCCAGTAATAAACTAATTTGCATCCCTTGCATTATAGCATGGTTTGTCCCAGAGAACATTTACTCCTCTTTTTACCTTACATTCCTTAATGACTCAGGCCCGTTGCCTTTAAACATATTTGCAAACTGTGGTGGTCATTAAAAGGCCTTTTAGACCACTAGTTGAATACATAATATTTATCAATTTATGCAGGATACATAGAGAGTGATGTTTACCTTCCCTGATAAATCTTTTGTTTCCATTCATTTTGGCCATTATTAAAAAAAATCATCTCAATATAAGGTGACAGCTGAGCACACACTTTAAAGTAAAATTGTATTTACAGATAAAGTGATAATGTGCCAGTTTGATGTAGAGTGAGCATGTTCAAGGACAATTTGACTGACAATATAAGAGTGGTAAAGGTAAAGCTAAACAATGCCACTCTTCTAGCCTTCAGAGTTGTCATAGTGACAACACAATCCATTTCTATAGCTACAAAAGCAATCAAAATAAGACAAAGAACACAATGGACAAAATAAAGCTGTGAATGCAAGTTGACTTCTATCTGCTATTTTGTCTTCACCACCATAAACTCAATCTTTCAAAAACTCAGCTATTAATCTTTCCACCAGCCAACTGTAGCTACTTACCTGACATGCCTATTTCTGTTGACAGCATAACAATAAACCCCTCAAGCTTACTGCCAAGGTGTCATGCAAGACTTAGAAACTGTCCTTTGTTCCCCAAATCTAATCTAAAAAATCCTGTTAGAGGCATCTAAGAAGCCTCTCCAGAATACACATGTATCTCACACATTGGTACATTGGTTGCTTGTACTTTATAGAAGCAACATAAAATATTTCTACTAACATGCATGCTATGGAACGTGAAAAAGTAACATTGTCTAAGCCAAAAATTTATGTAGTAGACTGAATGACTTATAACAAGGAAAAATATATTTGCATTGATCAGTATCTTTATCAGAAGTAAAACTATAAAAAAAAACTTAATTCTACAAAACTTAAAGCACCAGTGCAGCTAATTCATACTTTGATTGGAATGCCCTCAACCAATCAACTTCCCGCTTCTGGCACTTGGCATGTGCAAACTTCTGTTTTTCCATAAACATCACCATCTTGGTCTTCAAACCCACGCATCATACTTGTGCACTGAGCAGCGGGTGCTTTGTAAATTAGGGCCTAGCTGTTCATTAATGAAAAAGAAGCATTGTCCTGTGGCTTTTGTTACAGTACATTACCACTGGCATTGGTTCCTTATGGCTTGCATCAAATGCAATCTGCTTTCAGGCAAAACAGTAGGATAAGGTGATGGAAAAAGGGACAAAATTAAGTGTACAGTTGGAAGGGAAGCAAGTCTAATTTACCCAATCCTGCAGATATCTAAAAGGTGAACCATAAATATACAAACATTTTTCCTTTGCAGTTTTTGCAAATAAAAGGAGGTATACAGATATATGAAGCTGGAAACATTTTCATAGTTAAAATGTAAATTAAAACATAACCAGTATGTTCCCTGAGAAATTAAATGAGGAAATTTAAACCTCATTCAGCATATATATTAGTGGTACTAGTAATCAACAGGGTGAATAAAATAATCACCCACAAATGAGCCATGGAATGACTGAAGATGCTGTCACTCAGACCACGTAAGACTAGATAACAAATGCAATAAATAATCCAAAGCAACCATGATATGGCCAATGAAAAAAATTTAGCACTGTAGTGTTGTTAGCTGAAGTATGTTGGCTCCATGCAAGATAATACCATAAAGGCAAATTGGTCATAGAGTAAACTTCACCAGTAGTAGTTTTGATGACTGTGCTTGCACTCTTCCAATTACAAATAAATGATCCACAGTTGCATTCAACAGTAGATAAAAATAGGCTTTAAAATTCAAAGTATGTAGTGAGGGAGGTGGACCCCAAACATATTTATCTCAAACACTTTATTTAAAAGATGTTGGCTTTCATATGCCTTTTTTAGTAATTAATTCCCTCTGAACACTGGAAATTAAATTCATTGCTGGTAAGACAAAATACAGTAACAAATTTGTCACTGTACTGTAGCTGGCTGCATATATAAACAAGTGAAATGTGGCAACATGAGCTTGATTTGACATTTTGCTGCTTCCAAGTGAGCTAGACGAAGCAAATGGAACTTGGGGGTGAGTGTCACAAATCACAGCACTTGCTAAGGTATCATAACTGATAGTGATGAGAGCTTTTCCTATAGCCAGCCCCATTCCCAAGGAAATTGATATGCTTGTACATACTTGGATGTCCCCAGGACTTATTCTCGAGTAGTGGTAACTTAAAAGAGAAAGGTTAGCACAATAAGATACAAGCAAAGATAATAGCCTGAGTTGAGAGTATCACTCTGGGTACTATGACAGATATGCAGTAACGCATGCAGGGGGGGTTTCTGAGTCTCTAGAAACCCCCCCCCCCCTATGCTAACTAAGTGGCCACTGTCCTATACAGCAGCCGCGGCGCTGTCAAAGAGGCGTCCGCGGCGGTGCTGTATTGTATACAGCACCGCCGCAGACGCTTCTTAGACAGCGCCGTGGCTGCTGTATAGGACAGCGCTGGCGAAACGGAGCTGCTGCGCATGCGCAGCAGCTCTCGTGTTTTTTTTTTTTTTTTCGGTCGGCGGGGAGAAACCCCCCCCCGACAATCCTCCGTGCGCCCCTGATATGATGGATGATGGCCAAAGTTACTAATGATCTTCTAGCAACTAAATCTAGGGATCACTTCTCTCTACTTATCCTCCTGGACTAATTGAGCGGCCTTTAACACTGTGGACCGCCCCTTCCTGTTGCAAACCCTTCGTTTTCTCAACCTCTCTAGCTCTGTCCTTGCCTGGCTCACCTCATACCTCACTAACCGTTCCTTCTCCGTATCCACTTCTGTTTCTTCCTTCACCCCCTCCCTGTAGGAATCCCTCAGGGCTCTGTTCACAGCCCTCTAATCTTTTCGCTCTATACTACCTCCCTGGGTGCTCTCATCTCTTTGTTCGGTCTTCAGTTTCTCCTTTTTGCTGATGACATGCAACTCTACATCTCTTCTCCTGATCATTCCTCCCCCCTCCTCTCTCACATATCTAACTGTCTCTCACCATCTACTCCTGTATGTCTTCACAATTTCTCAAAATTAACATTTCTAAAACTGAACTCATTTTCTTCCCTCCTTCTAGATTCTTATCTCACATTGACCTCGCTATCACTGTTAACATCAACACCATCTACTGTCCCCCAGCTCCTATGCTTGAGTGTTATCCCGACTCCTCCCTCTGTTTTGCCTCCCACATTCAATCCCTTGCCCAATCCTGCCGCTTTTAAGTACTAAACATCTCCTGCATCCGGCCCTCCCTCTCCCAGGATGCCACCAAATCTATTATTTATGCACTCATCATCCTTTGTCTTGATTACTGTAACCTTCTCCTTAGCAGCCTCCCCCGCTCCCACTCTTCCTTTATTCTATATTCAACGTTGCTGCAAGACTTATCATCCTTTCACGCCGTTCCTATTCTCCCTCCCCTCTCTGCCTTACCTTACACTGGCTCCTCTTCCTGTACAGAATCCTTTTCAAACTCATCACCATCACCTAGAAAGCTCTCTCACACTCAACTGACCCCTATATCTCTATCTTCCTCCCCATTCACACTCCCTCTCACTCCCTGTGATCGGCGAATGACCATCGCCTCTCCTCCACTCTGATCGCCTCATCCCACTCCAGAATCAAAGTTCTCTCCGTGCTGCCCTCCTTCACTGGAACGACCTCCCTTGCAACTGCCGTCTATCCCCAAACTTGTGCTCCTTCAAACGGGCTCCTAAAACTATCCTATTCCTTAAAAAAAACAGCCCTCTCCTAACCCGTTCTCAATCTTCTCTGTTTGTTCTTATCTCCTCTCTACTCACAGCCCCTTTTTTCACTCCTTCCGTGCTATATTCCCTTAACTCACTCACTCCCCTCTGTGCCTGATGTCTGTTTACACTCCCTTAGAATGTAAGCATGGTTCTCTTCCCTCCCATCAATAGCCATGCCTGGAGTTTCTGAAGTCTTAGTATTATGACAATGGCCTTATCTGTGAGGAGTTTGTATGTTCTCCCCATGTTTGCGTGGGTTTCCTCTGGGTACTCCGGTTTCCTCCCACAGTCCAAAAAAATACTGGCCGGTTAATTGGCTGCTAACAAATTGGCCC
Organism: Mixophyes fleayi; assembly: GCF_038048845.1. NCBI lineage: Eukaryota > Metazoa > Chordata > Amphibia > Anura > Limnodynastidae > Mixophyes > Mixophyes fleayi. The sequence continues at coordinate 169,594,165 of NC_134404.1, read as the reverse complement.
TAGTCTGTCTCTGTCTGCGTGTATGTGTTAGGGAATTTAGACTGTAAGCCCCAATGGGGCAGGGACTGATGTGAGTGAGTTTTCTGTACAGCGCTGCGGAATTAGTGGCGCTATACAAAATAAATGGTGATGATGATATTATACATTTATTATTCTGTACTGTTTCATCCTGTATGGTCTACTGTTTGTAATGTGTAAGGTGCTGCGGAAATCTTGTGGTGCTAATAAAAAAAGACAATAATAATCATGATACACCAATAATATACAGATGTAGTAGGAATGAATAATGGAATAAGAAGGCACCCAAGTTCAACCAATACTACTTTTAGCATTAGAGAGAATGGAGTGGTTTAGTGAGCCAGAAAATAATGTATAGGTTGTAATTAAAAAGTATTTGCCAGCACTGCTGTAAGAAAGGTCAATAGAATAGCAACCACTAAGCTAGATATGCAGCAGTCTATAAGCAAGGTGTGCCGAAAGTAACAAACAGGACAGCAGGGATAGTCCTGTAGTAAGCAATATCCGGTCTAGGCAGCAAAGTCGATAATCAGGGTTACAGGCAAGCAGGATTGCCAAAAATAAGGATAACTGGGTAGGTATTTGGAGTGAAGACATAAAGCTTATTGGCACAATCTCACACCAACAAGTATAGCACCCCCACTGGATGGGTTTTGTTAGCTTGGTTAGGCGTTTAGGGAGTTGCCATAACAGGGAAGAGAGTGAGGGTAACTTAATGGCATCTGCCTCAATGGTGACCCATGTTTTGAGAGAAGCAACTGTATTCCATTGAACATGTTGGGCGAGTTATACCATTTGATAGTACATTTTAAAATTTGGAACTGTAATACTTTTCAATCTGATTCTGAGACACTTTTTGACCCAAATTAAGAAGTTATCAACGTTTGAGTTGCACACTGCACCTGTTAAGTTTCTGCATGGATACACATGTGTGCTTGGCCAAGGTGAATGTGTTTTTGTGTGCAACCATAATGGAGAGCTCCTGGTTATGTGCAAATGCTGATGCATGGGTTCTGTTAAAGATACCTGAGTGCTTTTTTTCTTCTGCCTATTGCTAAATGTAATCATTTGCCTGACTTTTAAGTCTTTGCTGCCTGTCCTGACCTTTACTTGATGATTGACTTTTGGGATTATGTATCAGTATCTTGCTTTCTGACCTGTTTACTAAGTATGACTGTGGCCATTCTCTTGCCTACTGCTTGTATTCTTTTTATGTATATTTATGGTGGTCTATTTAGAAGGTATTTTAATATTTTCCTCTTCAGTCACTGAACACAGTAGTCATGTATGGCTTGACTTGCAGAAATCAAGAGAGAGTTTATTATACATGAAATTAGGAAATTATATCCACTAAAGTTAATGAGATTCCTTTTCTTCGGTACAGATGTTAAAAGAGACCAAACGTTCAGTATTCATCTTGATTCCCAGTGATCATTTTCAAGCAAAGTTTTAATCTTTGTCAAAGTTACCCAGTCTTTTATAAAGAACATCTTTGTGCAGTCTTTTCCTGGAAGTTCTCTCAGATCAAAATCAATTATGACATAGATAACAGAGAACATTTAACTATAAAAGCAGCTTTCTAGGACTAGAGGCATTAGCTGGAATGAGCATTGTTTCTTATATCATGCTTATAGTTCTTTGTCAATCTGTGTGCAACATGTGCTGGTCATTCATTTCTTCTGCCCAGTTCTTTGTTCCTTTTGCCATCAGATTAATAATTAGTCAGTTTATGTACAATAGATATCTTGAAGTTGCATGGAATAGCAGAATGTCTCTGGTGTATATAGTTAGATAAAGATATACAGTACATATAATTACAACTATATAATACTCATCAAATTGTAATTGCCATTGCACAGGAAAACCACTGTCATTCTTCATTGGCCTACCCCTCAAACTCCTAGTTGTCATTGCAGGCCAAGTAATCTGCTTGAGATGCGACAGGTCCGTAAAGACGTTGAGACCACCACTAGTCCCGCTGGCATGACAGAGTTGGTCCCTGATCTTGTCTTTCAGATTAGAAATGTACATGCATCTTTATACACATTTTTTTTTATCCCCTCTAGACTGTCAACAATAGTGTTTTTTTTAACCCCATGCTTTTTTGTCCCCTAATTTTGCCAGTACCAGCTGAGGCCAGTAACAATAGGATTGGTCTGGCTTTTGAGCACACTCAGTTTCTTTTTTTTACAGCAATTACAAGATCTTTGCTAATGATCATTATCATCAGCACAGATATTGCACCAGGGGAAATCTTCCACAATAGATACGCCCCTTAAAATGATATCAGCGGCTGAGACGTATTCCTTAAACCTGTGCATATGCAGTAAGGAAAAAGGCATTTTGCTCTTCCATGTTAGACTTATGTCTAACTCTACATGAGCTTGTGTGTTAATTATATATGCAACTTTGAAGTGGTGAATATTAGTAGCTTTGCAAGTCTGGACTATTCTTATATATTCATATTGCTGCTGTCTACTGCAGGTAATTATAATCATTTGCAGATCTCGTTAATTGAGCTATATGTGTATACAATTATTTCAATAAAAATGTTTTTATTCTTGTTTTAAAAGGTAAAGTGGGTGTTTATGTTTCTGTATTATATTTGTATTTTGTGACCCTCTCTAATCTTTAAAATAGAAATGAATAGTTTCTAATTAATTTCAAATAACTACAGTACATTTTGAAATAACCACTGGACATGATCAAAATATATGCACCCAATGACCACATAAAAGCACTAGATTGACAGGTTATAAGTCCAATGTGATTTCTATTAACCTTATATTTCATAGGGGAGGGGGGAATTTTTATTGATGTATTTTCTTTTTTCCATGTTTTTTTTATGAGAGAGATAAAAACTGTCATACTGCCATACAACTGTGTCTTGGATAATGAATGATACCTTGAAGTCTAGCTGTTGGTGACCCTGATTGTACTTTTGAGCAGTGATTTTTGGATTCCGATTGGTACGGCATTGCTTAGCTATCTGTTACTGAACCCTTCCTAGACTTGACCTTGCAATTTGTATATTGCCTATGAATCTACCTCACATTCAGACAATTGTTTAGATCCAACCCACATTTACTAATCAACTCCGACTGGTGCAGAACTCTTGCGGGCAACTGTGTATTGGTAAGCAAATTGAGCTTTAAGGAACGGAGGCTGCTAAAGACAAAGATCAGGCTAACCTGGTCAGTGGTGCATACAAATGGATTGTGGAGAAGCAGACTTAAAATATGGACCAATAACTCATGTTTTTATTTTGCTATATACATACAGATATGCAGTGTTAAGGACAAGTGCTAACAATGTTTTTTGTTTTATTATACATATATGGCATTTAAATTGCTATGCAGTTGGTACCATGTATAATATGGAATTATTTATTTTCCAAACTACAGAGCAGGATAACTGTGATGTGAGGAGAACTGGATGTCAGATAAGAGTGCTCATCCCTAGGCTGGCTTCCACTATATGTCATTGCTCTCCAATAAGAGATTATAGCACACTGGATAAAATGCTCAAGGCAGTATGTAGTGAAGCAAAACAACAACATTTAAGGACTTGAGGATGGATCCACTTTAAGCAAAATAACACTACAAAATAACCAAACTACATTAAATTATTATTATTATGTATCATTCATTTAGAAAGTGTCCACATATTCTGCAGTGCTGTTTTGGAAAAATACATTGTCAGAAAGGTAATGCTGTTAAATTTTAAACTAATGTCATAGTGTTAAAACCTAGCATTTACACAGTACAATCCCTAATATGCTGTATGTGCTATATGACAATTTAATACTTTTGCAGATTAGTGTGATATCTTTAAACACAGTGCTTAAATGTGTAACCTGGCATTCTCATACTAATCAACTTCAATATTCCAGTTGATAATCCCACTATCTCTTCTACCACTAAACTTCTTTCACTTACTTCCTCCTTCAGTCTCTCCCAGTGGACCTCATCTCCCATCTCCCACGCACTGTGATGGACACTTCCTTGACCTTGTCTTCTCCCGCTACCGCTCCATCTCTAGTTTCACCATCCTCGCATACCCACTCTCTGAGCACAACATCCTTTCCTTCAACCTTGCCTTACCTCATGCCCTCCCCCCTGCACCTGCATCCACATATACACAACACCACCTAAGGACTCTTAATCCAATCTGCTTCTCATCTTCCCTAAAACAACTATTTTCTTCTATGTCTGAATTGTCCTGCGCTAATCAGCCTCTTTCTACAACAAAACACTCACTTCAGCCCTAAACAATGCAGCTCCAGCTACCACATACAGTCCCTAACGATCCAAACCCCAACCATGGCACACCAGACAGACCAGCTACCTGCAAAATTGCTCCCACACTTCAGATCGCCACTGGAGTAAAGCTCGTTCCTATCCCGGTTTTCTGCACTATAAATTCATCCTTTCATTTTACAGCACTGCCTTTTTAATTGCCAAATAAACATTCTGCAAATCTCTAATATCCACCCTATGTCTTCTAACCCATGTCGCCTCTTTGCCACCTTAAACTCACTTCTCTGCTCACCTGCACCTTCTCCCCCTTACTCCCTCACAGCCCATCTTACTTCACTCTCTCCAGTAACTGAAGTCGAAGTCTCTAAACTACTCTAATCATCTCATCCTGTCTCTCTCCATTGGCAGATTTCCATCCTCCTTTAAACATGCACTCATTTACCCTCTTCTCCTACCCACCCTTTACTCCACTGCCTTTGTGACACAGCTCATTCTTGGTTCACTTCCTACCTATTGAACCACTCCTTTAGTGTTTCTACTGCTGGCTCATCCTCACCTCCATTCCCACTATCTGTTGGGATCCCACAAGGCTCTATTCTTGGCCCTTTACTTTTTTCTTTATACACCTCTTCTCTTGGTGCACAAATTCATTAATTCGGTCTCCAGTGCCACCTCTATGATGATGACACCCAAATCTATATCTATATCTCTTCCCCTGACCTCTCCCCTTCTGTACTATCTTGTGCAACCAACTGTCTTTCAGCTATTTCCACATGGATGTTAAAATGCTACCTAAAGCTCAAGATATCCAAAACAGAGCTTATTATCTTCCCTTTTACCAGAATCACCACCTCCCCTCAAATCTCCCTCACTGTCAATAACAACACAATTTCCCCGGTCTCCCTAAACCACTGTCTTGGTATCACATTTGACTTCACCATCTTCTTTATTCCTCACATCCAGACTCTCCCCTAGTCCTTTCGATTTCACCTTAAAAACATTGCCGGAATATGCCCTTTTCTTAATGAACATGTTACCAAAACTTTTATCTATTCTCTTATCACCTTTCTTGACTACTGCACCCTCCTACTATCCGACATTCTCGACACCCATATATCCACACTTCAATCCATACAAAATTCTGAAGCAAGACTGATCTTCCTCTCTCTCACCGCTCCACATCTGCTGCACCACTTTGCAAATCCATACACTGGCTCCCTGTGTCCTCCATAATCTAATTAAAATTACTCACCCTTACGTACAAAGCCCTCAACGTCTTGTCTCGTCCTGGTACCCACCTCTCACTCACGCCTACAAGACTCTTTATTTAGACGTTCTCTAAAAAACCCATCCTCTTTTTTTAAAGCTTACCTTATCCCTGATGATATCATTCACACTAATATACCCTCACAGATGTCCCAATCTCTAATCTGAGTCACACTCGCTCCTCATGTTTCAGTTGTGCCCTCTTCCACTTAGATTGTAAGCTCTTTATTGAGATGGGTCCTCCATACCTTTTGTTTTCATGTCTGCATTTATTTTTTATTTTGTCATTGTTTTATGTATGTCCTGTTTTCCTTACTGTACCGTACTGCTGAGCACTGTGGTACCTTACAAATCTACGATAATAATTCCCAATAAAATTATGTGAGTTACTGTATGTATTGAATGGAAATGCCCGTCATACCTCAGTCTGATGCTGGTCCTATTTTAAATTTTCCTATTTAGGTATATTTTTAAGCATTATAGATAGGAAACTGCAAATTTATAAAATTAAAATATGTATTCAAAGTATAGTTTGATAACACACCGTATTGTTGTGGGCTTGATCTATAAGTTGTAAACCCCCACTTTACAAGCTTTATAACGGTGGCTAAGTGGTTAGCACTTCAATTCCCGATCAGAGCCTTATCTGTATGAAGTTTGTATGTTCTCCCCGTATTTGCGTGTGTTTCCTCCGAGTGTTGCTCCCACACTCCAAAACATACTAGTAGGTTAATTGGCTGCTGACAAAATTACCACCAGTTTGTGTGTGTGTGTGTGTGTGTATTAAGAGATTTAGTCTGTAAGCTCCAATGGGGGAGGACTTGATGTGAATGACAAATCAGAGCCATAACAGGCCATTGCAGGAGGTGCCTTCGCCCAGGGTGCAAGTCCAAGGGGTGGAGCATCTGCCTGTTACTAGCCTCAGTGCCCTGACCACAGATTATCAGCATTATGCACTCAGCAATCTGGCGTTTCCAAAATGACAGCTGGCACACGGGTCTGGCTTCTGCCTTCCACTCCCTGCAGTTTTGTGACGTCACGACGATGTCAGAGAGCAGAGAGGAGCTGAGAGGAGCCTTCAGCCAGGAGCTGCAGAAGAGCAGCTGCTAGACCTGAAGAAACAAAGTACTGTTTTCAGCAGGATAAAGAAAGCGAAAAAGATATTAACTCCAATAGGGAGGGAGGAGGGGGTGGTCACATCATGTGCTGAGGGGGTCTTTGTAATTACAGTATGTAAGTAGTATTTATGCTTATTTTTATAAAAGTTTCCATATTTTGGGCCTGAGTCATTTAGGAGAGTAAGGCAAGAAAATAAGTAAATTTGATCCTGGACAAACAATGTTACAATGGAAGGGGTGAAAATTAGTTTATTATTTTGCACATAAGTTAAACACTGGCTGCATTTTCATGCAGCACACAAATACTTGATAACTTTATTTGTACACTGAAACTTAAAGTTGATGTAGGACATGTCCTACCCCAACTATAAATCTCTGCCCACATTTTAAATTTACCTTCCCCTCCAATGCAACATGGTTTTGCCAAGGTGTAAAGTTGCGCCATTTTTTGCTTTGCTGTCTTTAATGACTCAGGCCCTTTGTGTCCTTCTTAGGCCATGATTTTAAATGTTCAGGGACATTCTCTGTAGCCTCACTTAGACATAACCATAAGTATATGGTATAAGGTATATTGTAGATTCCTCACTGTTAATCTGAGAGGTTCATGAACTGACGAGTGGGACTTTTTCCGTTTTCATGTTGTAAATGTTTTATTCTACCATTGGCATGTTTATTCAATCTATGTGCAGTACTTTTGGTATCGCTATATAGCACTATATTACTGCAAGTTCATGTCAAAGTAGTGCTTGCATCTAAAAAAGAAATATAAGGCTATTTATTCTGCAGTAAAACCATAGCAGCCACTTTTACATCTAATTTGCACTATGCATGTAAACTTGAATGCATGCTTGTTTGCTGCAGTTTTTGTGCAGATTTTTGAAGGCTCATTACATAAAGATCATTACAAAGCCACAACTTGAAGAATGGGGAAGAAGGTAACTTGAGTATGGTCTTGCGCCAGTAAAGCACTAGCCACACCCACATAGTAAGTTGTCCACACCCACTCTGCAAATGTCACTCCCACAAAGATGGGGGGCGCCGGTGCCATGTCCCGCCCAGGGCACTAAAATGTCTAGCTACAGCACTGTGACAAATATTCTTTGTACAGCACTGCAGAATTAATGGCACTATATAAATAGTTGACGATGATGATCTTCTACAATGCACAGTGTAGCAGTTTATAGGCATGTAAACAACAGTTTTTCATTGATGAAGAAACTGAATGGAATAAAACAACTCATGTTTTTGATAAAAGATACTGACATGTCATGTCCTTATTGTCCTCATATCTTGTAAGGATAAACAGTTTGTGGAGCATTTATAAAATTACTGTGCAAAATAATTAATTGCCAATGATGGAGCTCAGTAGATTGACATACCTACGAAGCAGAGGACTCAGGAACTGTTAATGTCATGTGTCACTTCTTCCTCAGTGTGAAATGGGGATAGGCTTGGTTAAAAAAAGAAGCAGAGCATATTATCGGGATACATGTCACTTACATGGCAGCACATGTCACATGGAAAGTGGCCCTCTTAAAACATTTAACACAGAGCAAGTTGTAGATGCCAATTGTTGCTAGAAATAGTTGTTGTATAGAAAATGCACATGAAGTATCAGCTATCTATATATATATACACACATACACACACACACACGGATATGGGGGATTTGAGGACATTCTGAATAATTTTGTTTTTCCGTATATTCTTTTCAGTTAAGTATTGTTTTTGTTCCGTGTGCGATTTGAGTGTTTTTGAGTCTTGCCTTTTTTCTAATTTATAACTTAAGTTTTTGTTTCCAAACAAAAGAATAAACATCAATAGCCACTAAATAAAAATACCAGGATATATGTTAGCACATACCAGGAGTTTCAATTCGTAAGTGACTTCACGTGTCACCTTTCTTATCAGTGGACGATAACCATCAGATGGAATTCCAATATTGAAACAAACAGGAAAAGATATATAGTGTGGTGGGTAAGTGGTTAGCACTTCTGCCTTACAGCACTGGGGTATTGAGTTCAAGTCCCGACCATGGCCTTATCTGTGAGGAGTTTGTATGTTCTCCCCGTGTTTGCATGGGTTTCCTCTGGGTACTCCGGTTTCCTCCCACACTCCAAAAACATACTGGTAAGTTAATTGGCTGCTAACAAATTGACACTAGTCTGTGTGTGTGTGTTAGTGAATTTAGACTGTAAGGTCCAATCGGGCAGGGACTGATGTGAGTGAGTTCTCTGTACAGCGCTGTGTAATTAGTGGCGCTATATAAATAATGATGATGATAGTCTTTGCACCTTCTCCCTTCTTTAAGTTCAATCTGTTACACCATATGCATCACTATAGCCCAACATACCCTCAGACAGACTGTGTGTCAAATGGAAAATGCTTCCTTTATCTTATTATAACAAAACTAAAGGATCTTTTGGGGCTAACTAGCCCCTTTATAAATGGGCTTACTTGACAGTAGTTGTTATCTTGCATTTAAACATCATCAATTCTCCAAAACATGCATAAGATTGGAAGTCCTCAGGGTTACGTTATAAATGTATATGTAGAGAGAGGAAAGCAGTAGCGAATAGTGCTTTGCCACCAAGGTTTCATAAAAATAACGTAGACCACATATTGTAATTGCTATTGCAGAGTTCAAAAGTATTTTGTCCTACAATATTATTCTAACCTCATTATTCTGTCCAAAATATAACATTTCTACCATATTACCCACATCACAAAATCTTGCCCCTGCAGGCAGGGCCGCCTTCAGAAATCATGGGGCCCAGTACAGGCCCCCCGTGCCACCTGGGCCCCCACCCCATGAGTAGCGCTTCCCCCCTCGATGAGCGCCCACCCCATGAGCAACATGGCAACACATACTTACCTGGGGGCCCGCTGTCTTGCAGTCCGCTGGTCTCCGCTATTCTGTCTTCAGCCTGGCTGTCACCGTGACAGCCAGGCACCAGGATGCGATCGCAGGGGTGGAGGAATCATTCCCCCTGCGATCATGTGATCTGGCTGTCACGGTGACAGCCAAGCTGAAGACAGAATAGCGGAGACCAGCGGACTGCAAGACAGCGGGCCCCCAGGTAAGTATGTGTTGCGCTGTTGTACCGGGCCTCCTGGTGAGCCCGGGCCCGGTACAACAGTACCCCCGTACCTCCATGATGGCGGCCCTGGCAGCAGGTAATGAGGTAAGTTCACTGATGCATAAATAAAATCTTTACACACAGTGATCAAGTTAGTTAAGAACTGATTAACATGATCATTCCAGATTTGCTAACTTTGATTATTACATTCTTGTCGGAAATTGAATAGCAGTGGCTATTAAATACTTGGTAAATACTTTGTAAAAAAACACATAAAGGAAAAACCCGAGTCAAAGTCTCATTAGCAAGTATTGATACAATATAATGTCACTTTACTTCTTTCTTGGTGGAATGATGAATTAATCAAATGCAAACTGATGGCTTTACAGTGGTTTCAGATCGCAGGGCAGGATGGAAATGTGAAATGTGATAAATCTGTCTTAGCCACAATGTTTAAGCACCATGTATATGGCGATGCTGGGGATGATATAGGAATGTAGAATCCTGAAGGATAAATTCAATTTTTAATGTTTTATTCAGATTAGTAACCCAGTGAATGATATCAATTGTTAATAAATTAGAATAACATAGTTAATGATCGTTGGACTACAATGTGTAGTAATTTATTATTGTAATTACATGATTGGGCTGAGTATTTTGTTACATTGTTAGGAGGCAAACTGGACCTAACTCATACTTGCCAACTCTCCCGGAATGACCGGGAGACTCCCACATTTCGCGAGAGTCTCACAGACTCCCGGGAGAGTGTGGCAATCTCTTGGATCTGCCCACTTGAAGTGGGCAGAGTTAGGTCCAAAACGCTGCGATTCACAGTGAATAGCGGCATTTGGCCTCGCCTCCTGCTGTAAAATGACGCGTTTGCGTCATTACCTCACGGGGCGGGGCCAAAATGACGCAAATTTTGGAGCCCCACCACCATCATGCCCACCATCCCTGCTGGTTCCCGGAATCCAACTTTCAAAAGTTGATAAGAATGAACTAGCTGCGTGGCAGCTCAAAACACAGGAGTAGAACCTTTCTACAGGTTTGAATACAGAGGGGAGGAGGGATCAACAGAAAAGAAGAAGGAAGGGGTAACAAGGGACCCCACTCAAAACCCAGAAGCAGGAAAGATGGGCCCCCAGACAAGGCATAGGAGAGAGAGAGGGGAACACCAGATAAAGTACGGAAAGGGGTGAGACCGGACAACACTGAGAAGAGTTTAGAGAGTCATTAATAAGACATAAGAGTGTAGGGGAGCACAGCAAATCCCAGCAAGATCTTCATTTTTTCACCTCTTCGGAGATGGGAGAAATTAAGCTTCATCCCGTACAGTCAATGGAATGACATTTGCACTTTCCAGGCACACTTTAAATGGGAACACACATTTGCAGGTACATGTCAACTAATGCAATAAAAACATCCAAACATTTAGTATTATAGTGACATATGAATTAAAAACAGTCCTGATGGTCCATTTTTTATGACTCAATAACAATATAAATGAAGAAGAATTTGCTAAAAACAAATATAACAGTTGAAATTAGTGAAGGGGTGGTAATAGATTAGTTTGTAAGTGTAATATTTCAGCTATGCAAGTTTTCAGATGGGCCTGCAAATCCACTGAAGAGGGAGTAATATCCATTTTATGGGGGCAGTTAACATTACCTGGAGGCATGTATATACTATAAAATGCTCTTGGTGGACAAATATACACATGCCAGAAATAAAAATGCGACACAGGCACATATTTATGCGGTTTATAAAGACCCTTACTGACTGCAGTGAGCAAGAAGTGAGGATTTGGTAATAAAGCTGTGTCATTACCATATCTAGCAATTTCTCTTTGCAGACTAATGTAATTTGTAGCATTTTCCAGTTCAGGATATACATAGATAATGTTTATTGCTATGTACAATAAGAGACTTAGTTAAAATGTGATGCATTTAATTTATTTTGTCTTGCATATGACACTTCATTATTTTATTATTTTGTGTACAAATAGGGTAAGGTGACTTATTCATTTACTACTAACACTTTAAAACCACATCTCTGTGCTACATTAGGCAGAAATATATACATATCCGTGGCATGTATAAAGTTGACATAATCATCGTGTTGTATGTATGTATGAGTGGGCATGCTGTGAATAAAAATTAGACTAAAGACCGCCCCGAGCTTAACCGTAGTTCATAAGTTTAATGGTGGTAGATTTCAATGCCCCCTATGGAGAATATGTTTTTATGCTGCCCTTGGAGTGATATGGAATGAACAGAACCACCTTTGTAGCATCTAGTGCATAGTGGTGGGACCATCACATTGAAATGTCCTCTCCTGTACATAGGGAAAGAACTAGACTCCCATCGGAGTAAGATCTCAGGTTAACACTTTGAGAGTAACTATTACCTCATCTTCAAATCCAAGATCTTACATTCAAGTTTGAACTCCCATTTCTGTGCTAGAACCCTTCCTAACTAGTATCCTATCAGTATAAAAAGGACCAGGGATAGCAACAGCCTTGTGTGACAGGTGCATATCATTGTGAGTACCAGCAGGAAGACTATGGGATTCTGCTGTACTGAGTCATGTAGTTGAGAGTAAGAGTCTAGAGCAGGGGTAGGCAACCTGCGGCTCTCCAGGTGTTGTGAAACTACAAGTCCCAGCATGCTTTGCCAGTAGATAACCAGCAGATAATTGGCAAGGCATGCTGGGATTTGTAGTTTCACAACACCTGGAGAGCCACAAGTTGCCTACCCCTAGTCTAGAGCTATGAACTTGTAGAAATGTGATACCCCAAAACCTGAGTACCCTGAGGTCTATCTATATGTAAATATGTGTGCACTCATGCCTATGTTCATGTACCTGCCTGTTTAGATGTGGTTACATTTGTTAATTGTAATAAGTGTTTATAAAGATTTAAAAAAAAAAAAAAAAAGATTTCTCGAGAGAGAAGTGACAGTTGGGAGTTGTTGGTGGTTGCCAGGAGTGACAGGGAGAAAGGAGTGTGATACTCAGGATCGCTGAGAGAGATCCCTGTATCTGGATAAACTGAGCGAAAAGATAGGGACAGAATGAAAATTGGACAAAGTGATATATAAGCAGATTAAAAGTGAAGAAAGTGTAAGAAGAGAAGAAGTGAGCAAAAGAGAGGCGTGAGTTGTCGTGAACATAGAGAGCTTACAGTTATTTAAAAGGGATAATTCATAACTGCAGTGTAAATAGGTTGTATCAAATGAATCCATTGATAAGGTAGTGTGAAAGTTAAAGACGCAGAGTCTGATGTAATTGTGTTTAAAGGTTTTTTACATCCCAGTGTGAGGAGGTAAGCCTGCCACTATTAGCAGCTTCCAGAATGTCCCACTGTTTGCTGTAGACACTTGAATAGACTTTGTGGTGCCAATCACAGCTGGAGATGCTGGTAGGCAGCATGTGAAAGCCTATACAGGTATATAGAAATATGACCTTCAAAGGAAAATGTTGTTATAGTTCATATTTTGGGAAATCTGGATGCCACTGCGTACTGAGGGGCAAAACCCACACAAGGGTCTTGAAACATAGATACCAACTACACAGGGAACAGCCATAGGCACATGTATTTCAGGATGAGATTGGATATTGTTGTAATCTCATCATGTTTGGTATTTAAATGTGCGGGAGATTATGACTGGTTTATTGAGGGGGGTGTTATTTCTCTGAGATATATCTGTGAAGAATTACAAACAGGTCAAGACTCTGGGAATATTTGTGAGCAAAGTATAGTGACACCCAAGGGACGTTTCCGCCCCCTACATTAGCATTCACACTGCCCCTGTGAATGCCATCCCATTTGAGTTTGCTTAAAAACCTGTGTCTGGAAGGACAAAACTGTCAAACTTTTGGGGAAATCAAGATACATTGATAAGCTGTCCATCTTCTTAGCCAAATTCCCTTTGGCCAGAATGCAATTCATGTAAGTGCAAATCTGAATGTAATCCTTTTTATTTTAAACTGTTTTGATTATTATGTAAAATTTATTATTATTCATTATTTGTGTTATATGTATGCCCTGTACTTTTTGTATGTTAAATCAATAATTTAATAAGTTGCGTCCTTGATACTCTAAAGAATCCATAGCCTTTTTAGAAGAGATTGCTCGTCCAGGTAAGCCCTTGGAATGCCAGTGTGTGATTTGTTGATATATTTGATTAACAAGCTGTGTGTGCTTGTATTTACATTTGTGTAACAGTCTGGAGGTGTGAAGAGTTAACCCTGTGTGTGCTGGTGTAAATATTGCTAGTTTGTGGAACTAGAAGCCTGTGTGCCAGTGTGGGACAGTATATTGGGGTCCTATTGCCCGTACCCAATAGGTGGTGGCTGAACCTTGAAGTGTCTGGGGGGTGTGAGAGCGCTGTGTTTGGGGGCGATTCCGTAGGTCTAGAACCTGTGTGATAGGTGAGAGAGACTGCGGGCTGAAATCGTGTGTGACCTCATACAGCAAACACCCCAAAGTCACGGCAGCTGGGAGCGTGTTCGTGACAGAGTAAAAAAGGAAAGTGCTGAAAATTACTAAGCAGTATAGAGATCTATGGGTACACAACAGAGACTGTGCTATGTACTGAGGGCAGTGTGAGAGGAGAGCGACAGGTTGGAGTTGTATAATAACAGTTAAGCAGACACAGTGCAGTATAACTCTCACCATTACATCACTGCAACTAGAAACATCAGCAGTTACTTAGATACATGTTGTATATACTTGAACTGCTTACTAAAAAAAAAAAAAAAAGAAATTTATGGGCCCCAACCACGTACACTATTTCTACAAATAGTTATTGAAATATTCAATGTAGATCTTAAAGTTGTATTGAGAAATTTAGTTATATATATTAATAGAGATGTCAGTTTTATTAGTATGGTGAATTTAAAGGTTTGTCAATTGTAAATAGTTTTAAAGTGATAAGATATTGTTTAAAAATAATTGTTTGCTTCTAAAATAAATATCAGAATAATTGATAATAATAAAAGGAAGTTAGTTCAGAATACACTTGTGTCATATTAAATCTCTGGATAAATCTCTTTACCTCTCTGGTGCATAGAAAATCTGAAGTGTTAAATCCAGAAAAAGAACTATCTAATACTGGTAAGGTGCAATTTCAATGTATTACACGGGGTATTACACAAACATACTCACAAGGGCTAATTTCATTGGAAGCCAATTAACTTACCAACTATGGGATGAAATCGAAGCACCTGGAGGAAATCCACACAAGCCTGTGATAAACATACAAACTTCATATAGATTGGACCCACATCTCAAAGCCTTACTAATGTCACAGTGGTAATATCTTTTCACCAGCTTGACTAACCAAACATAAATTAACATACTATTTTGACTGCGTGTTTATCTTGGCTTGTGTATGTTGTGTTGTATGGTGCAGTGTGTCTTGCTTATACAGACGTCAGTGCATCTTACACAGAAATGTTGTGTCTGCCAACCTGAGGCTGTAAACTGTCATGCCATGTCCTCTGTGGGCTGACCACACCCCCTCTGCTAGCTAAATACGTCCCTTAAGCAATGTGACGCTGCAAAGCACACACTGATTCATGGGCCCCCTACCATTGCATTCATGGGTCCCAGCCATTTCCCTTCATTCCTCAGCATGACAATGGAAATGCTGCCAAGTCACATCAGTCAAGAGAAAATGCCAGGAAAAGAGGAGAGGCCCTAACATAACTGAGGAGAGTGTGGTGCTTAGTCACCCCATTATTATTATTATTATTATTATTATTATTATTATTATTACCATTTATTTATATAGAGCCACTAATTCCGCAGCGCTGTACAGAGAACTCACTCACATCAGTCCCTGCCCCATTGAGGCTTACAGTCTAAATTCCCTAACACACACACACACACGCACAGACAGAGACAGAAGGACACACAGACTAAGGTTAATTTGTTAGCGGCCAATTAACCTAACAGTATGTTTTTGGAGTGTGGAAGGAAACCCACGCAAAAACGGGGAGAACATATAAACTCCTCACAGATAAGCCCATGGTTGAGAATTAAACTCATGACGCCAGTGCTGTAAGGCAGAAGTGCTAAACACTTAGCAACCGTGCTACCCCATGCTGAGTGTGTCATCTCTAACACTTTGTGTAAAATTATAATATTGTAGGCCATGTAACTAAGTGCTGTGCAGGAGGAAAACATGTAATAACAGTGATGCTTTATTTAATCAGTCCAGTGTCCATTTATTGTATCAGCTGTGTCTGTATGCTCTGCTATGCCAGTGTTAGCATCATAACTTTAAACTGTTAGTAAACCTGCTGTGCAGTGAAATCTCTTTGGTGCTCTTGCATATGAATGAAGGTTGATGGCATATATGGAATACTGAAGAATAAAGATGCCATTGATGTAGACAGCAAGAATGTTAACGTGAATGCAATTAAGTATAATGTAAGGGTATCAGAAATAAAATAAATGCAAATTGTAATAGAATGAAATGCAGAGAAAGAAATATGAAATGACAGTTGCTGAAGGGTGTGAGAAACAGTGTCAAATAAACCACTAGGATGGTAGAAAGTAAACCCTGTTATAAAACATGTGAGGGACAATGAGAACATTTCCTTGAAGAATAGAAGCAAGCCGTGACTTCTGTTAATGAACGCTTGTGCCTGTCTATATTTTTGGATAATAGCACTGCTTTATAAAACATTAAACCATCATGAAAAGGACCAGATGACAATTATAGTTTATTGACCCGTACTGCAAATTTTCATTTTAATTCTTTTTAATGGCGACAGTCTGACTGGACTATAATTATGCTTTCTGCTTTTTGTATTACTCAATCATAATTAATATTCACATTATTTGAAAAACTGTTCTTGCTTGATGCTGATTCATATGTGTCAATGTGTAATGATATCAGATAAAGGGATCACCATCTTTGGGGTAAACAGCAGCAGTTACACATGAAGCAAGTCACAGGTTAGCAGATTACGATCAACTGACTGTAACCATTTTTATTTAACATGTAATAGTACCAAAAATAGAAAATAAACAACTTATTGCTTGTCCAGCTGTAACTGACCATTACTAACCGCAGTGATCTACAAAACAAATTGTTTACTGTGCCACCTTTACTCACAAAGCCAGCATCACCTGTTCTTTCCCAGACTGGGGGGCAGGAGCTGTAGAACCTCAACATTTAAATGGAGAGAACAAAGCTGCTGGCTATTTTCTATGTTGTTAGCTATCAGACAAACAAAGCAAGGACTGATAAAAATCAAGTGGAATTCCATCCATCACTTGTCACTCTAGTAAACCAGACATTCCATCTAGCTATGATAATTATCTAGAAATACATCTTTCACTGGAGAAAATACAATTCCCGGTTGCTATAGAAGAGGAATTTCAAGGACACTGAAGCCTCATTTTACTAAATTGCCCTACATTCCTAACAGTGTTTATGAACATTAAAAAGCTAACTTAAAAAGCACATAAATGTATATGGAACATAATAGGGAGCTCATTGGTATTTTTATTAACCTGAAAGTAAAAATACAGTACACCTATTTGGGATCTCAAGGCTGCTTGAGTTCAAATGCCTTATCAAGGATAAAGCCCATTTAAGTGTATTCTTTCACACACTTCATTCCTTAGCATGTAACGCTGTTGCAACCTAAATGGATTGATTTTTGTGCATCTTTTGTTGTACCAATTTTAATTAAATGTCTAGTTCTGTTTGTATAATTGGTGACAATAGCGACAAAGGGGCAATTTGCATGACAGTACCCAATTCTTAGAACATGTAATTGTGTACTGATACGTGGTTCCCAAACCAGGTATCAATACACATTTGTGTTGCAAGGCACTAAGGTAGACCTGTCACAGAAATATATAGAAATGCCATATATATGTAATGAGGTGGTACATGAAATATACTTTATTTATTTATTATTTTTAAATCCAGTTGCTTTGGTTCCACTCTGTGACTTAAAATGTTCTTCAAGTTCTTCTATGGGGAGACGTATGTGGGGTTAGACGTGTGTGATTTCTGCACTAAGTGGGATTTTCTCACAAAGTGGACGAAAATGCACAGTTAGACAACACAGCAACTAATCCTCATCTTTCTCTTCTCTTTTCATCTTCAGGTATGTTCATCCATGCTGCTACTACTACTACTCTGATCATTATTCTGTGAATTTCATCCCTGCAATCTGTGTTTAAGTATGTTCATCCATGCTGCTACTACTACTACTCTGATCATTATTCTGTGAATTTCATCCCTGCAATCTGTGTTTAAGTATGTTCATCCATGCTGCTACTACTACTACTCTGATCATTATTCTGTGAATTTCATCCCTGCAATCTGTGTTTAAGTATGTTCATCCATGCTGCTACTACTACTACTCTGATCATTATTCTGTGAATTTCATCCCTGCAATCTGTGTTTAAGTATGTTCATCCATGCTGCTACTACTACTACTCTGATCATTATTCTGTGAATTTCATCCCTGCAATCTGTGTTTAAGTATGTTCATCCATGCTGCTACTACTACTACTCTGATCATTATTCTGTGAATTTCATCCCTGCAATCTGTGTTTAAGTATGTTCATCCATGCTGCTACTACTACTACTCTGATCATTATTCTGTGAATTTCATCCCTGCAATCTGTGTTTAAGTATGTTCATCCATGCTGCTACTACTACTACTCTGATCATTATTCTGTGAATTTCATCCCTGCAATCTGTGTTTAAGTATGTTCATCCATGCTGCTACTACTACTACTCTGATCATTATTCTGTGAATTTCATCCCTGCAATCTGTGTTTAAGTATGTTCATCCATGCTGCTACTACTACTACTCTGATCATTATTCTGTGAATTTCATCCCTGCAATCTGTGTTTAAGTATGTTCATCCATGCTGCTACTACTACTACTCTGATCATTATTCTGTGAATTTCATCCCTGCAATCTGTGTTTAAGTATGTTCATCCATGCTGCTACTACTACTACTCTGATCATTATTCTGTGAATTTCATCCCTGCAATCTGTGTTTAAGTATGTTATAGGAAACTGTTATCTGTTTAAACTTAGGTTGGCACAGTCTCTTATTGCTGCCTAATTTATGATAGGTATCTGGCCTCTATCCTTTCCCACAAATGTTTTCTTTTCCTTTGATTAGCTGACCAATTAGCACATCTGTAGTGTATTCCTAAATTAGACTGACTACATCTTAGCTTCATTCTATGGGGAGACGTATGTGGGGTTAGACGTGTGTGATTTCTGCACTAAGTGGGATTTTCTCACAAAGTGGACGAAAATGCACAGTTGGACAAACATTGGACTACATTTGACTTGCTTTTACTCCCAGCAATAAGCAACATCTGCCACAGCCTATTTCAGCACTACTTGTCTATTTATATGGAATACTGCTAAGAGGTAATTCTTAAAATACCCTTGCTTTTTGCTTTTACCCCTTTTATCACAATGTTTCACAAATTGCTTTTCTTAGTCTCATTTCATGGCATGATCTTTAGGACTGTGTCATCTTTCACCCCTCCACCAACACACAAATTTGTTCATATTGCACCTGCATTACTCCACTCGCCTCTATTTAACACCCATGAACTGTTGTCCTATTTATTATCTCTAACAAGTACAGCCTCCACCTGTCGCCAGAAAATAAAAGGCCACACATCTTACAATCCCCTTGCCTATCTTTCGCTCACTCTGCTTCTATTAGCTGGTGATATATCACCTAATCCAGGTCCCCCACACTCCTCACACACACATACATCAGAACACTACCGTTCTATAGCAAACCTCAAACACATCACCTGTCTACCCTCTCTTCCCAAGTCCTTTAAATGTGCCCTTTGGAATGCACGATCTGTTTGTAACAAACTTACCTCCGTTCATGATCTCTTCCTCTCAAAAAACCTCAACCTTCTGGCAATAACAGAAACATGGCTCATGCAATCAGACACTGCCTCACCTGCAGCACTTTCACATGGTGGCCTCCATCTCACCCACACCTCCAGACCTGAAGGCAGACAAGGAGGTGGGGTTGGACTACTTCTCTCCCCACAGTGCACATACACAGTTCTACCAAATGTCCCATCACTCACGTTCACATCTTTTGAAGTACATGCTATTCGCATTTTTAATCCATTCTCCCTACGTGTTGCGGTGATCTATCGTCCCCCTGGAGCACACCAACAATTTATTGAGGATTTCTCTGCATGGCTCCCTCACTTCTTATCTTCAGACATCCCCACCATCATCATGGGTGACTTCAACATCCCCATTGATAACCCACCTTCCAAAGCTGCTTCCAAACTACTCTCTCTAACATCCTCACTTGACCTCTCCCAGTGGATTGAATCATCTACTCATAAGGATGGCCACTGCCTTGATCTTGTTTTCTCTAGACTATGCTCAGTTTCTAATTTTATTAATACACCCTTCCCCCTCTCGGATCATCACCTTATCAGCTACACTCTCACCCCCACTGCTCTAACCTCTCTACTGTCTAACTCTACCAAGCCTCCTCATACTCGTAGAAATCTTAATTCTATTAATCTTCAACAATTTTCCACCTCTCTCCAACACCTTCTCTCCCCTATCTCTACATTCTCATCCCCTGAGATGGCAGTACCTCATTTTCACCTAACCTTAGCAACGGCCCTTGATCAAGTGGCTCCAGCGACACTTCATACTACACGTCGACTTCGATGTCAACCGTGGCACACCAAAGCAACACGAAATCTTCAAAAACTGTCCCGTAAAGCAGAACGTCACTGGCGTAAATCTCGAAGCTCTAATGACTTCTTCACATATACTTCTGTCTACCACTCCTATCGAAATGCTCTGGACACTGCAAAACAAACATACTTTCAATCTCTTATCTATGCTCAGGCTTCTAACCCCAAACGCCTTTTCAATACATTTAATCATCTTCTCAATCCTCCCACCCCGAACCCTCCATCTACTATCAGTGCTCAGGATCTTGCTTCCTACTTCAAGGACAAGATTGACAAGATCAGACTAGAAATGGTATCCTCCTCCTCAACAAGCCATCAGCTCATTTCCTTCCCACTACCCTCTGACACCCTTTCTTCATTTGACCCCACAAATGAAGAGGAAATTTCTACGCTCTTCTTATCTTCCTACTCTACCTCCTGTCCTCTTGATCCTATTCCCTCGCAAATTGGTAGATCCCTGTCTTCTGTGCTCATTTCACCTCTAACTCAAATCTGTAATCTCTCACTCTCTACTGGCATCTTTCCATCACTATACAAGCATGCAGTGATTACTCCTATTCTAAAAAAACAAAACTCCGACCCAAACTCTCTCTCAAATTACCGTCCCATCTCTCAGCTCCCTTGCCCCTCCAAGCTTCTAGAGAGACTTGCCTACACTCGCCTCACACGCTTTCTTTCCGCAAACAACCTGTTGGATCCTCTTCAGTCTGGCTTTCGTTCTCAACACTCCACAGAGACTGCGCTGACCAAGGTTGTTAATGATCTGATCACTGCTAAGACTGAACGCCATTACTCTCTCCTAATTCTCCTTGATCTCTCGGCTGCATTTGACACCGTTGACCACTCTCTTCTCATACAAACGCTGCAATCCCTAGGTCTTCAAGACACAGTTCTATCCTGGTTCTCATCTTACCTCTCTAATCGCTCTTTCACTGTTAATTTCTCTGGAGCCACATCTGCTCCGCTTCCCCTATCAGTTGGAGTACCACAAGGCTCGGTGCTAGGTCCTCTGCTGTTCTCTATCTATACCGCTTCTCTTGGAAATCTAATAAGTTCCTTTGGCTTTCAGTATCATCTCTATGCGGATGATACCCAAATCTATCTATCCTCTCCTGATATCTCGACATCTGTGTTGTCCCGTGTAACTGACTGTCTTTCTGCCATTTCATCTTGGATGTCCTCTCGTCAACTCAAACTTAATCTTTCTAAAACAGAGTTAATAATATTCCCACCCGCCAACAAGAGCATACCTGACATTTCTATCTCTGTTGATAACATGACCATAAATCCCACCCCACAAGCTCGCTGCCTAGGTGTAATCCTTGATTCACGCCTATCCTTTGTTCCCCACATTGACTCTATATCTAAATCATGTTACATACATCTAAAGAACATTTCCAGAATCCGCACATATCTCACACAAGACACTGCTAAAACCTTAATTCATGCACTAATCATCTCCCGCATTGACTATTGCAATTCTCTCCTTACTGGTCTTCCCAAAAACAGACTCAAACCCCTAAAATCTATTTTGCATGCTTCGGCAAGACTGATTTTCCTTGCAAATAGCTATTCCTCTGTTGAATCACTCTGTATGTCTCTACACTGGCTGCCTGTCTTCTACCGAATCCAATATAAAATACTTTTACTAACCTACAAGGCCATCAACAAAGCTGCACCAACATACATCTCCTCTCTTGTCTCAAAATATCTCCCAACTCGGCAACTCCGTTCTGCAAAAGATCTGCGTCTCTCATCCACCCTCATTACATCCTCCCATTCCCGGTTACAGGACTTTTTTCGGGCTGCACCCACTCTATGGAACTCTCTCCCTCGCACAATAAGACTCTCCTCTGTTCTACAAACTTTCAAGCGTTCTCTGAAAACCTACCTATTCAGACAAGCTTATAATATTCCTCAACCACCATCTTAACCTCACTACCTTTAGCCTGTTACACAATTTCACACAAGACAACTACCCCCGGACCAACATTGTTGTGTGACAGGATCATTTAGCTTATGAGTCACCCTACCTTTGCAGTCTGGCTGGGCCAAGATGCAAAATGTATACTTAACCTCATGTGTCAATCTCCCATTGTCCCATAGATTGTAAGCTTGCGAGCAGGGCCTTCTCACCTCTTTGTCTGTTTTACCCAGTTTGTTTATTAGTTTATTACGTTTGTCCCCAATTGTAAAGCGCTACGGAATATGTTGGCGCTATATAAATAAATGATGATGATGATGATGATGAAGTCATAGGTTTGCGTCAATAAAGATGATTCACATGTTTTTCTTTACCCAGTAGTGTAAAAAAGAGACTGTTGGGAACCATATCTTGGAGTAAGGATCAGATCTTTATTCAATGGTGCTTTGGAGCTGCTTGCTAATAACTACCTAGAACATATTTCATAAAAAAACAAAAACTTAGGTAATTGACAAGAAACTCAAATGAAATACAGCAGAAAAACACTTACATTTGAGATGCCCAAAGCTTGAATCAGGCGCTGCAACATGTAACAAACCCAATTTTAGGACAACTGGAGATTCATTGGAAACCAAGAAATACTGTCTCTTGCACAGGTGTGTAGATAAGAGCAATAGAAAAGGGGTGCAGATGTCGTTTGGCTAACAAGAACTATTACATATATAGGATATATTGTAAGGATGAGGGGAGAAGTAGTCCCAGCAGTGTAGAGCAATTGAAGGCTGTACCTCTGCCTCAAACAGACTGTCCCTGGTGCAAATGGCTCCAGACAGGATGCAGTGTGGTGTTAGGCAGGTTAGTCGCACATCCAGTGAACACTGACCAACTCTGGAAACCTCAAGGAAAGATACATCGCTGGGCATGGACCCCGCAAGACAAGTTAATAAATGTGGCTGAAAATAATGTCACAGTTTTTTGATCACCCAACAGGTACCAAGCAGGGCTGCAAATAACTGTCACAGTTTCCATAATACCCAGCAGTCCACATGTTCCAGGTCACCCAGCTGTGCACTGGGAGAGTTCACTAATTGTCACAGTTTCCAGAGGAACCAGCAAGTACACAGGTGTGTTGCCAACTGTCACATTTTCCAGAGGACAATAGTAAAGCATTGTTGTAAATGGCACGTGGACATTTTGAGAAATAACTCTGAAATTATGCAACCGATTACAACATCAATATTTTTCTGCAAATCTACAGACTAAGACATTTAATTAGGTATATGGTGCTCAGACAACAACGTCATAGAAATAAGTCACACATAGAAGTTGTACTTAAGCAAATTCATATATATAGATACTATAGATGACACATATACGCATAACTTTATGAGTAGATCATAAGCAATTGAGGCTTACAGGCACTGTGCTAGATCCTGACACCAGGCAGTTGGTGGATACATGTTACTGGCTGCAAGCCGTTGTTAATTACAGGTACAGTGCTATTTCTTGGCTCTGGGCAGTCAGTGATTACAGGCACACCATGTGATGGAGGAGGTTTGTGATGAGAGGTCAGTGAATAACCGAAATCAGCTCACCTTAATTCAATGAAAAATAATACAGTAGTATATTTTGAAATATAATATGTCTTAATTTTAACAAATGTATTGTGTCTATGTAAATTCTAACACTTTTCAGAAATATACTGGGTGCAGCTACTTTCAGCATAATAAGTGGCCAAGCTGAATGGACAGAAATTCTAGTCAGTATCTGGCCACATTTGGAGTGGACAGATGGTTTATTGTGATGTACAGTTATGAGTCTCCTTATCAGATTTGTAGACACGCCCTGTAATATCTATTGAAAACTTATATGAAAAAGAAAATGTTTCATGATGTTTTAAGAAATATGATGGTTCTATGTATATGCTAAATTTTGTTTTTCATTGAAAAGTATGCACGTAGCATAATACACCATTTACATTCTTTTGTTTAAGGTTCAAATATATTGAAACCATACAAATATTCAAGGTACTGCTGATTTTAGATAAAAGATAGAAAGAGAATGTAGGAAGGAACAGGCCAGCTTTAGAATCCACTGTAAGCCTGTATTCAACTCCATGTATCTTGCTGTAGATGTATTGTAAGTAAAAAGTGTGCAAGAAAAGTGACATATTTTTGTTGTCACTACATTAGAGGGGATAAATAAGGCCCCATGCGCATCTGTGTTCATATAGAAAATATAGGGAGAGAATAAAAAGCCGTATTCAGATCTTTCTACAAGATATTTTTGCTTGAATCTTCCCGATACCTGAACTTTAGGTGGCAAAATGTTAGATGAACAGATTGAAGCATAATTTATTTGAATCTCAGTGTAATCTATAAATGTATAATTATACTGTTTTTCAAAAAATAATAATTACCACCGGGGTTAAGCTTTCCCTGTGATAGCTGTTCTGCTAGGATGGAATTAATTAATGGAAACCACAGAAAAATATATTAATGGATTAAATTAAATATTCTTTAGTGTAGGTCTCTTGTCCCAGTGATTCATTGGCATTGCAATGTAAAAAAAACACAAGTGAAAAACATACACCTATACATTTGCTATATAATCCACGTGCAGTTTAACAATGCGGTATAACAATGGTTTGTATGCTTTTGCAAATGCGTCCAGATGTAAGTAGCAGTAGCATTTTCATTGTATTATAAAATTAATATGAGAAGGTCTGCTAATAGATCAATTGGTAATATAAAAAAAATGTAAAATAAAAAAATAGCATTCCTCCTTCCAAAATTCCAAAATTCATTACAAGCCCAGTGTTAGCCAACCTGGTCTGGTTCCCTCAAAAACAAGGGGACCAGACCAGGTGTGGTGGCCCTCTATTAAAGTGAATACAAGCACCATGCTAGAAATGCTGACCCTGTCCCACTATAACAGGCAAACCCACAGAGTGGAAAGCAGTATCAGCCTGGCCATCACAGGTGTGTCAAAAATCAAAATGCTTCCTCTTCCAGAGATTCTTCCTAGTCCATTTGAAGTATTGACAAAAGATTGGCACCAACTTTGCCACTTCAGTGATCCCAGTATATTGCATCGAGGACCCTAAAACTCTTGTCCATTATACCAAAATAGTAAGAAATAGAAAGTAAATATACATTTTAAAAAAAGGTTCATTTTAATGAAATAATCCCAAAACCCTAAAACCCAGAGCAACTATTAGCTAAGACTGTCCACTGCTGAATGACTGTAACCAGAATTCATAAGCATTTACCTTCGCCGTTAGCCAATAACAAACGGCTAGTGAGGGGAAATGCTTGGTTGAGCTACTAATGGAACTCCTAGTCACTCCAGTTACCAGCCATTCATTAGTGTACTTTGTAGTGAACAGAGAGAGAGGGCCTTATCTGCACTCCTTTATAGTGTAAAGTAAGTGGCATTTGCAGCCACCAAGTAGGAAATGGGTAAAACCCTAATCCTATAATGTTATAGAAATAAATAAAGAATCTCCTTATATACAGTGTAACTAGAAAGTCTAAATGATATCAATACTTTAATTATACAATTGTAAAATATTTATTGTCTACAGCATCAAACAAAACAAATTCAGACCAGAACTGGTTTTAATTGAGATCAAGTTGAACTATTAGCCTAGAAAAAACAGAATGGATTATACAAACAAACTTTTTTGATTGAAAACTTCAAGTTCTTTTACTATTCATAATAGGACATTTCATTTAGTAAACAAGAGTGTTTACTAATTTCTGAACATTTGTTTTATTCACCCTGAGCGACTCAATGAACTGTGCTATTTGAACTTGGAAAACAATGCATGCATTTAAGTTTACTTTTATTTTTTGAGTTCTGGATAGAATTTGTTTTGTGTGATACTGTAGACAATAAATATTTACAATTGTTTAATTCAATTAATGTTATCATTTAGACCATGTAGTTTCACTGTATCTATTATGCACCATATCAGCTTTTTAATGTTTTCTCTTCACATTAGCTTACATAGACATTATATTACAAAGTAGAGCAAAAGAAAGAACATTTTATTTGGGGAATGTTTCATTCCATTAAACTTATTTTTATTTATTTGTTTATTTATTTATGTTGTTTCAAGACCCAGCCTACATTTGCAGCCTTGACTTTAAGGTCATTCCACACTCTTCACTCCACCAAGACTGCCCCTTACTAAATTGTCCAATAATCTACTTATGGCTAACTCAAATTTTCATGGAATTAATTAAATGAGACTCGATACCCGGAAACCCAGGAACTAGTGACAGCAGAGAGGCCAAGGGAGTTAGTAGGGAGAGCACCCACAGTATAACACTGTATTCATTCATGCAGTGGGGCTTTCAGAATCAGCGAGTTGACAGTACAGTCCACCTCACTCATGCAGTCTCAATCTTTTCACAGTCAATCAGGTTAGGAGGACACTCCTATGTCCATTGAGTGGCAAAGCGGGCTTCGATTAAGCCATACAGGCAGCAGCTAGGTCTGCCAAAAGAAGCAGTTACCATTAGTTGGCTGGGAAATAGAGGAATGTTATGGATGGACCTCAGAAAGGAGTTGCTAGAGGCAGACGAAAAGGGACACCATTCTGATGTGGTAGTTTTACACCTCGGGGGCAATGACCTAGGAAAGACAAAATCTTTATATTTAGAACGAGGTATGTGGGAGTATTTGGTGTGGATGAAAGACCGTTGGAGTGATGTTACATTGGTATGGTCATGTATCATCCCAAGGCAGTCCTCGATAGGTGCGAGCAAGGGAGCCGGCATTGACAGAGCTCGTAAGAGGGTGAATTCAGCCATAAGTAAACTAATTTCCGCGTGTGGCGGCATCAGCATACGGCATGCAGCAGGTGCGGGCTGACGGACGTCAGCCCGGGGGGCACACACCGCACAGGCGGCCTGCATCACGTGACACGTGATGCGACCGCGTCATCAATGACGCGGCAGCATTACGTGTCATGTGTCACGTGTCATGTGATGCGACCGCCTGCGCCTGCGCGGCCGCATCACATTTATATTATTTCCCCTGCCCCCCGGCCCAGCCCACCCCTGGCATGCAGACATTAACGTGAAATGCATTGGTTTTATAGGGGAGATGGGGTACACCTGTCAGAGGTCGTGCTGGTCAATAACGCGATACTGGAAGTGTTGGAGATGTTGTGTGGTTGGTGTCCCAGCATGGTGGTGGGGGCTTCGGCCTCATGAAGGGTTCACGAGGACCCCGTGTGGCAGGGGCAAGCGGTGTGCAAGGTATAGCTATGGGGGGAGCCAGCATCGGTGCATAATCACCCCGGAAAAGCGTCCGTCTGCCCGGCTCCAGCTTCAATGTTTGGGCCTCTACAGGGGCATGCCAAGGCAAAAGAGGGTGTGTGGGCACAAGATGCAGGCTTCAAGGGGCCTGCTTGTGGTGCCCACATCGTGGTTATAACACGACCCAGAAAATCCAGGAGGCGTGCTTGCAGTGCCCACATGGTGGGCAGAACACGCCCCAGAAATTCCAGGCGGCATGCTTGCGGTGCCCACATGGTGGGCAGAACACGCACCCCAAAAGGGTGAGGAATTGATAAAAGGAAAAAGAACCTTGTGCACTGCTTTCCCTGCATTTGTTGTTGATTTTAAATAAAACTGTGACAGTTATTTATGCCAACACCAGCCTGTGCTTTTTTTTTCCGAAAAAGGTTTTGGTTTTTTTTCCTGCGGGATGCCAACAGGTAGGCATAGCCTCCCTTAACAAAAGACCAAAATGGAGGACATCCTCTTTCCCCTTCCTAGTGTCACTAATCTCCTTCTCTAGTCTCCCTCACGGTTGACAATATTGCACGCTCACCAATTCCCCGAACCCATTGCCTTGGTGTTCTACTTGACTCAACCCTCAGCTTCACTCCCCATATCTAGTCCCTTGCACTCTTTCAGCACATTGTCAGAATATGCCCCTTTCTCACTCAGGACCTTACCTAAACCCTTGTTCATTCTTTCATTATCATCACCCTTCACTACGTCAACCTCTTACTGTCTGCCTTCATCTCACCTGTCTTTTCCTAAGTGCCATGGTGAACCTGATTTTCTTTTCTTGTTGCTCTACATCTACTGCACCACTCTGCAAATTCTTACACCGGTTCCCTATTTCCTTGAAAATTGAATTCAATCATCTTGAGCTCACCTTCAAAGTCCTCACCAACTCCTTACCTTTCATCCTCAAGGTAAAAGGGGACTGCAAGGAGGTGGTCCCCAAGACCCATATATATATATAAATATGAAATGTATTTAAATAATATTTATATGTTCTATTAGTGACGTGTATTGACAATGCAACTGAAAGTCCACATTCTGCAAAAATAAAAGGACAGATTTTGGACTTGGCAAAGAATAGATGTATAGATGTGGATATGATGGATGATGATTATGCTATGTTATAGAGATAGAGAACCGTAAAGTTTGATTAATTATTTTTTTAATTGAATTGGAGAAAGCAAATGCGCCAGTGGCAGATTTACAAAATCCTTCATTAAGACAACAGTGGACAACTATGGACAGCGGCATTAGTAAACATTTAAAAGATGATGAGAGGACACAATGTTAAATGGTGCAAGTCAAAATGGCATTGTCCTTGGAGTGAGGTACATCTGTGCTATAATGCTGCCATTCTGAAACAAACCAGGGGACTCATACATATTTTTGTCGGAAGGAGGAAAAAAAATCCTTGCACCTGGGTAAGCTTTGTCTAACCCCGGGGTAACTGGGACTGCCCAAAACTTGCAGCTGAACCAGTCCGTATCACGAATGCCCAGACTGTCTCAGATACAGCAATCTGAAACAACTGGTAGTGACTGGAGTTACCTTGGTCACTTACCAATGAATACATTTTTTCTGCCACCACGAAGGATGTACTATGGAGTCCTTATGTTCACCAAAACCACTTAATAATATTACACTCTTAAATCACATACACATGTAGCATGAGCCTCACTTGGATTTGTAAGTTCACAAATAATCAAGGAGAATATGCTAGATTGAATGTATTTAATCTGAAAAATGTTTCCAAGGCTTATTTACAAAACAGTTAATAACAAGATATACAAAATAAATTGCACAAGTAAGTTTCAGAAATAAAATCGGAAATAAAATAGAGTCACTAACTTACTAATCTAAGATGTGGCATGAGAGGAGTACACTTTAAGAGAGATGGCACATCCTAGCCTGGACACATGTTTCCTCCATAGAAATGCACCCTTTTACTGTGTAAGTCGGAGGATTTAACCTTCTCATACTGCTCTTGCCCCCACCAATGGAGATTAATTATGTTAACCCAATGTTAGGGCATTTCTCAGAATGACACAGGGCTTTCGCAAATGAGTTATTGATGTCCTAAGATAAGTCTGGAACTTCAAAGGGCAAGACTTTTCACCTCTGCTGTTCTGGCTGGTCAGACTGTATACACATACTCACAATGTCCATGCATCGTCCCAAAAGAGAGCACTGGCAGCTGACAGGTGAGAGGGACTGTGAGAGTGCTGTTAACCAGACTGAAGGGAACAGGAGATGTTGCACTTCCCCTCTTGTGAGTGGCCCATACAAGTTAGTTGAACCCATCTAATCAATAGGGACTATATATATGTATGTATGAATGTGAATAAATATATATATATATATATATGTATATGTATATGTGTACACCGATATATATAATGATGAAAACGATCTGTAGAATATGCTCTTAAATCTGTTTGTTCAAAAGATCAACAGCATGCAGCATTTCAACACAGAACAATTAGTAATAGCCAGTCAAGTGCCCATTCGCAAAGAGTCTGTGGATATTTAAATTCATATTATTCTCCAATATGCAATCTTAATGATGCAAAACAAATTGGGTAGATTATCTGAAACCAGGCTAAAAAAGCCTGTCTAATAATACGAGTCCCTTTGCCAAAGCCTAGCACATTTCATTATTAGCCCTATTCTACCTGTTAACATCACCTATTTATTTCACTTCTTTCAATCACCTAAAGTCTTTTCATTTTTAGTGTCATAAATACAGAATTTAGGGGGCAGACAGATTACATTTAAACAATTTTGCCATTACACTATACTGTAAATGTTTCATATGTCCCATTTTCTAAATTATAGTTTGAAAGTTACTTTTGTAAATTGTGATGGGAAGATAAAATAGGTGTTATTAGAGTACTAGATAGATGAATAGGAGGTCAGAAGAACACACTGTGTTGTTTCCTTCATTTTAGAAATAGTAGTTTAGGATTTGTAGCTTCATAGTGTTTTTCAAAGGTATGAATTTAAGTAAAATGACCTTTTTCACAGCACAATGGCTACAGGGACCAGTCTATTTTGAGTACAGGACCTTGCAAAAAATGTAGCCTGCTCACATATTCTTTTATTTTCTTCTTTATAATATGCAAAAGGTGTCTCAGTGAATATACAGTTCAATGTCAGGTTTCCACCGTGTCTGATGCTGAATGGGGTGAGCTCTGTGTTCAATTTTCCTCAATAATCATGGAATAACCATCTAAATTTGCCTTCTCAATTCCTTAAATTTCATTTAAACACTCCCATCTTGAAAAATAAAATTTCACTAATTTAGGTGCATAACTAGGAAAACTATGATCTACCCAGATCCTCCTAATAGAAGACACATATGTAAAAACTGCCCTCTCGCCCCACACTGCTATAGCGTTACCAGTAAGGACATATGCATTCATGCAAAAATAGACATATCTTATCACAAAATTACCTTTGGGCTGCAAAACCACATTTTGTTGCTGTCCAAATGACTTTTCCTATGTTTTTTGCCTCTGTCCCACTAGATTAGTGACAATGTTAAAGGGTCAGTATGTCAAATTTTTATTTTGAGTATGCTCACTTAGGGCCTGATGCATGAAGGATCTTAAATGAAGAGGTATCTTATTTCAGTCTCTCGGACAAAACCATGTTACAATGCAAGGGGTGCAAACTAGTTTTCTTCTTTGGCACATAAGTTAAATACTGACTGATTTTTCATGTAGCAAACAAATACTTGATAGCTTATTTGTACAATGAAATTTAAAGTTGATATTTGTGTGCTGCATGAAAAAACAGTCAGTATTTAACCTATGTGCAAAACAGAAAACTAGTTTGCACCACTTGCATTGTAACATGGTTTTGTCCAGGAGACTGAAATAAGATACCTCTTCATTTAAGATCCTTAATAAATCAGGCCCTTAGATATTTCTTTCCTCTTGGGATTCAATTACATTGAAGCATCTCTGTTACAAGAGGAACACTTTCTGCAAATTGTGTTTGCTTTTATTCACTAGCAATTAACAAATGTGCACGTGAATTCCCTGATTAGCAGGGACACATGTTGTGATAGTAATAAAAACATGCAGTCATAGGCAGGGACGGTCAGGGAACTTAAAGTGGCTCTGCAAAAAAAATGTGAAAATGTCCACATGTATGCGGGATCAATCAACTGTAGGTGGGATGAACACAAAAGTGGGGGAGTTAACACACTGTTAGCCTTGCCACATCAGTGGTAGAAGAGACCAATGCAACACACAACAGTAGGCAGCGTGCCAGCAATGTCAGGTGGAGCCTGTCACAGTTGGTGGAGCTTACACACAAGTAGGCAAAGCACTGCACTGGTAGGTAGAGCAAACACAAATATGCAGAGTAAGCAAACCAGTGGGTACAATACACACATCGGTTACAAGAGTTGTACAGCTTAATCCATCAGCAGGGAGTTCCCAGAGTTAGCATTAATGGGATAATTGGATCTTTGTTCCTGCCCATCATCATATAGATCATTCTAACTGGGGTCTCATGCACTGTTAATCTCCTACTGTTTGCAAAGTCTCCCTAGCAGTGTAAAAAAAACAATAAATAAATCACATTGCCTCTGCCTCCCTGTACACAAAACTTTAGTGTGTTCCAACCATAGTGGTGGGTACAGTGGCGGAACTACGATTGGTGCGGCAGGTGCAGTGCACCGGGGTCCATGGAGATTATGGGGCCCACTTTATGGCAGATGAAAAGGGTAGGGGGCCCTGGTTCCCTCCTCCCTGCTTCACCGCACGGGGGGCCACAGCTTGCTAGTTCCACCTCTGGGTGGCTATACACTTTCCCCCAAGAAGAACTTTCACCCTCCAAAAGTCCTCTGTACAACTTCTTGGGGCAGGGGTGTCTTTCAAAGATGATAAAACACATAATTTTAAATATAACTGTGATTAATTGAAAACACAAGTATCAACATTTAAAAAAATACTTTTTTGCACCATGTAAAATGTACTGTAAGACAAAGCAGGTAACACTGTTTTGCATGATAATTTGGCCAGTGTAAGTGATATATATATATATATATATATAATATTTATAATATTGGAAGAATTCTAGTGACTGCTATACAATAAAGAGAGCTTTGTCTTACTGCCATACATGATATAGAACATCCTAGATACCGATATTCAATACGGAAAGCCTCCTAGTGAGCCATATACAATACAAACAGCATTCTAAGAACCAATAGACAACAGATCATCCTAGTGACCAATATACAACACAGAGAGCATCATAGTGATCAATATACAATACAGAGTGAACCCTAGTGAGCAATATACAGTACAGAGCGCATCCTAGTGACCAACATACAATAAAAACAGAGCACCCTAGTGACTACCATGAAATACATAGAGCATCCTAGTGTTTGCCATATAATACAGAGAGTATTCTAGAAATATATATATACAATACAGTGTGCATCCTAGTGATCACCATATAATACATAGAGCATTCTTGTGACTAACATAAAATGCACAAACCCTTCCCTTGATATATACGTTGTGCCCCTTTAACACTCTTCTTGTCACCCATTTAGCCATTGTTAGGGATAGTGGGTGCATAAAAACTACACATTGATCTCATTGTTGCTTTAGTGGGCGCTTGATTACCAGGGCAACCATTATTAAACTGTAATGAATAAGCAGGTGAGCCCATGATTGCAATGCACATATTCTGTACAGGAAGCTAATCCTGACAACTTGGACACTGTACATGGATACGGCCCGCATTCTCAGTTTGCCATCTGCTATGACCCTACGCCTGGATACTGACCATTCTATCTGTCGCCTGCCCTGACTCAGTTTCTTGATATGGGCAACTCTCTCTCTCCGTTTGCCAGCTTGCCCTGACACTGCACCAGGGTATGGACCATTCTCTCGATCTGCTGTCTGCCCAAACCATGTGCATGAACACAGACCTTTCTGTCTGCTGCCAGCCTAGGTCCTTAGCTAGGATATCCGCCTGTTGGACTACACCACACCTCCAGGTTCTGTGCATCTGGACCATTATCTGTGAGTCTTCCATCTGCTCGGTCTCTTATATTTTATCTTCTTTGTTCCATTTGGTTCCACTAAGAATAATATTCTAATACCGCATTATTCAGTCCTGGAGGCAACAGAGTACTTGTGAACATATTACACTCTATGGGAAAAGGGACTGATACAGGTGAAAATCACGATTAGCTGATTCTAGCAATCTTATCCTCATTCAGATCCCTAGCCTCATAGCCATGTCATGACTCCTTTTGTTTGGAATTTCCACATATCATGCACAACCTGAATTTCTTCACTATGTCAAGTCCCTCCATGTTGATTACCAGAATGATTACCTATATGTGCCCCACATATTATTACCTATATATGCCTACATATATATATATAACCTATATAAGCCCCTTATTATTATTATGCCCTCTATATTGTCTCCTCATGAGTCATGTCATAACCTCCCTAAATATGTCCCCTTATTGGTTTTCTCCTATATAATGGCCCTTTATGTTGAATTTTTCGATATAATGCAGCTCTGTACATGAGTCCTGCAGAGGGAGTGCAGCAGAGGTCTTATTTTGCCTTTAGTCTGGAAAGAGATAGGCAAACAACAAATGAGAATGCAGCTGTCTCATTCTGCTTTGCTGCCAGGCTGCCTGTCCTAGCATGCTCACTGTCATGATCAGCACAATGACTCCAAGCTGACCAAACCCCACCACCTGTTCTCTGACACTCTTCTAAAAATCTATCATCAATGCTATGTTTAGGGTATTTATATATGGGGTAATGTACTATCTACTGTAATTAAAAATATTATAAGCTATTGAAGAGTTTTGTGACCATATAAAAGGACATGGCTGCAATCTTCCAAATCACCAAATGGGACTTTTAATATCTGTTATAAATTAAAAAAGACACTTGGTAAACCACTTTTCCCTGATGAACACTGAAGTCACTGAACTCACTGATTTTAAGCAAAGAGAACTTCCTGCTTACACCAATATTATTTACAAGTGTTTATGCATATATTGGCAAATATATTACAATTAATATTATTTTTGATCTAACCACTACAATATATGTAATATATAGACGTATATCATAGTTAATGACTTTAAATAAAATGTACACTTTGCGTGGCATTTAATGGCTATAATAGCCTACCCAATGAAAAAAAAGCACTCTTGGCCCTTGATATCAATCACACCGATTTATGTGGATATTGTTCTCCATTCTAATATTCTCCTAATCTGTATACATTTACATAAGCAATATAAGAGAGAATATTATAATTTTAATAATACTGCCACATAAAGGTTTTTTTACAGTGGATATAAGATCTAAATTTAGTGGGTTTTCTACATTGTACTTACATAGCAAAATGTCATCTACCCACATTGGATAACAAAACCCTTCAGACTGATTCTTTGATGCACAACTGATTCTACCTCCTGGCTTGATAGCCTGAGAGCACATTTCAAGAGCTTTGATCTGAGCTGCAGTCTCCAGTAGAGAGACTGAGTAATGTTACCACTAGTTTTCCTAAAACATTTTAAAGTATTTTAGAGGCATCATGAGGAATTATACAAATTAATTTCCTTATTAAACATTTGTTTTATGACTGTTTTATGTTTTAATGGCTGCAGGAATTATTTTCTTGTTTGGAAAGCATATGTAGTAAAAAAAAACAAAAAAAACATTTTGTTCCTCTGTATCAGAATTCTTTACATGTATATGTTGAGTCACACATATTTCAAGATATGTTCAACTCATAAAGCAGCAGTATGTCTATGTTAGGCATACATTAGGCATACAAATACTTATATATACACAGTATGCCCCTGATAACACAGAGATACGGCTTGACAGTGTTAATAGTGTGTAGAAGTTGTTTTTCACACCACACTTCACACCAGGATAGCTGAATCAAGTGTCCAATTTTATTGTCAGGATGGTAAGGACAGCAGTTTGTTCAGCATATAATAACACCTCAAGTCATTCAAAATTCCTGCAACCTGTCTCTGACTAGACATCAGTGCCGGACTGGCCATTTGGCACTTCTGGCAAATGCCAGAAGGGCCGATGGCTGGATGGGCCGGCCTGACTCCTGCTGTCTTTGTGGTGGCTGGTTCCTTCCCGGCAACCAGCCACCACTGTTGCGCGCTCCTCAGCTCCCTCCACCGTTATGCTGTGCTATGCTGTATGCTGTGAGTTCTCTGTTTTCTTTTTTACTTGAAGGGCGGGGGTGCCGTGATTTTCGCGGGGGAAGTGGACGGGGCGCGGGGGTGCCGCAATTTTCTTTGGGGGAGGGGGGTCGCAGGGGTGCCGTTATTCTCGTGGGGGGGGGTCAAGAGTGTGAGAGAGTCAAGGGGTAGGGAGTGCTGGGAAAGGGGGTGAGGGAGCCAAAGGGGAAGTGAGAGGGGGTGAGAGAGCCAAAGGGGAAGTGAGAGGGGGTGAGAGAGCCAAAGGGGAAGGGGTGCTGTGAGAGAGCCAAAGGGAAAGGGGGTGCTGGGAGAGGGGGTGAGAGAGCCAAAGGGGAAGGGGGTGCTGGGAGAGGGGATGAGAGAGCCAAAGGGGAAGGGGGTGCTGGGAGAGGGGGTGAGAGAGCCAAAGGGAAAGGGGGTGCTGGGAGAGGGGGTGAGAGAGCCAAAGGGGAAGGGGGTGCTGGGAGAGGGGGTGAGAGAGCCAAAGGGGAAGGGGGTGCTGGGAGAGGGGGTGAGAAAGCCAAAGGGGAAGGGGGTGCTGGGAGAGGGGGTGAGAGAGCCAAAGGGGAATGGGGTGCTGGGAGAGGGGGTGAGAGAGCCAAAGGGGAAGGGGATGCTGGGAGAGGGGGTGAGAGAGCCAAAGGGGAAGGGGGTGCTGGGAGAGGGGGTGAGAGAGCCAAAGGGGGCGCTGGGAGAGGGGGTGAGAGAGCCAAAGGGGAAGGGGGTGCTGGGAGAGGGGGTGAGAGAGCCAAAGGGGAAGGGGGTGCTGGGAGAGGGGGTGAGAGAGCCAAAGGGGAAAGGGGTGCTGGGAGAGGGGGTGAGAGAGCCAGGGGGTAGAGGGTGCAGGAAGAGGGGTGAGAGAGCCAGGAGGGTAGAGGGTGCAGGAAGAGGGGTGAGAGAGCCAGGAGGGTAGAGGGTGCAGGAAGAGGGGTGAGAGAGCCAGGGGGGTAGAGGGTGTAGGAAGAGGGGTGAGAGAGCCAGGGGGTAGAGGGTGCAGGAAGACGTGTGAGAGCACCAGGGGAGAAGGTGGTGCAGGAAGACGTGTGAGAGAGCCAGGGGAGTAGGTGGTGCAGGGGGTTAAGTGCGAGGGACAAAGGAGAAGATGGTGCAGGGACATAGCTAAAAGAAAGTGTAAAGGGAGAGATATCTTAAGTTTGGGAATATCAGGGATGCAGCCATCAGAAAACACAAGTAGTAATGAAGAATGGAAATGCACAGAGGGGACAAGTGTTAAAAAAAATAAAAAAATCAAGCATTCATACTCCATTCACTTATATTTTCCATACCCCCACTTCTTAATTTCTGCTTCGACCACTGCCCTCTGTTCCTGCTCCCGACTTCCTGTGTTAGCTGACAGCTGCTGATCCCTCCTTGCCCAGCGCCCAGTAGGAGAACAGAAAACAGGATGCCATCATCAGGTATGTTCATATATTTTCTCATGTGCGATGTGTTTTAGTGCCCCCAAATATGATTTGGGGGCACTACTGTATGGTATATGTTTTGGGGGCACTACTATGCCATAATATGATTTGTGGGCACTTTTGCATGACCAAATATGAATTGAGGGTAATACTATGTGGCATAATATGACCATGGGGCACTACGATGTGGCATAATATGAACTTGGCACATTACGGTGTGGCATCATATGAACTTCTGCCAAAGGCAAGCCTTTCATTGTTGAATATGATGGGAGCCCAATAAAGTTGCTGTATCGGGGCCCAAAATTCCTCTTGTCAGCCCTGCCTGTGAGCCAAGGGGTTAGACGTCTCCAGGTAAATAATCTAAATGTTTCCTATCTATTCAAACTGATGGATCACATCCAATTATCTCTTACCCACCTCCTCTATCCCCCTTATTTAAAATGAATAGAAAAGATGCATATCCAGTTTCTGTAGTAAAAAAAAATATTTTTCTCTGACATTTTGCTGTAGATGGAAATACTTTTAATGCGGCCGTGTGGGTTCAAATGATCGTTCAATAGTTATGTTTTTTCTGATATATTTGTTAGAGTTTTATTTCATGTGGAATGATTCATGAAAATTCTGCCATTACTATTTAATTGAGGGAAAAGGGTACCTGTTACCTATATGTGTGTAAGTATTCTGTTCATTGTTGCTATTTTGTGGGAGATTTGAAAAAAGCAAAACATTGTTTTCTTACAGTGGCGCCTGTATAATTGGTGGTATTAACTAACTAAATGGCTTCAATCATCCCACCAACACATAAACAGACTTTAATTCTCCTCCCAAGCACTGATTAACCAGTAAAGAAAAATAACAAATGAAATACAACCATGTGGTGCACCTGTGTGTCTGTGTGCTGTTTGAAAGTATCAGTGGGAATTAACCCTGTCTGTAGCCTATACCTGCAGATTCCTTGGGATTTCACCCAATTCCTAAACAATACAATGTCATTACAGAAGAGAGAATATTGTATTGACAGTGCTATAAATAAATGGGAAATCCACAAACACCTCCACATCTATTCTTTTCAATATCCAATAGGAATCTTCTTTCCTTCATCAGACCAAATTGAAATGACTAAGAAATCGGAATAGAGGACCTCAGGTACCTGCAAAAGATTCACCTCTAGGAAGTGTATCTGGGTATCCGTCCAAGTCTAATTATGCTGTTTCTCCAGGGGTATGTGCTGCACTTATGTGTACAAACCTTTACTATAGTTCCACCTCTCCAAGCAAGGGTTCAGAAGTCTGAGATACGCACAAATCTAAGAGATCTAAGGACACATTTTGGCGCACATACATAGCAGAGAAATGAATATATTTATGACAGAAAATGAACTTATGTCAAATTCTAAATCGGAATAGGAGTCGAAGTATAGGTAAAGACAGAAGTAATTTCTAAATGTCACATATATTATAGCATAGTGCTCCAAATTCTGAGAAATATATTTATACATTCAATTTGACAGATCCCATACCTGTGTCTAAGAAATAAATATAATGAATATTTACCTGTGGTGATATCACTTTAATGGGACTGAGATTCAAGCATGTATGTAAAATGCAAATTAGATTTACTCTAGCGGAAGAACCCTGGTACAGAGATTTTGTAGTTCTGATATACCATTGGATGTAATCCACTTTGTATACCCCCATTGCTTGGAAACACATTTCATAATTGCTGTCATGATTACAGAATATTACACCATATATATATATATATATATATATATATATATATATATATATATATATATAAATGTCTAGTGGCGTGTGTTAGTCTGTCTGTGTGTGTGTGTAAAAAATAAAACCAAGCTGCAGCGCCACCTGCTGGGCGGAATTATACACTGACCTACTAAATTCTTAGTGTGTGTGGAAAGAAAAATTCAGAAAGGGCTGAAATTTGGTATACTAAGATGTTTTTAATTTGCTAATTTAATTTGTTAATTGTTAAAAGTGTTTATAAAGATTTAAAAAAAATTATATATATTTCTTGAAGGAGAAGTGACAGTTGGGAGTGGTTGGTGGTTGCCGGGGGTGACAGTGGGGAGTGGTTGGTGGTTGCCGGGGGTGACAGAGTGAGAGGAGTGTGATACTCAGGACCGCTGAGAGAGATCCCTGTGTCTGGATAGA
Organism: Mixophyes fleayi; assembly: GCF_038048845.1. Lineage (NCBI taxonomy): Eukaryota > Metazoa > Chordata > Amphibia > Anura > Limnodynastidae > Mixophyes > Mixophyes fleayi. Next base: position 169,554,615 of record NC_134404.1, on the reverse strand, counting down.
CATCTGGATAGATGTGGTGATAAAGATGAAGGATGAGGTGATGGAGAAAAATGATGAGGTGGTGACATGTGGACAAAACCACGTTAAAAAAGGGCGCTTACGTCGGGAAGTAACCCTCTTCCCCTGAAGGGGCCTGGGCTATGGCCCAAATGCATGACAAGAACCTTTTTAACACCTTAAGTAGCTTGATTTGACCAGAATGCATGAGTATCATGCACGGGTTAACTTGTGTGTGTATATATATATATATATATATATATATATATATATATATATATATATATATATATATATATATATATATATATATATATATATATATTAGAGATGGTCACTGACCCCCATGTTTTGGTTTTGGTTTTGGTTTTGGATCTGGATTACCATTTGTGTTTTGGTTTTGGTTTTGTTTGGTTTTGTTTTGCTATTTTTGAAAAAAATACCATTTTTTGGTCTAAAATAACCTAATTTAGTGCTCCACCAGTTTCTTAGATAAGTGAGGTAATTCTAAAGCTAATAAATTATGAAAAAAACTGTTTAATCCCTTGTAGGCCGTCCTTAATGCGAACACTTGTCTGCAAATTATACAGTCAAACCTGGTTGTCTATTTCCTCCGTGTAAATTACACCCTACACTTGTAGTTGAATATTAAAAAAGCAGCCTGCACAGACTGTGGAGCTAGAAAGTAAAATTAAATGGACCATGGGACTTTGGTGGCTATCTATGCCCCGCCCCCGCCCTCCACTTGTAGTTGAAAATAAAAAAAGCAGCCTGCACAGACTGTGGAGCTAGAAAGTAAAATTAAATGGACCACGGTACTTTGGTGGCTATCTATGCCCCCCCCCCCCGCCCTCCACTTGTAGTTGAATATTAAAAAAGCAGCCTGCACAGACTGTGGAGCTGGAAAGTAAAATTAAATGAACCACGGTACTTTGGTGGCTATCTATGCCCCCCCCCCCGCCCTCCACTTGTAGTTGAATATAAAAAAAGCAGCCTGCAGAGACTGTAGAACTAGAAATTCGAAAATACAAAGAAATGGACAAAGGCAGTTTGGTATCTGTCTGCATCAGACCCCCCTTCCCCCATCCACATGTAGTAAAATAGAAAAAAAAGCAGCCTACATAGACTGTAGAACTAGAAATTCGAATATACAAAGAAATGGACAAAGGCAGTTTGGTATCTGTCTGCATCAGACCCCCCTTCCCCCATCCACATGTAGTAAAATAGAAAAAAAAGCAGCCTACATAGACTGTAGAACTAGAAATTCGAATATACAAAGAAATGGACAAAGGCAGTTTGGTATCTGTCGGCATCATAATCAACATCCTCATTAGCGCCCTCGTCACCTCCATAAATCTCCCCCTCATCAACTATTTCCAAAGTGGCATCCTCAATTTGTGTATCACCGGCTACACTCGGGCTGTTCAGGTACACATCAGCAGAACTGCTGAAAGGGCCCTTCTTTATGGGTACACTAACAGAATGTTCATGATTAGACATACCACTGTTGGATGGACTCTCCACAGGGATTGGTGTCATTTGTGAATCAGAGCAAACATTATCCTCTAATGCCTTACTGTTATCTTGCAGCTCGGCTTTGACGCGTAACAGTAGTTGTGCACCAATTTTAGGCTCGGTAACTTTTTGGGATCTGCCACTAATAGCCAAAGGTGAAGGCCTCATTCTCTCTTTGCCACTGCAAAGAGAATGGCATGTTGGCAATTTTTTTTTTATCGGCACTTAACTTTTGCTCAGTAACACTTCTTTTTCGCTTCAACACAGTAAAAAAAATGTACTTATTTTGTTTTTTGGACTGATTTGGAAACACTCTGTAGTTTGACATCGCCTTGCCCAGATGACGTACTGGGAACAGCAGGAGTGGTGACAGAACCTGGTTGCTCATTCTGATCATATGTGGACTGCTTTGAATCCATTCTGAGCGCAAAGCACTTGTAGTGGTAAATATTATTTGGTAAGATACTGCTGACAAATATGACTTTTGACAGCCAGAAATATTTATGCACAATTAGGGGGGACACCCCAAAAGCACTGAGGAGTGCTAAAAATTGTTTGGTAGATACTGCTGAGAGATATGACTTTTGACAGCCAGAAATATTTATGCACAATAATGGGGGACACCCCAAAAGCACTGGGGAGTGCCAAATATTAAAACAAAATTATAAACCTCTATCCTCCTCTCTTCTCTAGCGATTTTTGTTAGAGCAATTGCAAGAACAATATTGTATTCTCTGTCCCTGCTCTAATCAGTCTGTGACTACACCCTGCTCTCTCCCTCTTTCAAATGGCGATGGATTGCTGTGGAGGCGTGTTTTTATAATCTTCAAGTATCGCGAGAACCGAGCCCCGAGAGCCGACGATGTCACGATGACGTTGGGCCTCGATTTAGATTCTGAGCGGGCGGGAGAGTACCGAGCTACTCAGCTCGGTACTCGGATAGCCAAAGTTCGGGTGGGTTCGGTTCTCGGTGAACCGGAACCGCCCATATATATATATTATGTATTTGCAACTTATAATTAAAGTTAGAGCGTTTACAGAATGAGAAATTTAGGTTATGATGATTAAAGGATGCCAGCTGCATTTGTAACCATTTATGTAATTATACATATTCGTGTAAACCTCAATTTACTGTCAGGCTGGAAGAGCCGCTGAATGCAGAAAACACCAACTGGCATTAGCGTCACTGAACTAGGAGGTGCGAAATCTAACGTACCCTGCTGTTCACCAGGAACCCCCGCAAGGAGGTATGGTCTTCACTGTAAGAGGTACGCTGGTCGCAATCCACCTAGACAGCCACCAGTGTGGTGAAGAAGGCTCAGTACAGTCCGGGTCAAACCAGCGGAGACAGGCAGTACAAGTCGGGGTCAATAATTAGGTAGAAAACAGGAACAAGGAGAGGAGTCAAATGGAAGCTGGGTCAGAACCAAATATCAATGCAGGAACAAAGGAATGCTGTAGAACAGGGGGACCTGATACTCTGGTACCCTAATGGTGCCAGAGTGAGATTTAAATAGAGGCTGCAGCACACTGATAGGAGGAGAGCTGGGCGGCAGAAGAACTGACAGGAAACGTCCCAGGACGAGGCGGTGCGCATGCGCCCGACATCGTCAGGACAGCCAGGGATGCTGCGTCCCTGTTGCTTAGCAGCAGGACGACCCCGGCCAGATTCGCCAGATGACCGTCCCCGCTTTGTGGAGTAACAGCCGGATGGTGCCTGACAGTACCTCCTCCCTCTCCCCCCTAAAGAGGGATTGCATCTGTCCAGAAACTCAGCAAGAAGACGAGGAGCACGGAGGTCGTCTCATCCATCCAGGATCTCTCTTCTGGGCCATAGCCCTTCCAGTGAACTAGGTACTGCATTTTACCACGAGAACGGACCTCCAAAATTCTCTCAATCTCATGCTCATCTCCAAAGAGACGTCTTGATGGGGGGAGGTGTGACGGGTTCATTGAAAAACTTGTTGAGGACCAGGGACTTCAGTAACGAGATGTGGAAGGTGTTATGGAATTTGAGGGAGGGTGGTAAGGAAAGTTTGTAAGAGACGGGATTAACGATTTGTGAAATAGAAAAGGGCCCATTAAAGCGCGGGGCTAATTTCTTCAAAGGAACACGGAGTCTGAGGTTGCGAGTGTATAGCCATACACGGTCACCAACCTTTAATACAGGTAAATTCCTCCAATGACGATCAGCAGCATTTTTATAACACAAAGAGGACTCCGCAGGTCTAGTTTGAGTCTGAGACCAGATCTGGGAGAGTTTACGTGTAAGAGAGCCTGCAGCAGGAACGGATGAGACAGGTATCTCTTGTAATGGCGAAAGTACCAGATGGCTGCCATAGACAGAGAAAACGGAGGAAGCCCAGTAGAAGAATGCACTTGATTGATGTGTGCAAGCTCTGCCCATCAGAGAAGGTCACTCCAAGAGGATTGATGTTGAGAGGCGAAACATTGCAGAAAACATTCCAAGTCCTGATTAACACACTCAGTCTGGCCATTTGTCTGGGCATGATATCTGGAGGAGAATTTGAGATTGACTCCCAGATTTCCACAAAAGGCTCTCCAAAATTTGGCCACAAATTGAACTCCACGATCAGAGATAATTTCTAGTGGACAGTCGTGGAGACGGAAGATGTTCCTCAGGAAAGCTGTACAAGTTCAGAGGCCCATGGTAGCCCTCTGCATGATATGAAGTGAATCATTTTAGAAAATCTGTCTACGACGACACAGATAGTATTGCAGCCATGACTCACGAGTCATCTTCAAGAAGTCCATTCTTTGTGGTTTATGGTCACCATCCGTCTTTCCCGGGATTTCCTGCCCTCCCTCCCACCCAAGTTCCTGCTGTGGAGACTGTTTGTCAGACCTTCAAATATATCTGGTCTCAGGTCAAAACCTGTTTAAAGAAGACATCTGCCAGATACAAGTCCTTTGCGGATAAAAAGAGGCGTGCTATTCCACCACTAAAGATTGGGGATCGTGTATGGCTTTCTACCAAAAATATTCGCTTGAAGGTTCCATCTATGAAGTTCGCTCCTCGTTTCATTGGTCCATATAGGATCATTCAAGTGATAAATCCAGTCTGCTTCAAACTTCTACTACCTAAGAACCTTCATATCTCCAACGCCTTCCATGTGTCATTACTCAAGCCTCTTATCATCAACTGTTTCTCTGTTCCTCCTTCAGCACCTCGGCCAGTTCAAGTTCATCAAGAGGAGGAGTTTGAGATCACTCATATATTAGATGCAAAAATTTTGCAAGGAGTTCTTCATTTCCTTGTACATTGGAAGGGCTTTGGTCCAGAGGAGCGTTCGTGGATCCGGGCAGATGATCTCAATGCCCCAGCTCTTCTGAAGAAATTCTATTCCAAGAATCCGGGCAAACCCGGCTCCATGTGTTCTGTGCCCACCTTTAAAAGGGGGGGTACTGTCACTCACCGGACCGTGAGTGCCTCTACGCTGGTGCGTGGCTCCCTAGCCTTCCTGCCGGCACCTGTCTTGAACCGCGGCCGTCCGCCATCCTGATGGACTGCGCATGCGCAGCACCCAAGAACTCTTGTGACTGTTGCTTTTAATCTAATTGGTTGATCAGGCAACTCTCCCTATTTAAGGCACCTGTGCTCATTACCTCATTGCCTGATCTTGAGTCTCATTCCCTGTGAGTCACTGAAGGTGTCTCCTGTGTTCTACTAGTGTCTTCAGTTTCCTGCTGATTCCTGTTCTACTCATCGCTGGTTTCCATACCCGCTACTGTCGCCTGTGTACTACTAGTATCTTCAGTTCCTGTGGATTCCCTGTGCTACTCATCGCTGGTTTCCATACCTGCTACAGTCTCCTTTTTCCTGCCTGTGTCCTCAGGTGGACTCTGATTACCGGATCTACTCATCTGTGGTTCCTACACTCGTCTCTGCCGTTCAGCATCTCTGCAGTCCCTGCATCTTCCTGTGGACAGACTGTTCTACTGAATAGCGATATGCCTATCTATTATTGACTTTCTACGTTTACTCTGCATATCCGCTAGGACAAGTTTTCCCTCTCAGCAGCGGTATCCATACCCGCTGTAGACTGTTATTGTTACGCTGCATATCTGTTTGGAACTAACCGTACTACTCAGTTGTTATATGCATAATTGTGATTGACTATCCATTATTGGCCTGCATATCTGTGCTGAGCAAGTCTCTACCAAGCAGCGCCACACATACCGTTATAGACTTTGCTGGATACGCTGCATATCTGTTGGGATCAAGTTTCTCTGTGCTCTCAGTGTCTGCATCCTATTATCCTTGTATGCCTCCACTCATCGACACCTGTACACATCCTCACCTATTAAGCAGTGGTACAACTTGCTGTACGCAGACCACTGACTTCCCCGCTACCTACCTGCACCCGGACAAGTCTTCTCACCATAGCAGTGGTACAACTTGCTGTACGCAGACCACTGACTTCCCTACTACCTTCCGCATCTGCTCACGTCCATCCTGATCTCCGTGTTCAAATCTGCCTTTCCACTATATCAGCTAGTCGCTGACTCATTGACCAAGATTGCTGCAAGTCACTGACTTTCCTATTATTTATTGGCATTCTCTCTCCATCTGCTGTGATATATGTTCCGCCAGTCACCCTGCTACCAGAGGACCGTTGTGTGAACTTCACTACTCTGGTAAGCCCAGTCATCTGGTGAATTCCTGGGCAAGACTCCTAGTGCCCCTGTCAGGGGCATTGCAGAGCCGAATGGCATTACAGGGTAGTCATAGTGACCATCCCGGGTTTTAAAGGCCGTCTTCCACTCATCCCCTTTGCGAATGCGTACCAGATTTTAGGCCCCTCTAAGGTCTAATTTGGTGAAGACTCAAGCATCGCGGATACGGCCAAATAATTCTGGGATGAGGGGAAGAGGATAGGGATTTTTAACAGTGATGGCATTCAGGTGGCGGTAGTCAATATAAGGTCTCAAAGAGCCGTCCTTCTTTTTGATGAAGAAGAAACCAGCCCCTGCTGCAGAAGATGATTTACTAATGAAACCCCGCTGGAGGTTCTCGGAAATGTACTGGGACATGGCTTTAGTCTCTGGTAATAAGGCCCTGCTGCAGAAACGATTTACTAATGAAACCCCACTGGAGGTTCTCAGAAATGTACTGGGACATGGCTTTAGTCTCTGGTAATGATAAGGGGTATACCATTCCCTTCGGAATAGTTTTAACAAGGACGAGCTCAATGGGACAGTCCCAAGGGCGGTGTGGAGGAAGTTTCTCCGAGGCTGATTTACTGCAGACATCGAGAAAGTTTAAGTAAGGTTCAGGAAGCATCATTTGGAAGGAACGTGAAAGACAGGCTAACTGTTTGACTGGACAAGGAATCTTGGAAAGACATCTCTGGAAACAGGAAGGACCCCAAGAAGTTACTTGGGCCTGGTGCCAATCAAATTGAGGAGAGTGAGTCCTCATCCAAGGTAAATCCAGAATGATGGAATTCACAGATTGCGGAATAATCAGGAATTTGATCCACTTGTCATGTAGAACTCCTACCTGCAACCAAACTGGACTCGTGATACAGGTGATATAACCATTGCTGACGCGTTTACCTTCTACTGCAGTTAGAACTAAAGAATGAAATTGAATATGGAGTCTTGACACGAGATTAGCAGAAATGAAGTTCCCCACCGATCCAGAATCCACAAAAGCAGCACATACAAGAGATTTGACAAGTATTCAGGGTGACTGGCATTAAGAAGCTGACTTACCTGTGAGAACAGGGAGTGTGAGAACTGGATCCTATGGCGACCTCCCTCTTCTCGCCTAGGAGATGGCTTTTCCCGGCCTTTTAGTACAGGCGGATAGTAAGTGACCAGTCTCTCCACAATAAAGACAAAGGTGGTTCTTAATGCAGCGCTATCATTCGTCCTGGAAAAGACGAGAGCATCCGATCTGCATGGGCTCCTCCGCAAAAGAAACGGGAGACTGGAAGCGAGGAGCCAGTCGAGAGGAAAAGCAGTGACTTTGATCCCTCTCCAGGGAGCGTTCCTGCAGACGGATGTCCACCTTGATACTGAGCGAAATGAGATCATCCAGATTAGGAGGAAGATCCCGGGAGACTAATACATCCTTAATTTGATCAGAAAGACCTTGCCAGAAAGTAGCAACTAAAGCCTCATTATTCCATTTTAACTCAGATGCTAGAGTTCGAAATTGAACGGCTACTGTCCGGCCGAGATGGACCCCTGTCGGAGAGCCAGAAAGCTAGAGGCGGCAGAAGATAAACGTCCAGGCTCATCGAATACCCAATGAAAATTCTCAATGAAGACAGAGGAGTTGTGAAGAGAGACATAATCCTGTTCCCATAGAGGAGAAGCCCAGGCCAGAGCCTGTCCGGAAAGGAGGTATATGATGTAGGCCACTTTAGCTCTCTCAGAACAAAAGTTGTCCGGGGTGAGTTCGAACTGAATTGAGCACTGTTTTAATAAGCTTTGACAACCCATGGGGTTGCCATCATACTTCTCAGGGGTAGGTATGCGCAAGTTTCTGGTGGTGATAGCATTAGTGCTAACGGTTACAGGAGGTGCCGCTGTAGGTGGTGGCTGTACTGGATTCAAAGACCCCTGAAGGGAATCTAGTCTGGATACCATTCCCTGGATGCACTGGAGAAGTTGCACCTGGTTAGTCTCCTGATGTTCCACACGTTGAGCCATGTGTAAAAGGAGATCACAAGCAGAAGGTTCGCCGTTACCGTTTGACATGGCCAGAGTATACTGTCAGGCTGGAAGACCCGCTGAATGCAGGAAACACCAACTGGTATTAGCGCCACTGAACTAGGAGTTGCGGAAACTAACATACCCCTGGGTTCACCAGGAACCCCCGCAAGGAGGTATGCTTTTAGCTGCAAGAGGTACGCAGGTCACGGTCCACCTAGACAGCTACCAGTGTGGTGAAGAAGGGTCAGAACAGTCCGGGTCAAACCAGCGTAGACAGGCAGTACAGAGGAGAGATTGAAAGCGAAGGCTAACAGGCTGAGGTCCGGTGGTAATCGCTTCCGCGACGACGAAAAATCCGACAGCCAGAAGACCTTCAAGGAAAAAACGATTTCAGGAAAAAACTACATCAATATTGACAGACTTACCTCCAAAACAACTCTGCAGATATTCGATTGAGGCCGAAGGATGGCAGGACCTACTTTCGACTGGCCAGCTCTCCGGCACCACTGTCTGAAGTCCGTGCGACCTGACTGAATGAAAATTTAAAGCGGCAATGTTGGGACCAGGCAGGTTAACAATTAACCTGCGTGGTCTCGACACTGCCACTTTAAAAATAGGCTAACTCCGACCAACTTATCTGTTGAGGCCTTGGAGATCTGCAAATAAGCACAACCATGAATTTCCCCTCAGTGGCCAGGTTTTACACTCAAGTGGTCAGCCACACCAATATCATCATCCCTCCAAAACCTTTCCATCTCATAAATGTGTTGGAACTATATTTTCCAAAACAAATGCAAAGTATCACTATCATAATTTCACATATGTAACTATATAATCATATATTACTCCATTAGCACTGTCTTAATATATACCATATTGTCTTTAAATATACCACATTGTCTATCTATAATATAAAAGCCTAGTGGCGTGTGTTAGTCTGTTTGGAGAAAAAAAAAAGCTGCAGCGCCACTTGCTGGGTAGAGTTATACACTGACCTACTAAATTCTTAGCATTATCTAATATATAAAAGTAAAAGCCTAGCGGCGTGTGTTAGTGTGTGTGTGTATGGAAAAAACTATTTTCTCAGAAAGGGCTCATCCAATTGACCTGAAATTTGGTATACTGACATTATTTGACAAAAAAATTAGAATAGTGAAGTCAGTTAACTTCCATCATCCCCCCTTCCCCCCGTCGGAGGGGTAGTAAAGGCTAAATTTACGAGTTGAGGGCTCAAACTCATTTTCGTGAGGTAATTTTACCTCATGAACACACATTAAAAAGGGCGCTTGCGTCGGGAAGTAACGCTCCTCCCCTGAGGAGGCCTGGTCTAGGCCCAAATGCATGACAAGAATCTTTTTAAGACCTTAAGTAGCTTGATTTGACTAGACTGCATGAGTATCATGCACGGGTTAACTTGTATGTGTATGTGTATATATGTATGTGTATGTGTGTGTATATATATATATATATATATATATATATATATATATATATATATATATATATATATAATCATCATCACCATTCATTTATTTAGCGCTACTAATTCCGTTGCGCTGTACAGAGTACTCACTCACATCAGTCCCTGACCCATTGGGGTTTACAGTCTAAATTCCCTAACATACACACACACACGGACAGGGTCAATTTGTTAACAGCCAATTAACCCGGAGAAAACCCACGCAAACACAGGGAGAACATACAAACTCCTCACAGATAATCCATGGTCAGTAATTGAACTCATGACACCTGTGCTGTGAGGCAGAAGTGCTAACCACTATGTCACCGTGCTGCCCAAATAAATATATATATATATATATATATAATCACAACTATCTCACAAGCATGAATCTAAGTCATTACTCCAATAAGTACTACAACTTAAATATGCATCACAATCAGTAGTATGCAAAGCCTCCTCTGTCTGCTGCTCATCACTTCATTGAATATGATGCACATTACTTTATATTCGAGAAGAACGGTTTAGATTGGGATTTTGGGATCTGAGTCGAACCGAGGCATGGTTTCTTACTCCAAATGCGTATCTGAAATCAAGGCAAAACATTATTTCTGGTGAAATGTTGGATCTCGCGAGTTTTGGATCTATATCTTCTATATATAGCCCCCCCCCCCCCCCCCCCCCCGTTCTCAGTTGCCACTTTAGAAGTGATAGAATGTGGATAAGACATTTGGTGCAATTCTGTACTCATAAAATCACTTGTAGAGGGTTGGACGGGGTGAAAGAGGCAATTTATATTGCAGTATTTATTTAGAGAGTTTATTTATAGATCGGTCTCCTGGAATCGGGAGTATGTTAATATAATACAGGGTTAAGGATAGGGTTAGGGATATTATTGTCAACCTAAAAATACTATCTACATTTGAATTGTCGACCTAATAATACTGTCAATGTCCTTATTATTGACTTTCCAAGCCGGTTATTATAACTGTCAAACATATGTATCACACCCAGCAAAATGTACTAACAAGGAGGGATTCCACACTCTATATACTTGAATGATATCAAGCCATTTCAGTTGTGGGATGGCAGTTGTGAAGAGATCAATAGAAAATAGACTGTAAATGAATATTAATGCTATAAGTAGTAATGTGGGAACAAAACAAGCTCAATGCCACATGATTTTGCTTATGTTTTACCATTTTTAAGTACATCCAGATTCAAAACCACATTTTTGTCCAAAACCAAAACACGAAGATGGTTTTAGAACCAAAACCACAAAACCAAAGCCAAGACCAAAACCTGGGGCTCTGAACAGTTCTCTGCTATCTATCTATCTATCTATCTATCTATCTATCTATCTATCTATCTATCTATCTATATCTAGATAGATATATATATACAGGACCAGATTCATGTCCTACTGTAACTTGCGCACAAGTTGTGTATTTAGAAATAACATGTAACTTGAGTGTAATTCCGGCCATATTCAAATCAAAGCTTTTCTCAAGATACGTTTCGATTTGAATCTATGCACGCTCTGCCTAAACAATATACATACAGGCATAAGTACAATAAAAATAAACATCAGAATGCATAAAACTTAGCAAAATTTAAATAGCAACTATAATCAGTATAATCATTTACATAAATATTTATTTTCAAATATAAAATTCTTTATTTTTTTAAAAGGATTTATAAAAGGATTCAATCCATACTGTACATACAATGCGGTTTTGTGGTATATTTTTTGTGACACTATGCCGTGTCAGTCATAACTATCAATGGGCATTTACACCTGCACTTTTGTGGGTGCAAAAGACACAGCTGAAAATTAGCGTACTTAAAACAAAAACGACTGGAATTGTGCACATCTGTAGAACGCTCTTACTGTACATTGCCTATGGTAGTCCACCCCTTCCCTTGTCCATTTTGCCTCTCAAATTATAAACATTCGTAAGTGTCAGGTGTGGATAATGTTTGTTTGTGGACCTGCACAGTGCAATTTCATACAAATACGCTAAGCCCAGGGTGCAAACATAAAGTTTAACACATGCAATTAATATTCTTTGTTAATTTGGTTACAATTGATAGTATGAGGGAGGGGGGCATTACAGTTCTTTCTTGCTCCAGACACTAACATTTCTAGTTATGGCTCTGAACAATCATATTGCACAACACTGTACAGTGAATATCTTTCATTCACATCAGACCCATAAGAGCTTACAGTATAAATTCCCTAATACACATACACATAAAAATACACATAAACGCACATACACTGTTATCCACTCTGTCACCATGCTGTTCTAAGTTTTTCAGCATAAACATGCCAGATGCATTGCTAATTTGTGTAGGGCGAGACAGACAGGGGTTCTCATGGGGTTGTCCTCTGTCGTGTGAGTAACTCATGCATTACCTATGCCAAGTCAAGTCAATACTAATCTATTGTGTTGGCACTGAGAACACCAGTGGTAAGTTAAACTCCAAGCAATGCATTACCCCCCTAAAATATACTTGTCCATGTGTTACATACTTATCCTGGTACAGTAAATGGTTTAATAGTTCACTTATTGTTCTTGTGAATCTTAAGTGGGGGTTGTGAATTTAGTGGATACCAATTGTTCTTACATTTGTTTTGAATGTTAGCATTTCTACATTTTCCAGTTACAATTCCATTGGTAGCTCTGAACACATATTAAGACAAAGCACTAGAACATGGACAGGAAAACCATTTCAATGGCAAATTTTGATAATTCTGGCAAATGGTCAACATTCTTCTATCAGCATTCTAGCAGACCATAATCAGGTGAAAGTACTATAGGGCAATCCATGTATGCTTTGATTATGGGAATGAGACAATGTAATGACATATTGGCTTTTCTATGAAAAATTTACAAATTTTACCAATTTTCCATTTGTAGCATTTTAAAAAATATAGTGGATTTCATAATAAGTTGTCTGTGTATTTATACACCTAGATAGGTAATGGCACTAGTGACAAGTACACAATCTTTAGCCACAGTCAGGGCTTTAAAGAAATACATTAGTTGACAGCACATTGTGTTGCCTGGGTATATGTATAACTACACTATATGGACAAAAATATTTGGATACTTGACCATTACACCAACAGGGACTGTAATGACATTGTATTTAAATACCTATACTTTAATATGGAGTTGGTCCCCCTTTTGCAGTGATAAGAGCTTCCACTCTTCTTGGAATGCTTTCCACAAGATGTTGGAGTGTTTCTGTGAGAATTTGTGCCGATTCATACTGTAGAGCAGTCATGAGGTCAGCCACTGATTGGACAAGAAGGCCTGGATCACAATCTCCATTCCAGTTCATCCCAAAGGTGTTTGATGGGGTTTAGGTTAGGGCTCTGTGCGGGACAGTCAAGTTCTTCCACACCAAACTCATCAAACCATGTCTTTGTAGTACTTGATTTGTGCACTGGGGCACAGTCATGTTGGAATAGAAAAGAGTCTCCCCAAAACTGTTGCCACAAAGTTGGAAACATAGCACTGTCCAAAATAACTTTGCATGCTGATGCATTAAGATTCCCCTTCACTGGAGATTAGGGGCCTAGCCTAAACCCTGCAAAACAGCCCCATACCATTATCCCTCCTCCACCAAACTTCACAGTTGGCATAATGAAGTCAGGCAGGTAACTTTCTCCTGGCATCCGCCAAACCCATCTGACTGCCAAACAGAGAAACGTGATTCGTCACTCCACAGAACACATTTCCACTGCTCCACAGTCCAGTGTCGGTATGCTTTACACCACTCCATCCAACGCTTGGCATTGATATTGGTGATGTGAGGCTTGCATGCAGCTGTTCGGCCATAGAACCCTATTCCATTAAGCTCCCGCTGCACAGTTTTTGTGCTTACATTAATGCCAGTGGAAGTCTGAAACTCTTCAGTTATGGAATCAGCAGAGTGTTGAAAACTTTTACACACCATGCGCCTTAGCAGTTGTTGACCCCTCTCTGTGATTTTACGTGGTCTTCCGCTTCATGGCTGAGTTGCTGTTGTTCCTAAATGCTTCCACTTTCTGCTAATATCTCTTACAGTTGACTGTGGAATATTCAGCATGGGATGAAATTTCACGGACCGTCTTATTGCATCCTATCACAGTACCACGCTTGAAGTTACTGAGCTCCTCAGAACGACCCATTTTGTATTACAAACGTTTGTAAATGGAGACGTCATCGCTAGGTGATTGATTTTACACACCTCTGACAATGGGTCTGAAACACCTCAATTCAATAATTAACAGGTGTGGCCAAATACTTTTGTCCATATAGCGTATATAACTAATTGTGCACATGACAAAATACTGGAGAACATTGTGTTTTTCGACAGTCTGTGCATTTTAACAGATGCACTAATTGATGTCACATATGATAGCTCAGGAAATAAAACAGGAACGCAGAAACAAATAAATCTAAACCGTCCAGTTGGTGAGCAATTCCAGTAAATATGTGGATCATAATGTGATTGATATAAGGAGATGGTGTGGCACACATAGGGATATGTGTCACAAATATCGTAGCAATGACCATGTGGAGGAATCAAAGAGTTTCATAATGGTGGTTTGTGTTTCATAAGGATTTTATATACGGTCCACATTTTAGATAAAAGTGTACTACAAACTTCTCTATGTTGGGAAGGGTTGCTCTCCTGTCAAAATAAAGACCATCTAGTAGTTCTGATTTTACAGTACTGAGTAAGGGAGAGGAAACCGAAATCCAATTTTTCAATATAAGCTTCTTTGCTATGGTAACTATAATTATCAATACAGGTTTTTTATATCTTATATCAGGTTTTTCTATATTATATCAGGTTTTATAATTTCTGGAAGATCCAGGAACCACTCTTAAAAATCTGCAAATAAAAGTGCTGTATGGTTTTTACAATATGAGACATCGAAACTAGAATTTATAAACATCATAACTTTATCTCAAAATCTAGTGATTTTTCTACAGGACCAGAAATTGCTGATGAAAGTTACTTCTCCACGTTTACACTTGGGGCAGCGTCCCGTCTCAGTGAGCACCATATGTTTTCGTTGATGCTGTGATATATATGCTCTATTAATGGTCTTATAATGTACTTCCTATAGATTAGCTGATGTAAGTATTTTTATTATGTGATCAAAATGATCCAGAGAGCAGCTTGGGCTAGGTATATCAGGGATATCGCTTTGCCACGCCATCAATGTCTTGGACCAGAGGGTCGGTAAATATCTGATCCTCATAAAGATACTGTATCCTATATTTATTATTATTTAGGAAATGTAGTAGAGATTCAGAATTATCAGGTGGTGGGAAGGTAGTTTTATTTTGAGTAGCGGCCATGGCACAATGTTCGGTCTGTAAGTACATATAGAACAGGGGGAACTTCATTTATGAAGTTCCCCCAGAAACAAAAACATCCTTAAAGGCTGCAATCCCTATTTTTATCCATGCAAGGAAAGTTATATCATCTAAACCAGGGGGGACGGCAGGATTGCCCCAAAATGTATTGAATTTAGTATGAGTTGTTACATGTTGGTAGTATTTTGTAATTGTTGACCAAGCATTATAAGTATGGGTAAATAGTATGCTTTGCTGGAGATTGGAGGGGATTAGTGTCCTTGGTAGTGGAGTAGAGCAGTCCTCGAATAGGCTGCAAAGACCACCTCCTCTTGGTGTAAGCTTCCCGATCTAAGAGCCAGTCCAAGGCATATCTGAAAAGAGCAGATCTAGAGAATGCCCAGATGTAGTGGGAGCTGATACTCTGTTTTCTTTTTTAAACGAGCTTGACTTGAGCAATTTTTGTTTTTTTGGATTTCCAAAGAAATTGTAGAAATCTGCTTTTTTATAATAATGGGTAACATCTGCAAAATGTATGCTAGTTTAGGGAATATGACACCCTTAAGGACTGAATTCCATCCAAGTAGAGAGAGGGGTAAGTTTTTCCAATTATTTAGTGCAGTTTGTATAGGTCTTATAATTGGTGATACATTTTTCTTCTATAAATTGCGTAGCTGAGGGGTGATATGTACACCAAGTATTTAAGTTCCTGTTTCATACATTTAAACTGTGAGATGATATCTGGTTGACCAAGAATGTTTTGAGAACCAGAGAGGGGCATCAACTCGGATTTGTGGATCTTATATGCAGCAAAACTCCTAAAGCTTTGAATGAGTCCTAAGATACAAGGGATAGAGACCATGGGTTGTAATATGAGTAATAGCATGTCATCGGCAAATAGTGCCATTTTGCAGTCATTATTGCCAACATTAATGACTACCAATGACTTGGTAGACTGGGTCTGACCTTAGAGCTATCGCCAGATGTTCCAGCGCCAAGGCAAATAATAGGGGGTAGAGTGGACAGCCCTGTCTGGTCCCCCTTTGTAATGCAAATGGTAGTAAGATATAACCATTGGCCATGACTCACATGAATGGTTCAGTATATAGGGTAAGGAGGATCTTAATGAAGTCATCAGGAAATAAAAAATTCAATAAAAGATTCAAACAGGTGGTCCCATGTCACCAGATCGAATGTCTTTTCAGCATCTAATGAGACTATAAGATTTGGATCTTGGGAACCTGATGATTCAATAGCCTGGATTATCGGTATTATTTTTCTGACATTGGTCACAGACTGTTGGTTGCAAATAAAACCAGTTTGGTCATAATGTATAAAGATAGGCAAGATACGTTTTAGGCATTCTGTGATGATCTTAGTAAAGATCTTATAGTCCACATCTAATGGCGAGATTGGTCGGTCGGATCTTGGATCTGTAGGGTCTCTTCCTTGTTTGGGAAGAACTTTAATAATTGCACTTTTAAAGTGAGGAGGGAGTGGGTGGTGTTGTTATATAGAATTCTATAAATTCGCTAGTGGTTCAGCAATGAATGGTTGAAGTATCCTATAAAATGTGCCACTGAGCCTATTGTGTCCTGGGGCCTTAAATGATTTTATTTACCTAATAGACTTGGTAGCTTCCTCCACTGTAATAAGAGTCAAGAGGGCTTCCATGTGTTCATTTGTGATCTGAGGAACTTTAATAATATCCCAAAAGGTATGTTTGGCTTCGTCGTCGATCAGTGTTTGGCTATATAATTGGCAATAGAAATCTTTAAAGATCCGAAGAATATCCTCCCCAGAATGCTGTAGTGTTCCGTTATCATCTGAAAAGGCCTCTATGATAACATTGGGTCTATCACCCCTGAGTAAATTTGAAAGAAGCCTTCCTGGTTTGTTTATAAAATTGGAATTTGCCCCTGTTCACATAATTAGTTCTTGTTTGGGACATCACTTTAACTTTTTTTGACAGTATATTAATTTGTTTTATGAGAGCATGGGTTAGTTTTTAATTTATGAGCTGTATTGGTGAGCCCCCTTGACATTGTCACTGGTCCCTTCCAAATTGTTTGGTAAAATAAATTATCTAAATACTATCTTGACTCCCTTCCAGAAAAGAGCTGGGTTAGTTTGATGGTTCTGGTTATTAAGTTGGTAAGTCACCCAAGTGGCCTTCAACATATTATGGAATTTAATTTAGTTTTTTAAATAGGTAGGGAATCGCCAGTGGGTATAATCACCCTTGTGGGAGTTGCTGGGGTGTGTAACCCTCCAGATATCATTTATTTTTAGTTGTGTGGCAATATGGGAAATCCCAAGTGGGTGTCTTTGGTGTCTGCATGTTTTTCCATTCTATTCAGGTATTGCAAGGTGACTATATTAAAAACACCTCCTAAGATTAGGTCTGTGTCAACATAAGTATATAGTAGGTTAAGGACACTGAGGAAAAAAGGTTTATTGTAGACATTTAGGCCATTGATATTGCAGAGGGTGTATCATGTTCCGTCATTTGAAATGTCTAACAACACATTTCTTCCAGAGGGATCAGCAAATTTGTAATGAATATCAAATTGATGTCCCTTCCTTATTAAGATTGCCACCCCTCTAGATTTTGAGTTATAGGAGGAACAAGCCAACACTGTCTGGTGGGGCATATTAAGTTTTCCATTTAACAGAGAGCCAATGTGTCTTGATTGGGGCACTCAAAGGATATGGTAAATATAAAACATATTCAAAGTTTATTAGCATATATTAAAATTTTAATCATCATAACATGTTTGAGCAGTGAAATATTAAAAGTTGCAAATAGAAATATGAACCAAACAAAAGGTAATAGTAACTGTTAAGACTAGCAATGCTTGCTAGTATGCGCCGTCCACTCTCTAAATATATAGATAGGGGTATAGCTAAATATATTATATATCTAGGAGCATGTCAGATGTTAATCGTATGCGGAGGTTGTATACCTAGGTGATACTTAGATCAAATAAAATGCTCTCCCTTCCTTATATTACGGGAGTTCAAACAGTGTAATGAAACACCTCAATCTAATATCGCTAACAGTGTCGGCTCAGACTGTTATTTCAAATATGCCAGGATAAACCAACAAGCTAATCTGCTGTTAATCATCGAACTGTGTCTCATCTGACAGTGTTTATACAATAATTATGTTTCTCCTGCCAGTATGCTGGTGATATCTATACAGTATAGATTATTTGCATTGGTACCGCATATAAATGGAATTCTAAGTAGCTGTAGGTACCCAAACTACTGTTGTGAAACCTTATATAATATCTAATATTGGTATATCTTTCATTTCCCGCTGAGAGGATCTAATCAGCGGTCCTGCTATTGGCAGAGTTCTATATTTACTGGCTTAACAGCCTGATAAATTGCCATCTGATTAAGATTCTAATGAGCCTGTTATTAGTGCCGACCTGATATGTAAGCGTATAGCATTGGTATCACTTCTTCTATAGTACCCTGCTCTCTAATAATCTGTATACCCTATTTGAATTATAAATCACATAATAGTAATAGAAGTGGAACAGCGCGTGAGACGCCGACGCACGTTTCACTACATTGAGCTTTTTCAAGGCAGACCCGAGCTGACCCGGCGTTCTGTCCTATATAGTGAGGGGACCTCCCCTTCAATGACGTGTGATCCACCTTAACGATGAGTGACATTTTCCATCACAATGTGGCTACGATCTACAAAACACCCTTATGTGTGGTATGTTAATCATCAAAAGACTCCATGTGGACAGCATAGATAAAATAGTTTTTTATTGTATAGAATACAGAATAGTTGCCTTAAACTCAGAGGAGAAGTGAATTGGTAGTTTAAACATTGGGAAAAAAGGGTATTGATTAACTCAGGGGATAATAATGTGGATGTAAGTACTATCAATTTAAAGAAAAATATCTGGAGATGGGGTAACTCTCCAGATCACAACAGTTACTTGCAACAAACAGATAATCATAAAAGGTGGTGAGAAAATAGGTAAGTCTATACATTTTAGAGCATCAAAAATTACAACCTTTACAATACAGATAACAGTGTAATTGACATTGTATGGTTTAGACAACAGATATAGTTATTAAAGATGGCATAATCATAAGAAAGATATAAGTGTGAGGGTCTTACGAAACAGTAATGTACCTTCATGTATCTTATCAAAAAAGGATAAGCAAAGTACAGTTCTATGTAAAAGAAGTACATTAATGTCCAAAGTATTACAGTAAATGGCATGTTCAATTATGAAAAATAGAAAGAATGCAAGTGCAACATAATATTTAGAAATGGTTACAAGTATTGTTGAGAAGTGTCCTAAGTGAGATAAATCAATCAGCAGTTAGAATTGGCTGTCTTTGGGAACTCAGAAGGTAGAGCTACCATCGTTTCTTCTCCAGAAAAGAGCTTGCATTGACTGTTAGAAAGTCAGTCTGGAGCATACTGGTGAAATCTCTTTTCTGGCCCTAGTAACCTCAGCAGAGTAGTTCTTAAATGAGAGCAATTTTCCATTATCCTAGGAAATGGAACCCAGTTTCTTAGGTGCCGACCAAAGTAACATTTAATATGTGAAGTTGAGACATTTCAATAAAACAGTTTGCAGTTGTTGGGTACCATTTTCACTTGGGGGGCCAAGTTTGTGATCGCCCGTTGAACTTCTGGTAATTGGAGAAATGCAGGAAAAGTAATTAAAAGAAAATGGTTCAGTGACAGACCTTTTATGGGTTCAGGTAGACTTACCAGACATAGATTGTAATTGACTTTATTTATCATTTGTTTTTGGGATTTTTGCAGAAGTGTAACTTGGGATTTCAAATTTATGATCTCTTGGAAGTTGTCCCAAACACTTTGCTCATTGGTGCTTACTTGCTGGGCTATGTGAGTTGGTCTTGTAGTGTTTGTTTGGCAGCTGTGAGTTTGTTGGCTTATGCCTGCATTAAAAGTTCCATTGTTTCTTTAATTGTCAACACGTGCGCAGTTAGTAGCTGATGGTGACGATGTTGATGGTTGATTCATATGTGTCTGGTAATTGTTTTTTCAGTAGACTGGGTGTCACCTGTTTCACCTTTTTTATGGTCATGGTTTTTCCTCGAACATTGAATTTTTGAGGTATTGAGCGTGATTAGGAATTTGTCCATATTGTTAATGAAAATGTATTCGATAGATTCTGCCTGTAAATGTACTTATATAAGTCAGGTTGTTGTGTGGGATAGGTGTTGTGATTTTTGGGGTAACTGCAATCATAAAATGTTACATCTCCTACATGTAGTTAGCGTAAGTAGTAAGGCAGTGTTTCCACGTTAATATTTTGACAGGGGAGTCAGGGAGACTTTATGAAAATTAGTCCTGAGTGTAAGTGTGAAAGAAAAATAGAATGTGGCGTACACTTTACTTATAGTTGTTCCAGGTAGGACAGAAACCAAGTTATGTTCTTGCTATACAGGGCAAGAATATGATCAAACGCTTGGGCGTAGGTGAGAGAAAAGCAGCTATGTTTTCGGCAGTTTTTTGAAACACCAGTTAATACTATTCTAACTCTTGTTTCTGGTTCTGACCCTTGCTCCTGTATTTAAACTACTTCTTGACCTATGTCAGCTCTGATCTTTTCCTTTAGATACTGGCAACTCTTAGACCACAACATGCCCTGACCATTTTCTTTAGATACTAACAACACCTAGATAAAAGCCTGCCCCAACCATTTGCCTTTTAAACTATCTATCATTAGCCTGACATATGCTCTGGACTGGGACTGTTTTAACTCAGTCTATCGCTTTGCAACTTGACCTTAATTTGTGACCACTTACAGTGCACTATATAACATTGGTTTCTCCTATATATCAAGTGCAAGAGTCAAGTCTAGGATTAAGCTCCTACTGCTATGTGTTTAAGGCCTTGGGTGGGAGGGCGGCGAGTACGAGTGAGCATCTACCACATTATTGGAAAGGGGACTGCTATCGAAGAAGATCACAGTTAGGTAGTTCCAGGCATTTTGTACTAAGAATTATGGTGGTCATTACAACTGGCCAAATTCAAGCGCTGTTCAAGTTTTACCAGTCAGCCACAGGTTCTTATACAGATGGTACACACCTGTCTATAAGAATCACTGTCCAGGAGATGCTACAAGATCCCTTCCTGCTGAATTTAAGTTGAATTTACCGGACTGGAAACAATTTAGAAACTTTTGTGAAAGTTGCAATTGTACTTTGCATTGAGACCTCACTCCTCAGGTTCAGAACAGAAAAGAGTAAAAATAATTATATCACTATTAGAGGGTGATCCACAATCCTGAGCACAATTTTGGCCTCATTTGTGTTCACTATTTTTAAGTCTTTAGGTCTTCTTTATGGCTGTGCAAACAGAGTTGTCTTAGCTGAGACCCATTTACACTCTATTCACCATCCTGTGGAAAAATAGTGCCCTGAATTTTGGTGTTGGACAGCCGGTTATGATTGCAATAACAAAGCTCTATGTAGCCAATTTAGGCTGGGCTTGTCTGAACAAATAAAATATATTTTTGTATTCAATTCTCAGCTCCAGGGACCACTGAGAGTTTTATGCAGTTGTCTATTAAAATAGATTGATGCATAATAGAAAGGATATTTTTTGCCTGTAATCCTTCTGCTGCCTCTTCAGCTGTTAATACTGGCCTTCCTGAACCTATGCAAATTGGAACCTCAAAGTTATCAGCCAAGGGAAATCAAAGCTAATGAATTTCTGGCCTGTGCTTATAATGTGGGGAGAAGAGAAACTTTCCTGCTTGTCCCCAAGAAGCTGGGAAACAACAAGGTCTGGGCGGGTTGAAAGAAGCTTTCTCCTCAGAATATCTTTCTAAGAATATCCTTTTGTTACCAGTAAATGTGTTGTTCAATGAGATGTCAGTAAATGTGTTGTCCTTTGTGAATAGGGGAGCTGTGGAAAACTTTGTAGATGCTGTATTAGCTCTAACTTTGTAAATACCTGCTCTTAGGCTGAAGACTGGAATTAACATCTGTGGATTAGATAGTAGCCCCTACTACTACACGTTTAAGACCTGGTGGCAGCCAAGTACAGTGAACATCTCTCCCTCTTGTTTGTGAAGACCATGCATAACCAATTTTTGAGTATTAATGCCACACACATAGTAACACTCCTATGATCATTTTACACATTTTATCATTTTTAACACATTGTTTTGCAGAAAATCCAAGCAATGGGTCTATAGAAGTAAATGATTTGCAAATTAAATTGCGGAGACTGAAATTATCCTCACCTAAGTGTCACATCTGGGCCTACTCCGTAATGATAAACACCAATTGACCAGGCTAGCAGTTTTCATTTAAAGTGAGTTGTGATTTCATGTGCTTTTACCTTTCTCTTCTTCAGCACAGATCATTTGCAGCTAGTTAACTTCAGTACACAGTAGAGTTATTTTACATCACAGTACTGATTGTCTCATGATAATATCTCACAGGTTTTATTGCTCAGTAGCTAACTCACTCTCAGGAGTGGTTGCGACCACTGCAACCTCCACTCCAAATGCTCACAGTTTCTGACTAACCCTGACCCCTGCCACAACTGCACTTAGGGGGCAGGCAAATGAGACATGGATGTCTTAGAGAGCAGGGCCACCTTAACTACATTATGGGCCCCCGGGCAATGCACTGCACTGGGGCCCCTATATATATATATATATATATATATATATATATATATATATATATATATATATAGCGTGTGTAAAAAAAATATATATGTATGTAAAAAAAAGTGATATGTATATATATATTCACTTTTTTTTACATATATATATATATATATATATATATATATATATATATATATAGGGGCCCCCTTAACTTACCTTAAGTCCGATCCCCTTCTCTTCTTTTTTCCGCGCTGAGTCTCTTCTGCGCTCCTCCGTGCTGTGCTTGTAGTGAATGTTGGGTGTGACATCACGCCCAACATTCACTGCGAGCACAGCACGGAAGAGGGGACCAGGAAGGGAGCCAGATCGCCAGCTGACGTGACCGCGTGACTGCAAGGTAAGTATTTTATTTTTATTTTTATTTTTTTTGCAGGATTTTTGTTTTTCAGCGCTGCCTCGGACGGGCCCCCTTGCCCGCAGGGCTCCCGGGCACCTGCCCATCGTGCCCAATGGAAGAGACGGCCCTGTTGGAGAGTCCAGGTAACTCTCCAAGTGAGTATCCACACTCTCAGCTTTCCCTCACATGTACATCAGGGTAGCATCATTCTGCTCTGACTGCACACTGCAGCATGTCTCTAGGAGATCTCATGCTCTCTGTTAAATACTTTAATAAAAAAGACTGCTTAAAAACAAAAACAAAAAATAAAGTATTCACACTTACAAATGCATCATAATGCCAACAGAAGCAGTACCAGCTATCCAAACAAATAACTCATTCTATAGTTTCACTTACAGGAACAGTGTTAGAAAGTATAACAAAAATATTATACCTAATCTATATATATATGCTAAGTATTACTAGAGAAACTAAAAATATCACTGCAGCAAACCAGGAATAGTTGATGCCTGACACTGGGTATCATCAGACTGCCGTCATACTAGATTTCACATTTAGAAGTGTTGTTTTGTACTGCATTAGTAATCCTATGCTAAATAAGGATACTCAAGTGTTGAGATTTCGAAAAAGCACAGATTATCTGAACACTGTACAGTTAATTTAACATGATAGCTGGAGTCTGGAAATATATAGCAATTATTCTTTCTATATCTATTCCCATGATGCTTTGTAGAACACATTAAAATAATACATATATTTCCTGAAATATGACACATTCAGAGGTGCAGTCAGATAAGACCAATTTGACTTATTTCACTTGTCAATTCTTCCAATATACTTGCTATAAAATCTCATTCAAATCCCTGCTTTCCTATCAATTACATGATGCTCTGCAGATCATTGTTATTTATATTTGACTTTAAGATCAGTATACCATATCCATGTAATACAAGGAGAAACATGAGAAAAATAAACCTTTGCTATACTGTTCAATTACATTTACACAGGCAATACAGCAAATGGGCCTACATACAAATACATGTAATAGTCTTCGTTACTTCCAGCAATTTATTCTGCAAATTAATGCTAGCGTTTAGCTTAATAATTTGTACATTCTTTTAGAATAATAATTTTTTTTCTGTTAAAGCCAGACACAATATTTTTTTTTACAATAATCCCCATTTTCTGTTATGTGCAGCTGCAATCAGCAGCAACCAGAGCACATTACATACCTCCACCATGTTTATTAAAAAAAAAGAAAAAGAAAAGTGGCTGTGGGAAGAACAATGAGTTCTAAACCATGTAAATAATGGTATAACAATTTAAGATAAAGGTGCTACAAATCTGATAAATTCTAAAAATGAATGAATAGGTTGCTGCATCTCTAGCCTTTACCAAGTGTATCATACTTATCTATAAATAAAAATATGTTGAATATTTTGCAATTAATTATTTACTTGTATAAACCAGAATCAAACACCTGACAAATGAATTGATCATTGCAAGAAGAGATTCCAAATAATTTGCACAAACAACCTCATCCTCATCAACATCCTCATTAGCGCCCTCCTCGCCTACACAAATCTCCCCCTCATCCTCTTCTAATTCCAAAGTGGCATCCTCAATTTGGGTATCACCGGCTACACTCGGGCTATTAAGGCACACATCAGCAGAATGCTCACGATTAGACATCCCACTGTTGGATGGACTCTCCACAGGGATTGTTGTCATTTGTGAATCAGAGCAAACATTCTCCTCTAATGCCTTAATGTTATCTTGCAGCTCGGCTTTGACACGTAACAGTAATTGTGCACCAATTGTAGGCTCGGTAACTTTTTGGGATCTGCCACTAATAGCCAAAAGTGAAGGCCTCATTCTCTCTTTGCCACTGCGTGTGTAGAATGGCAATTTTTTTTTTTATCGGCACTTAACTTTTGCTCAGTAACACTTCTTTTTCACTTGAACACAGTAAATTTTATTTTTTGTTTTTCGGACTGATTTCGATAGTTTGACATCGCCTTGCCCACATGACGTACTGGGAACACTAACATCAGGACTGGTGACAGAACCTGGTTGCTCATTCTGATCATATGTGGACTGCTTTGAATCCATTCTCAGCCCAAAGCACTTGTAGTGCTAAAAATTATTTGGTAAGATGCTGCTGACAGATAGTAATTTTGACAGGCAGAAATATTTATGCACAATTATGGGGGACACCCCAAAAGCACTGGGGAGTGCTAAAAATTAGTTGGTAGATACTGCTGACAGATAGTAATTTTGACAGCCAGAAATATTTATGCACAATTAGGGGGGACACCCCAAAAGCATTGGGGAGTGCTAAAAATTAGTTGGTAGATACTGCTGACAGATAGTAATTTTGACAGCCAGAAATATTTATGCACAATTAGGGGGGACACCCCAAAAGCACTGGGGAGTGCTAAAAATGAGTTGGTAGATACTGCTGACAGATAGTAATTTTGACAGCCAGATATATTTATGCACAATTAGGGGGGACTCCCCAAACGCATTGGGGAGTGCCAAATATTGAAAAGAAAAAAAACCTCTATCCTCCTCTCTTCTCTAGCGTTTTTTGTTACAACAACTGGAAAAAGAATATTGGATTCTCTGTCCCTGCTCTAATCAGCCTGTGACTACACCCTGCTCTCTCCCTCTGTCAAATGGCGATGGATTGCTGTGGAGGCGTGTATTTATAATCTTGAAGTATCACGAGAACCGAGCCCCGAGATCCGACGACGTCACGATGACGTTCGGCCTCAATTTGGATTCGGAGCGGGCGGGAGACTACGTACTCAGATACCCAAAGTTCGGGTGGGTTCGGTTCTCGGGGAACCGGACCCGCCCATCTCTAGTGCATACGCACCAATATGCATCTACACACTTACAGTTCCATGTGTATCCTTAAATCAAACGTGTAGTTGCATCTCAAAAGAAATATGCATCAAATCAGTATCATAAACTCCAAAACTGCACCAATCAATTGTTTGGGCAGAATTTACATTTGGAAAGGAATGCATTTTAAAGATATGTATAATCCAAATATACAGCAAAGGAGCCTGCTTAAATTGCGTCTGCATGCCTGTAGATCTGTCTGAGTTCAAATCAAGAAGAAGAGGCTGGAGAGCTGTGAAGATTGTCTTTACTATGTGTTGTATACTGAGAACTGAAAATGGCTGCTAGGTATGTCCTGTCAGCCAGCACTTCCTGGTTGGCAAGTGGATGGCAGTGATGTCACATCAAACACATATAGCATACATCTACATCCTCCTTTTTTTAGAACAAAGTAACAATCAATAGGTGTGTGGGTGCAAGACAGTGTGACAGGTGTTGGATGTGGGAACAGTGTGCAAGTGAAAATACTCATGAACTGGTAATACCGAAAGTTATATAACAAAGTCCTGGAATTTAGAATTAGTCCTGGAGATTTTACCAGATCTCGTGATGAAGAAAGAGGGTAGTGATATGTCCTGTGTTGAAAAGGGCTCACTATTGGTCAGGGGTATAGGACTGTCATGCATTGCAATAGATGTTTCTTCAGAGAACCCATTGTCCACATTGTTAGGTGTTCTGACACCCTCAGTAATCTGTGGGGTGGGGGTGCTGGCTCACACACCCCTAAAAGGTGACTTCTGTTGCGCTCATACAGAGCACCATCAGATTACACCACATAGCTGTTGGGCCTTTTGGAATATCCTTGCACAGTCCTAACTCTGTCAAACCTGACTGGGGTCTGGAAGTGGACGGTCTGCCCAGGGGACAGTGGTTTCAACTGATGAGAGGTTTTGTCATGATTGGCTTTGAGTCGTAACCTGGACTTCTCCAGAGCACTCTGCACATTGGTCTCAATGGTTGGTGTAACTTGACTTTGGTGGTAGGAATGATAGTGTGAGTGCGTCTGGACAGAAGGCGTTGAGAAGGAGATGGGAGCTCATCCCTTGGGGTATTTCTCAAATTAAGGATCACCATACGTCTGAACCAGCCCTGTAGTATTCGGCTAACAGGTGCTTTGCAGAACGTACTGCCCTTTCTGCTAGTCCATTAGATTGTGGATAGCGCTGACTGCTAGTGAGTTCCAGTCTGTCATTGGTGAAGGACTGAAACTCAACACTCATGAACTGCATGGCGTTGTTAGTGAGCAGTTTGCATGGTACACCATGGGTAGAGAAGTATCTTTTCATTTTGTTAATGACTGTGGCACTTGTCAGTTTAGGAAGATAGTCTATCTGAAACCAACCGGAATATAAGTCCACTAACACAAGTTGCTCTCTCCCCCTCTGCACAAAAAGATCTGCAGCAACGATAGACCAAGGGAGGTCAGGTACCTCATGGAGAGTGAGTGGTTCTTTTGCCATGATGGGGCTGTAGAGCATTGCAGGGGACACAAGCAGAAACTACCCGCTCAATGTCAGCAGCCATAGAGGGCCAATACAATGCATCCTGAACCCATCGCAAGTTTGCCTGCCACCCGGCAATTTCCTGGAGGAAGTCAGCCAACCATGCAGGACGACATGCAACAACTGTTTGCAAAGGACATCCCTGAGTGTAACATCACGCAGCTCTTCCATGCGGTGGATGGAGAGGACATCAAACTCCATAACATCCATGTCATCGGACACTTGATCTGGAAGGTGAGCACGTGATATAGCGTCAGCTATGTGGAGGTTCTTTCCACGCTTGTACACCACAACAAGACAGGGGAGGATCTAGAATATAATTTTAACGGGGGCGATTTAGGGGGGGCGATTTAGTCCTGCCCCCTTTTTGATAGCTAAGGCTGCCTGCGGCTGCACACTATGTTGAGGTCCATTCGCCAGAGACAGGCAGGGAGAGGGTGCTGCCCGGCGGCTCTGATTGTGTTTAAAACACAATCAGAGCAGCCAGGTAGGACTCTCTGTTTGCCTGTCTCTGCCGAATGGTCCTGCACATAGTGTGCAACCGCAGGCAGCAAGCCCCTGCTAGGGGGGCGATTACCCTGATCGCCATGCTCAGGGTCCGCCACTGCATCGAGATGGTACCTTTGGAGCTTGAGCATGAACTGTTGGATAAATGCCAAAGCAGTGTGCATAGGTTTGCCGAGAATAGTGATCAGTGGTTGGTGATCTGTTTCAATCACCACTGGACATCCATAGATGAACTCATGGAACTTTTTACAGGCAAAGAAAAGGTCAAGCAGTTCCTTTTCAATCTGAGTGTATTGTGACTCAGTGTCTGTAAGGGCTGTGGATGTAAAACTGATAGGTTTGTTACGCTGCAAACAGACAGCACCAAGACCATGCAGGGAAGCATCAGCAGAGATGACCACTGGAACATGTACATCAAAGAACTGAAGCACTGGGCTAGAAGAGATCATAACCTTGAGGAGAGCAATAGCGTCAGTATGAAAGTCCAACCAACCCCCTTCAACGTGATTGTGTAAAAGCTGGCGGAGCGGAGCTGTGACGTTACTGTAGTGAGGCAGAAATTTTGAAAGGTAATTTAACATACCTAGAAATTGGTGTAAACCCAGCTTTTATGTGGCCATCCAGCTTTTTGCCAACATATGGGACCTCAGTAACTTTAACTGCACGTTGATTTTACAAAACCTGTGGAGGTGCATGTCATGTTCTTCCATGGTGCGACCCCACACGAGGATGTCATCAAGGATGATTTCACTAGGGTATCTCTCAAAGAGGTGTTCCATGCTGCGTTGGAACACTTCACTGCCAGTACAGATGCCATAGGGCATTCGGAGAGATGGATGCACTTTCTAGAGCTGTGTACTGTGTATACAAAAGCCCTCAGAGCCCATACAGTGACTGGAGGCTCCCCTAACCACAATAGGAGAGTCTGTGCCCACAATATAACCTGCATGGACATGCAGTGTATCAGAGAGTGCATTACAGACAGCCTGCCTGCATATGTGCATAAGAGTGTATACTGTTGATACATACACACGTGTGCATTGCCTGCTGCTGTAGTGTACTATAGAGCTCTATCTACACTGAGTACCTGCATATATCATCTGTGTTACTAAGTTCAATAAACACCAACCTGTTTAAGTTCAAAAGCATTTGTGGCTTCACATCCACCTAACACTGCTAAAACCTTTCACAACATCAAAGGTATAACCAATATGTCCTGCCAAAATCAGAACAGTTGGGAGTTATAACATGCTATTTTATTAATGAAAAACAGAAAAAAGGATTTTATTCAGTGTTTCAATAATAATTGCTACTAAATCAACTACACACTAGTTGATGTAATCAAGCAAATAGAACAAATATTAGGAACCAATCCAGCGCTATTTCTCTCTCAAACACAAATAAGATAATAGACAGGAGAAATACTTATATTCAGTGTTATAAGAAATAGGTGTTCTTCATAACTCCTCAGTGTTGAATATAGACATAAAAAAGGGAAAAACAAATAATAGTGCAATACAATATAACTGTAGGTGTACTTCAATAATTGGCAAGTAATATACATAAATAAACATCTTCTTTTTTGTGGTCTGCATGTCGATGACATCTGTGATCCCCTTTTGTGAATAAACTTACACAAATCCCATTTGTGCTTATACATCAAGCATGTGCTCTCATCAGCCACCATTGAAACTGTAACTCTCCTATAGATAACCCACAAGCAGGGCCACTGGAACACGGTAAGCGGGGTCGCTCCCCTCCGCCTGCTATCCCTAATTATCCACCGGCATAAAAAAGTAAAACAAAAAAAAACCTGTATGTGGCGTCCAGCGCCCTCCTCCTCCCCTGAATGTCACACGTGATGTCATCATGCCCTGACACTCAGTGTGAGGAGCGGGGCATAGAGGTGCGGCACACCGACAGAAGAGGACGAGAAGAAGAAAAGACTGAAGAGAAGAAGACAGAAGAAGGAAGAAGGTTAAAAGGATAAAAAAAATGCATCAATACAGTCAAGGAGTTTGGTAATTGTCATTGTCAAATGCTATTCTGCCAATATATATTTTAAGTGCATTGAATTCAACTTTTCTACACTAGTGTTCTTCACATTAGTGTGTTCATATCTTTATTAAGCCTTTTGCTTTCCAAACACCACCTCTTACACCTTTCCCTTCACTCACTAGCAAATGTGACATACTGACTTGCCCAACACAAACGAATGTCACTAAGACAACTGAACAAGGCAGACAGATTTGCTTCACCAGCCAGGTAGTGACACTGGAGAAACCTTAACATGTACATAATACAGCTCACACATGTTCAGGTGGCAGCAATGCAAAACCATGTGGCTGAATGGAACTTCTGCTAACACATTACACCACATCTGTCACAGGAGCTTTTTTCATTTTTTTTAAACTAATATTGTAAAATCTCACCAATACTAAAAGGGGGACAAGGTTCTAGAACCATTACCACCTATGGCTTCAAATTGTATGTTTTTTTGCTTTTAATATTTCCCTAAATCAGGCTAAAATGAAGTTCACCTAAGAAAAACTGTTTTAAAGTTAGTCAAAGGTACACAGGTGCAAGTACGGGCCTCTACTAACATTTATTATCAAAGTCTTAGTGCTAATAATTATCTCCATTACTTCGGATCACATAAGTATGTAGCCTGGGCTGGTGAAACATGGTAAGCAGGGTAAGCAAGGCGGGGAGAGATGTGCCAAGACTGAGGGGTGCTCCACCTCCACCTGCTATCCCCACTTGTCCGCTGGCATAAAAAAGCAAAAAAAAAAATGTATGCAGCACGCAGTGATGTTCTCCCTCTTGCCTCTGCTCTGTTCACACTCAGTGAGGAGCAGAGAAGAGAGGAGTCAGCACACCAACACAAGAGGACAAGAAGAAGAAAAGTCTGAAGAGAAGAAGACAGAAGAAGAGGAGGAGGGAGAGGGCAGTAGTGGTGATGGAGGAGGGAGAGGGCAGCAGTGGTGATGGAGGAGGAAGAGGGCAGCATTGGTGATGGAGGAGGGAGAGGGCAGCAATGGTGATGGAGGAGGAAGAGGGCAGCATTGGTGATGGAGGAGGGAGAGGGCAGCAGTGGTGATGGATGAGGGAGAAGGCAGCAATGAAGGACAAGAGGGCACAGTGTGATAATGAAGGGCACAGTGGGATCAAAAGGGGGCATAGTGTGATGAAGGACATAGTGTGATGAAGGACATAGTGTGATGGGGCACAACCAAACTAATTAGCCAAAAATATAAAATCTTATTACAAAGAATACATATTCTTCATTTATATTATTCATATAGCAATTCATGTTTGCTGTTTAATGCATTTCTTTATATTACTCTCTTTATTAAAGTGAATTATATGATTTGTATTAAAATAAAAAGCATTATTGGATGAACAAATAATTTCTAAAAGAGGATGGCGCAAATGTATTTTTTGCAGGGGGGGGTGCCCGACATGCTAGCAGTGGCCCTGGACAGATGTCTTCTTGGGGTTTTCATATAATAGCACTGGATTGGTTCCTAATATTTGCTCTATTTTATTAATGACCACATTCATAGAACTTTGACAAGACAACGGTGAAATGGCCACAAAGCAGAGCAAGCCAAAGCACAAGCTCGCCAAAAAGTGTGTGTGTACATTTCCTTTAGCTTACATTATTTTTTTTCCGATCAAGTTAAAGGCCATTTAGTAAGATTTAAGAATGCATGTTGAGCCTTATTTCAATTCCTGTGTTTACGAGCTTTTAAGGAAATGATAAAGACATGATATATTAATACTGCATAATTCCCCTAGTACATCTTCTTTATTCCAAAGGACAGAGCTAAACCCCACTTTACATGCAAGTCCAGTTTATTCTGTCCCACACTTATTTTAAATCATCAAATAGCATGGGTGTCTTACCATGCATTCAGAAAGTCACTTTAAAGTATAAAAGTTAACTGCTACAGGTAGCTCATCTCCTAAGGAATTGTATTCCCTACATAAATAGAATTTTCCCATGATAACGTGTAGTAGAGTAGCTCAGTAACAATTATAAGGGATGGTTATAGCCATGTTGATACCAATTTATATTTCTGTATGAGGTTGTATGAAAAATCTTTTTTGCTTGCCAAAAATTCACACATGCATGAAACGTTATGGGGAAATAATCATGGAAAAATATATTCGGCCTCATTTAGGTTGCACTGAAATGTAAATGCATGACTTAAAATGCAACTTGGTGAAAATTGGAGCATTGCACATGTTTATAATTTGCGTTCATATTTAAAATTGCACATATTTTGCAGCTTTGGTACCTTGTAATTAGAGAGACAGATCATGGGTATTTACTTGCAAGAGCAGTACAGGCAGAGAAAGCGTATCACACCTCTTGGAATGAGTCTACGTTTGAGTTTGAGTTTGAATTTTGTGTTTCATTATTCACATTAATCAATACTTGTCTACTCTCCCAGAATTTCTGGGACGTTCCCAAATTTTGAGGAGTCCTCCCTGAAGAGTAGGCATTCTCCCAGTTCGTGGTGGAGATGGGGATTAATGAATTAATGACACAATTTTTCATCATCAAGCCCCACCCCCACTATGCAATGCCTTGAAATGCCAAATTTCCATACACTTGTCACAATAAAATTGGGCAAGTATGGGCAAGGATATTTTATATTAATGCATGCTTGCCCACTTTAAATGATCTCCTGAAGAGTAGGTCATGTGACAAGTGTATGAGTGGCACTGAATAGTTGGGGGCTTAATTACACAAATTACATCACCTCCACCACGAGCCTGGGAGGGTGCCTACTCTTCCAGGAGTCCGGAAGGACTCCACAAAATTTGTGAACCTCCCGGAAATTCCAGGAGTGTAGGCAAGTGTGTGCTAGCTTCAAGATGTAAATTTTGCACCTACACAATGCGGGTGCAAGTTTTGGGGTTTATGATGATGAATGACACATCTTTATTCCAGATGTATTTTTATGCTAGATTTAAGTCTGCACATATTTAATGTTGATATGTGTGCAACTCAAAACAGACATTAAAATGCAGGTGTACAATTGGGGCATTTTTATATTCAACTGTAAATCAGGCCTATTAAAATTTGCAATATATTTTGTAAAATATATATGTGTGTGGAACATTAAAATATTCATCCTGTTATATTTATTATACTATGATAGTCCAAATTTTAATGTTGAGTTATCAAATTATATTTTTCAGTTTCTAAAATGTCAGTAATATTTTTCCAATCCTAATCAATGGAGCACTGTTTTATAGTGACAACATTATCCAACAACTCCCAAGTGAGGAAGATGTACCAGATTGAAAAACATAAACCACAGTAGGCCCAACCACAACAGGGCCTGAAGTCGAGTGTGCTGATAAGGTTATGGCTTAAGGCATGCGTGTGGCTCAGTGCCTGATTGGGGCCTGGGGACTGTTGCTGGTTGCAGCCTTGAGGCTGAGACTGGATGAGGCCTGGCGTCTGTGGCCTGGGGGCTGTCTTTTCTCCATGGTGCTCCTCTGTGGCACGACTTGACCTCACCAGGCTCATTCTTTGTCCTCCTCCATCCAGTTCATCTCTTGCCATCACCGGTTCAATTTACCCTTCACTGATTGGCAATCCATTGGGAACAACCAGTTGCCACATAGTAGAAACTGTAAGTATTATTCTTTCCTCTTCAAGTGCTCTTTCATACTTAAAATAAAATTATGCTTTGTTTTACTGAGTATGTACAGACAAACAAAGTGCATTTTTATGGACAGGAGTTGAACAGTATGTATGGGTCCAACTCAAACGCAGTCCCGAAATCAGGCCCTAAATCCTCTCTATGTGACCCATATGCTTATGACATTAACTATAAGTTGACAAAAAAGATATTATTTTAATGGAAAATACACTTTGTTTATAGGAAGAGTTTTTAAACCTTATGGGCCTGATTCATTAAGGCACGTAAATGCAGATATGTGCTGTATTTTGTGTAAAATCGCTCTACGTATGCCAGGAAGCTAAACATACCTAGAGAATGCAGCAACAACCAGTTCATCTTCAAATGGAAATAATCTTTACTACAGCCTACAATTTCATGGGTGGAACGGGAAGGGGACTGGGCATATGCATGTAGTCAATGTAGGGGTGTGCCAAGCTTGAGTGCATGCAGCAGCAATCCGATTCAAGCTTAAGGTATCTTTAAGGTACGTGATTTTCAGTTGTGTCACTTGCAACAGCTACACGTTTGGTGTAAGTGCTGATTACTAGTGATGACGACTGTCTATACAAGCTAGAACATGTGTTTTGTAATCGGGAGCAACTTTAAAAATGTATTTTATGTACAGTAAACATAAATAACATTATAATAAATGTATTTTATGGGAGAAAAAAAACACACCTTTTTTATTTTTCAACGTTTTGTCATTAATGACTATATTATCAACAGGTGACATTGATTTTTTTTTCTTCTGTGCATTCTTATGTGACTACATATATGTATTAGATGTATCCTGCAGTGCCTTGTCTGTTAGAGCAGAGTGGACCTAGACTCGTATTCATCAACAGACATATCTTCAGATCTGCTTCTTGTTGAATACGGACGAGTGTATGCCCGACATATAAGCTTTTTTTTTTTTTAAAACAAAATTCAAAACGCTCATTTTGTGTCCCTTGATGAATCAGGCCCTAGTTCTCTATATATGTTCTGCATAACATAAAGTTGACTATAGCAAGAAAGTATGGCACATGGGGCAAGAATAAAATGCCCTCCCTTTTTACATGTTTAGGTGTTTTATTTCCAAACTCTGATTTTCATTTGACTTTTATGTTCATTCATTCTATGATATTGATTCACAGGCTTCAAGCAATAAGTTGGCTATACATCATTAAATGATCTAGTAAATTATTTAAAAAAGAGAAATGTCTTTTTTTTATATATATATATATATATATATATATATGTATGTAAAATCACTTTCTATATGATTCTATAGCTTACTCTTAAATATACAAGTAATGTCAATATTTGTATAGCACATCTTATATAACTATTCCCCACTATTAGATATATATGTATTTTCCCATGTGAAAAATTGGGTTGTAGTTAACAGAGGGGAATTAGTTATAAGGATTAACCAATAACATAACTAGGGGGAATGTAACATAAGCGACTACAGTGTAAATATTGTATATCATATGATTTCATTGATAATTTGAGCTTCTCCGTAAACTAAGGTGTAAAATGTGAAGCCAGAAGCACTGGCGTGTGTTTTGTTCTGTGGCTCTACCCACCCCTGTGTTACAAAATAACAGTGTCCCCTTTAGTGGAAGCTGAGCAGCTTCAAAGGCCCCCTGGGGGGAGTTACATCCTGACATAGGAGATTTTTTCTGACACCTCGAGAGACGCTAGATAGTCACTCCTAGCAGGAGATCTTGCAAAGACAAATATAATTCCATTTTCATAATACTCCTTACAATCAATATAATTAGTGATGAAACACATATTCATAAATAGCATGAAGAAGGGCACCCTGTCGAATAAAGCATTCTGTCACACAAAGAAGTTGAGAAAATGGGCATCAGCTCAACTAATACATGTGACATACTGTGATTGGTATATGGAGATTCATAAATTGATATTCGATTTATTAATAACAAAATTGGGTCTGCGTGACACTTCCCAGGAAAGTTATGTTGCATTTAAGCATTGTGAATGAAAACAGGGAAGATGTAATTGTGGTTGCAAAAGGTGTCACAGGGCCCCCACCTGGAGACCAACTTCTGTAGGAAGGGGGAAATTAATCAACATTGATAAGATATCCATCTATCAAGCCAAATTCCCTTGGCGCAGATAATACAACTCATATGTAAGTTTATATTCTGAAACTTTGTCCTTTTATTTTTAAATCGGTTTTGCAGTATATTTTGTCACCTTTTCATAAATTGTTTTTAGCACCTGTAAACATTGTACTTTTTGTTTATTAAATGTAAAAATGTAAAAAGTGCTGTCCTTATTACTGTAAACAAATTCACTGCCTGTTTAGAAGAGATGAATTGTTTGGCTGTTTTAACCCTTTAAAAACCAGTGTGTGCAGTGTTAACAATTTTTGTTATCAGAGCACACAGTGTGCGCTATTGGGTATTTAAGTCATAGGCGTACTACAGGCCTTATATGTAGATGGTGTCAGTTGTGGAGAGCTGTGGAAGTGCGAACCTGTTTTGGGAAAGGGGTCAGTTAAATCTGTAACCTTAGAGCGAGATGAGTGTGTGATTTAGGCTGGAGTCCTGTAAGCTTCCAAGTCACAAGGGGGCAGAGTGCAGGTTGTGACAAGTTAAGGTAGTCTGGAGCAGTTTCCGGACAAAATAGAGGTGATATATTGTGTGACTGACTATAATATATGCTAAGATATTAGCATATATAGTGGCAGAGGTGACTATCCCTGACAAGGGGCTGTAGGTCTTTATTAATTAATTATAGGGTAATTCTGGACTACTAAAGTTCAGTTTTGCTATTAGTGTCTGCAGTATCTCTACTTCAGGACTTAAAATGTTTACTATGCCTTCTCTCCAGTTTCTCCTTCTATCTGCTCAGCTTCTGTCTCTAATTATCTTTTAAGCCCTCTCTTTTATTTCCTTAATTTAATTAGATTTTCTGTGCTGTTTTTTTCTTTATCATGTTATGTGTCTTTAAACCTCCCCTTCTTGTCACTGATCTCTTTCTTTCCCTCTTTACGCCAGTCGCCAATTGCTGCTTTATTCTTGGAGTGTTGTTGCCTAGCAATAGCCAAACACACTTTCCCCACCACAAGCTTCAATACCTTATGTATCAATGTTTCTCATACCACTTAGATTGTATGCTCAAATGGGCAGGGCCAGCTTTACCCTCTGTTTCATGTTATTATAAATTATTTGTGCTATGATCCCCACAGTGTACAATGCTGCCTAATATGTCAGCACTTTATAAATAAAAAAGTAACAATAATAATAATAAAAAATAACATTCATGTTGGTTAATTGTATTAGCGGTGGGGCAAGCTTTTTTTAATGGTCATTTATTTATTCTACTTTTAAACCATCGTCATAATGAAGATAGTGATGATTATGACTGCTGCATCTTTACTCCCATCGCATCAACATTAGGAGTTGCATACTTACACGGTATGTCATACTTACCAACTTGACAAAGTTAGTTTCCGGGAGAGGTGGGCGTGATGGGAGAGGGGCTCCAAAATGTGCGTCATTTTTGGCCCGCCCCCCGTGACGTAATGAGGCAAATGCGTCATTTGACAGCGGGGCCAAACTCCGTGATTCACCGGGAATCGCGGCGTTTGGGAGCTAATCCTGCCCACTTCACTTGGAAGTGGGCACTTCCTAGTGAAGTGGGCAGATACGGGATATTGCCACACTCTCCCGGGAGTCTGTGAGACTCTCGCAAAATGCGGGAGTCTCCCGGAAGGCAAGTATGCGGTATGTTGAGCTGCAAATATCTAAAGATACATGCTGTTCAAAATATGCATGATTTGCAGTCATAATTCTAATCTTATGTGCGGGCTGCAAACTTGCAGCTGGCTTCAAATGAGGCTATGTGTTTATGCATTTTTTGGTTCAATAAACTTCTTTGTATTTAGACAATCGTACTACTGAAACATGGTGTATTCAGCTAAGAGTACAGATATGATTAAGTTAAGAAAACTGAGCTGCACATTTCAGGTATATAAACTCTCTGGCATTGTGTCTAAGCTGTGTGAGACAAGGGAGAAGAAATGGCTGCAAGCAGTTTTCCTGTACCAGGCCCATGGAGACTAAACTGCTAACTAGGTCTTTTTTAGATCACAATAGGAAGATTATGAGCTGACAAAGGAACTTGATAAAAAAAAACCCTAAGGTAAGGATTGCTTTTTTACCCTGAGTAATGAGCACATACTACATATTTAATAGCATCTCACAATATCTGTGAGAAACAATCCAGAAAACTCTGAATCTCTGCATACAATGTTATATATGAAAGATACAGATTTAACACAACAGTCCAAGGCCAGTGTGAGATTACACATCTGTATGTTAGAGATAAAGATGATTGCACTAAGTGGGTTATTAAAATAAACAGTACTTAACCCCAATGTCACTAATAATGTATTCCAGAATTATTTTCTTATCATAACTGGAGGGTGCTCCCTTATACTTGTACATTTAAATAGAAAGTCAAAGGAAAGAGAGTATATGTAGAGGCACTGACTCCAGTGGTTGCAGCCTCGGGGCTGAGTATATGTGCCTCTACATATACTCTCTTTC
Source organism: Mixophyes fleayi (assembly GCF_038048845.1). Classification (NCBI taxonomy): domain Eukaryota; kingdom Metazoa; phylum Chordata; class Amphibia; order Anura; family Limnodynastidae; genus Mixophyes; species Mixophyes fleayi. The sequence continues at coordinate 169,516,365 of NC_134404.1, read as the reverse complement.
CTTTGGCTTTCTACAGCTGTATGTTACAAAGTTAGGGAAGCTAGCAGCAACATGGGAATCTGACACACTATGTGGTGAACAAATTATAGATCATCATCACCAGCTGTTTATATAGCACCACTAAATCCGCAGCACTGTACAGAGAACACACTCACACCAGTCCCTGCCTCATTGGAACTTGCAGTCTAAATTTCCTAACCCACACAAACATACAGACAGAGAGAGAGAGGGAGACGAGGGTCAATTTTGATAGCAGCCTATTAACCTACTAGCATGTTTTTGGAGTTTGGAAGGAAACCGGAGCACCTGGAGGAAATTCACAAAAACACGGGGAGAACATACAAACTCCACACAGATAAGGCCATTGTCAGGAATTGATCTCATGAACCCAATGCTGTGAGGCACAAGTGCTAACCAGTAAGCCACCGTGCTGCCCAGTAATGTGATACCCAGTATAGTACTGTGTTCAGATTCATGTTCATGAGTAAGCTCCATAGTTTTTTTTCCCCACTGAGTTTTGGTACCAAAAAAAATAGTAAGTAGTAGTAAAATAAGTAAGTAGTCCTTTAGTAACACAACCTTTTAATAAAATATAGGTCCCCAAAAAATGGCATCCCCATTATTAATTTTTGGTCAATATTCCCTTGGAGCAAATGATGGCACTGAGATGCTTAACACATTTGGGGAAAACTTGTTGAGGGATCTTTGCCATCCTGCTCACTGTATGTGGGGGACAGTATGCTCATGTGTCCTCTTCCTGGCAAATTTTCAACTGTTCCATGCTTTTCTTGCTTTTTTATTATCACCCTGATTTTGCTTAATGGTAATTTCAACTGACTACTAATTTTTTTATAACCATTTCCTAATCTGTATAGGTCCACAACTTTCTGTCTCATTTGAGTTGCCAGCTCGTTGGCATTAACCAGGTTGATGGATGACAAATTGATTTTACATATTTATACCCCAGGGAAACAGGAAATGGTCATAGCCAACACTGAAGTTCCTGGAGAGTTTTTTTGCGAAAGAATGCAAATTACATTATGTCAGGAACAGCACGCAACTGATCGTGCGTGTCACAAAGAGCTAATCAAAAACAACCACATGGTCTGTCTAAAATGATCAAATCCTTCCCAATCTAAGCTACACACTAGCTTTGCTGTACCAATTATGCCACCATCAAGGTTTTTTATGAAGAGCTGACACTCTCATCTAGGAAGCCTTAGGTTCTTCTCTAGAACTAATCTAGCACAATTTACTTTAATCAGAGTTAACAATGACCACAATGTTCTCCCTGGTCTTCAATTATGTAGCGTTTTGACCAAACTGTAGCATGAATTCATAAGAACACACAGACTTGAACTTATTAAGTGTAATTTAATATGGAAAATACAGCCACAATGCTTAAGATAAAACAGTTAATAAAATGACATACAAATATAATGCAACGGTTTCTTCTAAAATACAGTGGATAAAACACAGAATTGATTACTCACATATAATCAAATTTCTGGTGCTGGGAGAAGCAGAAAAATGGGACACTTTTCAATATTAGATTGACTCCCAAAAGTGAACAACTTCTTAGAGTCACAGTGCAGTTTTAAAAACCAAGCTGCCGGGCCCACAGCCCCCCTTCCTGTGATGTCAGAACTAAAAGGTCTGTGTTGATGCAAATTAGGGTTTTCTGACTCTGTTGGAAAACACCTTCTAAGTCAGGTTTTTGTTGCCCTGTCTTAACTATTCACCAGTATGGCTTACAAACATGATTTTACCTCCACACAACAGGTCATAAATTCCCCTTCATCTGAATACCACACATGCCTCTGGTAAGTATGATATTGGAGAAAATAATATGATATTTTCCTGTGACCCTATTCAGCTTGAATTTGTCATTAACATATAACCCTGTCTCTGCAGCCGGCATGTCTGAGGCGTCCCAGAGGTGTGTTAGATTTCACTGTCCTAAAAGAGATATTTTCAAAGGCTTTCACGTTTGCGACCTGCCATAAATGATAAAAGGTGCTACAATGGATCTAGGCTCTTATCTACCAGCACCCTCCGGATGGTTTAACATAAACACATTGATTTAAACAGCTCCTCTGAGCCATGTCACGCTATTTCTAGGAATTAATTCACAAACGCATATTTGCAGATTTATATGTCTAGAAATTAGCTTGCACACTTTACTTAAAATATTCTTTAGGGGTGGCAATAATTTGGCCCATATGTTTTTGAAAGAATATACTATTCTGAAAGTAAAGCAATACTCTTGTAGTAATGATGTCTGTTTTATATAAATGGTAAACATTTTTTGAGGAACATTTGAATCATTAAATGTATTGTTTATTTATATGATTGTTTTTGCCCAATTTCTTGAGGAGTGCCTATTATTCTTGAGTTTACTGTAGTTGAGAAGGATACAAACCAGTGCCCATGGTACATCATATAGAATTGGTAAATAGAACAGGAATACAATGATTTTCCTGTAGTGCCACATACCCTACAAAATAGTATGAAAACAGAATAATATGGTTTGTCAGCTAGAATGTGGCTCTACCTGTGACCCATTACATCCAAATGACTAAAGATGCAAATGTCCCTTTATATGCACTACCAAAGGAGCAATGTACATAATCTTCACATACACTGAAAAACATACCACTGCTGTTGCAGGTTGTGAAGGCAAGTATGAAAAACTCCTCATAGCAGATACCTGTGAGAAAGTGAGGCTTCTTACATAAAATGTTGAAAAGACTGTTTTCAAAACATTACAAGAGAACTGTCATTTCCGACAAATCAAAAAAGACTGCCAACATATAGGGATCTATACCAAGAAGTGGGATATCTATCAGGAGAATATAATTTAGGCCAGGTCAACATTAACCACACAAAGTAACAGTACCTCTAAAAGCAGGATTAAATATAAAAATAAACTAATTAGAAAACACAGACAAATAGTAAAAATCACAGAAACTATAGACTGGATCAGCATTATGGTTTCAGTTCAGAAATCAAACGAACTGCGGCTTTTGCAAGTTGCCGATATTCAGTGACTTTGCAGGGGAAAATTAAAACGGCAATGTTTTTAAAAACTTGCAAAAGCTGCAGTTTAATACATTTACCTCCAGGGGGTAAATGTATCATACCCCGGTTTCTTCAACTCGCAGCGCCGCTTTAAATTTAAGCTGCGAAGACGCCGAACTCCCGCGAGTTGAAGAAACCGGGGTATGATACATTTACCCCCAGATCTCCATTGATCCTCAGAACAAGGCCTTAACACATTCACATTAAACATTGCCCACTCTAGAATATTTTATTAAATGTATCAATACCATAATTTTTGTTAGTGTTAGAGGCAAAGATAGTTTCTGGTGAGTCAAACTGGACAAAAATAAAGCAGTTATATTTTCTGAACCCTATTTGCACTAGCCCTTGCTTCAGTAAAATCCCAAAGTAGACACCATGAAGCTGTAGAAGCCAAGAGAATAGAAATTAGCTGGGGTTGAAACTGACATCTGCTCTATACATGGGATATTTTCTCGGTGGTAATCATTTTCCTGATAATGATAAGCCCGACACTTACTATAGCGACATAAAAAACCTGATGCTTACATGGCCGACCATAAATAGATATAGACTGACCTTAAAAATGACACCTAACGTATCCGTCACTGTTGCGATAAATTCCAGAAGAGAAGAAATGCAGAGACGCCGTTTTGACGTCAGTTAAAAGTGCGACTGTCATATTAGTAGATTTAAAGCGACAATGGCGGGTCCCGCGGCCTAACCCTAGCACTTAGGTTAGATTACTTAGGCAGCGAGATCAAGCATTTCCGCTTTAAAACCGCTAATATGACAGTCTCACTTCTTACTGTTGTCAAAACAACGTCTCTGCATTTCTTCTTTTTGAAATTTATCTCAACAGTGTCAGAAACATCTGGGGCTAGATTTACTAAGCTGCGGGTTTGAAAAAGTGGGGATGTTGCCTATAGCAACCAATCAGATTCTAGCTGTCATTTTGTAGAAGGTACAAAATAAATGAAAGGTAGAATCTGATTGGTTGCTATAGGCAACATCTCCACTTTTTCAAACCCGCAGCTTAGTAAATCTAGCCCCTGGTGTAATTTTTAAGGTCAGTCTATATTTATTTATGGTTGGCCATGTAAGTATCAGGTTTTTTTTTATGTCGCTATAGTAACTGTCGGGCTTATCATTATTGGCTAAACGTACCCAACCCCTTCTGGCACCTGAGTGTTGGTTCCCGGACCCTGAGAAAGTAAGAGTTATCACCTTGTGGTGGGTGTTCAAAAGCTGCTAGGAGTTATCCACCACTCAAAGTTTCTAACTCATTTGTCAGATGTCTGTGAACTGCTGAGAAGACTGACAATGCTAACATTTGGAAATAACAATAACAACATGATTAAACCTTTGAAGAAATGAAGGAACTACATATCCATTTCTAAGATACTACAATAAAAATTAAGAGGTAACTATCCAATGTTATACCAATAAAAAAAGACTTGGAGCTACTCTCCTACAGCATGTCTATTACATCACATTTCCTATTGATAACAGAACATAGTATACACAAGTCCAAAAAGAATATCTTGTCATTGCATTTGGCTGGAGGAGATTTGTTCAATGTTTACATGGCAAGACAGTGGTTTATATTAAATAAAATATATGGAGAGCGCCAAGCAGCATAGGATCAATCACATATAGTAAAGCTTTGAAATGTATTGTATTGTTTTATAAATTGTAACACAATATTTAGTAGAGAATATGGCAACATTTTTCTTTGAGAAAATAAGTTCCCAATATATATTTAAAAATCATGTATTAAAAAAACGCACACAAAAAAACACATTTAGCCTTAATATATTATTATCATCAAAGTTTCATTGTACTGAAAATGAGCCTGGAAAAGAAGTTTAGTAGATAGAGCGTATATAGAAACATAATAAAATGTTATCAAACATCTAATAAACAGTGACTATATTAATTTCTCACAATTATTGTCACTTTGAAATAAAGTGTAAACGCTATATAATCTCATAAAACGTAGCTATGAAAAATGTCCATATCTGGTAATGGTATTCAAAGTATTTTAGGGACACATGGTCTCCATTATCGGGTTTTAATAAATCTCATCAGTTAGTGGATATAATAGCGAAAGACAAGGGGGAGTGGCAAGCTCACCTTACCATCTACCTCTCTGTCTATCCTGAAGCTTTCAATTCTTCAGCAGTGTGTGTAAGAAAGGCTCTTTATGAACATCTTGTCCCCTTGTGGAAATCGTTCAACGGCACTGCTCCATTTTCCAGATGTTGTGCGACTGTTTCAATGGAATAACATCCAGCTATCAAGGGTTCATTAGTTTGCAGAGGGAATAAAATGACGCGTTTTTCATGACAGTAGTGACTTACTGAAAGATGAGTGGTTTAGATTAAGACTCATTACAGCTGCTTGAAAGTATTTTCATTAAAAAACTCCTATTACCTGGAATGCAAAATCATTTACAGCACATGATGCAGCATCTGCAGAAACATAATCTTGGTGTGACCTACAAGATGGGATCAGAGCTCTACATTGCCATTTTTCTATCAAGGGCAATACTGTCTCAAAAACAAGTAAAAATTGACACTCCGGATTAATAAATATCCAAAGCAGAAGAGGCATTCACCAAGAAGATAGAGCAGATTCATTTATTGCAGCGTACAAGCAGGGTAATGTGCATGCATTGCAAACATTAAAAGCAATTGTTCTAGCTGAATGATCAGATCACAGAGATAACACACCTGTCTGTGTAAGAGAATAATGGGTTTATTAAGAGTTGACATCAGTTTGCAGAATGGAATAATTCACAAAGGCTATAAGGTCATTGTATCAAATGTGATCTGCCAAAAGATTACAGGAATAATACTTGTTTGCTATGTGGAGGTAAAGGCATGCCCTCACGAAACCAGTTATGTATTTTTCTTGCCACAGATGAACTCAGGAAGCTATACAAGATTGCAAAACATGCAATTAATGCTTGTGCAACCGGTCAAAGTAATGTAAAATTATATCCACAAGACATGGTACTTTCCAGAGGGAGTGAGTGGAGGTCCTCATAGTTGATTGAAATGATGGGCAGTCTACTGGCAGTAGGGGGAAGTGTAACACAGCCTTGGGTGTTAGAAACTAAAATTCTCAGCATCCCTGAGGCTTTGGCACCAGAACCACTGGAAGTGAAGGCGATATATGGGAGAGTGCCAGAGGAGGAGTTCTCTGTATGTCTGTTGAGCTTGAAGAGTGGAAAGAAACATACAAGAGAGTCCTGAAGCCAGTCAAAGGAGCAGAGAGCCTGTAAAGTACTTGGTCACTGGAGCTGCTGAAGAAGAAGAGAGTCAGTTTGAGTGAGTAGTGTGAATGTGCGAATCTTGTCACCAGTTAGGGAAGGAGAGAGACTTTAAAAAAAAATGAATAAAACATTACACCCATATAGAGTCACCAGTCCAGAGCGAAAGCTACCATAGTAACAAAAGGAAGCTTCTTTATTAACAGTGAAGACTACGATTTTGGTGAAGAAGGTTGTCAGTCTGTCAGACAGGACTGCCAGATAATTATATCGAGCTGCTATACAATCATAGAGAAAGTCAATCCCATGGATGAGTCTGCCATAGCCAGAGGTTAGCCTGCTAATTGTTCTGTACAAGCTGTGGGAATCTAAGCCCTGTTCAGGAGGAATGAGAGAGTAAGATGAAAAGAGAAAGCAACACTCCAGTACAAAGGGAAGTTGAGAAATACAGACATCCACAGCTTCATGTTGAGTAACCTGTATAACACTGAACTGCACCATGCTGAGAGCTATTTGTCCATGTAACATTACGTTTGAGAAAGAGTTACTACCCTACAATACCCTGCACTGCCGGGATAACTCTGCCCTCACCTCTCCCTAACATACATTAAGTTGTAACTGTTGTTTAAGGGACTACTCCTCCACCTTTCACTACACTTAGCTATACATACTGTGGAACAGTATGCTCATGCTGTGTTCTAAATCACCAGTTGCCCCACACATTGAGTATACTGCCTGCTACCAAAGAAACTTTCCTGACATTAACCTAATATCGGAACTACAACCCTTATTGTCATTGCTTTCTACATCTTATGAGATATCATTCTTGCATAAACTTTCTTTCCTTAAGACCCTCAAATGAAGATGAAATATTTACTTTATTCTTATCTTTCTACTCCACTATGTCTTCTTGATCCTATTCACTCACAAATCAGTATATCCTTGTCTCCTGTGCTCATCCCAACCTTAACTAAAGTCTGTAATCATTCTCTCTCTACTGATATCTTCATCATTATTCAAGCACGCAGTGATTACTCCTATTCTGATCCAAACTCTCAAATTACCGTCCCATATCTCAAATCTGATGCCCAGCCAAGCTCCTTGAAAGAATGTCTACACCCACCTCACATGTTTTTCTTTCCTTACACAACCTATTGAAATCTCGTCTGCCAAGCTCTCATTCCCAACTCTACAGATACTGCACTGACAAAGGTTATCAATGATTTGATCAATACTAAATCTAAGGCTATTACTTGCCATTCATTTTCCTTGATCTCTCTGCTGCATTTGACACTGTTGACCACTCTCTTCTCATACAAACATTACAATCCCTAGGTCTTCAGGACACTGTCCTATCCTGGTTTTCATCCTACATATCCAATCACTCTTTCAGTGTTAGTTTCTCTTTATCCACCTCCTCTCCGCTTAGGATCTCTGCTCTTCTCTATCTATATCACTTCTAATAAGTTCCTTTAGAGTTCAGTATCACCACTATGCAGATGATACCCAAATGTATCTATCTACTCTGGATCTCTCACCATATGTGTTGACCAGCGTTACTGTCTTTTGGCCATTTCATCTTGGATATTTTGTCACCAACTTAAACTCAATCTTTCAAAAACAGATCTAATAATATTCTCACCAGCCAACAGAAATTACTGAACTGAGATTTCTATTTCTGTTGACAATATGACAATAAATTCTACCCCGCAAGTTTGCTGCCTAGGTCTGATCCCAGAACTATCCTTTGTTCCCCACATCCAATCTATATCTAAATCCCTTTACTTACATTCAGCTATATTGATTTTCCTGGCAAATTGCTCTTCCACTGCTGATACTCTCTGTCTGCCTCTTTATTGGTTGCCTGTTTATTACCGAATCCAATATAAAATACTTCTACTAACATACAAGGCTTGAACTTACATCTTTTAACTTGTCTCAAAATATATCCCAACTGAACACTTCCATTCTGCACAAGCTCTGCATCCCTCATCCACACTCATTACCTGCTTCCATTCCCAGTTACAGGACTTTTTAGGCTGCACCCACTTTGTGGTATTTCCTCCCTTGCACAATAAGACTTTCCTCTAGTCTTCAAACTGTTTCTGAAAACCCACCTTTGCAGACAAGCTTATAATATTCTTTATCCGTTCTCTGGACATTTATATTTTACCATACTATATTTTTTGTATTTTTTGTTTTTATATTTGTAACGTGCACGTACTTCTCTACCTAGCGTAACACCGTTGTGTACGGACTGAAATATTCATCCTGCACATTTCGGTTCCAGCTGTTGTTTATATGTTTAACACACATTGTATATGACAGTACCTATATCAGTTCAACTATCCTTTCTGGCCGGAAAGTACTCTGTGCATACCATGGTCCAATAAATGTCATTATCTTTACTCTGCCATATATGTCACACTTATTAGCGCCTTGAACCTGTTATACACATATTACCAATGAAAATAACAAGACTAAGTACTTTCTAATTAAGGTAGGATGCTGATGTTTCAGAATATAAAGAATCAATAATTGGGAACACAGGTCTACACATCAACCTTCTGTTGATAAGAGTAGGTGCAGGAGTGCCATTGTACAAAGTGGGCAAGCTGCAAGACTAGGTACTATTTCTTACAGTTTGGTATGCTAATAATGTCTCCTATGGGCCTTCTTTGCAGAATATATTTTCATACTTAATTTTATTTGTTCTTGTATTTTGGACTTGTGTCTGTATTTAATTATGTTTTACATGGTAGGTTTGACATTCCAGACACTAATCTCTCTTATGTATATGACACTTCATTACATTGTTCTATTGTGCATTTACTACACATGTTTATGCTTTCTATATACTATCATGATGCATAGGTATATACACTTGTAACCCTGATGAATCCTGGCACATAAGCTAGAGATGTGTCCAACTGAGTATATGTATGTAAATGCACTTTTTCATGCGGGCATATTTTCATGCTTCCGGGTCGCAAGTGCATTCAACTCTATATGTGCCTAGGGTGTTTATGTGTTTATACAATAGCTGTTCACTAAATTTATTCAGACAATCAACCTAGTGAAACAATTCTCCTTTATATCTCCAAATATTTTTCATCTGTGTCCAACAGAAAATCAACTCTTCTCAACTCTTCTTCTTTTCATTCCAAATGGATGTTAATACTCAATTGAATTCCATGCTGCCATGACCAGAAGAAAAAAAATTGTTTACAGAGTAGAACTTTTGCTTCTCTAGCAGTCGCTCATACTCTTGTGCTTTTGCCATCTCTCACGTAATAGAGCCCTGAAGTTTGAGTCTTTCATTTGCAGCACTCTGCGCTTAAAGTCTTATAACTATATATATAACTACACACTAACACAGTTTATTTAAATTGCCAGCTAGACCAGCCATTCTCCATTGGAAAGCCTAGACACACTTCAGGTCTAATTGTATCACACAAAATAACATGTAGCCACCTATGTATTACACTAACACTTAGTCATTAAAATCCATCTATATACTAGTGAGGGTGTTACAGTTCAATGTAATCCTCTTTAAATGCTTAAATGCAGCACTGCCTTTAGAAAACATTTCTGAAACTTGCATATACATTATCTAGTTAATTAAATGATAAATGTATATCAGTCTGATCAAATTCATAATCAGTGCATTGCATGTATTGCAAATAAGTACATTTTTGAACTAGGGAATAGGGAGAAATGCACCTTCAACATTCACGAAAGGGCGAGAAGGGGGCAATATTCTTTTAATTGCTTTTCATGTGTAAATAATATGTTTACTAATAATATTTGAATGGTCAATAATGATTTTTCAGAAATGCTACTATAGATGTACACTACAAAGCATTTATATCTGGAGACTAGGAAAACAACTTTTAGGTACATATTGAATTGTAGGTTAATCATGCCATTAAGTCTCAGTTCTTTTCCACTAAACATTTATTTGTAAGTTTGTCTGCAATGTGAAGTGTAATTATTGCTCAGAGTTTTTGAACAGCGCTGTTGACTACAGGGTACCTTCATTCTCATTATAGACAAAAAAAGGATGTTCACTAAACAAAGCTCTTTCTGTCAGTGCATAATGTTTCCTGCTGCTCAGTTGAGACTAAGAGGAGTGTAGCCTAATGAAACAAGGTGAGGAGGTGAACCTGGCTAATGAGTGCTAGTCTATGTATTGAGAGATTGAGAGATTACTTAGCTATTGCAGAAATGTCAAATGAGCACATTGTTTGTGAAGGCCAAATGCACCACTCTCTGGATACCATTGTTTAAGGATTATTTATACTGTTCTACCAATTATACTTTATTCGATCTTTGTCTGTGATACAAGTACATTTTATAAACGGCAAAGCTGACTTCTCTAATAACTAAGCAAATATTTGCCATATGACCTATACTTGTAATATACCTCCAGAGTAACATACTGAAGCAAACAAAGTCCGACTTTCTACATATATTATGTTTTATGGCTGCAGAGAGATCTACTTGACTTATTTCATTCTGGAGATACTTTTCTCGCTGAATTAACCCGCTTTAAATTAACATTATTCCAAGTCGTGATGACGTCAAAGTGTAGTGCCGGACACCTCTTCATTCGGAATAAGTTGCGGTCAGCATGCTGGTGCCATCGGAGATGTGCAGTGTTGGTTTTTAGGAAAGTCTATTTATATTCAAATCGCTTTTTCCTAAATTTTGTTTTTATTTGTAGGTCTTCTCGGTGTCGGAATTGTGGTAATCAACCACCGCTTGATTTGCCCTCTTTTCATCATCACTATCAGTCGGCGCTTACACCTGCCCTATAGCTGGTGCAAATGATACAGCTGAAACCAAGCGTACTTGGCAATAATCCCAGGACTTGAATCAGCTGCATTTGCGTTGGAATGTCCTCCAACATCATCATCTTCCCCATTTATTTATATAGCATCACCAATTCCACAGCGCTGTACAGAAAATATTTACTAATTCACATTAGTCCCTGCCCCATTGGAGCTTATAGTCTAAATTCCCTAACATACACACACACACAGACTGTTAATTTTGTCAGCAGCCATTTAACCGACCAGTATGTTTTTAGAGTGTGGGAGGAAACCGTAGCACCCGGAGGAAACCCATGCAAACACGGGAAGAAAATAAGCTCAAAAAAAAAACCATGGTCAGAAATCAAACTCATGACCCCAGTGCTGTGAGGCAGAAGTGCTAGCCACTAAGCCACCTCAAATATATTTGAAGATAGCCACAGGGATCTCCAGAGGAAGAATAGAGATGGCAACAGCTATGATAGTTGAACTCCATGGGTAAAGCAGATGCAATGAGATGATATTGCAATAGATCAACCTTGTCCTTGTTATGACAACACTACTCAGTATTACTATATAATGTCCCACAACATTCACATATAAGGAAATCATCATCATCATCACCATTTATATAGCGCCACTAATTCCGCAGCGCTGTACAGAGAACTCACATCAGTCCCTGGCCCATTATGGCTTACAGTCTAAATTTCCTAACATACACAGACAGACACAGACTAGGACCAATTTGTTAGCAGTCAATTAACCTACCAGTATGTTTTTTGGAGTGTGGGAGGAAACCGGAGCACCCGGAGGAAAGCCACGCAAACACTGGGAGAACATACAAACTCCTCACAGATAAGGCCATGGTCGGGAATTGAACTCATGACCCCAGTGCTGTAAGACAGAAGTGCTAACCACTACAACACTAGAAATGTTGCATTATATATTTTTAAATAACAAATGCAGTGAAAAGATGGTTTTACACTGAGCTGTGTTATAATACAACTGCATTATGCATACATATACATATATTTCCATTTTTTGATATAGCTGTCCTTTAAGGAAAATACTGTTAAGAATGGGTCAATTATGCCTCATAAAGTAAAGAAATTGTCTTGATCCATGCACTAAATCTGTGACTCTTAATGAGTAAATCATGAAATTGAGAATAAGGAGGACAAAAGAAATGTATTCAAAAGCGAGAAAAAGCCATTGATGAACATGGCAAAGGAAATATGAACATGGCAAAGGATATATCAACTTAAACCTCGGGTAAAAATATTGTTTAAATGTTTTACACTGGAAGACAAACAGCAGTAGTACTGATAAATGTGGCATAAAAACAGTTCTATCTGGGAAATGATGTTACACTAGAGATTTGTACTCAACATTCATAATATTATAACAACTGTACTTCTGGATTCAATTGTATCAGGACAGGATGTTTTCCCAAAAAGTATCATTACTTTGTAAGAACTGTAATGCCCTAAGAAAGTTGCCTACGGAAACTTTTCTTGTATCAGTATATGAACATGGTTTTATATTAAATACATTCACTGGGGAAAATTGCCAATAACATATATCAGTAGTTGTAATTTGATTGTGAACATTGTTAACATTCTGCTGTGGTTCAATTATTATTATTATTATTAATTTTTATTTATAGGGCGCCACTAGGTATCCGTAGCGCCGTACAGGGACAGACAGAAACACGATACAGGGTGAGACAGCACAGTACAGTTAACAGAAAGCACAGTAACTCAGAAGCTCAATGAACAGCTAGATTAGAGGTGAGAGCCCCCAGCGGGGTAGAGACAGGGGCCGGAGGACCTCACGGAGGAGACAAGGAGCTGGAGAGCAGAGTTAAGGTGGTGTAGAACAGAAGGAGAGGCGGCCCTGCTCGGAGGAGCGTACAATCTAAGGGGAGGGTAGGACGGACAGAGACACAATGGTAGGAGGAGGGAATGGGGAGAGCAGAGGCAGAGACGGAGAGGGGGGGGGGAGAGGAGAATGATTAACTTCAATAAGCAACCTGCATTCTAATATAGCTTTTATATTACAAAATATATACAAGGATTTGCCATCTAGTATAAAATATCCTTCTTCTTAACCCTTGTGCTGCATAATTTCATGCAAATGTCTAATGTTTCTATATCTTCAATATAACACATGAAAAAAGAAAATGCTACAGTCATAATGCTTGATTCATTACGGAAAATAAATGCTGGTATGTGCCATGTTTTGCGTTAAATTGCTCTGCTCTACAGAATCAAGAAGAGTATATTAGCGTACACCATGTGGTAAGTAGATTACATTTTAGTAATGAAAAGCATTCACCATGTGTTTATAATATCAGTGCTTTGGACAATTTCACACCGATGTCCACCAGTGGTTGTTAGGCACATCTAAGATGGATTCCGTGCAAAGTTTGTCAGGTACCAGGATCACAGTGTCTCTTCTCTATTTTAGTTACATAATTTGTGTTCCAAAAGAAAAGGAAAACATACCCATAGTGTACACTGTGTGCATATGTTCTGCTCTTTAATGCATTATTAAAGTGTGATGAACAAAGTCATTAAATACAAAAGAAAAAAATAATAAATAATAATATTAATCATTTGCATATCAAATTCAATTTGATATGTATTTTTCTCTGAGATTATACTGGAATCAAACATACCAACGAACACCAGTGTAATAAATGTCCAAAGCCTAATAGTGCCAGAGTCAGCTTAAAATAGAGGCAGAGCAGGCCTAATTGATTCCCCTCCAGTGGTTGCTGCCTGGCAACAGGGATGCGTGTTGGTGCACAAGCACACGGCAGTGCATAGCCAGCTAGAAGCAGATGGCCATCCCTGACAGTACCCCCCCTTCTTTCCATCAGGAGGGGATTGGAAGCGCACATCCTCCTATATTTAGCTAGGAAGCAAGAGGGCATGGAGGTCCTCTTCATAAATCCAGGATCTTTGTTCAGGTCCATTTCCTTTCCAATAAACCAGGTACTGTGTTTTACCTCAGAGAATTCAAGATTTTAAGATGTATTCGACATCATATTCCTCCCCAGAAATGGTTTGAGTAGGGGAAGGACTAGCAGGTTCTCTGAAAAATTCATATAGAACCAAGGTGTTTAATAACGATATGTTGAAGGAGTTGTGAATGTTGAGAGATGGAGGTAACTGTAGTTTGTAGGATACAGCGTTGATAACCTGGGAGATGTGAAAAGGGCTGATGAAGCATGGAGCTAATCTCATAGAAGGAACTCAAAGCTTCCTTTTGCGGGTAGAAAGCCATACCCTGTTTCCAACTTGCAGGATTCCTTTGCTGATGATAAACGGTGGTCTTATACAGAGAGGAGACCTCCGAGAGGCTTGCCTGAGTCTGACTCCAAATTCAAGCAAAGTTATGAACAACCAAATTGGCTGTTGGAAGATACAGGAATATCGGAGAAGATGGGTAGAATAGGATGTCTCACAAAGACTGTAAAAAATGGTGAAGAACCAGTGGTTTCGTGTTGATTATTATTATGAAAGAAATCCGCCCAGTGAAGGGTGGATTTGTTATTATTCAGAAGAATAATAACAAAGAAATGATTATAAGTCTTTATTAAACCGTTTGGTCTGGCCACTCATCTGGGGGTGGTAACCTTAAATTTAATCTCAAGATTTTTAGAGAAATATATCCAAAAATTGAACGCCTCTATCTAAGATTATCTCATGTGGACAGCCATGGAGACCGAAGCTGTTCCTAATGAATATGAGAGAAAGTTCAGAGGCAGATGGCAAGCCTTTAAGTGGGATGAAGTGGGTCAGCTTGGAAAAGCGATCCACCAGAACCCAAATGGTTTTATAACCGTGACTCACAGGCAATTCCTTAATAAAGTCCTTTCTGGTACTGCTCCGAAGAGGAATCAGGCACAGAAAGAAGGAGAAGTAAGCAAGCAGGAGGTTGCCAAGGAATTTTTTGACAAACATAGGTATTAGAAGCTTGAACATACTTCTGAACAGCAGAACCAAGGAAAGGCCGCCAGTGGTAATGAGACAAGAAAGCTATGGTTTTCTTAGTGCCAGCATGTCCAGTGAATTTTAAATTATGAGCCCATTTCAATACTTTAGGACAGAGATGTGCATCCACAAAGGAGCAACCAACAGGTGGAGTTTTGGCAGTGGACCGGGTGAGTGCCATGAAGCTGGCTGTATTAATGATAAGATCTGGAGAGTGCGTTTGTTCGCTCTGGAATTCTTCATACCTGAATGGTATGTAAGATTTAACTGTGATCAGGATCAGGAGTAGAATAGAGACCATTGGGCTTGGCGAGGATTGAGGCACTGTGTTTTGCAAATAAGTAAGCTTTTTATGTTCTGTGAATAAGTGATATGGTGAAGAGCTCCATCCAGAAGGTGGCACCATTCCTCTAAGGCAACATTAATTGGCAGAAGTTCCTTATCACTGATGTCATAGTTTTCCTCATAAGGGAAGAATTTTTTTAGTAAGAAACCCACACGGTTGGCATGTACCAGAGGAAGACTTCTGTGACAACACAGCACAGATATCAATGGAAGAAGCATCCACCTCCAAAAAGTAGAGTTTGCATTAGTCTGGTTGCATAAGCACTGGAGCAACAGAGAAGGCTTTTATCAAGGTATAAAAAGAGGAGACAGAGGCCGGAGGCCAGGTCTTGGGTTGCCTCCCAGCATGGGTGAGAGAGCTAATGGAAGCAATAAGGGTTGAAAAACTTTAATAAATTGGCAATAATAATTAGAGAAGCCAATAAAACTTTGAGTAATCTTCAATCGAGAGGATTGGAGTCAGTTGACAATTGCCTCCACCATCTTAGGGTCCATCTGAAGATCAGTACCAGATATGAGGAAACCCGGAAAGGGCACCTGAGGGAGCTCGAAGAGACATTTCTCTAATTTAAAAAAAAATTTATTTTGTCGCAAACGAGTGAGAATCTCCTTGACATGATCCCAGTGGGAGGCTAAATGTTGCAAAAAGGTGAGGATATAGTCAAGATAAATCCCCACAGAACGCTAGAGTAAGTCTGGAAAAATCTTGTTAACAAATTTCCTAAAAGACCGATAAGGCATTGCAAAGACAGCATCACAAGATACTCAAAGTGTCTATCCCAAGTATTAAAAGCAGTTTTCCATTCATCACCCCGGTGGATATAGATTAAGTTGTAACCTACCATAAGATGATGTTTGGAGAAAACCCGGGCACCATGGATCCGATCAAACAATTTCAAGATGAGAGGAAGAGGATAGCAGTTCTTGAGAGTGATGGTGTTTAGTTGTCGGTAGTCAATGCCTTAAAGAGTCTTAACGATGCATCCTTATTTGTGACAAAGAAGAACCCTGCACCAGCAGGCAAAGAGGATTTTCGAATTAAGCCTTTTTGAAGATTTTCTGAAATATACTCAGACATGGCTTGGGTCTCCGGAAAAGATAAAGGATATACTCTTTTTCTGGGAATATTCTTGCAAGGGACAAGATCAATGGGACAGTCCCAAGGCTGATGTGTTAGTAATTCTTTGGAGACAGACTTGCTGAAAATGTTGTGGAAAGCACAGCATTTCTCGAGTAGGCCTGGAACTGAGGCAAGGGTAAGGCAGGGTAGGCAGGACTCACTGCAAGATACATGAGAGAAATAATTCTTGTTACAAAAGGTTCTCCAGGAGATGACTTGGTGCCAGTCGAACTGGGGGAATGAGTTCTCAGCCTGGGTAACCCCAAGATGATAGGATTGATTGACTGTGGTAAGATGAGAGGAAACTGGGTGCTACTGGACTGAGAACTTTGTATTCATCACCTGTTTCTCACAGTTTAATGTACTTTTTAATCCTTGGCCCAGTCTAAGTATATACACCAGAGCATTGGTGTATTATGTGTATTATTATTTCATGTTATTAGGTACATTTTGCCCTTGCTATTACCTGCGATATTGTATGTAGTATAAATATAAAGAATATTGCCATACTGTGTAAAAATAACAGAACAGCAGCAGTCATTTTGTTCGTGATAGCTAATGTAATTACCATTTGTCTCCAATGTCCATTGTTATGAGGGGCAGCTGAGATTTGGTTTGTAATCAGAACAATGTCTGAGTTAACTAGTTGGCAGCCCATGTTAATTAGCTAGGTCAACAGGTAACCTGAGAGGTAATGAGGTTAGAACTTCTAAATGATATGCAATGTGCCTCCACAGTAATATATTGGTTGAAATAGCATGGGGAAATGTTTTAATATGTATAAATATAAATGTAATTGTATCAAAAGGTATCACAGACTTATATTGTGTAACACTGCTGATATAATGTGTCAAAAGTCTTATTGTTCCATGTAAGCGTGCAGTGTCATTTCTTGATGTACTATTGTAACCCCATGTGTAGTGTATCCAGCCAAAACAGCTAATTGAGTCAAGCCATTCTATTGTATAATCAAGATAACAGGGACAGTATGTCTAGCAGCTAAAGTGTTGACTGGAAGACCCCTTCTGTAAAGGGGAGGTTTGAGACATTTGACCCTACTTCCTGGGTATACAGAAAATAATATAGGGAGAGGAGAATGCAAGGGGAGCTATTCTAGTTTGGAGGATCCTGGTGTACAAGACATCAGTGAAAAGGACTCTGGGCCAGACATCGTGGTGCCGCTGGAGGAAACCCTACCAGGACTGGGGCGGTGTGAGCCAGTATCCCAGGCTGGGGGACACCCTAACTGTTTTGCTAATCGGTAGTGGTAATATTGCGGGAGGATAAGACCCTGAAAGAGACAGAGATTATTACTTTGGAGTGCTGACTGCAAGAGGCTGCTGGAGGATACATGCTACCATTTACCCTGTAACTTGTGAACGTCTTGTGGTGTTGTGCTGTCATAATAAAGTCTTATTTTGGATATATTCTGGTCTACCCGAGTGAGTTGAATCCCACAGAGGGTAACTGCCATCCCAGCTAAGGGTGGTATCCTCACATAAGATCAGAAACTTGATCCGCTCCATGTGGCAAACTCCTTCTTGCAACTGAACTGGACCAGTGACACAAGAGATAGAACCATTGGTGACTCGATTATCATCTACTGCAGTCAAGGCCAGGGGTTGCGGCAATGGAAACAAGGGCAGATGGAGCTTAGCTGTTAAAGCAGAAGAAATGAAGTTCCTAGTGGATCTCAGAGGAAGTCAGGGTTAAAGACATAAAAAAAAATCCAGATTTTTCAGAGAACATGGAGTAAAAGACTTGATGTCACCTAGAAAGGGGTGTTTCCCATCCTCCTAGGACAGGAGGATAAGTAGATGACCAGCTTTCCCACAATAAAGGCAGAAATGGTTCTTTATCCGCTGTTCTATCTCTTCTGGGGTGAGATGAGATCCACCTAACTACATAGCTCCTCTGGAACGGGAGAAGGAGCAGAAGAAAGGTATTGGGAGTGAGGTGCCAGTTGACACAAAGGGAGATCAGGTTGTCCAGGTTGGCTGGTAAATCCCGCAAAGCAAGGTCATCTGTTATGAGATCTGTTAACCACTGTCAGTTTTCAAGCAAAGGTCCAGAATTGAACTGCCTATTGGCCCGTGGATAGAAAACCTTGGTGAAGGGCAAACATACTGGAGGCTTCTGAGGACACTTGTCCAGGCTCATCAAAATCTTTTCAAAAGGTGTCAATGAAGGAAGTGGCATTATACAAAATAACATTGTTCCTCTCTTGTTGGAGAAGCTCATGCAAGGGCTTGGCCAGAGGGGAGAGAGATAAAGTAATTCACTTTAGATCTTTGAGACGCAAAATTCTCTGGAGCCAATTCAAACTGATAAGCGTATTGTTTAAAAACCCACAGCATCTCTTATGGTCGCTATCATACTTCTCTGGAGTTGTGAAGCAAAACCCTGGAACTAGATATACTGATGGCAGCAGTAGAAGGCATAGAAGAGGTTGAAGTTTCAGGAGCAGTCTGGGAGCGAAGAGACCCCTGAAGGCAGTGTAGTAACTCTGCCTAGTTAGTCTCCTGCTTGTCAACTCGTTGAGCAAAATTAGGCAAAAGGTCGCAGGCTGAGGGTTAACCTTTTCCATCCATGTTGCCAAATGAATTCTGGATGGAGATTACTTTCCGGTATTTATGCAACTGAACTTAGAGACGTGGAGTCTAATGCATCCCTGGTTTTCCCCCAGGACCCCTATAAGGAAGTATGGTCTTAGCTGCAAGTGACATGCAGGTCGCGGTTCTCCAAGTCAGTCACCAGTGAACTAGTTGTGAACAAAGTGTAGTCAGACAGCCCAAGGTCAAACCAGCCAGGCAACAAAGTATCAATATCCAAAGGGTAGTCAGGCGAGCCAAGATCAATACCAGGAGGGAGCAATGTACCAATTTCAGAATCCAGGGATAGGTTAAAAGCCAAGCTGGGTCAGAAGCCAAAGATGATGCTGGCTGGAAATGCAGTAACAGAGAAGTGCTGGAGTGGGGTGTAAATCTATACTCTGGCACCCTAATGGCATTGCAGTGGTGGCCAGAAGTCCCGCTGTTAAGCAAAGGGACACTCCTGGCCAGAAGAAGCAGGTGTTTGTGTCCGAGCAGGAAAAGGAATGTGGGGATGCCTGATTGTTTGCAAAGGTAATAGGAAAGGTGCAAAACTTTTACTAATTTGCATAACATAAAGGAATATAAGATTACAAAATATTTAAATTGTAATATATTTTTCATATATATGCTTTTGCATAGATAGGGTAAGAGATATATAGGTAAGACTAAAAGACCATTAAAGGTTCGCATCCTAGAACATCTTAGAAATATAAGAAATCAGCAAATTCTGATGGTTTATGGGTCTTGAACATGTCTAATGTAATAATTAGGGGTGGTGATTGATTGAAATTATTATTAAAATGTGAAACCCTTTGGATCCTAACATTACAAACATTATATCCAAAAGGTCTAAACAAGGAATATGAAATCACCCTCTTTTTGTAACTGGAATTATGTTACTAGGTCAATCCATCTCTCCTTTTATTAATTATTATAAATAATCTTTTATACGGTTTTTTTATATATGTGATGTGCTAATTGTACCTATTTGTACTTTGAATATAACACAACTGCATATTATATCAATGTGGATAAAAGTATTGTGAAAACTGATCTGAAATATGGAAGAGTGTGATATAATATTTAACAATTGTTGAGTAGCTCCAAGGGAGTAACTTGAATATGTATGTTTGTTTAATTATTTTTTCCGAATCTGATTTTAAAACCCAGGATACTTCCTGGAATCTGTGTTCGGTGCTGTCTGCCTCCTCCCTTCTGTTTTGGCCATGTGATCTACGAATTACTCTATACAATTAAGAAGCCAGCATTCTTGCATCAACTTTCCTACTGCCTCCCTAAAAGGATGCCTCCCACTGGCTGCTATGAACACACCCTCCACACAGCCACTGGCCAGGTTACAAGAGCAGAATCGTTGTGATTCAGTGCCAAAAATGCAAGGAGATTGTCAAGCATGATGATTATGGAAGTAAGAGAGAGAGATCTATTATTATGCAATGGACCATCATAAACTGCTGAGTGTTATCGTGGTTATTTACATGGATTCAGTAATCAGAGACTTGAAACTGTTCCCTCCCGACTATTGTGAAAATAAGTCTACTTCCATTGTGTAAAATTTTTAATTGCTGTGGGTTTTTTTTTTGTTTTTTTTTTTTTAAACTCTTTGGGCCTAATTCATTAAGGTACTTAAATTAAAAAGTTTCTTATTTAAGTCTCTTGGACAAAACATGTTACAATGCAAGGGGTGAAAATTAGTTTTCTGTTTTGCACATAACTTAAATGCTGACTGTTTTTTCATGTAGAACACAAATACTTGATAACTTATTTGTACACTGAAATTTAAAGTTGATATTTGTGTGCTACATTAAAAAACAGTCAGTATTTAACTTATGTGCAAAACAGAAAACTAATTTTCACCCCTTGCATTGTAACATGGTTTTGTCCAAAAGACTTAAATAAGAAACTTCTTAACTTAAGTACCTTAATGAATCAGGCCTTTTATTTTCATCAACAACATGAGTTCCAAATAGTACATGGAGGGAATATTGAATTGTTTTAAATGGAACAAATCAACTAGAATTTTTTTTTTTAGCTTAATACAGCAGGCAATAGATATTCCTTTGAATATTTTTGAGAGATAGGATCAACGTCAGTGGGCCTGTAGAGATAATAAGGAATTATCTGACGCGATTCATTTATATGCGTTAAAGATCCCTGTTGTTGGGAGATACCATGTTGTTGTTTTTCTCTTTACAAGAGTGTCTTGTATCCGACCCCGCGGGGCCTTTTAAGTATGTTAACACCAGGAAGAAGGAAAGAGAGAAAAAAAAACTGTGTTGCAGTCATTGGAGACTGATGGAAAGAGTACCAGGGATCCCACACCTTATGAAAGTGTGGGATTTTGTATTAAAGGAGACTGGTAATATACTCCATTGAGGCCATGTACCAGACCCGAGAAATTATGCTTTGGAGGCCTGGAGGGCGAGGGGTTTTTCATTCTTTTGCTATTTGCAAACGTGTTGCGGCACAGACATGTTGCACAAACTTATCACTGTGTTTATTAAGGGCTTTGATCGGAGAGCATAATTGCATAACCAACGGGTCCGGTGACACCTCAACCTCCAATATTCTTGTGATAAAAGCAGAGACCTGGGACCATAAATTAGATATGCTAGGACATGTCCAAAAAATGTGGTAAAATGTATGCAGTCGTGTGGGCAC